>NC_138896.1:97597076-98259410 GCF_965194825.1 Balaenoptera physalus | reverse complement strand
GCCAATTTGCTGATTGTATGATTCTCAGTAAGTTACTCAACCTCTCTAACGTCAAACTCCTCAAGTGAACGGTGAGAGTAATTATATATTTACCAACTAGTTTTGGAGACTCATGCACGCAGAGTCCTTAGATTCATTCCTGAGATTTAATGAACATTCAAGTGGTGGCTTTAAAAAAAGTCCATACCAAAAGGAAGTACTCAAGTTTCTGTTGAAAGTGTTTTGTCACTTTCAAATTGGCTCGAGTTTGTATCAGGGCTGGCACATTCTATTTTACAGCACTGCTTGCACATGTTGGTAGTCAAAAATTGTGATTTGTTCCTTTGAAAGTATTCTCAGGTTGGTATATGGCTGCCAGTGCAATCAGACAGCAAGCTTCCTAAGGGCCAGTATTACATTTCTTGTTTGTTTCTTCCTTTGTGCCTCCTTCCCTCCCTCTCTTCCTTTTTGTAGTTGGTACTTAATAAATGCTTGTTGCTTGTCCAACTGGCTGTTTATAGTAAAATAATTCCTTAGCACTTCCCAGCCTTTCCACAGAAAGCTAGGTGACCATCAAACGCAGATATAAGAGAACTCAAATAAGAAATGGTAGGAACCCCTTGAATTACTTCCACAGTTGGAGGAAAAGGCATTCCTGAAGGAAAATCCTTTTAAAATTACATGTTATCTTGCACAAGCCAATTTAAGTTCCCCCAAGCCATGTTTGTCTGTGTACTGACTGCTTTTCATGTGGGCATTTAATGCAAAGTCAAGCAGTGAACAGGATGTCAGCTCCTCTACACTGCTTTGGCATTATGAATGCTGTCGTGTTTGCCGGGAAAAGGTTTGGTAAACTGTGAACTGGATTTTAATTGTGATAAGATACTCTCTCAAAAAAAAAAAAAAAATCACTGCACAGGGAAGAATACAGAAGTTTCCCTCCTACACTTGGCTCTTTAGTTAATCACAGCGACAAACTCTCAGCAGAAAGATGCCTGTATTTATCAGCCGCTTAAAACGCGTGCTCATCCTGGTGGCCACAAGGAGGTGAAATCACTTCGGGATCTGGGAAGCGTGAAGGGTGAGATGTGTATCAAGTCTTACAGGTCATCCAGAAGCTGGAAATGAAAGATTTTCATTTGCATTTGTGCCTTAAATATGTCATTAACTGGTTGAAATTTTATACTTGGCACTGAGATTTGGGGAACAACTATCAATTTTTAGGAAGTTGCTTATCAAGGGCCTAAACTAAAATTTGGAGAGTAGTGGCCAGCATATGTGTTTAATTTGAAAAATTAGCCTATATTGGGCTTCCTAACATTTTTAATTAGTTCTTCCCCACCAAAATCCCATATAAATCCAGAGTTTTTGTTTCTGCTTAAAAAATGGAGAACTTGCAAAATGGGGCCTGAGTTGCTCTATGGCATCAAGTGCCACGAGCCAAGTAGCATCTGCCCCCTTTAACTGGGGCTTCAGTGTTCCACTTTTCCAGTCTTCACTGTATCCTATTGTATGCCTGATGCCGTGTTCACATGCCTTTTATCTGTGAACCTGTGCTGATTTTTTTTTTGTAAAGTAAAATTCCGTCAATGCCTGAAAATGTTTCTAAACAAAATATAGACCAAGAGAGTTGCTTGTGTCAAGAAAAATGGAGGAGAACATATCTTTTGGTTAAAGAAAATAACCTTCCCAGGTGTTTTAAAGAACAAAGTATACATGTGTTAAAAATTGCATTAGTCTGTTTTGTTTATATTTCTTCCTCGTCCCTGTATAGTCAACCCCTGGAATAATTTTTCTTTATTGGTTTTAGTTACTTGACTAAAAGAGATTATTTTGATATTACATAGAAAACTACTATGCAGAGATCATAAGTTAGCATTAGCAACACTCAGCAGACTTTATTCTCTGCTGTATTCTTTTTCTTACTCTTGTTCTGTTTAGGTCCCTGGGAGATAACATCTACTCCTATGGATTCAGCTAACTGATACTGATGCCTCCTAAGTCCTATCCACATTTCTCTACTGATTGTCTCCTTGACATCTCCATCCTAATGTCCCACTACCACTGATTCAGCGTGGCCACAACAAAGCTCTTCCTGTGTCTCCCATCAACGCACGTCCCTAACCTGTCTCCCCCACTAGCTTCCTGTTTTAGTCAATAGCGTTATCTTCCGCCAGTTTCCTAAGGCCGAAGACTAGGCTTCTTTCTTAGCCCCTCCCTCTTCTACTTCATGCAGAAAGTCACTAAAATATGTAGACTTACCTCTTTAATATCTTTGGGATTCATCCCACTCTTTCAAAACCATTGTCTGAGTTAACGCCCTAATTATTTCCACCTAGATTATATAACATCTCCTAAATGACCTTTCTGCTCTAATATCACCCATCTCTGGTGCCTTTCCTTCCCTGCAACTTGGATGATCTTGTTAAAATGTACCGCTGATCCTGTCAGTCTCCAAATCCTTCTTTGCTCATTAAATTATAAGTAGAGTCTCAATGTCATGAAATGGCACCCGAGGGTCACTATTACGTGTCCTCTGTCTGCCTCTCCTGACTCACCTTTCAATACCATGTCCCAGTTACCTGCATTTGCACTGTACTAAATGACTTGCCCTAACCCAGGCAAGCTGTACTTTCTGTAGCTTCTGCTAGCGGAAAATGTTGGTCCCCTCCTTTTCACCTGGCTAATTCTCAGTTCCCCTGCAGAATTCAGCTGAGATATTAACCTCTCCAGGAAGTTCTCCTGACTCTCAGCTCTACACACAGATTTTGGGCAGAATTAGCTCTTTCTTTTTTGCTCTCGCAGTTCTATGTGCTGCATCGTAGTTGCATTTTCATTGACTGTCCTCTCCTTTGTTCCTACCACTGTAACCAGACTGGGTGCTCATTAAAGGTAAGATTGCCTGCCTTACTTGTCTTTGTAGCTTAACACACACCTGGTACGTAGTAAGTACTTAGTAACAGTTCGTTGAATGAATGAGTGATGGAGGAATGTTGACATTAAAGAATATAAAAGGTGAAATTAGGATCTACAATTTATTTAACCACTCAACAAATAAGTGTTGAAAATTTTGAATGTTTTAAAAATCTCTTACAGACCCACTCTCATCAGCATTTACCATTTTACTTTCAGCAGCCTCCCCTAAACATTTTGAACATTTTATTAAGAGAAATTGGGGGCATGTATCTTGCTAGTTAGGTACCGTTGAGATCCACAGCCACAGAAAGAATCTCTGACTCTAACCAGCTATTATATCATGCTTGAATTAAGAAGGTGTCCTTGGTTTATGTGTGGATTAAAAAAACAAGAGATTGGGAATATTCTGGAGGGCAGAATAGAAATACCAAGGTGGCAACAAACCAAAGGTATAGACAGAATCTGACAGGATAAGCTCCAGCCTAGACTTTGGATCTTGAGCCTATAATACCAACTATAAAATGAAGGATGAAGAAGAAATAGTACATTAAAGTGCAGCAGCGCATCAAAGGGGTTTTGTAGTCTTGACAGTTAACTCAAAAGACAGCTGTGTGATGTGGCAGTTCAGGATAGTAGTACACTCTGGGTGACTTGGATACAAGCATGCTTTTAGGAATGAGAGAGAGAAAGTATCATTCTTTGCTGTTCTAGAGTGTGAGGGAGTAATCCTCATACCAGAGCTGAGCTTCTGAAGTAGGTTTTACGCAAGAGAACTTAAAAATGAGGTATAAAGCAGCAAGAGCACTTCAGAAGCATATGAGCATTAAATCTTACTTTGGGAGGAGTGACTGAAGAAAAGAGAGATGCTTAAGTTAAGAAAGGGAAGACCTAGGGGCACATGATGGTTGAAGAATATGTGGAAGTTAGAGAGGGGCAGAAAGTGTTTTTTAATAGCAGGAGCAAAAAACCATGTATGTGTATGCCTCTGCATGTCTTTTAAACAAAAACTTCTTGGTTTAGGCAATTTCACCAGTTTGAAATCACAGGATGTAGGACGTTTTACTCACAAAATATCCCAGTGGCCTTATGCAAATTGATCCCTTACCCATCAGTGACCAATGCAGCCTACTCTGGGGGGTCTTGTAGGGACCTACCTTTGTCATGATATGACAACTCTTAATTATTCTCACTTTTTAGTGAATCTTCCTTTAAAAAGGATGGGTCTGTCCAAGGTGACACTGCATGCCTCATGAGCAGGGAAATGCCGTGACAGCTGCTGAATGATCCAAAGATGGAATGAACAACCTTGGAAGGCAATGAATTTTCATTTCTAGGAGGATTCCTGAAAAGTTTGGCTGGAATATTGTAGGGTGGTTGAAGCATCAGCAGTTGCTTGGACTTGGACTTCTAAGATCCCATTGGTTCACAAAAATCCCGCCAAAGCCCAGCACATATAATGCCCCATGCCTGAAATAACACTTGCACTTCAGACCACGTGCCCCGACTGACCACCTCATATGAGAAGAGATATCTTTTCCAATTTCTAGAACAGAAAAAGCATGTTTTATCAGTTTATTGTCCAGTTAATTTTTTTCCATTAAATGGAAACTGAGGTTAAGATGGCCATTACTTTAACGCAAGAGGCAATGTGGTGTAACAGCTAGATATGGAAACAGGGACGCTTGCTTTGAATTCTGGCTGCACGCATACATGTAAGTTTTGCTTTAACTTGCCTAGCTTCAGATTCCTCATCCACAAAATGGGTAAGGTAATGGCCACCACATGGGTTACTGTTTAGGATTAAATGAAATAATGCATATGGCACACTTAGCAATACACCTATCATCCAGCAGGCACTTCGTCAATGATAGCTGCTACTATCAGACTGTAATAACACTTTTTAGCACTACAAATGTTACTAACACTGTTGACTTACCTCTGTTTTTTCATTTACTACATGTTTCTTTGGGACTACGTGCGTCTCCAGCCCAATAGCGTTTTTACTCGATAGAGAGAGACTGCTCTTAGATTGGATCATTCAAAAGGAACATGGCTCATGCAAACACTCGGTGGTGCTCATGAATTAACAGGAAAACCGTTTAGTTTGTGAAATTTAAAATATCTTTTGTGAGCCTCCTGTAGGAAAATAAATTCCTTTTGTTCTATAAGGAAAAGTAGGTTAAGAAATTGGTTGTTAGTGGAGGTAAGCAGAATGAGAAACAGGACTTTCTACTTAATTTTTTAATCATTAAAGCATACAGTTAGATAGTAAATGTGACTTTGCACATGGGAAGTAGTACAAAAAACCAAATCCCAGTATTTCTTACCAGATTGCTATGACAATGCATTATCAGCAGATTCTGTCAACAGACATAAGAGCGAGAACTCTCAGCTATCATTAAAAATGTAACGTTTAGAGTGTTGAAGTGGGCATGCAGGAGGGCTCAGGCGGCTACCTAATTCATGAGCTTCCAGGAAGCTAAGCTGAGAAAGGGGAACGCGGTCTCATTTGAAGTTGCTATTCCCTTCAGATAGTAAGCATGACTTCCAGTGATAGGGTGTCTCCAAGAATCAGAAAATTACTTCTTTCAGAAAGAACCCATACATTATTTGATTAGCAAGCACAGTCGTTTCCTTTATCACAAGTGGCAATATTCATACATGTTTTGAAAGTACAAGCTTAGAAGTCTTCAGTCCTGTAGATTGACTTCCTTGTTTCATTGGGGTTTTCTTTATATATCTTTATTGGAATATAATTGCTTTACAATATTGTGTTAGTTTCTGCTGTATAACAAAGTGAATCAGCTGTACGTATACATATATCCCCATGTCCCCTCCCTCTTGAGCCTCCCTCCCACCCTCCCTATCCCACCCCTCTAGGTGGTCACAAAGCACCGAGCTGATCTCCCTGTGCTATGCAGCCACTTCCCACTAGCCATCCGTTTTACATTTGGTAGTGTACATATGTCAGTGCCACTCTCTCACTTCATCCCAGCTTCCTCTTCCCCCTGTGTCCTCAAGTCCGTTCTCTACGTCTGCGTCTTTATTCCTGCCCTGCCACTAGGTTCATCAGCACCCTTTTTTTTAGATTCCATATATGTGCGTTGCCATGCGGTATTTGTTTCTCTCTTTCTGACTTAACTTCACCCTGTATGACGGATGCATCTGTCTTATTCCTTGTCTTACCTCGTCTTCATAGCTTCCTTCTTCCCTCCCCATCCCTGAGACTGCCTTAAAAGGATACACTGTGCTGTGTTGCATCCCAAGAGCTTGTCAGAGAGAATAGTTTTGTCATTTGCAGAATGTGTTCATGAGGCCGTGACAGATTTGCCCGCATCCTTCCGGTACAGCGCCTGAGATGTGATATATTCAGAACACCCTTTCCTTTCCCAGATTCCCTCTACCTCACCCCGTTATTTTAGAATTCTCATTAGCCTTAGGGATTACCAAATCTGAAAACTTCGGTTTAGGAAGTGACCTTAGGGGGCAACTTTGAATCCTGCAGTTCCCAGTCTTTTCCTTTTAATAGAAAACGTTATTTCCCATGGAAATTTCTTTGTACCATCATGTAAGCAGAGTAGTTAAGATGTTTTAAAAGAAACATGATGCTAAAATGAGTCAAACTTTATAAGCCAACAGTTACTAAAGACATCTAATATTGTACAATGTTCTCAATCATAAACATATCACACTTTTCAAAGGATGTTTATTTGCATTAAAGTTATGAATAGGAGTAAAAAAGATGTCAACTACCTAACAAGGTTGACAGTTCACAAACATCATGTCTCAATTTGGAAACAGAGATCTGGTTCATGCTATGCTCTTCCCACACCTCTCACCCGCCATGCTGTGAGCCCCTGTCAGGTGTGCACAAACCCAGGCTGGCCTATTTTGATTTAATGCTGCCCTCTGTTTCCTTGTTTATGCTGTCTCTGATAACCAGTTCTTCAGATTCTGGTTGACCATATCCACCAGTGGAAGCCTCAGTACCTCAAGAGAAAGTTGATTTGATGGGGGTAGCTCCAAGAAGTGGAATGCTTTATTTCTATTTTTTATTTTTTGGACTGTCTGTGCTTTATTTTATTATATTTCTTCCAGTTTTATTGAGATATAATTGGCATACAGCACTATATACATTGAAGGTATAGAGCATAATGATTTGACTTACGTACACCATGAAATGATGACCACAGTAAGCTTAATGAACATCCATCTCACATAGATATAAAATTAAAGAAACAGAAAATATTTTTTTCTTATGATAATGACTCTTAGGATTGACCCTCTTAACAATCTTCATATATAACACTCAGCAGTAATAATTATATTTACTATGTGGTACATTACATCCCCAGTACTTAGTTATCTTATACTGAAATTTTGTACCTTTTGACCACCTTCATCCAATTCCCCCTCCCCTCGTCCTCTGCCTCTGGTAACCACAAATCTTATCTCTTTTTCTATGAGTTTGCTTGTTTGTTTTTGAAGTATAATTGACCTACAACACTATATTAGTTCTTATTATATATGAGTGATTTCATGCTTCTGTACATTTCAGACCACGATAAGACTAGTTACAATCTATCACCTTACAAAGATATTAATAATTTTTGACTGTATTCCCTACACTGTACACTTCATATCCATGACTCATTTGTTTTGCTACTGAATTTTATATCTCTTAATCTCTCTCACCTATTTCTTTCCTCCCCCCACCCATTTCCACTCTGGCAACTGCCTGTTTTGTCCTTTGTTATCTATAACTCTTTCTGTTTGTTATGTTTGTTCATTTGTTTTGTTTTTAGGTTCCACGTATAAATGAAATCATACAGTATTGTCTTTCTCTGACTTATTTCACTTAGCATAATACCCTCCAGATCCATCCATGTTGTTGCAAATGGCATTATTTTATTCTTTTCTATGGCTGAGTAGTATTCCATTGTATATCTACACCACATCTTCTTTATCCATTCATCTATTTATGGATCCTTAAGTTACTTCCATGTCTTGGCTATTGTAAATAATGCTGTGATGAATACAGGGGTGCGTATATATTTTCTAATTAGGGTTTTTGTTTTCTTCAGATAGATATATAGGAGTGGAATTGCTAGATCATACAGTAGCTCCATTTTTAATTTTTTGAGGAATTTTATACTGTTTTGCATACCAGCTAAACCAATTTAAACTTCATTTTATTTTGAACAAAATTCTAGCCCTCCACAACTCCCTTTGAGTCATACACGACACATAGGTCCCTTTTCCGTGTTACCATCTTCTCCATGAAAATCAACCATTGAGGGAGTACTTACTGAGTGGGAGGTGAATCTGTATTAAACGATTACCTCATTTTAACCATAGCACTACCCTGCAAGGTAAATATTTTTATTCCTGTGTTGCAGATGAGGATTCTAAGGATGATCAAGTTTAAGTAATGTGACCAATGTCATCCTTTTAGTAGTGGTGGAGTCGGTATTCAAACCTATGGTTGTATGAACTCTAAGATAGTTCTTCTAATTCAGAGTCTTAATCTGAGATCTGTGAATAGTTTGGGGATCTGTAAATGGGCTTCAAGTCTCCATCGGCCCCCTGATATTGAATCCCAAATTTGGTTTGTTACAGGCATGTTACAGTAAAACAAGCGATAGACCTCCCTCATCAGATTTTCAATTAGGCATGTAACCTCAAACAGTATTAGTACCCATATTTTGCATTCCCTCCTTTTATTTTGCTCAGTCATTTACATAAAAACTCTATACTTTCGTTCACATATTAGTTTTGCCTCCTTCATTCTGTATTTTTTTTCGTTCTCTCCTTCTTAGGTCTAAGTGTAGAACTTAAACCCTATTTCTACTATAGTCTTACTAAGTTCACCTTTTTCATATCAGCTCATTTCAAGCTCTTGGGATCCTGATTCTGCTATCTAGTATTTTTATTACCCATCTCTATTTCATGCCATCTGTCAATTTATATCAAAAAGTAAAAACCAAAAAAAAAAAAAAATGATACTTTTTCACTTTTCAGCCACTTTTCTGGGCTATGGGCTATTGCTAACCTCTAAGGATCCAGGATGGAAATACTATCTCTTGCTCTCAGGCTTCTGACAAAATTATTCCTTGGAAATAGCCTCTTGATGGTATTAACATCTCTAGCTCTCTTTTTTTTTTTTTTTTTTTTTTAAACATCTTTATTGAAGTATAATTGCCTTACAATGGTGTGTTAGCTTCTGCTTTATAACAAAGTGAATCAGTTATACATATACAATATGTTCCCATTTCTCTTCCCTCTTGCATCTCCCTCCCTCCCACCCTCCCCATCCCACCCCTCTAGGTGGTCACAGAGCACCGAGCTGATCTCCCTGTGCTATGCGGCTGCTTCCCACTAGCTACCTATTTTACATTTGGTAGTGTATATATGTCCATGACACTCTCTTACCCTGTCACATCTCACCCCACCCCCTCCCCATATCCTCAAGTCCATTCTCTAGTAGGTCTGTGTCTTTATTCCCGTCGTGCCACTAGGTTCTTCACGGCCTTTTTTTTTTTTTTTCCCTTAGATTCCGTATATATGTATTAGCATACTGTATTTGTTTTTCTCTTTCTGACTTACTTCACTCTGTATGACAGACTCTAACTCCATCCACCTCACTACAAATACCTCCATTTCATTTCTTTTTATGGCTGAGTAATATTCCATTGTATATACGTGCCACATCTTCTTTATCCATTCATCTGTCGATGGACATTTCTAGCTCTCTTTTGTCAAGGGTGAAAGTGGGTGTACTAGGGACCAGGATGAATGGAGACAAGTGGGCACTTCAGACAGTCTAACCATATGGGGATACTCCTTCAAGTTGATGTTCTCCAAAGATGTACTTAACATTTATTTAAGAGACACTAAAAGAATTGGCTTTTCTATTGACAGGTTATATACATTTCTGGCCAACTTTTTAACTTGGTTGAAATTATTTGTCTTTCAGGGCTTTTTTTCAATCACCAATAACTGGATATTAGCAGTCACCCATAATCACAAAGAAAAGAGGTAACTTACTTAGGTAAATGTGTTACATTTTGTTCAAATTATAACCCCAAATTCTAATTTTCTGGCCTTCAGGTTGACAAATCATTTCCTACCTTTCACAATTCTTGTTCTCTCTTCCAATTTATATTTAAGTTTTTGAAACAGAGTGTTTCTTAGGGGCATATTCCAAGGGTTGAAATTTAGATAATGAGCTAAATCACTTTTTTTAGATTAAAAACCAAAAAAAAAAAGAAAACACTTTGTCATGCCTTAGTCAGTTTTAAAATGTCAACTGACTCTCAGCTGGCCTGTCTCAAGGCTACTGGAGCAGCCTGTAATTGCCACGTGCAATTTGCAATCACGCTTTGCAAGTAACTCAACAGAGCAAGTTCAGCACCGGGAGAAGTGTTTTCACAATTTCCAGTTGAAAATGTTGCCGAGTTTTGCCAATTATTTTAGTGGTCTCATGTGGAAGCCTGAGTTAACTAGGATCGTATTTACGCTATATCCTAGGGATGTTTTAATGTGCCTGCACTGATGTCCCAGGCAGCTGTCCAGCTGACTCCCTCCTTAATTTAGCTCTATAGACAAGAATGCAATAAAGACTAAACAAATATAGCAATCAGACATTCCAGGCACATAGTAAACGCAGACAGTCTCCAGAAAGGAGTTTTGACTAGGCTAGTTTGAGTAAATTCTTTGTTTCTTTGGAGAAAAAAAATGTGATTCATCACGTCCTCAACTTCTGGCTCTTTTTCTGAATTCATAGTGTTAGTGTAGGAAATGATTTATCAACCTGATTAGGTCAGAAACTTAGAGTTTACATATTTCCAGAAATTTTTTCAGCTTACCCATGTAAGTTACCTCTTTGGAGCCTGCTGGGTACACACTGCTTCCTTCCCTCTATGACTTTCACATGCTTCAGGAATTGAGAGGAGCCAAACATGAAGATCTTTATCTGCCATACTTTGGAGTTTAAATATTACCCTGAAGAATTTTAAGCAGAAACATGATGTATTTAGGCAAATGACAGTGGAGTAAATTGGTTGGAAAGAGAAGTCCCCAGGGCCAGGAGACCAGCTCCTAGAGCAGTACTCCAGATGAGGAAGAATGTGAAAGTGAGCTAGGGCAATGGGGAGGAGAGAGTTGATTTCTGAAGGAAACTCCCACAGCTTCTCTCAATTAATGGTCAGTCCCCACACAGTAAGAATCACGGAAGAGGACATAGACAGCGAAGATAATAGGAGAAAGGTTTTAATTATGCTTCACTGTTTTTCTGACTGTGCAATAGGGAGTAAAATGAGTTTCCCCAGTTTTACCCTGGGAAACTGACACACTCCTTGATTTGACTCCATACCTTGGGTGATGCCAGGAGCAGCCCGCCACCATCAGACATCAGGCTCCAAACCGAATTACTAGCCAACACGAGTAATAACTTTATTCTCCTGCACCTGAGCCCATGGGGAGAAAACTCATTTTTATTCTGCCATGGTTTAATTATATTTAAATGACTGAGATGGTTTTTATCAATGAATATATTACAAGGTTCATGTTCAAGAATTGTCATTAAACCATAATGGACTTTACAGTTTATTAGTTCATAACTGTCACCTTGTTATTAACAACACAGGTAAAGCAACTTTACAAAAGATTCCGTTATCATCCATTGAATGAAACATTGAATGTGTTGAGCTGGAGTTTTAGGCATTCCCGTGTCACCCTCGTAATTCAACTTTATATTGAGGCTCATACGCATAACCAATATGATGTTTTAGACTCTTCAAGATTCCAGGTTCATGTAAAGATAAAATTCTGAATTAAACATCGAGAAATGCCCTTTAGAAAAGCAGCATGGCCAGAGAGAAGTATGGTGACTACATACAGAAGGCAGCTGTGTCCCCAGCATGCCCTATTTGTGAGTGTCTTTTGGGAACCATGGTTTGGTATTTCTCCTCCCAAGTATGTGGAACAGCCGTGTTCTGCTGCATTTTAATCATTTCAGTAAGGCTAAGGGAGGGACTATGCATTGGCTTGTCAATATTCTTCTCCTTTTTCAAAATTCCTAAGACCAGGTCATATTCAGATGAACACGAATCATCCCGAAAATGTTATGTTTCTGTAAATCTTTAAATGTTACATTAGAAAAAAAATTGTCAACTTTAGTTATTGAGAGGCTTTACTTTAAGACACATTAATAAATATTTGGCATGTGAAGGTGTCAAAATTGTAAGGACTGTAATTTCAAAAACACACTGGAATTGGTATTAAAGCAATGAAATTCTCTGCTAAATGTTCAACTGTCTGTATTTTTTTAAAGAAGGTAATTCTGGAAACAAATTTAGTGAAAATCCATGATTCAGTTTTCTCATGACATTAACAGATTTTTACTTCGTGTTGGCTACACCGATGTGTTCAGCATCAGGGCCTTTGCCCTATTCATGGTCTGCCTCTCATCTACTTACCCCATCAGTCATTCATTAAGAATGTCCATTCAATATAAATATGTTTACAAGTCCTAGATGCCAGGCACTGTACCAGGAACTGGAAGGGAGCTGTAAGTTAAAACTGTCATCCAACTGGGGGGGACACATATTACACAATGACTGCAATTGTCATGAGACATGTGAAGGGAAAAATACTCCAGGCTCAGCAACTATAATGGGGTCCCCAGTTGTTCCAGAGAGAAAGGGAAGGCTTCCCAAGGAAGTTATTAACTGTTGCTCAAAGGCCAAAAGAGATGAATAAGTAAGAGTTGAGCAAAAAAGGGGTAGTAAAAGCATGCAAGCAGCAGGAGCAGTGTGTGTGTGTGTTGGGGGGATGTGCCCGAGGCTCTGAGATGTAGAACTTGGCTAGTTGGAAGAACAGAAAAATGCAGAGGGACCAAGCACAGAGAATAATGGAGGAGATGGCATGGGAGGTCAAGATCTAGCCCTCTCCTATCCTTCTTCAGTCTTGTTAAGGCTCTTAAGAATTTTTAGCCACATTCATTGGTATTGGATAATTAGGTAAAAGGAATATCATTTGGCCTTCTATGGTACATGCCTTATTAGTCTACTGATTGTAGAGCTACAAGGAAGCTCACAATCAATTTCTCTTTAGAGATACTGAATGATTTCTATTCAGCCTGCTGTGATTTCTATTGGAAACCAGATTAGTAAACCATTGGCTACTTGTGTCTGTTTAATTAGGCAATGTTAAAATAACCCAGGCACTGTGGTCCAGGAAAGAGTTAGACATTTTGAAAGTGGTGACTAGGCTTTAAATATAAACATACACACACAGCATTAAAAAGGGGTTGTTTGTTGTACTGCAGACAGAGGTAGGGGAAAGGGTTGGAAAAGTCTCCGATGGAATGTGGGATGCAGTTTTGTTCGTGAAAAATATGGCCATTTTCTCATTTGCCCAGAGCTGTGAGAGTAGGGGCTCTTGGAAAGGAGCCTTGGCAGAAGCCTTACAGAAAAGCGTCTGCGCTTCCCTCGGGGATGATTGCTTGTCTTTGGTCTTTCCCACGCAGAGAGCCCCACCCCTACTCTACCTTCCTCTGCCTGGTGAATCTTTACTCAAACCATCTGTTTTTCAAATTTTTTAACCGTCCATGTAACTGAGATTTGAGTTCCAATTACAATCCCCAATAATCAGCTGTACTTCCTTGAGGCCATATGTTTGGGCAAGATGCTTGAAGAACAGGCATGTGCTGTATTGGCCCGACGCACTCAAGAACCCCATCTGGGCATTGTTGGAATGCAAACCGTTGAACTCAGATGGACTCGTCTTACCATCTGGTTGCAGTTTTGGTGCCTGAGCCCTGAGTGTATTATTCCTCCATATTTGAGTTAACTCAAAATAATCAATTTTTTTTTTTTTTAAAGGGAGCCAGAAACTTGTCAATGCATATACTTAGTTTAACTATTTTGCCTGTTTAATTCAACTAACTTTTAAAAGGACATGACTGTATTCCTCTTTCTAGAGTATAAATATCAGATTGTGTGTTAAGCCTCTTGGCAAAAGATGCATGTTCTGCTCTTGGTTTATCAGACCTAATTTTAACCTGTGTGGAAAAGTCTCAGTTTACCATGACTTTCAAGTTCAATAATGTTTAGCTAAAGAATGAAAAATAATTTCCTTATTTACCAAGTTTTATTTTTATTATTAATATAGAATAGTTTGTCTTGGAATATTTTGAAAGAGGGATTTCTTTCTCAGTGCATGACTCATCTTTTAAAAATCTGATCCTGTCAGCACATGTTCATGGGGATGCAGGTGTTTTCAGGAGTTGAAGCAGGGTAGGTTTGAAGGTTAAGTCTTAAACTGTTTTGCTCCCCAGTGCATGCTGGGAAACCTGGTAGGTGTAGAAATCCAAGCCCTCTTTCTACCCTCCTGCCATAGGCCTCTTCTTGGATAAGGCTGAGGATAGAGATGCTGAGCTCCGTCAGCCCCATTATCTCCAGCTCCTCTGTGTGTGTTTCTGGTCCACATTTAGGATGAGTAGTGAGGTTGTGGTGGTATTAACTACTACTGACCGAGTATTACCATGTGCCAGGCACTGTCCAAAGCACTTTAGATACATTGAATTAACTTAATCTTTTAAAAAATTTGTGAGTTAAGTATCTTTATTACTGCCATTTTACAGATGAGAATAATGAAGAGTTTCAGTGACAGAGGCTGAGAACTCCCTCTCCCTCATTTCCTGTATTTCCACCGCATCCTCCCTTGAAACCATTTCAGGAGCATTTTGTCCTGCTGGCCACGTGTCATGGGAATAGACACAAGGTGAGTTTCCACTTCCTTGGTGGGAGACAAAGATTTGTTCTCTTCTCACCTGCCTCTCTTCAGGGAGCCCTTCACAAGCTGCTCTGGCTTCCTCTGTACTATACAAGTCAGATAATCTGGTTCACTTCATGCTAGGATTTGTGTTTAGTGTATTATGCTACTTAGTGTTTTTCTCTTCATCATAAAGTTGACTTCAGGTTTATTGTAAAATTATATAAAGATAAAATATGTGTGTAATGACCATCCTCAGTTGCTATAAAAAGAAATCTCTATTTACTAATTTCATTCAACGGCCATTTATTAACCAACTTCTCTGGTTAGAATGTAAGTTTATGGAATGCAGGAATGAGGTATCAACTGCCCTGGGCTGTCCAGGGCTGAAGGGTTTCCTGGAATGTGAGACTTTTATTGCTAAAACTGGGAAAGTGCTGGGCAAACTAGAGGGAGCTGGTCACCTTTTGCAAGAATCAGGTCTAATTAGGTTTACTTTTATATTACCTGCATGGCCAAATTGCTTGATGCATAACAAGTGGCTAATAAATATTAATTGAATAATGAATGGATGCTAGGCTTTGTTCTAGGGCTTAAGAGTAGAAAGATTTAAATCCAGCAGAAGGCATTGCAGACAGAGAGAATAGTATAAGTCAAGTTCTGGAGGTGTGAGACCTTAGTATATGGTTGTGTAAGCCCAGAAAACCCCATGCAGGAGGAAACAGAGCAACAGGGAGGCGTGTGCTATAAATGAGAAAGGTATGTGTGATCCAGATCATGGAGGGCCTTCTGTTTAATGTGAAGGAGTTTGGTTTTTGTTTTTCATAAGAGGGAGCAGCCCTAGATTTTTAAGCAGGAGCATGATACGGTTATATTCCCACAAAGGTAGCTTTGTAGGCAAGACGGAAGGTAGATTAGAAGGATGGAGAGAAGAGAGTGAATGTAATGGATGGAGGGAGCAAAAGCAGTTAGGAAGCTATTGCAAAAATGCTCGCAGAAGATACTGAGAGTTTTAACGAGGTTGGTAAAGATGGTGATGGAGAAAGGGCAAACAGGAGGAAGGTATAGGTTTGGGACCCAGGTGGTGGTGAAATTAATTGAGCTTGCTCACCGGCTGTCCAGATGGAGACAGAATGAGTAAGATACCTGAGGTGATGTCCAGGTTTCTTTCTTGTATGGCTGGTGGTGTGATGACACCACTCACCAAGAACGGGAATGAGGATGAGGAGAAGGTCTGGAGAGAAGGTGAACTTCCATCCGTTTGGAACTGATTGAGTTTGAGTTGACGGTGCAACAGTCAGATTAAGATATTTGATGGGGTAACTGAATCATCAAAGAAGCATGAAGCTGTGTTCAGGATATGAAACATTACCGCCAATATGACAATAGCATTGATGTTTATTTCCTAATGTAAAGATACACATTTTTCAATGGGAAATATTTATGTTTTTCTGCATTTTTAAATAACAAGGTGAGCATAACAGAGAATCTTATTCCCATATTCAGAAGGAATCATCATTAACATCTCGGGAAACATCATTGCAGATTTATCCACCCATCCGTCTCTCTCTTTCCATCTTACTGAGACCACAGGAAGTTTCCTTAACCTCTCCCTGTGCCTCAGTTTCCTCATGTATTAGATGGTTATTGGTATCCACCTATAGAATGAGGAGTCAGTGAGTTAAATGTTAAGCCCTCAGAAGAGCGTCTGGCCTATAGGAAGCACCATCAAAGCACCATCGAATATAACATAGCCATCTTTTAAAAATAAATGGGTGGTATTTCATGCTGTTTTGTAATCTCCTTTGTTGTATATTATCATTCATTAATGTTCACCAACTCTTAGTTAATGAAAAATATCTTTCTACCCCATTTCTTAGCACTTTAGTCCAAAATTAATTTTCATTGCTAAAAGTGAAAACAAAAATGAAAACCAAACAAAAATAGAAAACCACCATTATGACAGCAAAGCATGTAACTAGGTCAGTAATTGAAAATGCTTTGACTTGGCCTTCAACCAGTAGTGACAGTTACAAGAGACAATTTGGTACATATACATTTGGTATATCATTTTACTTTGTGATGAATAAAAGAAATCACCCCAAAGAGTTTTGCTTTTTGGGCCTTTTCTTCTGTCCTTTGCTCTTCTGCCCCCACATTAATCATTTTCCTAACCTTTACTGCCTCACTGATCACCTGTCAGGTGAGATTTCTACCTCTCATCCTGGCAGTATCCGTGTGGTGCTAGCTTTTCATTCATCTTCACTATGTGCTATTAAGATCTAAATTGGTGTCTGTGCCTAAATAGGGCAATTTATACCTTTAACCCAAAACACTTCTTTTTATTTTTCAGTAAAGACGAAAAAAAGAATCCAAATGACGGAAATTCTTTATCAGGGGCACTTGAAAAATCAATTTTTCTCAGGACTGACAGCGAGAGCACAGAGAATTTTGTCACTGTATTGGAATTCTAACAAACTCTTCTGTCATCCTCTAGAACTGGCTTGGTTTAAAAAAAAAAAAAGGTCATGTTATGATAACCTTTAGAAAGTCAAGTGATTGAAGTGCAGGCATTCTGAGAGAAAATATAACCTCTAAAGTATAGGATGTGGGTAAAGCAATTTTTAAATTATGTGGTGAGGAGGAAAAGAAATTAACATCTCTTTTACAGCATTTGCTGTATCTTTGCAGGCATGTTGTTCCTTCTGTTAACTGGGGAATATCTCTTTTAGCACAATTTATATTGATACTTTGCATTTATATAGCATGTTTTGGGCCCTGGGCATTTTACAAGCATTAAGTGTAAATAGTGTGCCTGCAAGCTAGGTAACTGAATATTCTCATATCACAAATGGGGAAGCACCAGTATAGAGAGCTATATTACTCTGGGCTCTAAGTCACTGTGAGGAAGTGAAATTACAGCTCTGAGTAGTTTTCCATGTTGAGAAACAATTAACCTGGCCTAAAAGTTTAAGTTGTTTCTGCCTGCTTAGAATTTGGTCTTCTCGAAGCAGTAGCCTGAGTTTTCTGGAGCCTTCTCCCACTTTCTGTCCTCGTATTTTGGGTGAGTTTGATCCCCTGACTCTAAGGGTGAGAATATGACCCAAGTGTGGCTGCTTGGTGTAGTCCATTTTCTTGACTACTCTAATGAGGGCAATCCTGGAATAATGGATAACCATGGTTTGAGCAGTTAGACCTCTTGCCACTGGTGCTATAGGCCTGGTGCTGCAGAGGGCAAGCAGTGAAAAACATTCTGAATGAAAGCAAAAGTGGTAAGCAGAATCAAATATGGTAGGTCTTGAGGCTATCTGTTGACTCCTGGATCAAACTGTACCTGAAGACAGAGCCCTGGAATTTTTAGTTAAATGAGTTTATGAATTTATCCATATTTCACCTAATAAAGGTAAATTTTCTTTATCAGTGAAGAATCGTTGTACAAGGTTATTAGAGTCTTTAAAAATTGATCTTTTAGGTTAGAACATAAAATAATTCTTAAAGCTTTTGTACCCTGATGTGCATTTCAGCAAAGTATCAAGAGTTATCCGTAGGCAGTTCCCTGGCAGTCCAGTAGGACTCTGAGCTCTCATTGCCAAGGGCCTGAGTTCCATCCCTGGTTGGGGAACTAAAATCCCATAAGTGTGGCCAAAAAAAATAAAAATATAAAGGTAGTGACAGCAAGAGCTTGCCATTATATAGACACATTAAAAAAAAAGTTATTCATAAGGAGAAATTCTGTTAATTAACAGAAGGCAGCTTGGATATAGTAAAAAGTAGAATATTTTTTATTGATTTCTGAAAGATAGAAAATACATCTCAAGTATATTTTTATAAGTATATTAATGTAAGTATATATTGTGTTAGATTTTTTTAAAGAGTTCATTTTGAGAGATTCTTATTGATTTTAATCATGTTGCTCCCAGTGATGTAGCATATCAATTGCTGCGATGTCAGAACTGGAGCTTTCATTGTCAGTGTGTTTTAGCCTAGACTTTGTTTTTCCATGAGTGTTTTTTAGATGGACTATTATTTTATAAGGAGGTGATGTAAATTCATGTGTTGCTTAGTTATAGGCAGGTATTTGGCAGAAGTACCCCCACATATTTGTGTTTTAAAGGTCAAGGCTGAACAGAGACAGGGACAAAGAATAAGCTCTGATTATTTCCATGAGGTAACTTCCCCCCTGGATGGGGATGTTTCTGGGCCTTCCATCAGTGTCTCCCCAAGAAAACTAAGAGAGATGGAGAGTTCATGTTTCTCATTAATCCTAATCAAGTATAAGACTTATTAGGCTAATGATTGACCCTGAATAGCATGAAAGATATGAGAACTGAGTTTTCCATTTTAGTCATTGACTGAATTTTGGTCTTGAGTAGGTTCATTCTCTTCTTTTTTTCTCTTCTATGTGAAAATTACAGAAGTGTACTGTTAGCTACATTCAGGTCCCTCAGCGTCCCGCAGTCAGCTGTGTACGTCAGTCCTGCTCTCTCCTGAAAGTCAAGGAAAGGGTGCTGGGATGGGGAGTAGGGGGCAGGAGAGGGCTAATATGCCTTTGTAATGCCGGGACCGATATCAGAACAGACAACTTGCAAAGGAGGTTTTATAACTGTAAAGGAAGCAAAGTAAGATGAAAGACCATACTTTTAGAGTAGCAACTTAAAGTGATTTGAAATGCAATAAAGTGGAGTCAGAAAAAGTCTTCCCTATAGGTATAAGGATGGCAAGCCTTTGGATGCAGTAGTGGCACCATTGGGCAGGGGTGGGGGGAGTAATTAATGTAACTACCACTGATTGAGTGCTGATTACATGTAAGACATTGATATTTTAAAGGTGCTATCTCATTCCATTCTCACCGCAGTGCCATGAGGCATATATAGATACTTCATCATACCCATATTTCAGGTGAAAAACTGAGGTTTAGCAAGATTTAATTCATGATAGCAAGATTAGCTCATAATCATAGTCTATGCTCCAGTTCATACCATCGGTACGTGGCTGAGCTGACAACAAACGCTGGTCTGTCTGCCTGTTCTCTGAACCACTCTACTTCACAGCCTCAGTCCACTTAAGGAAGTATAGGAATACCACTGCTTCTAAAAGAATGGCCGTCAGTGGAATTGTAGACTGAGTAGCTCATTGAGCAACCTGGATGAGAAAAAAGAGAATCAGAAATGTTCCACATATTGTCATTTCAATCACAGAAATTGATGTTTCCTTTTTGTAGCCTTTGTTTCGTATTCATACAGACTGGATTTCTTGTGCCCCCTTTTACTATGTGTGTTGTGGAAGGATCAGGGAGATAGATGGTCCTGTACGCAGGACTGTGGTGCAGGCTCTGTGCGTCATGCAGGGGGGCTTTGGCAAGTTACTGCAGCTCTCCATACGTCATTGTTCTCATCCACAAAATGAGGGCCCTAAATATGCACAGCTCTTTCGTTCAAACAAGCTGTGCTTTGATACTGTCACACTGTAATGAGGGCACTGAGTCTCTCTTCCTCTGTGCTTCTTCAGAGATGAGCTTTGTTAATTTTTGGCTGGATTCATTGTAGTAATTAAACTGAACTCACAGCACCTCTGGACCCATGTCTATAGTTGGCATCCATGCTGATTAGTTACTGCGCGGCTGGGCTTTACCAGTTGTAAATATTTACTGTTATTTTTAAAAATTCATCCCTTATTTCCAGTCTTTCAGCCATCGGTTTTGTTGTTATTGCTGTGTTAAAATTTGCCATTTTAACATTTTCTAAGTGTATTATATTAGTGGCATTAATTACATTCACAGTATTATGAAACCGTCATCACTATGTCCAAATCTTTTTCATCACTCTAAACAGAAACTCTGTACCCATTGAGCAATAAAGTTCCCATCACCACAACCCTCAACGCTGGTAATCTTTACTCTACTTCCTGTCTCTACAAACTTGCCTTTTCTGGACATTTCATATAAGTGGTTTCATACAAATTTGTCCTTTTGTGTCTGGCTTGTTTCACTTAGCATAAGTTTTTAAGGGTCATCCATGGTGTAGCATATATTAGAATTTCATTCCTTTTTTCGGCTGAATAATATTCCATTGTATGTATATATCATATTTTCTTTACTTCTTCATCTGTTGATGGATGCTTGGGTTGCTTCTACCTTTTGGCTGTCGTGAACAGTGCTGCTATGCACATGTCTGGATATGTATTTGTTTGAGTCCATGGTTTCAGTTCTTTGTAGCGTATGCCTAAGAGTGGAATTGCTGGGTCATAAGGTAATTTTATTTTTAATTTTTTGAGGAACTGCTAAACTGTTTTCCACAGCAGCCACACCATTTTATATTTTCACCAACAATGTATGAATATTCTAATCTCTCCAAGGCTTTGCAAACACTTGTTAATTTCCACATTTAAAAAATTACAGCCATTGCAGTAGGTATGAAGTGGTATTTCATTGTGGTGTTGATTTGCATTTCCCTAATGGCTAATGATGTTGAGCATTTTTTTCAAGTGATTCTTGGTGATTTATATATGTTCTTTGGAGGAATGTCTATTTAAGACCTTTGCCCATCTTTGAATTGGGTTGTTTGTCTTTTTGCTGTCGAGTTGTAGGAGTTCTTTACATACCCTGGATATTACAACCCTTATCAGCTGTATGATTTGCAAATATTTTCTCCAAATCTGTAGCTTATCCTTTTATGTTGTTGATTATGTTCTTTGATGCACAAAATTTTGTTAATTTTGATGAGGTCTCATTTATCTTTTTTGTTTCTTTTGCTTCTAATTCTTTTGGTGCCACTGCCAAATCCACTGCCAAATCCAAGGTTATAAACATTTAACATTTTTTTCTAACAGCTTTAAGGTTTTAACTCTTATATTTAGATCACTGTCATATTTTGACTAAATTTTTGTGTACGGTATGGGTGAGGGGTCCAACTTTATTCTTCTGCATGTTGAAATCCATCTGTCCCAGCATCATTTGTTGAATGGACTTGGCACCCTTGTCAGAAATCAGTTGGCCAAAGATGTATGGGTTTATTTCTGGACGCTGAGTTTTATTCTGTTGGTCAATATGTCTGTCCTTATGCCAGTACTACACCTTTTTGATTACTGTAGCTTTGTATCAGTGATTGCTTTTTGTTGCTTTGTATCAGCGATTGTGCTTACTCTTGGGCTTTTGCTACCCCGTCTCACATTTGCTATTTCTGATCTATGTGACTTAAAAACACCAGTCAACCAAGTTTATAATACCTGCATATGACTAGAGTTATGGAGCCTCTGTTAAAGAATAAACTGGATTTGGTACACTGGCTCTGTGATGTACAGCCTAGGCCAGTGACCTGTTCTCTCTCTGACTCTCTCTCACCAGAACTTCAGATAATTCATTAGGTAAAAGCAGAAGTGTTCAGTTTGAAGGGCAAGGAGGTAAGGTCCCATGGACCCAGTCTCCCCTGAATCCACGCATTCTAAAAACTGTTAGGGCAGGGGCAACACCATTAAAAAACCTTTAGCGTCAAGGAATTTCTAGTTTATTTTTCTATTAAGTTTTGTAGGATTATAGTTTTCTAAAATTCACCCTCTGGATAATCTGCGAATTATGCTAACTGAAAAAAAACCCTGCATTATTATTGATTTCTTCCCTTTGTTACTAGCTTTAGGGAAAAAAAGATGTTTACATATATAGTTACACATAATTATAATCTAGGATTTGCATACGCCACAGAGTCGCCTTTTACTGAAGCATCTTAAAATAGTTAGCAATTCCTGTTTGACTGTGAAGCCGGTCTCGCCCCATGGATCACCTTGAGCATCATGTGTTAAATGAGAGTACAGACCACCTAACACATAGCCATGGCTCAAGTTCATCCTTCCCGAGGACGTGCACTTTAAGTATCACTGGATATGCAAAATGACAAACCAGTAGGTTGTGCTATCACACAACAGGACCAAAATTACCGTTGTTTCAAATAATGTTACGGTATGCTCCATATATTCACTAAGGTGACCCAGGAGTGTTGATTTGAATTTACTTTAGCCTCACTTACTGTCACTTAACAGAGTAAATGAGAACTGATGGCTCTTCAAACAGTAATAGTAAATTACAGTTATAGTGAACACAAATGCCTCATTATGTCTAGTCAAGGTCTGTTTCTCTTTTATAGAGCTAACGGTGGAAAGCATTGTTTTTAATTTACTAATGAATATGCATAGGAATCTTAGTTCTCCTGTTTACATAAACCTGATAGACAGTTAATCTTCAGCAAAGTACCTAGAGAAGACTTAGAAAATGTAAACCATAGCTAAAGTAAAAAACATAGTTCCAAAGTATCAAATGCTTTAAACACCAAAATGCCACTTTTATTAGCCTTATATTATCTCACTTGTAAACACTCAAAACCAGTAATGGTTTAATGAGATTATAAGGCAAACATGCACTTGGATTAAATATATTAATAAAGCAATTCATATTGGTTAATTAAACACTGGAAATGTGTTTAAATGTTTGGACTCTAATAAGGCATTCTTTAGGGGGTTTATAAACTTAGCTTAAACTTTTCTTGAAATTTGTGCTGTCAGGTCAACACAGTTTAGAAAGGATTTGTCTATAAGAATGGGGCATGAGAGAACTTTGGGGGTGATAGAAATTTCACTTACTTTGATTGCTATGTTGAGTAGACAGTTGTATACATTTATTAAAACTCACTGAATTGTGTATTTAAGATTGGAGTGTTTCACTTTAAGTGTGTATGTATATATATGTGTGTATCTATCTTTACACACACACACACACACACATACACACGTAGAGTCCTGAAAATGTCTTTGGAGCCAGCCATCCCTGTAGCTAGATTCACTGTCCTACAATTTGGGTACACGTATCTATAAACTCCCTTAGGTGTAAATCAGTTTGCATAGTGTCTTTGTCACTCACAGTCAAAAGGATCCTAACGCTTCTACCTGAAACCCTTTTGGATTGGGGAGAGGGGTTACTGTCCTTGTCTCCACGAATGTGAATAAGACCCATTTACTCCCATGCCCCAGGTAGAGATGAACTTGCTCACCTCACTCAGAAGCTGGATTTTGTGAGAATGGGGAAGAAAGGGTGTGGGGAAGAAGCCTGATATTTTGAAGCAGAGCTATGCTGACTAGCAGTGTTAGTAGCAACTTTGTATTTGATAAATCCTGTCTCTCAGAGAATTGAGGTGACGCCCTTTACATCAATACATACTTCACTTTCAGAGGATATTTCTTTCACCCAAGATCACTAGACTACACATACAATTCTAAGCTCTAGAATGATGGTATGAGCCTTTCTTCGTGCCCTTCCATCCAGAGACAGACCTTAGACTACCATTAGTGTCTTCTTCCATGTAGTTGGGAACATACTATGATGCCATAGCTGTTGCCACTTTTCATTTTCTTTTAAAAGGCTTGCTCTTACCCCATGGGCAATAAGAAGAGCAGAGACCAACAATCTGTGTACAGGAAAAGCACTCAGCAGCAATTCAATCTTGTACTTTAGTCATTTCACATATCCACAGACTCTTCAGTACTTAGGCTGGAGCTTATAAGGACAGGAAAGTGATCAATAGTTGCCTTGGGTTCACAACTCAAATACTTGCAGTACCAACGTAGAAGCAAGATTTAGCATAACTAAATTTGAATAGATAATACTTGATTTCTACCCAGAAGAAGCAAACCAAATTGTAACAAATGTCTGCTTATTATGAGCACAGGGTCCTTAATCATCACAACAACTCTACAAGAGTTTGATTATTACCCAGAGTTTCATAGACTGTAGGCCCCATAAGAGCAGAGAACATATTATTTTGTCCAAAGTAGCATCAAGTATCATTTGTTAACTGATAGTGTCAGAGAAGTTAAGTAATTTATCTGAGGGTCATGGTATAGCGTCAACTTTAGGAGAGTCTTTTGTTTCAGTTAAGGTTAAGATTAAGGTTTTAAAGTAAGAGAGGATTGCCTTTGGCCTCATCAACCTCCCCGTCTTTCACTTCTTCTGTCTTTACGTGCCTTCTCTTTCAGATCAAGGACTTGGAGGCTTAGTTGTTGCTGTGGGCCAAAGACAGGCAAGGTCACTGGAGACAGGTTGAAGCAGCAAATTACCAGCACTCTCCCAGAACAAATAGAGTCCTTAGCCAGAAAACACTGTGGTCAGAAAACAGAAAGGAATTTCTAGAACAAGGGAGGTATCCAGGTAGAAAAGTAATTAAGATGAACCAAAATTATAGCCACATAGAAGAAGGTCAGACTAAATAAGAACTAGGAATCCAGAGAAAACATAATACTTATTAAGGACTTTGTCCCTAAAGGCAGAATATCTGCATTCACATCCTATTCCTGTCACTTCAAGTTAAGTGGTATTAGATAAATTACTCAGTTTCTGTGTCTGTAAAGCATGGATTATATACTTACCGTTGTTTTAAGGATTAAATAAAATAATCTCTGTAAAATAATTTTGCGATGTCTGGCACATAGTAGGTACTCAATAAATTCTTGATGACACTTGGATGCAAAAAACCATAGGTAATGAACAATTAATAGAGAAGGAAGCAATGAATTTTAAAGAGACAGATCAGCTTTGAGAGTCCCCATTTTGTGCCCCCTAGCTTCTTAAGTGACAGATACGCAGAACTGACCCTGGGAAATCCATCTGATATCTCCCTCTCTAGTCTGTAGATCCTAAGAACTCTCAGGGTTCCCAAAGTGTCCCCTACTCTATGGACCCACTCAATCCTTTTCCACTTAGAGGGCTCATATGTTCTTTATCCCCATCAAAACTTTCATTCCCTCAACGCAGATACGCTCTCAAATAAGTGTTAGGGGTAAAGTTCTCATTAAATTAATTACCTTAACTGTATGAGTGTTTAATAATCATTTATTCCTTCTAGCTTTGGTTTTTTTACTTTAAAAGATGTGAATGTTTCTGAATATCCTTGTATTTTGAGAGTGCATTAGTGAGGCAAAGTGAAGTATAGTGAGTTTCAGATAGTATGGAGTGGTTTTTTCACAAGAGGTTGAAATCATATCCCATGTATTTATAGCCAACAGAGCCTTAGTAATTTTCATTTCTAAATGTTCTGGGCAAACAGCTGAACATATTTTTATTACAATCTACTTTCCAAATTATT
The DNA here is from genome assembly GCF_965194825.1 of Balaenoptera physalus. Taxonomy (NCBI): domain Eukaryota; kingdom Metazoa; phylum Chordata; class Mammalia; order Artiodactyla; family Balaenopteridae; genus Balaenoptera; species Balaenoptera physalus. The sequence goes on along the minus strand of NC_138896.1, from coordinate 98,233,614 downwards.
GTGAAGTCTGAGACATGTGTGTGTCTTTATATACACAGCCAGCCGAATCTCCTGATTAATTATAAGTTAATTTGTTATACAGCCCACTTGAAGGAGGCTTTAAAAAGTAAGTAATCCTCCTTTGGTGACAAGCTTACTATCTAACTTAATCTGGCACTCCTCTAGAACTAACAGTATAACTGCTAAATCGGACATGGTAACCATCCAGCTTGATCATTGCATGAAGTTAGTTACACTGTCCATGAAGAGAATCATGGGTTTAAGCTGTGAGGGCTGTGTTGTTTCACCCACTGGCCTTCAGCACCATGGAGAGAGGCGAAAGCCCCTTCTTAAGTAATTGGCTTTTCCTTCTCCATCAGAATTGTTGCTTTACATGTGACTGGGGCACTCACTCTGTACATTGCAAGCTATGTGATTGTTGTGAAAATTGACCTATTTGATCTACTTATTTTCTTCTTTTGAAAATATTTTCCCTATTTTCTTGATAGTACATTTGTTCTTTGCACTTTCAAAGAATCCCTTAGAAGCCCTGTTACTTGTCTCTTTGAAGACAAAGACAGTTGAATGTGTTCCCATTTCCCTTTTCAAAAGTTGTTCTTTAGATCAAGAATTGCTTCCTTTTCTTAACTTAATGAAGATATTGCAGAGCCGTGGACTTTTTTTTAGCCATCCACATCAAATCATCACCATAAAAGATGCAAAAGAAGTTTCTAAATCTGCCATGAATATTTGACAGTTTGCATTAATAGTTCCAGTGACTCTTTGCTGGGAAGGGATTTTCAAGTTTCCCTAATAATTGGTTCATACATCTTTCACAAAATTTATTAATACCTTACATTTGTATTGAAGACCCTTGACATTTATGGATTTAATATGTGATTTTGACTATTTGCAGATGACCCGACAGTCCATGACATGCTTTGATTTGAAATTTTGCTGAGGTACATATTCAAATTGAGCACACAGACAGGCTGATGTGTGGGAAGAAGTCTTGTAGCTAATGGGTAATTCTAGCTCTCTGCCTGACACCCACATCTCAACACACACATTATTCTCTCTTCACTGAATATATGGTAATTTCTCCGCAGTAATTGAAACCTTTGCTTCTTTGTGAAAAATGGCCATAAATCAGAGAAAAATCTTCAATAAAGTTTAAAAGGTCAATGTACATTGTGAGTACATGAAAAAAGAAAATCAAAATGAACATGATTCCAGAGGAACTCAGGAATCTGTACAAACTAGCATTCACAAAGTGAGGATTTCTGAAGGTAATGATAATTCCATCCAGAATTTTAAGGGTTTATTTCAGGGATGGAAGGCATGATACCAACTCTGACTGACTTATGAGGAAGTCCACTTATTGCATTATGTCTTATATTGTAATTGTTTGGATGTAGCCTTACCTTCTTCCCTATCCTCGTGCAAAAATAAATGGCAAAATCAATGTAGAAGATATTGTCAGTTGGTTACCCTACATCCATTTCTTTTCTTCTCACTGCCTAACAGAATCACAATTTTATTTCTTTATCTAGTCCTCCACTAAACATCCACATTCTTTCATGTGGTGGTGGGGAAACTGATTATTCTAAGCCAGTGCCTGGCATGCCTCCTAGTACCTAGCCTTAGTGCAGAGCAATGGTGTTAAATTGGCCCCGCCAAATGAAAGGTAAAGGCTTACATTCGAAAACTGGGGGAGTTTTTCTCTCTATATTTTTGTGCTCTTGTCTTCTCCTTGCTCAGTCTCTCTCGTTCTCTAGTTCCCCTGAATCCACCTTCCTCATTCATATATTTGCTCACAAATAGTAGATATCAGCAAGAGAGGTTATAGTCGTAATTGCCCTCACAGCCACCTTCTAAGCAAAAGAAGAACCTTCTTTAAGGTACATCTGATGTTGAAGATATCAGGATGAACAATCTGGAGAATTGTGTCTTTAGTGTCATAATTAAGTCATTTATTGAATCATACCAAAAAACTGCCCTCTCTTTAAAACTCCAGTTATGTGAAATAATACATTCTTTTAAACCCATGTGAGCCCAAACAGTATTTTCTGTTTCTAGCAGACAAAAGTTTCCTAACTGGTATACTCACTGAAGGTAGGAATTTTATTATTTTCGTTTTGAGGGCACTTGAATCTAGACCAATGTTTTGCATTAAAAATGTATTTGCATGTAAATGTAAAATCTCTATAAACCTTGATCTAGGTACATCAATTTCTTTATGAATAAACTTACGTCTTACGCCAAGCCTGTGACCCATCTCTTTACTACTCCATTTCTACTACTTTACAATAATCCTCTTCACCAGTCCTCCACAATATCCAGAACGTTTTGGGAAATGTTAGTTTTAAATTTGTATAAACAAAGTTCACAAAGTTAAGAAATTTAGCCAAAACTTAATTGCAAATATGAAAAGAAATCAAACAAATCATGTTGTCTATAAGGTGACGCATAGAACTGTTGATTTTCATTGTAGGTTTGTCCATGCAATACCCAATAAACAAATCTGTTCAATTCAGTTAAACAACTAATTGATTCACTAGAGAAAAACAATATACCTCTTATCTGACTGGATTGATCAGCCGGTTCAATTGAAACAGTAAATCCACCATTCCCATGGAGGTAAAATTGACTGGACATTTTTTCCCCAGTGACAAAAGGAGAGGGTTTTACAAAATCAACTGAATCACTTATTCTGATGTTTTGGAGATTCAGCTTTATTCAACATTGGAACACCAGTGCCATGCTTCCAAGCATGGTAAAATTGAAAGTTTTTTTAAGTTTCTGAAGGAGAAGATAAAGAGAATGGACTTGAAGAGAAAATGGCTGACCCTTCCAGAGTTGATGAAAAGAAAGTTTCTTATGACATTCAAGAAAGTCATGTAAGTAGATCTTGTTTATGTGAAGAAAAAAAACATTCCCAAGGTTCCTTTCAAGATGAGGCCAGGAAAGGTTTTACCCATAGAAATCCAAGAAGGAGTAGTATACAGTGTAGTCAGGGAGGGTATTCAGAAGTCACAGAAATAATACTTCATGCCTATAGGAAGAAGTAAGATTTGAAGTGGAAAAAATCCTGATGTCTGGAGGCAGAATGTAATATAAGAGATTGGGACAAACTGCCAATATAGATGCTTTTAACAACCTGGGCATACCAAAGGCCTATGAGGTATTTTAATGTGTACCCAGGTGTTTTACCATTTTACATCCTCACTAATCTTTTTCTAATACTTTCTTCTCATTCAAAACCTCACCTTCCCTAATTTCCCTTTTCAAATGTTTTCCATCTCTTTTCCTCCTTTCTCCTTCTCTGTTGTTTCTGATGAAGAGGTATTCCTCTTGAGTTTCAAATCTAGCCCTCTATCTTCCTGTTCCTTTCATTCTTTTGCGAGGATTACGAGCTCAGAAATTTTCTTAACCAGATAAATAAACAAAATGGCCTAATGGAATATACAAAGGATTTGTAAGGGATTTGAGGGGACTGTGGTGGAATAGAAAGTATATGCACCAGATAAAAATATTCAAATATTGAATAATTTTGTGCTAGCTGAATATGCACAACTCTTGGCAATGATGGTCAGCATTTTGTGACTTCTCCTTTCTTAGATTTGAAAATTACTCTCTCCTTCTTTCTTCTTCTGCCGACAGGACTCTCTGAAAAATGTAGTCTTCCTTCAGTTGCTACTAACTGAAAACATCTTCCTTTCATAGCTATGTCTGTCCTCATCATTCTTTGTTGTTGTTTATTGTTTTGAGATTTTTTTTTGTTTTTATTGGAGTATAGTTGTGTTGTCCTCATCATTTTTACTTTCAAAGCATATTTTTTCTTTTTTATTTCCACAGTTATCATTAATTTGAAAAACAAAAGTAATTGAAAAGTATTTATAACATAAGTACTATAAGCAATATAACTGACTCTTGTATATCTATTGTACACACTTAATAGGTGCTTATGTTTTTCCAAGTTTGATTTCTATAAAGTTTTTCCTTAGGAAATAAACTGAAAACCTCACCCCTGTTCTTCTCTTTCCCTTCTTAGAGGTAACTACTAAGTTGAAGTTTATGTGTATCATTCCTATGTGTTTTCAAAAATCTTTACCATGTGTGTATGTGTGTGTATATATGTATACATATACGTATACGTATGTGTGTGTTTATATATAGTCATAAACAACATATGGTGGTGTTTTGTGCTTTTATCATCTATATATACATTTTTTCATGTTGAATGTATCCTTCTGAAACTTGAAAAATTGTAATTTTTCACATTTATAATTATTATAACCATTGTGCATTTATACATTAATTTTGTTCTTACAAGTGAGAGTATCTACAAAGTATAGTTCTTTTTTTTTTTTTTAAATTGGGGTATAGTTGTTTTACAATGTTGTGTTAGTTTCTACTGTACAGCAAAGTGAATCAGTCATATGTATACATATATCCCCTCTTTTTTGGATTTCCTTCCCATTTAGGTCACCACAAAGCATTAAGTAGAGTGCCCTGTGCTATACAGCACGTTCTCATTGGTTATCTATTTTATACATATTATTGTATATCTTTCACTCCCAATCTCCCACTTCATCCCACCCCCACTTTCCCCCCTTGGTATCCATATGTTTGTTCTCTACGTCTGTCTCTATTTCTGCCTTGCGAACAGGTTCATCTGTACCATTTTTCTAGATTCCACATGTATGTGTTAATATATTTGTTTTTCTCTTTCTGACTTATTTCACTCTGTACGACAGTCTCTAGGTCTATCCACATCTCTACAAATGACCCCATTTCATTCCTTTTTATTGCTGAGTAATATTCCATTGTATATATGTACCATATCTTCTTCATCCATTCATCTGTCGATGGCCATTTAGGTTGCTTCCATGACCTGCCTATTGTATATAGTGCTGCAGTGAGCATTGGGGTGCATGTGTCTTTTTGAATTATGGTTTTCTCTGGCTGTATTCCCAGTAGTGGGATTGCTGGGCCATATGGTAATTCTATTTTTAGATTTTTAAGGAACCTCCATACTGTTCTCCATAGTGGCCGTATCAATTTACATTCCCACCAACAGTGCAAGAGAGTTCCCTCTTCTCCACACCCTCTCCAGCATTTATTGTTTGTAGATTTTTGGTGATGGCCATTCAGACTGGTGTGAGGTGATACCTCATTGTAGTTTTGGTTTGCGTTTCTCTAATAGTGACGTTAAGCATCTTTTCATGTGCCTCTTGGCCATCTGTATGTCTTCTTTGGGAAAATGTCTATTTAGGTCTTCCATCCATTTTTTGATTGGGTTTTGTTGGGTTTTTTTTTTGATATTGAGCTGCATGAGCTGTTCGTATATTTTGGAGATTAATCCCTTGTCTGTTGATTGGTTTACAAATATTTTCTCCCATTCTGAGGGTTGTCTTTTCATCTTGTTTATGGTTTCCTTTGCTGTGCAAAAGATTTTAAGTTTCATTAGGTCCCATTTGTTTATTTTTGTTTTTATTTTCATTACTCTAGGAGATGGGTCAAAAAAGATCTTGCTGTGATTTATGTCAAAGAGTGTTCTTCCTATGTTTTCCTCTAAGAGTTTTATAGTGTCGGTCTTACATTTAGGTCTTTAATCCATTTTTGTTTATTTTTATATATGGTGTTAGGCAGTGTTCTAATTTCATTCTTTTACATGTAACTGTCCAATTTTCCCAGCACCACTTGTTGAAGAGACTGTCTTTTCTCCATTGTATATCTTTGCCTCCTTTGTCATAGTTTAGTTGACCTTCAGTGTGTGGGTTAAAAGTATAGTTCTTAAGTTGGAGGGTTTATAATTTTTTGAACTCTGCTGGATGTAAACTGAGTATAATAATTCCCATTTGTTAAATCTTTACCAACACTTGAGGTTTCCAGACTTAAAATTTTGCCAGTTTGATTCGTGTGAATTTGTATCTTAGTGTTTTAATTTGCATTTTTAATTAAATTGAGCAAGTCTTCATGTATATATTAGCCATTCACTGTCCCCCTCTTACGAATTACAAGTCCACAGCCTTTCTTTTTTCTTATTGGCTTACTCATCTTTACTTGTTTTGATTTGTAGGAGATCTTTATATGTCCTAATTCTGCCACTTGCTAGCATTGTGACCTTTGGTGACTCACATAATTTACGTATGATTCAGTTTCCTCCTCTGTAAAATGGGAGGAATACCTAAATAATTATACCTAAAATTTGTTGTGAGGATTAAATGGTTTTGATAAAAGGTGCTTGGGAAAGTGTCTGGCTCATACTAAGTAAAAGTTTTTGCTGCCATGTTTTTATTCTAGGTAAATAATCCATTATTTATTTGTTCACTGCCATATTATTTCTCTTATTATTATTATTACTAAACCTTGGTTGCCTCATAGTGTTACAAGTAATGTTCCTAGTCTGCAACTTGTCACTTAACGGTGTTTTATAATTTTTTTCATATAAAAATTTTAATGAAGACAAACGATGTTCACCATTATGGTTTGCATTTTTTGTGCCTTGTTTAAGAAAGTATTCTCTAGTCCAATATACAAAATATATTCTGTTGTATTTTCTTCAGTTCTTTTCATTTGGCATTTCTAAATTTAATCCATCTGGAAATGCTATGAAGTAGGGATCTAATTTTATCATTTTCTACCTGAAGAGCAAATTTCCCTGGTATCATTTATTGAATCAATCTTCCTCCTCCCTGATTTGCTATTCCTCCCTCCTCTGTCATATTCCATGTTCCCATTTATTTTCTGATTATTTTAAGTCTGTTTTGTGCCATTATCTATTTGTCTATTCTTACAACTTTTCAGCCTTTGATCTTTGCAATTTTCTTCCTTATGAGCCTTCAAAAATCTCTTTTCTGTTGGCAGTTTTTGAAACTCTTTTGCTTTCCAAGTGACAGAGTTATCTTCCTTTATGAGTGTAAGTTCCATGAAGCTGGGAACCATTTATATCTCTTGGGTGTTTATAATCTTATCTTGCTTTTTTAAGGGCTCAAATATCTGGGGAAAGAAATTTTAATAAAGAACACATTTAGTTAAAATTTATAGTATGCTATAAGCCTTTAAAATCTTACAGGGCCTATTTGTTGCCTAGAAAAATTCAAAAATATAACTTTTTTGGTATTAGTAATTAAATTTCTTAAAATGACCATGTCACTTTTCCTGTTTAGGGCAAACAGTACCAATCTATTTCAAAGATCATTTATATTGTCACATTCCCATTCCTTTTTGGATATAAAAGAATGTATCACATTTCATGGATTTGAGTCTGCAATAGATTGATTTGTTGCCATGGACTTAAAAAGGAAGGAGTCAGAAATAGTGAATTAATTTGAAATACTTTGTTGGTATGGATGAAGTGAGAAAAGTATTTATAAAACCATTAATCATACTTCAAAGTATGCTTGAAAATGATCAGAAGACAGATGTAATAACTGTATTTTCATTTTGCGGTCCCCTGGAAAGTCTCAGCACTTTGGAGAGCCTTATTTAAATGTTGCTGAATACGACTTGTTTTTCCATTTCCTCTGTTTTGATAAATATATCTTATCATGGAGCCATCTGTGCCACCATGAGAAGTAGATTGTCACCTAACATTAGGTCTGCATCTAGTTTAAATGAATAAAAAAATTAAAAAACCAATAATGGTCAGAATCATAAATCAGGTCAAACATATTTCATAACATAAAAGGGCTTTATGAAATCACAGTCCCCTATTAGTTGTTAGTTAATATTCCAAACTTTCTATAAGTGCCATTCTTTGGTTCTTCAAACTACAGTTACAAAGCTGCCATCAATATAAGAAAACGTTTCAAGATTTGTAAGACAAACACACATGGTGAGCTTTAGCTTTATATGGCAAAAGAAATCTTTAATTTCTTCTAATGATGAGAATAGCAAATGCTTTAAATAACTAACTACAGATTAATTTTCTTTCATAAGGGAATAACACATTGATAATGTCTTGAATTAATCTGTAGGTTTTTCCCCTGTATTTCTCTGTATATTTCTAATTAACGTTTCAGTTCCCAAAGCTAGAATCATATCTCATAATTCCTTGGTGACAAATTCTTTGGTATCTTTACAGCATCTGGAATAGTGTGCCTACACAATAGATACTTAATAAATGTCCTTGGAATAAATGAATCTGGTGTAAAATAGTTGGTATTATGGATCAACTGTGGTTTTTAAACAGCGATATCTAAAAGCCTAAGTGAAATATTCAGTGCTGCTGTGATCACCCTAGGATGACCATCCATCCAAAATTTCGTTCAAGTATTGAGACTGATGGTTCCACACATGCTCAGTGAGGATTTCTGGGGGACAGGGCAGGCTCCCACGCAGGTATGAAAATGGCTGGAGGGAGCAGGGCAGGCAGAGGAGCTTGCGGTTTTGTGAGGGTTGGGACGGGGACTGGCGGGAGGGCTCCCTCACAAGGGCTTGGAAGCTGAGGATTTCCACAGGTGCTAAATGTGCAGCCAGCTTTCTTACTGGCATGCCCTGAGAAGGGGCGGAAGGGGAAGAAGGAGGTGGTACTTGAAAGCTGTCGACAGTCGAACAATAAAAACGGAGTTAGTATCTTAATTACAAACACATTTTTATACAGTTTGGAAATGTAGAATTTCTCTTGAGCAGCTATGTATTCATTGTGACATGTACTATAGGACCTTAAAAGCATTTGTACTTTACATTCTCGTGGGAAGCATAGGTCAAGAACACAGAAGAAAAAATTTGTGATTTCTAGGCAGATACACATTTTAGCCACTGTCTAAATTTTTAACTTTGGGAAACTTATTTGACATCTCTGAACATCAGTTTTCTTGTCTAGAAATGGACAATGCTCTTACCTCTTAGAGTTGTGAGGATTTAACTAGCTAGTTTTTGTAAAACATTTAGCACATGGTATGTCACATTGTAAGTATTAAATACATGGCATTTAATTGATACTGCTATTACTATTATTACTACTATTATTCGGAGAGGATGTAGAAAATAAGGTAGTAATAGAGCAAGATCTGAATAAGTAGGAGACCTAAAATCATTAAAATTTTAATCCTTCTCAAATTTATATATATATTTAATACATTTCCAATAAGAATCCCAATCAGTTTTAGGAAGGATAAACAAAATTATTTTAGAGATTATTAAAGTATAAACATGTGAGATTGCCATGAAATTTTTGAAAATCAACAATTAATAGGAACTTGTCTATAAGTTGCTAAAACTTAACGTGTAACGTAATCAAAAATGAATCTGGCACGGTGACTAACACATAGCGGAATGGACTAGGTGGGGTTTTTAATGTAAGTTTTGACATAATGTGTTTTCTTTGTATATATCTCACCTTATTCATTTTAAAAGATTATAATGAGGTTTGTATAAACTTCATCAGACGGCCAAAGAGATACCTGGCACAGTGAAATTAAATTAAATTAAAAAGATTAAGAACCCTCTAGAAACACCAAGTAGAAATTGATGAACATATTAGTGATCTACTGCTGTATGACAAATTACCTAAGAACTTAGTGGCTTAAAACATTAACGTTTATTATCTAACAGTTTCTGTAGGTCAGCAGTCCAGGTGTATTTTAGCTGGGGCCTCTGCCTCAGGGTCACTCACAGGCTGTGGTTTTTTGTTTTGTTTTGTTTTTTTGAACTATAACTGATTTAGAATGTTATGTTAGTTTCAGATATACAGCGAATATATAGATATATTCTTTTTTAGAGTCTTTTCCATTATAGGTTATTACAAGTTATTTAATATAGTTCCCTGTGGTATACAGTAGGTCCTTGTTGTTTATCTATTTTGCATACAGTAGTATGTATCTGTTAATCCCAACCTCCTAATTTATCCCTCCCGCCCTTTCCCCTTTGGTAACCGTAAGTTTGTTTTCTATGTCTGTGAGTCTATTTCTTTTTTTGTAAATAAGTTCATTTGTATCATTTTTTATATTCCACATATAAGTGATATCATATGATACTGTATTTGTCTTTCTCTGTCTGACTTACTTCACTTAGTATGATAATCTCTAAGTCCATCCATGTTGCTGCAAATGGCATTATTTCATTCTTTTTTAAGGCTGAGTAATATTCCATTGTATATATGTACCACATATTCTTTATCTATTCCTTTATCTATTCCTTCCTCTATTCCTCAATGGACATTTTGGTTGCTTCCATGTCTTGGCTATTGTAAATAGTGCTGCTCTGAACATTGCGGTGCGTGTATCGTTTCAAATTAGAGTTTTCATCTTTTCAGATACGTGCCCAGGAGTAGGATTGCTGGGTCGTATGGTAGTTCTATTTTTAGTTTTTTAAGGAACCTCTCTACTGTTCTCCATAGTGGCTGCACCAGTTTACATTCCCACCAACAGTGTAGGAGGGTTCCCTTCTCTCCACACCCTCTCCACAAGGCTGTGGTCTTGCCTCAAGGATTGTGTGAGGAAGGATTCACTTCTGAGTTTATTCCAGTGTTGGTTGACAAGACTCAGTTCCTTGCAGACTCTTGGACTGAGGGTCTTGCTTCCTCACAGGCTGTTGGCCAGAGGCCACACTCATTTCCTTGCCACACGGCCCTCTCCATTAGACAGCCTGCTTCATCAGAGTGTGCAGGCAGAGAGAGGGCCACCAAAAGGGAGAGAGCGTGAAACGAAAGGCATAGTCTTTTGAACCTAATCTCAGACGTGGCACCCCTTACTTTTTCCAAATTCTAATCATTACAGGCAAATGACTAAGTCCAGCTCACATTCAAGGGGAGGCGATTACACAAAACATGAATATCAGACGGGGGGGATCATTGAGAGCCTTTTGAGTAGCTGCCTCCCTCAGTGAAGTTATCATTTCAATTCCAAGGACATGGGATGGGTTGTTCAGTTCCTAGGTTTTGGACACTTGGCTGTCAAATTGGAATGATACCAAACTGTGTTCCCTGTCTTAACCATATATAAAAATAACTTCCAGAAGAACAAAATAGCTCATTTTAAACAGTGAAACTTTTTAAGTGTTAGGAGAAAATGTAGAATTGTAGATATAGAACTTCAGCTTGAAAACTAAGTTAGGAAGCTTAGGCCATCCTGAGTAAAACAGGAAAGCCAGAATTGGTTAAGTAAGTGATGGGTTGCTTAGGTGTAAACTGTGGGAGACATTTACATAAATAAGTCAAAATGTAAAAGTCATACTTGGAGAAAATATGTACCATCTTGTAACATATAAAAGATTAAGTATCTTTATATGTTAAAATCCTATAGATAAACAAGAAGGAGACAACCCTGTAAAAATTTTAAAAGGGCAAAAAAAAGTAATGATCCATTTATAGGTGAGCATATGCAAATGGACCATGAGTATTTGAACATACTGACCTTTAGTAATAGTTACATACATTGAGACAGAATTTTTCACCCATCAAATTGGCAGAAGTTTTCAAACCAGTAACATACAGTGCTAGAAAGGAAGTATACATTTGTGGAGCTGTAAAATGAAAAATGCTTTTACCCTTTAACTCAGCAGTTGCACTTGTAGAAGTATATTCTATGAAAACAAAATGGTTTTTCAATGGAGCACTATTTAAAAAACAATTTAAAAAATTCTAATTGTTCAATAATAGGCAAATTCTTAAATTATGGTACCTTGATAATATGAGCTATTGTATATTTTAATAATTTAAAAGAATTATATATGTTATATATATATATATATATATATATATATTATAAATGTTGTTAAAGGAAAAATGCAGGATTCAGATCAATATCAATAACATGATTTTGTTTAAATACATACATACACACTCACATATATATCTATTTATGTTTGTATAGTGTATTCAGAAATAAAACTGCATGAAATTAAAAAAAATTAGAGTACCAAAATTCGGGAGAAGTATCAATGGTTACTTCTTGGAGGAGGTGGGGAGAGATAAGCAGAGTGTGCAGAATTTCCATCATCTCATAGTTTAGATAACTTTTTAAGTTGTGAGTTCAGGATGATAAAAATACAATACAAAATACGATCATAGAACATGTGTAGCCCTTAAATTTTCTCTCAAACAAGGCAGGATATAAATAAGTATATGTGATGCCTGGGTTGTTTTTCCAAAGCCTTTATTTTTGACTAAATGAAATGCTAAAATATCCCAAAATTATGAAGTTTATTTTAAAAATATTTTAATAATAATAAAATTATTATATATTATGTAGTATATAATTAGATATTATATATAAATACACATTAATATATAATAGAGTTGCATGTATTTATATAATATAATTATATAAATATATATTGATACATATTCTATAATATTATTATAGAATAATAATAATAATGATGATGATGATGATTACATCACTTGCTATTTGAAACTCCTAACCTTATCACCCTATAGCCTATTCATTTGAATGCAGTTTAAGGTGGGTATTTTGTGACAGTGATCTGAAAGAAACTCTTAAATTATTGATATATTCCTAGTATTACTTAATCTATTAATGCATTAGAGGTTTGTTGTTCTTAGGATATAAGCACCGAGGTTCCCTTATAGATGAGGTGCCTAGAACTCTGCTTTATTAAACATCCACTTTCTTCTTGATGATGTCACCTTAACTCATATCCCTAACTGTGTGGGAGGTAGGAACTACATATTTCCAAAATTTAAATACTCATGAAATCATTTATTAAAACCCAAACTAACACACACCAATACCACACACTGATTCTCACTTCACTTTCCTAGGGCATGAGAGGCAAAACACGGAGAAAAATAATGGAGGGTAATAAATCTGGGAGGTCTTTTACCTTGAAGATCGAAAGTGTAGTCTTGCTATATGTCATATATGCTAATTGTTCCATATGATTATCCAAAGTATGCATGGTTTAATGAAACTTTCACTGATATCCTATTTCCAAATACTCAATGAAATTATTTGCTAAAACTTATGTTTCTGCTCATTAAATCAGATTGTTCAAATGCCTTGGCCTTACAGAGTCAGAGAACAGCAGAGCCTTAGCCAGAGTATGTAACTTCAGCCTTCACCTTGTCCGGCCTCCTTACTTTATCAACGGGGAGACTGAGGCGCAAAGAAGGGAAGAACTTACCCAGGGCCCCGTACCTTGGAATGGCAGAGGGAACACTTTTAAGTCAGTTTCTATAACTTCACTCCATTGTTATTTTCATGCTCCTATTCTGTCATGGTGGTACTATTTTTTTTCCTTAAGAAATATAAAATACGTACAAAATAAAATGTGTGACTACATGTAAGTGCAATTTAAAGATGAAACAAAACAAACATCCATGTACTAACCAACCAAGTTTATGACCACATATCTCAGAAGCCTCCCAGTTGCATCTCCCCTCCCAGATATCCTAGAGTTACTCACTATCCTGAATTTATGTTTCACTCTCTTGCTTCCATTATAGTTCTTTTACTACTTCTGCATGTATACTTAAACATATATTTTTGTTTGTTTTGAATGCTGTTAAGTGGAATCATACGACGTTTTGTTTCTTGACTCAACAATGTGTTTCTGGGATGTATGCACATTGATTTGTGCAGCTGGAGTTAATTCATATTCTTTGCTACATAATATTCTGCTACATTAATATAGAACTTCTTATTTATCTCTTCTCTTGTTATAGGACATTTGGATTTTTTTCCATTTTTGGTTCTGTGTATGTGTTTGTAATCACATTTTTATATATGATTTCTTGTACACACAGGGAAGAGTTTTTCTGTCTTTTATACCCAGTGGTGAATTTGCTGGGAAATAGAATGTGCATAAGTTTCATCTTTCCTCACCCCCCTTCATTTTGATAGTTCCTGTTGTTACACCCCCTCACCAATATTTAATATTTAATAGAAAACCCTTAGGAATAAGCATAGTTGGGGGTGGGCATGTGAATGAAGCTATAGATTTGAAATGCTTATTAGCAGGTAAGTAAAGATGCTGAGTAGGAACTGAATATGAGCGTGAAGTTTAGCGGGAAGTGGAGACTGGAGTTGAAATTTGAGATACATCTGTATGTATAGTACATTTAAAGCGTGGGACTCAATGAGATTGTCAAGGGGGTGAGTGTGAAGTGAAACAAGGACTAAACTCTGGGGTCTTCCCACGTTTAGAAATGGGAAAGAAAAGAGGACCTAGCAGAGGTGAACGAGAAGGAGCAACCAGTGTGTTGGAGGAAAACAGGATAGGGTGGTCTACCAGGAGCTCAGGCAACAAAGCATTTTGAGGAAGAAGTAAACACCTGCATCAGCATCAAATGCTGCTGAGAGGTTGAGGAAAGTGAGGATCACAGCATGGTTTCTGAGTCTGGTGACTGATACACATCAAAGCATGACTGGGGTGGGTTCAGGAAAGAATGGTGGGGGTTGAGGAGGTGACACAGTGGGAACTGCATATACACAACTATTTCGGAAGCTTTACTCCAAAGGCAGCAGAGAGACCATGCATGGCTGGGAAAGGACATAGAATCAAGAGGATGTGTGTTGAATATGGGAGTTATTCCAGCAGGTGGATGGAAAGATAGGGATGGGGATTAACGGTATAGAAAAAAAGAGTGGCTGGAGCGCTGTCCTTCATTGGAGGAGGCGGGGACAAGTGAGTCTCCTGCACGAGTCGAGGCAGGAGAGTGAATAGTGAATCCATTGCAGTAGGAGGGAAAGTAGACAGTTTGGTTAGAGATGCAGGTAGGTTGAGAGATTTCATAGTAAGAGGGTGAGAAATTTCTCTTCTGATAGCTTGCAGCCAAATCCAGCTTGGAGACCTCATTTACCGCAATTAGTGAGAAGATGAAAAGTCCTGAATCAGTCCTGCCCTCACTCCTAAATCTGGGGTGATACCAGAACTCAGAGATCAAGGCAGCTCCTAAAACTTAGAGAACAGACTTATATATCTGTCCACTGGCCCAGGGCGTCACGTGTTTCTTTTGCACATGGTGCCCCTGAGGAGGGCTGCTCCCCCACTGACAGTGAGGCTTTGCTGCTACCCCAGCTGCCTCTCACAGGGGGTCTTTCACTGACCACGTTCCCAAGGCCAATAGGCTTACCATCCAGCCTCAACATGTATCCTAAGACCATACACCACCTGAAATCCTTCCAAGTTTGGGTCAGTGTCCTGTGAACAGGACACAGGTATCTGCCTTTCCACAAACACAAAAATCCCTATCCCTTCTCTCATCTGATTCAAACCTCAGGGTTCGGGAAATTTCCCTCAGAGCACTATAACCTCCGTCCTCTGTCCCATCTGGAATGGGAAAAAGATAATGCTTGTTACTTTCCCTGACCAAGGGACAGATCCATCTAACATCTATCTTAACTATATTTTTAACTTTGCTTATTTTAATTCTTCTCTATAAAAGTGTAAAATTGTAATGTGAGAAAAACCTAGATTAGTTAACCTAGATGGGTGGTCTGAATGATGGAGGATGGGTGGAGCTGACCTTGACCTCTGGTTCTGGCAGTGCCCACAATCTCAGGCTGCTTCTCTCCAGGGCAGAAAATATTGGGTTGGCCAAAAAGTTCCTACTGGTTTTTCCGTAAGATTATGGAAGTTACAGAAGAACTTTTATTGTACCGAAGGCACCTTTTGGCCAACACAATACTCCATGGTTCAGAGTTGCCAATGGGTTCATTTGCAATTTACATAGAACAGAGGAAGAGAAAGTCAGTCAGGGATGCTCTGTCCCTGTTAGAGTGTTAAACCTCTAGAATCTCTACCTCATTTACCCAGTAGATGGAGAGTGTGCTATCACTTTCTTCCATGTGTCAAACTGTTGTCCATTCATTAATTATGTACATCTGTATGCAGCCCAGTGCTGAGTCCTGGGAAGGCCACTGCTCTTAAGGGTCTCACAGTTTTAAAAAGTTTTTGAGACCATGCCTTCTTGGATCAGTGCTGTGATTCTTCCCCTCTCCGGGCTGCTGCTGTCTCTCCCGGCCAGCGCGGATGTGAAGGCTCGGAGCTGCGGCGAGGTCTGCCAGGTGTACAGTGCCAAGGGATTCAGCCTTGAGGACATCCCCTACCAGGAGATTGCAGGGTTTGGTGCTCCGGCCAGGTGTCAGCCTGAGCCTCTGAAGTGGGAGAGCTGAATTCAGGACACTGGTCTACCAGAAACCTCCCGGCCCCTCGTCATATCAGTTGGTGAGAGCTCGCCCAGAGATCTCCATCTCAACGCTAAGACCCAGCTCCACTCAATGACCAGCAAGCTCCAGTGCTGGACACCCCATACAGACAACTAGCAAGACAGAAACACAACCCCACCCATTAGCAGAGAGGCTGCCTAAAATCATAATAAGTTCACAGACACCCCACAACACACCACCAGACGCAGTCCTGCCCACCAAAAAGACAAGATCCAGCCTCATCCACCAGAACATAGGCACCAGTCCCCTCCGCCAGGAAACCTACACAACCCACTGAACCAAACTTAACCACTGGGGGCAGGCACCAAAAACAATGGGAACTACGAACCTGCAGCCTGTGAAAAGGAGACACCAAACACAGTAAGTTAAGCAAAATGAGAAGACAGAGAAATAAACAACAGTTGAAGGAGCAAGGTAAAAATCCACCAGACCAAACAAATGAAGAGGAAATAGGCAGTCTACCTGAAAAAGAATTCAGAGTAATGATAGTTAACATGGCCAAAATCTTGGAAATAGAATGGAAAAAATACAAGAAATGTTTAACAAGGACCTAGAAGAACTAAAGAGCAAACAAACAGTAATGAACAGCACAGTAAATGAAATTAAAAATTCTCTGGAAGGAATCAATAGCAGAATAACTGAGGCAGAAGAATGGATAAGTGACCTGGAAGATAAAATAGTGGAAATAACTATTACAGAATAAAGAAAAAAGAATGAAAAGAATTGAGGACAGTCTCAGAGACCTCTGGGACAACATTAAACACACTGATATTAGAATTATAGGGGTCCCATAAGAGAAAGAGAAAAAGAAAGGGACTGAGAAAATATTTGAAGAGATTACAGTTGAAAACTTCCCTAACATGGGAAAGGAAATAGTCAGTCAACTCCAGGAAGCACAGAGAGTCCCATACAGGATAAATTGAAGGAGAAACACACCAAGACACATATCAATCAAACTATCAAAAATTAAATACAAAGAAAAAATAATAAAAGCAGCAAGGGAAAAACAACATATAACATACAAGGGAATCCCCATAAGGTTAACAGCTGATCTTTCAGCAGAAACTCTGCAAGCCAGAAGGGAGTTTCAGGACATATTTAAAGTGATGAAAGGCAAGAACCTACAACCAAGATTTCTCTACCCAGCAAGGATCTCATTCAGATTTGACAGAGAAATTAAAACCTTTACAGACAAGCGAAAGCTAAGAGAATTCAGTACCACCAAACCAGCTTTACAACAAATGCTAAGGAACTTCTCTAGGCAGGCAACACAAGACAAGGAAAAGACCTACAAAAACAAACCCAAAACAATTAAGAAAATGGTAATAGGAACATACATATTGATAATTACCTTAAAGGTAAATGGATTAAATGCTCCAACCAAAAGACATAGACTGGCTGAATGGATACAAAAACAAGACCTGTATATATGCTGTCTACAAGAGACCCACTTCAGACCTAGGGACACATACAGACTGAAAGTGAGGGGACGGAAAAAGATATTCCATGCAAATGGAAATCAAAAGAAAGCTGGAGTAGCAATTCTCATATCAGACAAAATAGACTTTAAAATAAAGACTATTACAAGAGACAAAGAAGGACACTACATCATTATCAAGGGATCAATCCAAGAAGAAGATATAATAATTGTAAATAAATATGCACCCAACAAAGGAGCACCTCAATACATAAGGCAAATGCTGATAACCATAAAAGGGGAAATAGACAGTAACACAATCATAGTAGGGGACTTTAACACCCCACTTTCACCAATGGACAGATCAACCAAAATGAAAATAAATAAGGAAACACAGGCTTTAAATGACACATTAAACAAGATGGACTTAATTGATATTTATAGGACATTCCATCCAAAAACAACAGAATACATTTTCTTCTCAAGTGCTCATGAAACATTCCCCAGGATAGATCATATCTTGGGTCACAAATCAAGCCTTGGTAAATTTAAGAAAATTGAAATCATATCAAGTATCTTTTCCAACCACAACGCTATAAGACTAGATATCAATTACAGGGAAAAAAAACCTGTAATAAATACAAACACAAGGAGGCTAAACAATACACTACTAAATAACCAAGAGATCACTGGAGAAATCAAAGAGGAAATCAGAAAATATCTAGAGACAAATGACAATGAAAACAGGATGATACAAAACCTGTGGGATGCAGCAAAAGCAGTTCTAAGAGGGAAGTTTATAGCAATACAATCCTACCTCAAGAAACAAGAAAAATCTCAAATAAACAACCTTACCTTACACCTAAAGCAATTAGGGAAAGAAGAACAAAAAAAAAAAAACCCTGAAGTTAGAAGAAAGAAAGAAATCATAATGATCAGATCAGAAATAAATGAAAAAGAAATGAAGGAAACGATAGCAAAGATCAATAAAACTAAAAGCTGGTTCTTTGAGTAGATAAACAAAATTGATAAACCATTAGCCAGACTCATCAAGAAAAAAAGGGAAAAGATTCAAATCAACAGAATTAGAAATGAAAAAGAAGTAACAGCTGACACTGCAGAAATACAAAGGATCGTGAGAGATTACTGCAAGCAACTATATGCCAATAAAATGAACAGACCTGGAAGAAATGGACAAATTCTTAGAAAAGCACAACCTTCTGAGACTGAACCAGGAAGAAATAGAAAATATAACCAGACCAATCACAAGTACTGAAATTGAAACTGTGATTTAAAATCTTCCAACAAACCAAAGCCCAGGACCAGATGTCTTCACAGAGGAATTCTATCAAACATTTAAGAAGAGCTAACACCTATCCTTCTCAAATTCTTCCAAAATATAGCAGAGGGAGGAACACTCCCAAACTCATTCTATGAGGCCACCATCACCCTGATACCAAAACCAGACAAAGATATCACAAAAAAAGAAAACTACAGGTCAATATCACTGATGAACGTAGATGCAAAAATCCTCAAGGAAATACTAGCAAACAGAATCCAACAGCACATTAAAAGGATCATACACCATGATCAAGTGGGTTTTATCCCAGGAATGCAAGGATTCTTCAATATACGCAAATCAATCAATGTGATACACCATATTAACAAACTGAAGGAGAAAAACCGTATGATCATCTCAATAGCTGCAGAAAAAGCTTTTGACAAAATTCAACACTCATTTATGATAAAAACCCTCCAGAAAGTAGGCATAGAGGGAAGTTACCTCAACATAATAAAGGCCATATATGACAAACCCACAGCCAACGTCGTTCTCAATGGTGAAAAACTGAAACCATTTCCACTAAGATCAGGAACAAGACAAGGTTGCCCACTCTCACCACTGTTATTCAACATAGTTTTGGAAGTTTTAGCGACAGCAATCAGAGAAGAAAAAGAAATAAAAGGAATCCAAATTGGAAAAGAAGAAGTAAAGCTGTCACTGTTTGCAGATGACAGGATACTATATATAGAGTATCCTAAAGATGCTACCAGAAAACTACTAGAGCTAATCAATGAATTTGGCAAAGTAGCAGGATACAAAATTGATGCACAGAAATCTCTTGCATTCCTATACACTAATGATGAAAAATCTGAAAGAGAAATTAAGGAAACATTCCCATTTACCGTTGCAAAAAAAAGAATAAAGTACTTAGGAGTAAACCTACCTGAGGAGACAAAAGACCTGTATGCAGAAAACTATAAGACACTGATGAAAGAAATGAAAGATGATACAAGCAGATGGAGAGATATACCATGTTCTTGGATCGGAAGAATCAACATTGTGAAAATGACTGTACTACCCAAAGCAATCAACAGATTAAGTACAATCCCTATCAAACTACCAATGGCATTTCTCAAAGAACTAGAACAAAAAAATACACAATTTGTATTGTGAAAAAATTCAAAATTTGTATGGAATCACAAAAGACCCCGAATAGCCAAAGGAATCTTGAGAAAGAAAAACGAGCTGGAGGAATCAGGCTCATGGACTTCAGACTATACTACAAAGCTACAGTAATCAAGACAGTATGGTACTGGCACAAACACAGAAATATAGATCAATGGAACAGGATAGAAAGCCCAGAGATAAACCCACGCACATATGGTCACCTTAAAAGAGGCAGGAGTATACAATGGAGAAAAGACAGCCTCTCCAATAAGTGGTGCTGGGAAAACTGGACAGCTACATGTAAAAGAATGAAATTAGAACACTCCCTAACACCATACACAAAAATAAACTCCAAATGGATTAAAGACCTAAATGTAAGGCCAGACACTATCAAACTCTTAGAGGAAAACATAGGCAGAAGATTCTATGACATAAATCACAGCAAGATCCTTTTTGATCCACCTCCTAGAGAAATGGAAATAAAAACAAAAATAAATAAATGGGACCTAATGAAAATTAAATGCTTTTGCACAGCAAAGGAAGCCATAAACAAGATGCAAAGACAGCCCTGAGAATGGGAGAAAGTATTTGCAAACGAAGCAACTGACAGAGGATTAATCTCCAAAATATATAAGGAGCTCATGCAGCTCAATATCAAAAGAAACAAACACCGCAATCCAAAAATGGGCAGACGACCTGAACAGAGATTTCTCCAAAGAAGATATACAGATTGCCAACAAACACATGAAAGGATGCTCAACATCACTAATCATTAGAGAAATGCAAATCAATACTACAATGAGGTATCACTTCACACCAGTCAGAATGGCCATCACCAAAAAATCTACAAACAATAAATGCCGGAGAGGGTGTGGAGAAAAGGGAACCCTCTTGCACTGTTGGTGGGAATGTAAATTGATACAGCCACTATGGAGAACAGTATGGAGGTTCCTTAAAAAACTAAAAATAGAACTACCATACAACCCAGCAATCACACTACTGGGCATATACCCTGAGAAAATCATAATTCAAAAAGAATCATGTACCACAATGTTCATTGCAGCACTATTTATAATAGCCAGGACATGGAAGCAACCTAAGTGTCCATCGACAGAGGAATGGATAAAGAAGATGTGGCACATATATACAATGGAATATTACTCAGCCGTAAAAAGAAATGAAATTGAGTTATTTGTAGTGAGGTGGAGGCACCTAGAGACTGTCATACAGAGTTAAGTAAGTCAGAAAGAGAAAAACACAAATACTGTATGCTAACACATATATATCGAATCTAAAAAAAAGAAAAGAAAAATGGTTCTGAAGAACGTAGGGGGAGGACAGGAATAAAGACGCAGATGCAGAGAATGGACTTGAGGACACGGGGAGGGGGAAGGGTAAGCTGGGACGAAGTGAGAGAGTGGCATGGACATATATACACTACCAAATATAAAATAGATAGCTAGGGGGAAGCAGCCTCATAGCACAGGGAGATCAGCTCGGTGCTTTTTGACCACTTAGAGGGGTGAGATAGGGAGGGTGGGAAGGAGACACAAGAGGGAAGAGATATGGGGATATATGTTTATGTATAGCTGATTCACTTTGTTGTACAGCAGAAACTAACACACCTTTGTAAAGCAATTATACTCCAATAAAGATGTTTAAAAAGAAAAAGTCTTTGACCAAATAGGTGACACCATCAGCACGAGGGCCTGAAATTAAGGCATGGGCCTTTTGCTACTTGGATGTCACTCTAAGAATATGCTAGTTGGTAGCTTCTATCCATCCCAAGCAATATTAAGTGAGTCTGTTACAAATGTAGGAGATTTAAATGAAGCCTTAAAGATAAGAGAAATGGAGAGCTATGCATTATATGCAAGAGGGATAAAAGGATAATCAGTATAAACAAGATCAAATTAAATATTGATAGCACTAGGAGGTTATAAATTTCTGATTTGAATATTGAAATCTAAAACCCTAAGGGCTGATGATAAGAATTAATTATGGTTTTCATTTGGGGTTTCTGGCTGTAACATTTGCCCTCTCAGCCTTGAATCATCTCTGTATCCCCACCTGACCTCATGTATTCACATGACTGAGCCATTGATTAGCTGTGCAACTTTGGACAAGTGGCATAACCTTTCTGGTCTAAACATGAAATTCTTCATCTGTAAAAATGCAAGATTTGAATAACACACACTGTAAAGTTTTCTCTATTATTATTCAGCAAAGCTAAGAATTTCCTTTTATTATTTTTATCTTTTATAACATATATCTTAATTTTACCTACATCAACATTTCAGTTAATAGCTATTAATAAATGTACATAACCAGACAGCAGGAAGAGGAGTAGCACTGGTGTTTCTAAGAAGTCCAAACATTTCTAGTCTTTTATTCTGTGTTGATGGAAAATTGCATCCAGAAGACCTTCAGCCTTATCCCCTGTCTAGACTTGGACTGATAATCTCACAAAGGCACCTGTGTTTCCAGGGCTAAGGTCGCAGCCAAGGCAGGAAAATGTGGGAATAGCCTTTCTCTAAACATCGATCCATATTACCTGCCAAATGCTTTGTGATTTCCAGTTGAACTTCCTAGCCAGCCTTGCTGGATACATAAGCATCCCTGTCGTGCTATTAAATGTGTTGTCTGAAGCCAATAGAATAAAGAATATAAGAGATTGCATCTTGGCTGTTTGCATCTTAACGTGCTGTGCTACATGAGAAGTTCTACTAAAGTATTCTTGCATGTTTTTGTTTTTTGAAGGGAAGTGTTTAGGAAACGGAAGTAGAAACACATATTTAGAAACATGTGTAAATCTTTCCTCTCTGTTATGTTTAAGGCACAAAGGTGTCCCCAGTCTTCTAAAATAAGTCAGTTGGACCCTTTAAGTGAGAGAGTACTGGCATTTGTTTCAATAGACTTACCGATGTTTAGTGCAACTCCCTTCCTTTCTCTGGTGTGAAATACCAACTACATGTCATAAGTAGTACATGTCATACATCGTGGAGAATGTTTTTGATCATCAACAATAGTCACAGAATTTTTTTTTTTTTTTGGTCTTTTTCTAGCCCGCATTGGAGGCAGGCTGCTTACACGCCAGCACTGCATTGCAGTATGCTGTGTGAGCGGAGGCAGCAGTGCCCTTTGTCCTATCAGATAACCTGGCTTTACTGCCCAGCCCCTGGGTATACCCTGCCCTGTGTCAGAACGTTAGCTCAAGGGAAGATAGTGATAAAGATCATACTTTTAATTCCTTGATTTGTTCCTGAACATTGGCCTTAATGCATAATTTAATAAACACAAATAATACAGGGAAAAGATGTGATTTTTTAAAACTGCAGGTCTACCTGGGCTTTCCTGCATTTGTTCTGTGAACTCGTAATCAGTGCACACATTTTGCAACAGCAAAAAATATACCCCTAGTTCCCATTTTCAGTTGGGAGTTAATGATTTGAGGGGTGTGTATGTAGGGAGGCCGGGAGGGAGGAGAGGAGGAAGGACGACAGACTACGACTGCATTTGATGTGTATAGGCTGTCAATCTTCAAAATTCTGAATAGATCTTTCTATTTCATCTCCATTTTATCCTCTTTAATCTCCTCTCCTGTTTCTCCACACGGAACAGCTGCTCAGGAACTTTTCTCTTACCAACACTCCCCAGTCATACCTTTCATTCAGGCTACCTGGCTCTCATCTTTTCTCCTCCTGTGTCCTTTCCTTTCCGTTTCCTGTTTTCTGTCTGTCTCTCTCTCTCATCTTATGTTTCCCAATTTCAAAATCAAGGAACCAGGCTAGTACAAGAGAGTGGGTGAAGGGGGAAAGACAGTGAACAAAGAAGAAATTCTTACTTAGCATGAAGAGGGAAAAAAAGAAGCCTAAGTCCCTTCACCAATAAATATTTTTGATTGATGAAGGTACTCAGTTTGTCCACAGATGAAGGTAAAAGAGAGAGATCCCTTTTGGCTCAGAGCATAAGAAAAGAGGAGGAGTCAGGGGAAAAGAGTAGTAACCGTAGTAACAACAGTGGTAATTATGATCGTAATCAGTAGCAGCACCATAACGGCAGTTGTAGGTTGAGCTTTTCCTATATTCCAAGCACTGCCCTGAACACATTGTATATAGCTTCACTTCATTTGCACAACAAATATGGCATGGGGTGGGGGGGAGGAAGGTACTGCCACTTCCATTTAGCAGATAAGGAACCTGAGGCCTGATAAACTCTGTGCTCTTTCTGCTAAGCTGCGTTGCTTCCTGAAGTGAGGTGTTAGAACAGGGCTGGTATGGCTGACAGTTGTGTTGGTTACGGTGGCTCAGTATTTACACCTTATTACAGTGCGTTCCCTCCCCTTTCTTTATGGAAAGGACCCTTCCCACTCCATGTGGTACCTCTGACTGAAAGGGACCCATGTGGCCCATGCCTGGCCTATCATAGTGACCTGTGCCAATGATGCACAGGTTACTATGCAAATCAGGCCAATCAGAGTTCTTTTTTGACATTTTCTTATTTCTAGACGCTGAAAGCACCCTCTTTTCCACAGTCACTAGGCTAGGACGGTAAAACTTGGATCTGCTTCGCTTCCATACTCCCCTTGAGTGCCTGCCACCCCTGAATATGCAAGGAAGAATGGCCACTAAAGGACAGAATGAGGCCAATACACAGGAAAAAAGGAAACAAAACACAGAGCTGCGAGAGCCTGGGAGATACAGAGCGGATGAGCCTTCACGTGTACTGAGCCCAGCTATCCCTGTATTTTACTTAAGCTCATTTGGGTTGGGTTTCTACCCCACATAACTGAGTCATAATTAACACATCCTTTAAGAATGAGAAGGCCTTTGAAGGGAAGGACAGTTGAGACAGAGGGAAGGGAGTGAAGGGAAGAGGTAGGGAAGCTCAGGGTCATTTCAGGGAACAAAATGCTTTAGTTTAGCATTCGTGTGAGTTGATGACGTGCAGGGACGGGAGTGCCATCTGGAGAAGTAAGTGGGGGGGCGGTGGGGCGGGTCGCTGGGAGTTACAAGCTGAGTCCTCGGGCAAATAGTGCTGTTAATACTGAGTATGTGAAAATCCAGGATAAGGAGAAGCACAGCCCAGAGGAAGTAGGAATGTTGTTGCAATTTAGCAATGAGCCCATAGCTACATTGCTCATAAAATGCTTTTATGTTTTCATTTGAATGTCTTTAGGCCAGGCACACATAGTTTCCAACAGTCCCGAGCACCTCTTTTTTTTCTCAGACATAACCTGCTTCCCTCATTTATATTGTCTGCTTAGCCTCTGAAATCACATACAGCACCTTCTCTGTGCTCTGTCTCTTGTGTCCATCATTCTACTTTGAGGAAATGATGTTGTATTACTCCTCCAAGTCCTTTACATCACATCGTACGGTGTTTCTTTGCTAGAAGGGACCTGTCGCTCACGTGCATCAGTAGATTTAGGTGAACTTCTACGGTTGTTGCGTTCACTGAGGGACGCCGTGTGCTCTCCTGTCTGTCTTTCTAAGGCCCACCTAACATTCACAGTTTCCTCGAGACAGCAGGTCCACCAGGCACCCTCCCTGATTCCATCCCCATGTCTTTCCTCACCAGCCCACCCTCCACTCCCAGCTGGCAGTTTGTTTCAGCAGCTCAAGTTGTTTCAGCAGCTCAAGTTCACAAATTTAGTGCTTAGTAATACTTTTTATTATTTGTTTCCTACGTTTAATTTATGTCTATTCAAGGAGATTGTAAACATCTTAAAGTTAGGGATTGTTAGTCATCACCTGCTGTATTTTTCCGTGGTGTTGAGGATCCCGTGGGAGCCCCCAGTACACTTCATGGTTTATGACAATAAGCCAAATAATCCCATCTGTCAATAAATCTCAACTTTACACATGAATCATTTGGAGAAAATTCGTCTCCTCCCATCTTTTAGTGTTTTGTTGTAATGTTCTGCTATAAGTGTAGAATCGAATTTTGGTCAAAATTCAAACTTTCTTTTCATTAACCTGAGATAGAGTGTTATAGTGAGCACGACTGACTTCTAACTTGGATGCAGCTCCTCCAAGTCAGGAAAATGGAACATCCTGAGCTTCTGAGGGTGTGAAAAGCCTGAAGTTGAGCCAAAGTGAGGCATAACTTTGAACTTTTCCTCTGTAGTCTACAAGAAGTCTTTATACAACATTATTTAAAGCGAAGAAAATGAATTTTGATCTAATAAAACCCATCTTCCAAGTACTTCTGTCCTTTTCTAGGAAAAACTTTAGAAATGATATTTCCAATTTTAATTATCTTTGAAATGAAAAGGGACCTTAAATATAATATGTTCCAAATAAAAGGGGAGACTTAGTTCTAGGAAAACAACCACTTTCCAAAGCACTTGCTCTCTCATCTTTGTCCTGTTCATCCCTATTCTACTGATTTTGAAGGCCCATCTCAAACCACTCTCCACAATATATTTGCAGGCACGACAAACCCTCTGTAAAGCAGGTTTATTGCTATGACTGTGTCCCTCAAGTGTGAATGACCACACATTGGTGGATTAATTCATATTGTGTAGAAAATAGCCTAATGTCTGACTCCTCCAAGGGGTATATTTATATTCTAAGTGGCAAAGTGCCTCAAGAGGGATTGCACGTTGAAACTTCAGGCGCAATTGCACTTGTACAGAGAAGACATTTTTTAAAAAGACGAGCCTTTGTGATACTTTTCGCAAAGCCCATGGTTGAGGAGTATCACTCGAGCAACTCTTCAGAGTGCCACCCGGGTAAGCACAAGGCAGGCAGGAACACTCAGCCTCTGTGGAACAAAGGCCCTCACACCTCACTGAATCCCTGCGCGTGTGTTATGGCCACAAATTCCTGACTGCAGAAATAAGACTGCGGATTCCAGACATCTGCAGGCTGTTGCCTGAGGGAAGCAAAGCTTACAGCTCATTAGTCTGTAATAAGCTTTTTACCTTAAAGCGTTTGCTCCTGCACTCCAGCTATTTTAACAAGGGCTATCGTTTCACACACTGCTGTTCCCAAAAATGTGATAGTGTTTGCCCTGCATTTAGATGGAAAGAGCTCACAACTCACTCATAAGTCGTGATAGGTTCCGGTATTAAAATATTTGCTTCCAGTCTGGTGACTGCGGGCTTCACCATCATTTCACACACCGTTCGTTGTCTTGGAAACGTGCTGGTGTTTGTGGATCAGTCACTGCATTTACTCTGAGACCTAGTCTTGCACTGCATCTGACAGGACAGGATGAGAAGGGTATGTACTTTCACTAAGAGTTGATTCGTAATGGATTCTTTTTACAACACTGCTTGACCGCCTGCAGGGAAAAGCCCTCCAGTGCTCTTAGCAAGGCTGGTGGGCCTTATTTTCCCATGTATTCTAAGGATCAATTTGCACAAGATCCTTTGGAGGCACTGTGGGTATTAATGTACTGGGAGGAGGAGTGTTTTGGTTTGCAGCAATCAGACATAATCTGATTTCCCTCCATATATAGGTGACTTCTGAGACTCTCGTCGTAATTATAGTTCATGAATTCCTACTATGTGCTAAGCACTTCACAGTTAATCTCAGCAAACCCAGGAGGAAAGTGACGATATGCCAAGTCTATCCAGTAGGCAAGGTCATTCCTTTAGAACCAAGATTTAAACTGAGTGCCCAGTCAAAGGCTTTCTACTATATTATACTGTCTGTATCCGTTTATGGTGTTGTAAAGCACCAGTTCTTTCCAGAACATAATCTAAAAGATAATCACACTTAAAAAGGGAAGTATCATTCAAATTGTAGAGGACACAGCATTGAAAATGCAGTCGGACAATCTCATTTTACTCGCAACTGGCTGTGTCATCTTGGACATGTCATCTGACCTCTCAAAATCAGTTTCATCGTTTTTCTCTTTTATAAAATGAATTCAGTTAGATAATCTTTAAGTGTGTTCCATCCCCTGTGAAGGTTTGTGATTCCATGAGGTGGTTTTAGTTTTCTCTTTAAGGCATATTTTTGAAACTTGGATTTCTAAGAGGAGATATTGTATTTATTTATGTATTTTTAAATTTTATTGAAGTATAGTTGATTTACAATGTTGTGTTTAATTTCTGCTCTACAGCAAAGTAACTCAGTTGTACATATATATATTCTTGTTCATATTCTTATCCATTATGTTTTGTCACAGGATATTGAATATAGTTCCCTCTGCTATACAGTAAGACCTTGTTTATCCATCCTATTTATAATAGTTTGCACCTGCTGATCCCAAACTCCCAATCCTTCCCTCCCCCACCCCACCTCCATCTTGGCAACCACAAGTTTGTTCTCCATACCTGTGAGACTGTTTTTGTTTTGTAGATATGTTTGTTTATGTCGTATTTTAGATTCCACATATAAGTGATATCATATGGTATTTGTCTTTCTCTTTCTGACTTATTTCGCTTAGTATGATAATCTCTAGGTAACTCCATGTTGCTGCAAGTGGCATTTCTATTCTTTTTAGTGGCTGAGTAATATTCCAGTGTGCATCTTCTTTATCCATTCATCTGTTGATGGACTTTTAGGTTGTTTCCTTGTCTTGGCTACTGTAAATAGTGCTGCTATGAACATAGGGGTTCGTGTACCTTTTCGAATTATAGTTTTGTCTGCATATATGCCCAGGAATGGGATTGCTGGATCATATGGTAGTTCTATTCTTAGTTTTCTGAGGAACCTCCATACTGTCCTCCATAGTGGCTGCACCAATTTACATTCCCACCAACAGTGCAAGAGGGTTCCCTTTTCTCCACACCCTCTCCAACATTTATTATTTGTAGGCTTTTAATGATGGCCCTTCTGATCGATGTGAGGTGGTACCTCATTGTAGTTTTGATTTGCATTTCTCTGCTAATTAGCGATTGAGCATCTTTTCATGTGCGTATTGGCCGTCTGTATGTCTTCTTTGGAGAAATGTCTCTTTAGGTCTTCTGCCCATTTTTCGATTGCGTTGTTTGGTTTTTTGGTATTTAATTGTAGGAGCTGTTTGTATATTTTGGAAATTAAGCCCTTGTCAGTCACATCATTTGCAAATATTTTATCCCAGTCCATAAGTTGTCTTTTCATGTTGTTTATGGTTTCCTTTGCTGAACAAAAGCTTGTAAGCTTGATTAGGTCCCTTATGTTTATTTTTGCTTTTATTTCTATTGTCTTGGGAGACTGACTAAGGGGAGACATTTTAAAAAGAGATCATAGAGCGTGGCCTCATTTGTCATTTTTCACACAGGAGGTTTCTCCTGAGGCTCATCCTGGCCAACCTATCTAAAATTCTAAAATGCCGCTTCTCTACCCTCACCCCCAACATTTCCTGTCCTTTCCTTCACTTTTCTTATAGTATGCTAGACATTATACGCCTATATATACACACAATATATATATAAAGAATATACATACATATATATGTAAGTGTAAATAAATTATATATATATATAAATTCTCTTGTATTGCATATTATATATTTATATATTTTAGGTAATTTTTCATCACCTGTCTCTCCCACAGTATGTAAGTTCCATGAGGGCATGGTTTTTGTATGTTTTGTTCACCACTCTATCTCCAGTGCCTAGAACAATGCTTAGCACATGGTTTGTGCTCAATAAATATTTCCAAAAAATAGCAGCTGTGGAGTCTTAGCACCTCCCCCTTAAAATATGCAGCTTCCTCAAGCCATCCCAGAGAAAAGTATATATTTATGAACAGTTGATATTTTCTCAGTACTATGTTTAACACATGAATAAAAGCATCTTTAGTAAACTTTGCTGTTTTTTATATTCCCTTCAGTTTGAAAACAGAAATAGCAACCTCATAAATAAATAAGGTACAAGGATATATTATACATCCCAGGGAATATAGCCAATATTTTATAGTAACTTTAAATGGAATATAGTCTGTAAAAATATTGAATCACGATGTTGTACACCTGAAACTAACATAGTATTGTAAATCAACTATACTTCAGTAGAAAAAAAATAACATCTTTGTGCTGCAAACACTGTTGATAAGTTCCTAGCCCCCTCTCCAACCACTCTGCAGCCATCATGCCCTCTTCCATAGAAATTCTGGAGCTGCTACTGTGAAATAGTATTTGCTCCTGTTTTATACTTAACCTTGAAAGGAGAAAGGGGAATTGAGGGGGAAAAAATAAGACACCCTGCCACTCTAACACTAACTACAGAGTTAGTGTTATAAAGGAAACTCAGTTTCCTTTATGTGGGTAATTCACTGAAAACACTTAATCCAAGCAAAAATTTACCCTTTAAACCCTTATTTGACTCTCCAAGTTGTGAGCAA
Organism: Balaenoptera physalus; assembly: GCF_965194825.1. Lineage (NCBI taxonomy): Eukaryota > Metazoa > Chordata > Mammalia > Artiodactyla > Balaenopteridae > Balaenoptera > Balaenoptera physalus. The sequence continues at coordinate 98,203,344 of NC_138896.1, read as the reverse complement.
GGTCATTCCTACCTAACTTTGAGAAAGTGACTAGTCTTAGACCACTAAGTGCTCAGCATTCAATAAAAACATGGTCTCAGTGAACTTCTCACAGTGTGAGCTCCAAATCTTACTTGTTCCAAGCGAAAAATAATCTTTTGAAAAATGAAAGCCGAGAGACCTATGCGTTTTATAAATTTTTCAAGAGCTTTAGATGGATAATGAAAAAGGGCAGAACATATTTCTCCTTGGTAGTAGGTTCCCCTCCCTAATTAAAGTATAAAATAGGAATTACTACCCCAAATCATAGACAAGTCTTAAGAATAAAATGGCTGTTACATTTTCTTAGAAAATCATTAAAGTTCTCTTGATACTTAATCATTCATCTTTGCTGATTTTACTAGATAGTATATAAAAGTCTTTGCCCCCACTGACTGATGTACTTCACCTATTTGATCTAATACAGAGTAGATATATCTCTTACCTTAGGATTCCTGCTTTATGAGTGAGAGTAAATCCGAAAATCGTACAGTGGTTTAAGACTGCCCAGTGCGGTTAGCTGGGTGAAGGGGGAGGGCTCCACACCACAGATTTACTCAGGGACCCCAGCTCTTCCTACATGTGACACGGCCCTCTTACTCAAGTGGCTGTAAGGTGCCAGAGGAAGATGAAGAAGGAGAAAGGTCATGCAGAGAGAGATTGAGTGGTCGACCCCTAAAAGGGATGAGCGTTGTACGGGTCAGAACCTGCTCACATGGCCCCCCTGGCTGTAAAGGGCTGGAACAAAGCTGAGCTGTTGACTGAGGCCGATGGCGGAGAAATGGGCCCTCGTACTAACTGGTGGTTTCTGCGGCAGTGTAGACTTGTGTCTGTATTTCTAAAGCTTTGACGGTGGCCTTGACACAGAAGTCCACAAAGCAGTCTTCCGCGGTCTCTATCAGCACTTCGAGTGGTCTAATGCTCAGATAAGAAGAAACACTATATTTATAATTGTGTTGCTTTAACACAGGTCATAGTGGTGGGAAGAAAAACATTGGACAAAGGAAAGGTGGTTGAATTTAGAGTCAAAACCCTAGATTCTACTAACTTTTTTTGGCCAAACCACTTAGCTTCCCTGTAAAGTTCTAAGATTGTAATGAGAAGATTATCCACTACACAGCCTGTAAAAGTAGTCCCTTTTCTCCTGACTGCAAATTCAGGCCTGTTTGCATTTTCTGATGACATTTGTAAAATGGATCTGTGACATTTTGTGTTACAATCTGGCCTATATATCCAGCATAACGAAGTATTCCTATGCTTAAACTTCCCCATTCTGTGGCACAAACATTTCACTGATACAGGAGTAACCATTGTGATGAATGGAAACTTTCAGTCTCCCCAACTCCTTGTGAGCACTGAACATTTGTCCCTCTCATTCCTTTGAGTGGTTCTTTCCAAGAGTCTTGAGTACATAGTTCTCTCACACACATACCCTGAGTACTGCTCTGCTGAATACTCAACAGGGACGCTTGGCCGTTTCCCAGATGTCTCTCTGTACAGCCCTCTGCTCTTCAGCATCTGTTCTGTGGTCTCCCCTGAATCTGAGCTCCATCTCCTTAACCCAGGATGTCCACCGGACTCTGCCTGTCTCCCCTTCCTGTATCGTGACCTGGAAACTCTCTTGGGCAGTAAGCAGGCATAATCTTAGGGCTCACCTCGTTTGTTTCCTGTCTTTCAGAGATCATTGCCCTTCATTGCCTGATGTCCAGGATCTTGAAAATTGCTTTTGTGTGTTTTGTCCACTTTTTGATTGTTTCAGGCAGGAGGGTAAATCCAGTACCTCCTGTTCCATCTTGGGTGGAAGCAGAAGCCCCCCAGTTGCTATTTAAATATGGTGAACAAGTTACCTACCCTTTTAGAATTCAGTGGGATTTTTTTTTATATATATCGGATATGATATTACTTTATAAGCCTGTGTACGTCGCCTTCTACCTGGCAGGCTCATTATTCCAAATGGCTTTCTTCATGTATGAAATTGTCAATTTGAAACTACAACGTGTCAAAGAACTTACATTCTCTTTTGTTTGTTATACTTTTTAAGAAGCGATAGCAATCATTTCTCAACATGTCCTTTAGATAGTAACACATCTTTTGAACACACTTCTGAGAATAACCCAAAAATCATTTGGGCTCCCAAATGCACTGAGAAAAAGTAAAGATGATACCCAAAGTCTTCTCACTAAAGGACTCCCCTTGTGCAAGTGCACCCCCTAACGTAGTTAATTCTGTCTCCAGTCTGGATGGTGAGCAGAGGCCAGAAATAGCCCTAAAGGCTTTTCTGAGCCATGGAAAGGTAAGACCAACTGCACAATGTCTTCTATTATGAGATGCCTGCATCACTGGGTGTTTGGCGTTACACCCAGAGAAATGTGTTCTTCATATACACAGCCTGGCAGACAGACAATCTTGGTCAAAGACCTAGTCACAGCATTTACTGCCTGCTTGTAACAATCTGAGATATTACCAACAGAGAGAGTCCCAGCTTCCCGTGAGAGACAGAAATGCAGTCCTCGATGACTATGAAATAATCCTAGAAAACACCATCTTGGCAAAGTGTGTTTAAGAAATTTGTTTTTCTAACTGATAAAATTTTAACTGTGGTCATTTGAACATCACCTGTAGATTCAAAGTGGTTTCATTTCTGCCAAAACAAAATTGCTATGGAACACATTTAGTTAATTTAGGAAACTGTTTTGTTAGGCTGATTCTCAGGTTGGTAACCTGGGAGGCATGCCAATTACAGACACTATCTCCATAAAGAATTTGGGTCACCGTTTCATAGTGGAAGAATTTGAATATCTATCAAGGAACCAGCTCTTTAGTGCGGATGTAAAATACTTTGATACATAATTTTTTGCAAACAGCTTTTCCAGAAATATTCCCATGATCTACAGAATAGTGTATTCATTCAAGACTTTCCACATCTGAACCCAAATCTACCTAAGAGCATCTTTCTCATTCATGAGCATGTATAAATCTAAAAATCCCTTTTGCTGTGGAAAATATAAAATCTGGCCCCGGCTGTGTTTGTCTGCCCAGCCCTCTTTCGCAGTCTCTTCTGCTAAGAAAACAGTTTCCCTCTGTAGTCAACACCAGGGTTGACCAACTGTTGTACCCATGTCACAGAGAGTAGTGATTGGCTTAGAGATGGACACGTGACCCACACTAGGCTAATCAGAGTCCCTCGTCACTTCTCTTGCGAAAGGAACTGTCAGGAAGAGTCTTTTTCTTCTCTGTCTGATTAAGATACACTTTCATGTGAGGGAGCCTGTCCATAGACTGAGAGAGTAAAGCCAGCAAGCTGAAAGAGATAAATAGATGATAAGAAAGGGTGCCAACTGCAGTTCAGTCCTTGTTTTCATCCCTTATCCTTCTAGAGCTTTGGAAGTAGAAACCAACAAATTATCATATCTTACTCTTGAGTTTTTGTCACTTTATACATTAGAGTTCTGACTGATACAGCTAATACAGCAGATGAGATTAAAAATATGAATTTATGTTTTCATCTTGATTACACTCATCACTAACAATTTTTAAATAATTTTTACACCAAAGATAAACCATTCATCACTCAAATGTAAGAGATTTGGTATTTTAAGCAAGGGAGATGGTTAAAGAGTTTTAGAATTTTATTGCAAAAAATAAATAAGTGAAACACATGAAAAATGAATAAAAGCCAAATATAATCTTTTACTTATTACTATTTGTATTTTATCTTTTATTAATATAAAAAAACTTCTTATGGTATAGTGTTGTGTCTGCCATTTTATCTTCTTTTGGTAAAGGGCCTAAAATGGCATAAAATTTTAGAAAACAAAAATTGCTAAGAGAAATTCTGTTTGCCTGAGGTAGAAATAAAAATAAAATGACGAGCCATGCAATGTCAAAGCTCAGAGGAGAAGAAACACACCCTCGGGGCAGTTGAAGGTCATGCCTGAGATGTCTTAGTGATTTTCAAGGCTGCATTTCCAATTTTTCTCCCTCTTTCATTGCAAAGCCCCTTCACTCCTGCCGTCTATTCTAGCTGCCAGGCTCAGTCAGACGAAGGTTTCCCAGACCACCAAGGTAGTTGTTTCTTTAACTCAGAGGAATTATTGATGCTGACTTGGTGCTCCTTCTTAGCTTTAAAGTAAGAATATGTATTGAGTTTTCCCATTATAAAAGAATGCCAAAAGCATACAAAAGCACTCTGAAAAGAAGCAGGAAAAAATAATCATCCACGGTCTCATATCCTAGGGAAAACTGTTAAGAGTTTGGTGTATTTCCTTGCATGGATTTTGTTACTATTTAATGTAGTGGTAATCTTACAACATACAAGTCTGCATCCCCCTTTTCCTCTGAACATTGAAGCAAAAGTATTTTCTTATGTTAGCCTTAGCTCTTCATGCCCATATTTTATTTCCTGGCTGAAGAAAAACATTGAATCATATTTCCCCTTTTGTATGAGTATAGATAATATCATAGCTAGATAGTCACCTATGTGCAAAAATTTCTGTTAATATTAACGCCTGAAAGTATTTATGCAGACTTTTAGAAATAGAATTGACATGGAAGAAAGCCTCATAACATCAAATTTCTTCTATATGATAGAAATTATAAAGAGACCAGAGTATATGAAAGAACTATTTTTTTAAAAAGTAATAAATAATATATCTGGTTTACAAAAAGGACAAGAAACTTTATTTTTTTAAAGTTGATCAAGCTTTCCAAGCACTAAATAAATGAATGTATCATAATTCTAGTAGAATTCCTGAATTCTGAGATTTTTTTTTTTTTAATGTTTATTCAGGCAAGGAAAACAATTGAGTGGCATCAGAATTCTAGCATTTAGTGTTTCAGGTAAGGCAGTATTAGGAGATTGTTCAGTAAATAATGTTTAGAAAAGTAGTTTTTTATTTTAAAAATACAGTTGACCCTTGAACAAAGTGGGTTTCACCTGCATGGGTCCACTAAATATGCAAATATTTTTCAGTAGTAAATAGTACACTACTGCAGCGTACTTGGTTTGTTGAATTTGCCGATGGGCAGGAATCAAGGATACAGGGTGCTGACTATAAATTATACCTGAATTATCCCCTTTGTTGTTCAAGGGTCAGCTGCATGTACCAAAAATGAACTTAGGTTGGTTAAGAAACTTAAGTAGCAAAAGATAATCTAAAAAAATATTTTTAATAGTGGGTGGGGAGGGGGGCTGAGAGAGTCAAGAAGGCTGAATGATCTGACTACATAAAAACTATAAACTTGCGCATGGTGAAAATCCCACCACATAAGCACCTAAAGTAAAAGTCTGTACTTTAAAGATATAGTACTAAGAGAAAGTTAATACCCTTAATACATAATAAGGTTATATGTCAATCAATAAAAATGAAACTCCATCCCAAATGAAAAATGATCAAAATAGATACGCTGACAGTTGAGACAGAGGGAGAAATAACCAATAAATATATGAAAAGATATACAGATAAATGTCTTTTAGAAGATGAGAAAATATCTTTAACCATTCTGTTCAAAAAATACCTTTATAATTATATGGCCAGGGTAATGTTTCTCAAACTTAAAAATAGAGATTCTTAGACTCAACCCGTTTCAGTTACTATCTAGTTGGTTGGTTGTACCTGTATCACTGTCTAAGGCAGGTGGTTCCTCAACTGTATTTTGAGAAACACTGGCCTAGAGGTTTTAATAGTAAGAGAACAGGTCCTCTTCTGTGATCTTGGTGAGTGTGTAATTTTTTATGACCTTCTTGGAAGTCCTATCTGTTAATATGTGTTAAAATTTTAAATGTGCATACCCTTTAAGAAGTTGCTTCTTATAATTTTACAACGGTATTTGTTTAATATTTAAGGAAATTTTCTAATAATTGTGTTGATATATATAATATGGTGATTGTCAATGCGTTGTTTATTATAGCGCAAACCTAGAAACAACCCAGATGCTCTTTAGAAGTGGATTGTTTATTTTAAGTTACATTGATCCAAAAGGATACTAAGCTACCATATAAGGAATGAGGTAAATCTGCATGAAATAATATTGCAGAAATAACCATGGTGTGTTATATATGTGTATGTTGGTGAGGGGAAGGCAATACAAAACAGTATGTATGGTTTGATTCAAATTATGTTTATATGTTTAAATATGCATAAAAGTCTGGAAAGCTATACACAGAAATTACTAATGGTTCTTTCTTGGGATTTTTTAATATCTATTTTACACACTTGAATATTATATGATTTTTAGAAGTTTGTGTGTATGTGTGAATAAGCAATAAAATATTTAATTTGTTTCGAGTAGTTCCATTCCAAGAAAAAGTAACCCCAGACTCCATTCAGAGTTGAAAAGAAACATTTGTGCAATTGACAAGTTTGGATAAACTTGTCTCATGTGGAGAAAGTCAAATTGAATTTATGAGGAATGACTCAAGCTTGCATCAGTGGGTAGAGTGGACCAATTATATTACAAAGTAGGTACCTCGCAAATTAACATGATTTTTCTAGAGATAGGCTTCAGTCATAGTTTTTTACTGAATTTAGAGTTTCTCAGAGGAGAAAAATATTCAGTTAACTAGAATTGTAAAGCTTAAATCAAAGTTTGTCAGAGATGAAATTAGAACATAGATTACCAGGAAATACCTAAGCAGGAGAGAAGTTTCTCTATGACTGTCATAAAAAGAACATCATAATAAAGCAAAATTAAACATTGATAATCTTTTTCAAAAAAAGGCTGCATGGTGAGATGCAGAAAATTTATTAAAATTTTTAAAGTACAGCAGATTTCATTAAAAGCTACATTTCTAAGTTCAAGAGCAGAAAATGTCTTCAGCTTTTAAAATTTAATTTGGTTTATTATGAAAGAAATAATTAAAATGTAATTTGAAATTACTGTTTCATTTTCTTAAAGTCAAATAGCGAGATGGCTTGAGGGAAATATGAGGGCCAAGAGGCAAACACTAGATATAAAATTATTCTTAAGGGCTTACAAACTCATAAAAATTAACCTTTTTTTTGGGAATTAGGACATAACTCCCATTCCAAAAATGAAGCGTTGAATTTAAAGTGGCAACTAAATAGATAGGGTAATGTGCTTATTTCAATGTATATTACTATCCGTTACAGTAGAGTTGTGGTAGTGAGGAATCATTTAGTTACAAGTGACAGATACTCAAGTCAAACTAACTTAAGAAAATAAAAAGGAGGAGAGGAGAACTTACTGTGTCATATAAGAGAAGCAGAGCTTGTGCCTTGTAATAGATTCGGATACTCAAATGATGTCATCTGTATTCTTTCTCCCTCCCTTGGCTCTGCTTTCCACCCCGTTGGTTTTATTCTCACTTGGGCTTTGTCCACAGGGTAGAAACCCAACCGTCAGCAGCTCTAAGCTACATTGTGCCCCCGGCTAGTATTCTAAAGAAAGCTTTTGCTTAATAGCATCAACCAAAAATCCCAGGAAGAGCTCTTACTGGCCTGTCTGGGTATCATGTTGTGATGTGATTTATAATAAGAAATGTATATTTGATCTTTATTTCTGCTTCTCAAACCTTTGGAATCTCTTAAGTGATAAGAGTGATAAAAGGTGACTTTTGTTACGTTAATGAGGTGTCATTTGGAAAGCACCTAAGGATGGGGGTTGGTTGCCAAGGGAACCACCCCTATGATTAGAAAGTTGGAACTTTCAGTCTCCCAGTCCCCCACCTTTGGGGAGGGGTGAGGGGCTGTAGACTAAGTTCGATCACCAATGACCAGTGGTTTATCAATCATGCCTGTCTACTGAAGCCTCCATAACCCAAAAGGAGAGGGTTTGGAGAACTGCCAGGTTGATGAACACATGGAGAAGTAGGTCAGTGATACACGTGGCGAGCATTTATGCTCCATGCCCTCCCCCCATACCTTGCCCTATGCATCTCTTGGCTGTTACTGAGTTATATATCCTTTTATAATAAACCACTAATCTAGTGAGCAAAATGCTTCTCTAAGTTCTGTGAGCTCCTCTAGGAAATTAATCAAACCAAAAAAGGGGGTCATTGGAACGTCCAGTCTGTAGCCAGTCAGTCAGAAGCATCGGAAACAACCTGGGATCTTGACTGGTGTCTAACAAAGTGGGGTGGGGAGAAGTTTTGTGTGACTGAGCCATTAACCTGTGGTATCTGACACCATCCCCAGGAAGATAGTGTCAGCACTGAGTTGAACTGTAAGACACCGAGCTGAGGTTGGAGAATTGCTTGATGTGGGGAAAACCGCACACAGTAGAATCAGAATTGGAGTTGACACATGTCCAACCCTAAGTTAGGAAAGCTGGGGCCATATGAATGACTGCTCCCAGCTGGCAGAGAAGGGACAGTTCCTCAAATGAGAACTTGCTAGATATTCCAAAAGTAACAGGAGTCCAACACATCTATCAATCAACCTTTATGTCTTAAAGAATTTTACTGCATACTGGGCAGTCTGCTAAGCACCAGAAGAAAATGTAAAACGATGTTAGACAAGGTTCAAGCATTTTCTCCTGAACATTAAAGTTAACAAAGATACCTAAAAATGATGCTAAGTGCAAAGTGAGTTGAGAGTTTCGTTGAGGAAACGAGATTTGAACCAGAGCTTAAAGCATGACTAATGCTGGAACAAGTAGAGAAGAGTAAGGATGTGTCAAGGGCAAAGGTTGAGAGGTTGCAAAAAATATTTTTAATAGGTTTGTTCAACAATTTTGACCATTGAGTTGCTCTTGGGTGACAATGGCCCCGTGACTGCTGATGTCAAGGTCAGTTTTGCTGTTGAGGACAATTCAGGGATAAGCACTTTAACATAAAGAAAAGCATGCTGCTGCAAAAATAAACTTTCCTTCTGGAAATCATTAGCCACATGTTTCAAGACAGATTTTTGTTTGTTTTTCAACGTTTTTTTTCCCCTTTAATCCAGTTATTCCACTTTTAGGAATCCATCCAAAAAAGAATCCAAAATGCAGACAGCTGTTTGCATATTTACTGTAATGTTGTTTGTATTTTGAAAACTTAGAATGCTTTAAGCAGCCAATAAAAGGGAAGTATATAGGTTACATTACACTTATATATTAGAGTATGCAATTATTTTAAAATGCCTTTCACCAAAAAAAAAAAACAACCCTTTGTAATGGTAAATTGCTCATACTATGGTTACCTATAAAAAAAACAGTATGCAAATTTTCATAGGCCTTAGTAAGGTTTTATCAAATGAATTATCATAATTAAGTGGATGTGTGTGAGTGTGTGTATGTGTGGAGAGAGAGGGAGGAGTGGGGAGAGAGAGGGAGGAGTGGGGAGAGAGAGGGAGGGGGGAGGGAGGGGGACAGACAGGAAAGAAAATAAGAGTGCCATAGTACTTATTCATCCTTTCCACAACCATTTATCCAGCATCTGTTTGGCAGGCATCGTGGGCACAGTGGTTGACACTAGAGGTCAAAAGAACAGCAGCATCATAAGGGAACACGGAAAGGAAAGAAGTAATTAGAAAGCTGACCTGTACAGTCAAGGAGAAATACATGGTGCAAGGAAGTTGCATAAGGTGACGCCAGCCTAGCCTGGAGATCAGGAATGCCTTCTCCGAGGAAGAGATGATTGAGCTGAGAATTAAAGGTCAAGGAGCTGGAGGTGAGAAAATGTAGGATGGCAGGTGGTAGGACAAAGATGAAGGTACCTAAGGTAGAAACTTGAGGTGGGTAAGAGCAGGGCACTTGGAAAGAACTCAAACCAGGTCCTTATGCCTGAGACTTGAGCGGCGAGCATTGTGAGATGAAGCAGGAAACAAGGGCAGGGGCAAAGCCTGCAGAGCCCCAGGTAGACAGGGTTATTATCACTACGTAGTGGGGTTATTGGTGTATTGGTGTATTTCTCTCCTTTTTTGCCTACTTTTTAGTATATTTCACAATTTTTTTTTAACATCTTTATTGGAGTATAGTTGCTTTACAATGGTGTGTTAGTTTCTGCTTTATAACAAAGTGAATCAGTTATACATATATATCCCCATATCTCTTCCCTCTTGCGGCTCCCTCCCTCCCACCCTCCCTATCCCACCCCTCTAGGTGGTCACAAAGCACCGAGCTGATCTCCCTGTGCTATGCGGCTGCTTCCCACTAGCTATCTGTTTTACATTTGGTAGTGTATATATGTCCATGCCACTCTCTCACTTCGTCCCAGCTTACCCTTCCCCCTCCCTGTGTCCTCAAGTCCATTCTCTAGTAGGTCTGCGTCTTTATTCCCGTCTTGCCCCTAGGTTCTTCATGACTTTGAGTATGCATGCTTCTATAATTAGGGGGAAAATAAGTAATTAGGAGAATAGGGCTCTGAGACACAGAGGAAAGAACACTGAGCTGGGAGACAGCACTGCGCCACCTGACCTCGCTGGGCCCTGGACTCTTTGTCTGTAAAATGTGGGGACTGGATGTTGGTTTCCAAAAGTTCCTTTGCCTCTGCAATCGCTTGTCTTGTGGATGCCGGTAAGCACACAGGGGAGCCCACTCCCCAGCTCACCTCTGCCTGTGGTGTCATTGCCCCTGGGGGTCCTGCTAGAATGGCTGGTGTTTCCTTCTCACTGTGTGCACTTTACTCCATAGCGTCCTTCTGTTTGAGACAGGAGCCCCTTAAGCCGTTTAAAAAATTAATCAGTGAGGCAAACCTGAAGTAGATGAAAAGGGAACAAAGGGGGAGAAAGACTCTCAACCAAGCAAACATTATTGAGTAGTTTCTATTTAAAAGGCACTCGAGGGGCTCTGAATGATAAATGTTTGGAAAGATGGGGTCCTTGCTCCAAAGAGGTTGATAATCAGAATAGAAAAGTCAGAGACTTACCAAACATTAAGTAAAAATACCTACCACCTAGGGGTAAGAAATTATAAATGAGAGAAACAGACAAGGATAGACGGTGAAAGGTCATGGGCTTTAGAATCAGAAGGAAGTGGCTAAACCACTCCCAGCTATATTAGAACAAGGCCACTGTGGCTTTCTGAGCGCTCTTTTATCTTCATTTTAAAGAGAATAGTGCCTTCTTCACCTCATGACAAGGATTAAATTAGATAATACGTACTAAACACTTGACCCTTAATGGATATTTAGTAGATGTCAGCTCCGTCCCGTGGGACTTCAGAGGGGCCTGGGAGCCAGCTGGAAGGTAAGAAAATTCCACGGAGCTGTTGGGATTTGAACGGACCCTTTAAGGTTAGGGTATTTATATGGATCTAGAAGAGGATGGAAGATACTGTCATCAAGGGTGGGGAAGGAGGTGGGAAAGAAAAAGGCAGAGATAGGAGAGGCAGCAAGTATTCAGAGAACGCTTATGAGGACAGAGCTTCCAGAGGGAATTTTTAGTTTCTTTGGAGAGTGGTGGCGAATGAGGTGAAAGCTGTGCTTGGACAAGAGGTTTGGAGCCCGAGGTTCCATGCGAGATGGCGCAGTGGTGGGAAATCTGTTCCCTCCCTCTATGCTTAAGTCCTTCCTTTTATGGGCCAAGGGCTGAATCTATAGATATTCAGGAGAGTCTCCTTTCCTTTTTGTAAGTAGCGTGATACCTGGCATGTGGAAGGAGGCATTCCCCACAGGTTTGTTAAGCTGAATCGAAACAAAGTTTAACATATTTGTTGACTGAAAAAGTCGCATTAAAATGCAGTTACATTTTAAAAAATTACTTCTTGGTCCTTACATATTCTTCACTTTCTAGAAGCATATCTATATTTATGTAAAAGAACAGGACAAAAGATTGTGTGTTTAGCCTGTTCCCTTCATAGAGAGCCTTCCAGAACACTGTAATAATAGAGGGAAATGAATTAGGTCTGCATACTTTGGGCAGCATTCCTGAGTGTTAATTTCTTTTCAGGCAGCTTCTCCATGTTGAGAAGAGTTGTGATATGACATAGCATTTTGTGAAATTGTTTCTTCGTCATCTTGCTTTAGATGACATCTGGTAACTACGGAACATTATGACTGTTCCCACAGGGTTTCCATGACAGTCAGTAACTCCCATTGAACATACTAGAAGTGTCACAGTCATAGCTCTGTTTCGTTTTTTTCAATCCACATTTTTAAAAATGACTTTTTAATGAGTCATATACCACATCGACACAGGGATAGTATGTCAACCAGGCTATGTGTGCAGTGTCTCTAAAATGTCGTCAGTGGTCTTAACTTTCAGGATCTTTCCAAAATCCACAAAGCCTGACATGAATCTCTATTTGCTCTGCTGTGACCAGAGAGGACATGAAGCAGAACTCTCTAGATTGCTTTTCTTCTTTTTCTTTTTCCCCCATACTAGCATGAACATGCTGAGCTCTGGGGCCTGATAGAAACATACATTAATCTTTTCCCTCTTACTGTGCTGGGGCCAGTGATAGGTTGGAAACAGTAAAGTAACAAATCTGAAATCCATGAGATAGCTTAGCTCAGGGGTGAGATTCTCTTCAGAGTTTTTTAAGTGGAAAATGTGAAAGGGGGAACAGCAGAGAAGGAGGAGATGGTTTGTATGGCAGGAAATAGGATTAATCATAAGCCCCCCTCAAAAAAAACCAAAATATAATTAAGCTTGTTGTTAAGTCACTGAATTTATAATTTAAAAAAATCCGTTATTAAAGGGTCAAAATTATAGTGATGAAGCAGTTGCTGGGGTTAAGGTTGGGAGGCACCTGTGACTATTACGGGATAATCTGAAAGAAATTCTTTGTGGTGATGGAACCATTCTGTATCCTGGTTTTGGTTATGGTGGCTAGCACTGACGTATGTGATAAAAATTTCCTAGAGCTGTACGTCACGAGTGAAAGTGTATGCAAACCTGGTGAAAGCTGAATAAGGTGTATATTTAAGTTAATAGTATTGGACCAGTGTCAGTTTCCTGGTTTTGACCACTTACTATGGTGTGCTGCAAGATGGTATCTTTGGGGAAGCTGAGTGAAGGGTATACAGGAACTTCTTGTGATTCGTATTATTTCAAAATAAAAAGTATTTTCTAAAAGCCCACTCTTTTCCCATGATAAACTATAAAGCTCAGCTGTTAGCTCATATTTCTCATGAGGAAACTGAGCTCAGCTATAGATGTAAGCTGTTCAAAATCCCTTAAACAGAGTGTAAGTTTGTGGCCCCATCATTATGCTTACCTTCGTATCTTGAAAGACTGACCTTAACGTCAGTAGAACAGATTCTGATTATGAGATTTCCTCCCCCACCAAGCACTGGGGATGGGATACTAGACAGGAGGTAGTTGCTCTCCTTTAATAAAGAATAAGAATACTTCTTCAGGTATCTTTGCTAGGAGACCTAGAATTGACACATTAAGCTGTTATTTTAGGAACTGTAGGTAATTTAGCCACAGTCAATAAATTATGCTCATTTTAGTTTGCTCTAGTTTTTCACAAAGCAATGGGCAGTGCTGTTAAGCAAGATTACCAAAGCCCATTTCGAGTTTCTTCTGTTCTATTCCAGTGTGTGGCATAGTGCCAGGCAAGCAGAAGATGTTCGATAAATATTTGAGAGGGGTACAGAATGGAAGCCCACTGAGGTCAGGGAACTGGTCTTACATACTCCAGAATCACCAGCACCTAGACATGGGTCTAGTAGACACCTAGACACCTAGACAGAAGGAACTCACAAACACATTTCATTTGAAGAGTTGCATTCTGTTCTTTAGACTCTATCATCCAGACAGCTTTCATTCTGCCTTTGGAATGGTCCTGAGAGTAACTAGTAATTAGTGCAGGGCACTCAGAAAGAAAAGAACCAGCCAGCAATCAGTAAGTCGTGCCTGTGACTTTTACTCAAGTTTGGGTATAACTATTAATTATGGTAACTACAGTGTAGGGGGAAAAAAAAGGACTTGAAGCTGAATGTACAATCTGACTGTTTCTGAAATCTGAAGGACAGCACAAAAGTCTGAGCTGTCCCGGGGGTCCGCCCATACTCAGACCCCAATTCATTTTTATTTTATTTTTTTTGAAGTATAGTTGATTTACAATGTTGTGTTAATCACTGTTGAACAGCAAAGTGACTCAGTAATACATATATATACATTCTTCATATTCTTTTCCATTATGGTTTATCACAGGAAATTGAATATAGTTCCCTGTGCTACACAGTAGGACCTTGTTGTTTATCCATTCTGTATAAACCAGTTTGCACCTGCTAGTCCCAAACTCCCAAACCATCCCTCTTCCACCCCCCTCCCACTTGGCAACCATCAGACTATTCTCTATGTCCGTGATTCTGTTTCATAGATAGGTTCATTTGTGTCATATTTTAGATTCCACATATAAGTGATATCATATGGTATTTCTCTTTCTCTTTCTGACTTACTTCACTTAGTATGATAATGCCTTGTTGAATCCCTGTTGCTGCAAATGGCATTATTCTGTTCTTTTTTGTGGCTGAGTAATATTCCATTGTATATATGTACCATATCTTCTTTATCCATTCATCTGTCGATGGACATTTAGGTTGTTTCTATGTCTTGGCTATTGTGAATAGGGGTGCATGTATTTTTTGAATATAGTTTTGACTGAGTGTATGCCCAGGAGTGGGATTGCTGGACCATATGGTAGCTCTATTTTTAGTTTTTTAAGGAACCTCCTTACTGTTTTCTACAGTGGCTGCACCAACTTACATTCCCACCAGTGGTGTAATAGGGTTCCCTTTTCTCCACACCCTCTCCAGCATTTGTTATTTGTAGACTTTTTGATGATGGCCATTTTGACCGGCGTGAGGTGGTACCTCATTGTAGTTTTTTTTTTTTAATTGTTATTTTATATTGGAGTAGAGTTGATTAACAATGTTGTGTTAGTTTCAGGTGTACAGCAAAGTGATTCAGTTATACATATGCATGTATCTATTCTTTTTCAAATTGTTTTCTCATTTAGGTTATCACAGAGTATTGAGCAGAGATTCCTGTGCTATACAGTAGGTCCTTGTTGGTCATCAACTATAAATATAGCAGTGTGTATATGTCAATCCCAAACTTCCAATCTATTCCCCCCCTCCCCCCCGGAAACCATAAGTTCATTCTCTAAGTCTGTGAGTCTGTTTCTGTCTTGTAAGTAAGTTCATTTGTATCTTTTGTTGTTGTTGTTTAGATTCTGCATGTAAACGATATCATATGATATTTGTCTTTCTCTATCTGACTTACTTCACTTAGTATGATAATCTCCAGGTCCGTCCATGTTGCTGTAAATGGCATTATTTCATTCTTTTTAATGGCTGAGTAATATTCCATTGTATATATGTACCACGTCTTCTTTATCCATTCATCTGTTGATAGACATTTAGGTTGCTTCCATGTCTTGGCTATTGTAAACAGTCCTACAGTGAACATTGGGGTGCATGTATCCTTTCGAACCATGTTTTCCTCCAGATGTATGCCCACGAGTGGGATTGCTGGATCATATGGTAGCTCTATTTTTAGTTTTTTAAGGAACCTCCATACTGTTCTCCATAGTGGCTGCACCAATTTACATTCCCTCCAACAGCGTAGGAGGGTTCCCTTTTCTCCACACCCTCTCCAGCATTTATTGTTTGTAGATACTTTGATGATGGCTCTTTTGACTGGTGTGAGGTGGTATCTCATTATAGTTTTGATTTGCATTTCTCTAATAATTAGTGATGTTGAACATCTTTTCATGTGCCTCTTGGCCATCTGTATGTCTTCTTTGGAGAAATGTCTCTTTAGGTCTTTTGCCCATTTTTAAATTGCGTTGTTTGTTTTTTGTTGTTGTTGAGTTATATGAGCTGTGTTTATATTTTGGAGATTAATCTCTTGTCATTTGCATCATTTGCAAATACTTTCTCCCATTCTGTAGGTTGTCTTTTTGTTTTGTTTATGGTATTCTTCGCTGTGTAAAAGCTTGTAAGTTTGATTAGGTCCCATTTATTTATTTTTGTTTTTATTTCTATTGCCTTGCAGACCCCTTTCTTTGTCTTATTTCCTGTCTCAAGATCTATCTTGTCTTGATAGTCTTTTCCGTTCCCTCCTTTCGCAGAACCCTCAAAATAAAACCTTCAAAAGTCACATTTCTGTGACTTTATTTTTCAGAAAAAGTCAGCTCCTTTTTTTCCTAACAAATCAACACTGCGTTTAAGAACCTCATCTCATTTGTCTGAAATGGTCACCCAGGTGTTGTGCCGAGCAGGAGAGTTGCCCGCCTGTGGGGTGTGTGCCGCCTCTTCCCTCAAATGCAGAACAGGGTATTTCAAGTGTGGAACAATGTGGAAAAGACATAGTGGCACAAAGAACATGTTATGTTTTAGAGACCAGCAGGTAGAATTGGTGAAGGGAGAGTGCTTTCTGGGGCAAAAATGGCCAGAGAGGTTGGTCAAGTAGATTTGGGTTAGAATGCACGTCGAAAGATGCTACGATCAACCCAGTAATGGAGACCAGCAGTGAACAACAGGAAAGCATACATACCTTATGAGGCACCGTCTGGTCTGAATCCTCCCTTCTCTCCAGCTTCATCACCCACAGCCCCTTGGCTCTCCGCTCAAACAACACCAGGCTTCCTTCATTTCCTCTTACTTGTCAGGCTGTTCCCACTACATTTTTGTTTTGTCCAGTTAGTTCTTTTATTATTGTGATATAATCCACATACCATAAAATTCATCCTCTTAAAGTGCACAATTGAGTGATGTTTAGTATATTTACAAAGTTACACAACCATAACCACTAATTTCAGAGCATTTATTACCCCAAAAAGAAACACTGTACCCCTTAGCAGTCACTCTTCACCCTCCCCTCCCCCAGCCCCTGGCAACCACTCATCTACTTTCTATCTCTGTGGATTTACCTATTACGGATTTTTCATAGAATGCAGTCATACGTTAAGTGGCCTTGTGTGTCTGGCTCCTTTCACTTAACGTAATGTTTTCAAGATTCATCCATATTGTAACATGAATCAGTACTTCATTTCCTTTCATGGCTGAATAATACTACATTGTATGCATAAACCACACTTGGTTTATTTATTCCTCAGTTGATGGACATTTAGGTTTTCCTCCTTGGGCTATTAGGAATAATGCTGCTATGAACAGGTGTGTGCAAGTTTTTGTGCAACATGTATTTTAAATTCTCTTGGGTTTTGTCTAGTTAACTCTTATTCATTCATCAGACCTGGGCCCAAGCCTCCCTTTCCTCAGGGGAATCTTCTCTGATGCAACATATTAAATCATTCCTTCCGATTATGTGCTCTTGAGGTGCCGTCTGCCTTTGGTATTTATCATAGCTGTGCTTTACATTATTTAGTGGGTAGATGATCAAAACCAATAAATATTTATTCAGTTAATTTAAATGGTCCAAGACTGAAAACACAAACACTAGCTTGCCCCACTTTATAGCCTCCAGTCACATAAATTCATGTGTTTGATGACCTCCCAAAGACATCAGCAGTCCATAAAAATAGCACCAGTGTACAGGACATGCTTACCTGAGTCCATCTGTAATCTAGAGCTGCTCAAAGAGTTTTCCCCACTTTACTGTGATGTTAAAATTTTTTTATATAACTAAGAAGAAAAAAGCTTGTAAGTGGGAAAAGATTAACCACTTATATAATGCTTCCCACACTTTTTAATTTATCTGAAAAAAAAAGAATTAAATGCTATTAAAATGTGTTCTTGACAAGGGCATTTGTAATAACAACACATTGTAACTTTCAACATTTGCATTTCTCTTGGGATTGAAACAAAACCATCAGCGAAAGTTAACCCTAGAAAAAAATTTAATAATTTTTTCTATACATTTGATATCTTAAGTTCTGTATCATATAACTAAGTACTCAAAACTTCTCCCTAAATGCTCAGAACATAAAATTAGCTGTGGATATAACTTACTTTCTAATTTGGATCCTATCATAGCCAAACTTACTGATCATGTGGAAGAACTAGTTAAAATGTTTTAAATATTAAAAAGTAATCTGGTGTACCAACTATAATTGTGTCTGGCAACTTGAGGAATCTGAAGCCACAAAACCTTCTTGGAAGTTTTCTTTTCCTATAAATTATTCCATTGTGCATGTGTGTGAGTGTGTGTATACTGAGTTTTATTTTGTTTTTGTCTTTCTTTCTTCTCCTTCAGACCCTTTGCATCTGTCGTCTTTAGGCAGCCAACCTTGTCCTAAACCACAGATCCTCGTGTTTTTCGAGGCTTACTACACATGACAGCTAACGCTCTCTTTAGAGACATGGGAAAACCTCAGTTTTGCTGAGACTCTGTTTTGTTATTGTTATCTTGAACATCTATTTTCAAATGATTGCAAATTCACAGGAAGTTTCAAAAATAGAAATAAAATTTTAAGTCCCAAAATTCGGTTTTGAAATTTAACATTTCATCGAGATCATTTAAAACTATACTTTTCTAAGGATATAGTCATGGCTTTGCATCCATTTAACCAATATTTATAAAGCACCTACTCTGTACCAGGCACTTTTCTAATCAGTGGGGATATAAGCAGTGAGCTATTAACCTCTAACACAAACTCTACGAAATTGCAGTTTCTTCAGGGTATAGTTAACTGGTTCTCCTCAACAATCTGGTGAGCTACCCTGGTAATACTGTGTTCTTTTTAAAGATAAACAAAATAAGGCTCTGGGAGGTTAAGGAGGTTGTCTGTGTTGAATACCTGACTTGGGACAGATCCAGAAACAGGACCCAGATGTTCTAACTTCCAGGCCAAAGTTCCTACTGTTACTGAGTCCAAGCTCGTACTGCTTGCTGCACAACAGGTCAGTAAATCTAGAGATGAGGTGTTGGGGCAAGGAACAGTGACTCTATTCAGAAAGCCAGCAGACCAAGGAGATGGCGGACTAGTGTCCCAAAGAACCATCTTACCCAAGTTAGAATTCAGGCTTTATTTAGTATATACTAAAAGGGGAGGGGGTGTGGTTGATAGTTGCAAACTTCTTGGTGTCAGAATCCTTTGTTCTTGCATCTGTCCATGTATGTCAGTTCATGATGGTCCTGTAAACTGCCAACAAGACAGTGTTATTCTCTGTTCTGCAACTTTTTATCTCTATATGAATGGAAAAGTGTTACACCCTTAAAGGTCAGAGCCTTGAGAATGGGCTGTCCTGTATATTTCAGGCTGTAGGCAACATCCTTAACTTGTAGCAAAAGCAATAAAATACAAAGGTTAAAGTAAAGTGGAGTCAGATAGGAAGTCAGATTTGTTCTTCCCTATTGCACTACCACAGCTGAGGCCTGCCTTCATCTGTGCAAACACTGTTTACACAGCAAATGAAGCGTCCAAGAAGATTCAAAGGTAAACATTTCCCTGATTCTGAGACAGAAACAACAACAAATTCCTTAGAAACATTATTTAAATAAAACAACTAGAAGACCATTTAAAAACTATGTTGCTCCTTTTGTTAAAGAAGAACCCATTTCAGAAAATATTTTCTTTGACTCACTCCCAGGTGGATATATGCTTAGTGTATGAGTATACCCACAGGGATTGAATACAGTTCAAACTTTGTGTACATTTATTTTTCCAAAATTTTTTCTCACACCGACTGACCTACCTCGCAGTGACTTGGGAAATAGTAATGCTTTGTACCTTTCAGAAAAATTGAGCGCCTCACTTGGCTTGCCCTTTTATTTGACATTAAGAAATCAGTGGGCATAAGAATAAGGTAAGCCAAATGAATTCATCTGGTCATAGGGCAAAGCAGTGGACTGCAAAATAAGAAAGTCTTAGCAAAAAGGCTGAATTACAGCCTGGTGACTGGAGTGAAACACTTTCTGTTCAACTTTGGAGATTTAATAATAGCTTTATGATAGTCACTACCTGAGGCATGGCTGAAATACTCTGGCCTGGGAGCTTTCAGGGAGTTTACAGAATCATGCACTCCATGGTTAAGATTTTCAATAGAAATTGAAAATGGATTCTGTTAGGAGTTGAATTGTGCCCCTCCCCTCAAAAAGTTACATTGGAGTCCTAATCCCCAGGTGCCTCAGAATGTGACATCATTGACAGGTAGTCAAGTTAAATGACGTCATTCAGGTGGGTCCTAGCTCAGGAGGACTGGCGTCCTTATAAAAAGGGAAAATTTAGACATAGAGACACACATACATATATAGGGAAGATGCCATGTGAGCATGAAGATGACTGTCTACAAGCCCAGGAGAGAGGCCTAGAACAGATGCTTCCCTCACAGCCCTCAAAAGAAAGCAACCCTACCAACACCTTGATTTCAGACTTAGAGCCTCCAAAATTATGAGACAATAAATTTCTGTTATTTAAGCCACCCAGTTTGTTACAGCAGCCCTGGAAAACCAACACAGACTCCACGCTCCTTGTTGCCTTCCATAAAGTGACCCATCAGTCAGCATAATTTAATGAGACCCTATTGTGTGCATACCCCTGGGATAGTAGAAATACTAAAGAAATGAAAAGCACAATCCCTACTGCCCCGAGCTTGATGGTCTAGTTTGGGTCAAAAGAGGTAGGAAATACAAAGTAACAACACAGTGCAATCAATATCCAAACAATATTTGATTAATTAAATGAAGTTGAACTGTACCCTTGTGACCCTTAAACCCAAGTGATATAGAGACTTTTTTTGCTGAATTTTTAAAATAGCCTTATTGAAATATAATTCATAAACCATAAAATTCACCCATTTAAAGGGTACAGTGGTTTCTAGTTGTGCAGAGTTGTGAAACCATCACCATTACCTAATTTTAGAATATTTTTAACACCCCAGAAGAGACCCCCTGTGTACCCATTAGCAGTAACTCCCTACGCCCCACTTCTCCAGCCCCAGGCATCCATTAACCAACTATCTATCTCTATGGAATTGCTTATTCTGAACATTTCACATAAATGGGATCATGCAACATACGACATTTTGTGACTGGCTTCTTTCACTTAGAGTAATGTTTTCAAGGTTCCTGTTATCACATATATACTCCATTCCTTTTTATAGTCAAGTAATATTCCATTGTTCGGCTATACTTATCCATTCATCAGTTTGTGGCATTTGGCTTGTTTCTGCTTTGCGGCTATTATGAATTGTGCGGCTATGAATGTTCCTGTACATGTTTTTGTGTGGACACACGTTCTCATGTGTCTTGGGTATATACCTAAGAGTGGCATTGCTGGGTCATAGGGTAACTCTCTGTTTAGCATGTTGGAGACAACTTATAAAGGAAAAGTATTACTTGTCTCTAGTGTTGTCATGTTATTTTTGTTGTGCTTTCTACTTAAATATGTTCAGGTATGTGTTCAGACGGGCCCGCCCTGTCTAAAGCAGCTCCCTCTAACCAAAATCACTGTAACACAGCAGCCTGCTTCCCTCCTCACAGCATTTGTCACTCTCTGAAATTTGCTTACTTATTTATTTCCATCACTAGATTTTTAGCTGTTGCCCATTACTCATCCCTCACTAGAATCCGAGCTACATCAAAAACCTTGAATATTTTGTTCATTTCTCTATTCTCAGGACTTATCCTTGAGTCTGCCTCAAAGTAAGTGCTCACTAAGTGGTTAATACCAAATAACAAATTAAAACATAAACCTTCCCAGATAATTTGGGGATCCTAAGGATTCTTAAATTCCAGTTTGAGAAATTCTTATATGTATAATGTGTCCTATGTAAGAGGTTCCCCAAAATGGAGGAAACAGGCTCATGGAAGAAACAGAACTTGGGTTGAACCATAAGAATTCAATGGACAGAAAAGGATTTCAAACAGAGAGAGCAGCATGACCAAATGTGTAGATGCGAGAGTCCACCTGAAGCATTCAGAGCCTCACTGTTGCATAGTTTTCATGAAACAGGTAAACTATGGATTATTGATTAGACCTCTTTGTGTTGCATGTCACAGGATCCAAAGTCAAATTCACTAAAAAAAAAAAAAAAAAAAAAAGCTCATTTTTTGGTTCATTTGCCTATGAAGTTCAGATTAGCTAAATCTCAAGCCCCACCGGACACAGAGACCTATATGACAGCTTCAGAACCTCGACTCTTCCTCTGTCTCTCAACTCTGCCCACCTCTACGCAGTGACTTCATTCTCTGGCAGGTTATTTCCGTCTGTACGGTGATATGGCACCTGATAACCCCAAGTCTATATCACTAGGGCTGATGACTAAAAGGAAGAGATAGTCTCTTTCTCCAAGTGCCCATGTTGCAAATCTCTGGGAAGCTTATTATTAACACCGTAAGTCATGTGCCCGTCCTAGCAACCCATGGGATGGAGTGTTGCAGGCTGAGCCTGGGTCAGGTTGGAGACTGAGCATATCTTGCATGTCACTTGGCGGAAGGAGTTTAGCCTCACTCAAACCAGATGGAATAGATTCCTATTCAAAAGATGCATATTGTTCTCAGAAGAAGGGTGGATGGTTATGGAAAGAGTAGTAATAACAAAAATAACAATGACAATTAGGATAACAGAACAATTATGTGGTGAAATAGGCAAATAAAACTTTTCTGGGCTGGAGAAACTGTGTTTTTAAGAGTGTATGACTATGCTAGGAAACCATTCCTTAAGATTTTTCTTTAAAAACAGATATTCCTAAAATCCGGCAGCAAGGTTTATTTTTAAAGATGAAAAGACCTGCACGTGTGCTGCAAATTTCTGATTAACTGAGCACAGGATTTGGTAAAGAGTTCTGTGTTCATTTTGTCTACACATTTTAAAAAATGCGAGTCTTCCTAGAAGCACTCATTTTTAATCTCTCTGGGCCTTGAACGTAGGAACATCCATTTCTCACGGGAAAAGTTCACAATCGCTTTTCCATCTGAACATCGCTCCCTGGAGGAAGCTGGTGTTTGAGAATCTAAACAGTTTTCCACCGTGTTGCTTTTAGGTTGTTTGTTTTTCTTTGAGAACCAAAACAAGAAACACCATTAATGGGAGCACCAATTAGGAAGCTCCAGTGAACAAAACGAGATTAAAAAAATAATACCCATTCTGAATATTAACTTCACTCTCCAAACTCTGTTCTCAGCTGGAAGTTAAATAAAAGGCCTGTTGTTTTAGTTTGCCCAATGAGCAGATATTTTTTTTTTAAAAACTAAAAAATAAACAAACAAAACCTAAATATTTTTTCTAAAGCTTGGGTGGCTGGTCATGAGAATTCAGTCCCTTTAGTAGTAGGGAAGTAACAATGCTTTGGTTTGGATCTGTCACCTTGTTTATCTTAAAAAATGCATTTATCCTATCATCTTTAAAAACAGGTATTAAACACTACTTTCCTTTCCATATTAAAAGATGAACACATAATTATTTTCTTTGATTACTCAGACTTTATCTCAAGGAATAACTCATCGCAGAGGAAACCAACAAGAAAATAATTAACACAAGTGCAAAATAGAATTTATAAAATGCTTTAGTAGAGGTATATGTACCATGATGTAGGAGCACATGAGCAAATAAAAATGAAGCAAATATAATTTTGAAATAGGATGATGGGTTAAAGCTGGGCTAAGTGGGTGGCATTTAAGCTGGAATTTGCAAGATAAACTGGTTTTTAATAGAGGAGTCAATGTTTTCTCTTCTTCAGTGTTCTACTCATTCATTCCTGGTTTTCCTTAAACTATTATGTATGATCATTGAGGAGATTTTTGTCTTGATCTCTACAACTCATTTTATTGATTAGATGTGCCTCCCCCATCAAATTTGGTGGCTCTTCTCGTAGCCGAAAAAGTTCATGGGCGACATCTGCAGCATTTGCAGAGTCTGAGCTTCTCACTATGTGATAACGCTTCAGGGCAGCTGCCCCTGCAGTCCAGGCACTAGCGCCAGAAGTGAGTCAAGGAGCCTTTCATCTTTGTGTAAATGAGGGCGCTGATTTGTCATTATTCTGCAGGGCAGTGTGTGACTTGCAGGCCACAGGGTGATGCCTGCATCTGTCTGCACTCAAAGTCCACGGCCCAACCTGCAGGTCCTTAAGTAATTGATTGAGCCCAGGAAACATGTGTCCCCCACTCCCCCAGCCCCTCCAAACCTGGGCCGGTGTGAGCTGGGCTGGGCCATCTGTGCCCAGGCCAATTGTCAGCACATCATGTTAGAAATCACCCCTTAGGTCCCCTTTCCCGTGTTATCAGTAAAGCAGTGTCGAGACTTCTGGTGAGGGGAGATTCAGGCCCAGGTCCCCCAGCTTCCCCTGAGTGGTTTATTCAGAGATGCAGCCTCGTGGTGGAGAGTGATGTGCATCAGAGAACTTTTCGGCCCGACAGTATACTCAGCCTGGGCCACATTTTAGTGTCATTAATGAGGTTTTTTCCAAAAGTTAGGTACAGTAGCCTACAAAGCAACAAAATTTAAAATCTTCCATGTCTGCCATTCACGGGCTTGTCACTGCTCCTCTGCGGAGGTCTGTCTACACTTACATTTTCTCTCCTGGTTGTTTGAAGTGACTTAAGATGCTTAGACACAGCGGGTCTTCTGTTTGTGCAAATGTATTCTTGCTTTCCTCGCGATTAAGTTGCCTGCATATGCCCGACAGAAGGTTGAAGGTCACCATAATTGGCAGATGGAAGAAGTTCCATCCTATCAACTTTGAGGAAGTCCCTGGCTGCCTTCACTGCTTGACAAAGCAGTGAGTGATTAATTCTGCTTAAAATGACAGGGGGCTGCATAACAAACAGCACAAGCCATCAAGCGGTATTTTTAACCAACATGCATTATTCCCTTTGAAAAGCCAAATATCCTCTTGATGTTTCCTCTCCTTCAAAGAGCGCACTTTCCCCTCCCTGGAAGTGGCTTCTCTTCCTCTCCTAGATGCTCAGCCTGGACAGTTATTGCCCTAGATGATGGATGAACTCACTCCCCAGCAGGTCTTCTCAGCCCCTTGTCAGCAGCCCTGGACAGTCTGGCAAATCTCTTCTGGTGTGTGGGGCTCTTGGAGACCTGCCGCTGGCTCCTCTCAGCCGAGCTGGAGTTAGAACTCTTTCATCTACTGGCCTGGCTTCGGCCCTGCTCCCTCCCTGTCCGTCATTTCTCCTTAGCCTCCCTGATTCCCCTGCAGAATCAATTTCTTCAGAAAGCACTGGGTAGTGCTTTGGGGCAGCTGCTACCTCTACATGACTGCTCGCCAGCACAGCACGTTTCTGTAGCTGGCGCTACCAAGATGCACAGTCTATTCCTCAGTCGAGCTGCATTCTAGAAAGGGATTGTGTTCTCAGTCCTTCCATAAACAACAAGTACCATTTAGACTCAAACTGAGCTATGAAAATCTCAAGTTGGAGACCACATACCACTCTCAGTAGGTCCAGCGCAACCAGATTTTACTACAGGCTTGGAACACATTGCTATTTCCTCATGTGGACACGAGAGGAATTAATTTGTTTTTTAATTTTAGTAGCCAGCACGTAAAATCATACCTAGCGTGCCAAGAAGCTCACACTGTATAAGAAGCAAGAGGGAATGAAACTCAGCTGCGGTAGCAGCCTGTGGACGCTTCACACTCATGCTCACCTAGGACTCACACTCACACCATCGAGTGGCCCCTGGATTATGTACACTGACTGACCTCTCTCTCCCCCGCTCTCTCATTCTTCCCCCTCTCCTTCCTTTCTTCCTGGCTCCATATCACCATCTTTTCTTTCTTTTCTCTCTGTCTTCTCCATTTTATCCTCCTCCTCCCCCCACTTTGTTCTCTGACACACACACAGGAATCATTGAATTTAACGTAGGATGTCCTTTTTTTAAATTAATTAATTAATTAATTAATTTATTTTTGGCTGCTTGGGTCTTCGTTGCTGTGCGCAGGCTTGCTCTAGTTGCGGTGAGCAGGGGCTATTCTTTGTTGTGTTGCACAGGCTTCTCCTTGCAGTGGCTTCTCTTGTTGCAGAGCACGGGCTCTAGGCACGCGGGCTTCAGTAGATGTGGCACACGTGCTCAGTAGTTGCAGCTCGCGGGCTCCAGAGCGCAGGCTCAGTAGTTGTGGCTCACGGGCCTAGTTGCTCTGCCGCATGTGGGCTCTTCCCGGACCAGGGCTCGAACCCGTGTCCCATGCATTAGCAGGCAGATTCTTAACCACTGCGCCACCAGGGAAGCCCCTAATGTAGGATGTCTTCATGTACATGCATTAAAAAGTCAAATCATCCTGTTCTAGCCTACCTCGAGTCCTTAGTGCTCATCACTGAAAGCTCCACCTTAACTTGCTCCACTGTTTTCCTGTTTTCATTTCCACAGTCCCTCCCTCCTCCCTCTTCCATGTGGTCCACCCACATCATTCTTACTTTCCATCTTTACACTCTCAGAGGTCTTGATCTCCTTTCCCATTGTTTTAGCTACTACAACACTTGACTAACACACTTGAAGTAGATTATTAAGTGATTCCAGGGCACAATTTGTCTTCTATGCCCCACTACCCTGGGGTTAAATTCTATGTGACAAATATTGGCCGAGCATCTGGAGTGGAGGAGGCCTTCCCTTCCAGCAGAGCCTACTTCCTGCTCCCCTGCTCTGGCAGAACAACTCCTTTCTCCATTCGGCACCTCCGTCTGCTTCAGAGGTACCTCACCCTCCATCCCTTAGAACTTAGCCCACATGTGGTGCTTCACAGACTGTCAGTTCCAAAGATGATCATCTAGGGGCTACAGTGACACTGTCCTCCTTAATTTTTCCCAACTTGATCCATCCGGTCACATTTCCTTCATCACTAGGAAGATGTCTTGCTCATTCCTGCTGGTCAGAGCTTCATCTCACACACCTTTCCTCTCGCCTCGGAGGCCCCCTTCCCCTCTGCCTATCATTCCTTGATGATTAGTGATGTTGAGCAACTTCTCATATACTGTTGTCATTATGTATGTCTGTCTTTGGAAAAATGTCTGTTTATTCATGGCTTTTGAACTAGTGTGTGGCCCATATATTTTGCCCACCGTGTTCTCTTTCTTTCCTGGGAGGAAACAAAATGTGATGGGAAAACTACCAGGTTTTAGAGACAAACAGACCTGGATTGAAAATCTAACTGTTCTATTTATTAGTAATAGTTGAGATGATACCTGAAAGTGAAGGAGGAATTGGCTGAATGGGGATGGGGAGAGGCCTCAATAATGAAAGGGTCAGGATGTGCAAAGGCACAGAGGTGAGTGGAAGCAAAGCTCCTTCAGGAAACCTAGAGAAGGTCACAGTGGTTGGAGCACAGAGAGTAAGTATGAAAGTGGCATAGGGTAAAGCCAGAAGAGTAGGTAAGGGCCAGAACATGCTGGGCCTTATGTGGTATCTTGTGGATATTTGTTATCCTAAGAGCAATGGCAGAAGATTTTACATTGTCAGGCTTTGAACAAATGCGGGGGGTGGGAGGGGAAGGGGTCAGCAAAGAGAGGCAAAGAGATCTGATTTACCACTTAAACTTATCACTTCTGCTTCAGCGAGGAGAACAGGTAGAGAGGGCAAGAGTGAATGTGGAGACACCAGTTAGGAGACAAAGGCAAAGGAAGATGGTGGCTTGATATTGGGTGATGGTGATGAAGGCAGAAAGAAGTGGGTTGATGGGAACGATGTGTGGGAACTTAAACCAACAGGACTCGTTGATTGATTGGGCAAAGTCGGCTGCTAGGTTCGTTGTGGTGTAACTCTATCGCCTGTTGTGTTCGGTCCTGTGCTGCAGACATGGTAAGTGCTTACCGAATATTTGCTGTTTGATGGAGAATAGAGAGTGATGAATAAGGAGCTGGAGCCTTTCATCCCACCAGCTCCAGAAAGAAGAGCATTTCTAATTCACCTCACCTCGCAGAGCTGGCAGACAAAGAAGAAGCAGGTGTGTGCCCCAGAGCAGAAGCAGTCTTTTTGGCAAGGGAAGACATTATGCTGGGGCTCCAGATCCATGTTACTGACCTTATACAATATGTTCTCCTGAGCAGAGGGGAAGAAATAAGGTCATGGGATAAAGGCCAGAAATGACGTAATGACAAAACCTCTTGAGACACCAGTTCTACTCTGGCTAAATGGCAGTGATCAGAAAGTAAACTTAAAAGTCAAAGAACAGTTTCTCTTTTATCCCATTCTTATGTCTAAAACCTGGCTTAACCACAGCCAAGCTCTCTTATTCAGCTATATTTATTGGGTGACTACTCTATGTGCCAGGGTACTGTGAATTTATGGAGCTGAGCTCTTCTTGGAAGAGAGAGGCATTAATCAAATCTTCCCACAAATAATATATAATTGCAAATATTGAAGTGCTCGAAGGAAAGGTATACAGTACTATAAGAACATCTAGGGGAGTTCTTGATCTGGGCTGGAGGGTCAGGGATCTGAGCTCCACAGAATAAGATTCTATGTTTCACTTGATTAGATGTGGGTGAGAACACAGAATGCTCTAAGTGAGTAGCATTGTAGGATCAAGGCTGTGAATGAATAACACTTTTACGTTCTGCACGTTTCTGTGACTGCTGAGAACGACCTCATGCTTCATTCCATTGGGTAGTAACTCAGCAAGGACTGAAATTATGGCTTATTTTCTTATGAGGGCACAACATGGGTGACAGGAATGTTAATAATGAATAGAGGCGAAGGTCAGCAGCCTTCATTCTGTTGCCCACAGTAACTCACCTATTCTCCCCCATCCCCAATATGTAAGCTTCCTGAGGAAGGACACAAATGTTTGTGTCCTTGATTTCTGATTCTTAATTACCTAGCAAAATGTTAGACCCATAGTTTCTATTTAATAAAAATCTGTTAATAAATATAGATATTTTGAATTGTTATTACTATTTTAGTATATATGAAATCAAATGAAAATAGGATAACTAGAAGTCACTTTTCAAGTTCATTCTCTTTGTGAGAATGAACACAGTTTCAGTTTGCACTGTCATTTTTACATTCCTGCACATAGCACAAAGCACAAAGCAAGGAATACCTGTATTTTATTTGTTTTACAATAAACTTTTCTATTTACCTACAAATTATGAATGTAAGCCTAACCCCACCCAAATCAAGAAGTAGCACGTTACCTGTGTCCCAGAAGTCTGCCTTGTGGCCCCTCCCTAGCGGTCAGCCCTGTCCTGATTTCTACCATCACAGATGAGTTTAGTCTGTTTTTTGTTGTTGTTGTTGTTGTTGTTTTATTGGGAAACAGTTCTCCATGAGTCTCTCTCTTTCTGGAAGGCTTGCAAACAAGGGCACTGACAGCTTTTGTTCTGGATTATCTTTTCCAGAATGTATGGACAGCCCTGGATGGTAGAGATAGTGTTTCCCTCTGGCGCAGATGGCAGATTTAGCTACTGTTTATTATACTGTATAGTATAATAAATATTTGTCCTTCCCGTGCAAAGATCAGACAGGTTTGCTTGCAGCCCATTATAAAAGATTAGGGTTTCCTAAACTTGAGGGTCTTCAGCTGGGATGCGAATCCACTCCGTGCACAGCCTCCACCTAGGCTGCCTTGCATTGCCCCCGTGCATCTTGGGGTAGGAGGCAGGGCAAGGGGAACTGGTGTGAAAATGAGCTGAGCTGCTGGCTGTGTCATCTGTGTTAAAGCTGCTTTGTCTCTGACCCAGAATTCTCATACCTGCCCGTATCTGTGAACCGCACTAGGCTAATTTGCCACCTAGCAAGGAGGGATCCTGAGTTTCTGAATTTAGTCTGTTTTTGAACTTTGTATAAATGGAATCACTCAGGAGGTACTACTGTTCTGTCTTTCTGTCATTCAGCATTGTATTTGTGAGACTCATCCATGTGGTTTTGTTTGACAGTAACTCATTGATTTTAACTGGTGGTTAGAATGAATCCCATTGCACAGATCTGCCAAATCCATTCTACTGTTGATGACCACTTGTGATGTTTCCAGTTTGGGGCTATTTTAAATAATGGTGCAATGGATATTTCAGTACACTTGTTTTGGTGCACATATAGACACCTTTCTTGTGTGTATATACCTAGATGTGAAATATATAGATCAGAGGTTTTGCACATGTTCAGCGTTTAGCAAATTTTGCCAATTCGTTTTCCAAAGTGGTTGTACCAATTTTCACCCCCATTTAAAATATACAGTTGCTCCAAATCCTCTTCAACATTTGATATAGTCAGATGGCACTCTTGGTGATTTGTTTTGTTTTTGAAGGTTATGCTGGTGGATCTAGAGTGATACGTCATGGTGATTTTATTTGCATTTTTCATTGACTATTGCAATTGAATACTCTTTTATTTGCTTATTGGCCATTTGAATATATTCCTCTGTGAAATATTTTTCACATATTTTGTGTATTTTTTTATTGGGTTATCTATCTTTTTCTTAAATATTTATTAGATTCCCTTATATTTTATGGATAAGTCCTTTGTTGGCTATTTGATCTTCATCAGTTTACTAAGACTGTCAATTTTATTAAGTCTTTTCAAAGAACCACCTTTTGGGTTTGTTGATTCTAACAAATTAATTAACTAATTAATTAATTATATTAATAATTTTTTGTACTCATATTTATAATATCCCTCCTTTCCTCATTTTTGCAGAGTATTAATTTGCTGTTCCTTGGACAGTTTCTTAAGATGTGTATTTATATAATAGATTTTCCTTTTTCTCTTCTATTATAAATAGTCCAGGCTATATATTTCCCTCTACTCATGATTTTAATTGCATCTCACAATTTTTATATTTTGTTATTTATTCAAATCAACATAGTTCCTAATTTATATGATTCCTTGTTTTACTCATTGGTATAGTTTAAGACTTAATTTCCAAACATTTAGGGAGTTCCTCATTATCTTTATTATTCACTCCTAGTTTAATTCTACTGCAGTCAGGGAAAATATGCTGTAGGTTTCAGTCCTTTGAAATGTGTTGATTCTTGCTGTATAGCCCAGCATATGCTAAGTTTTGGTGTGTTTTGCACATGCTTTAAAATAGTGCATATTCTGCAGTTTTTGGAGAAACATTCTCTATATGACAATTAGATCAGTTTGTCAATTGTGTTACTTAAATATTTTATATCAATACCTTACTCATTTGGGAATTGTCCTGTTATATACTGATAGAGGTGTGTTAGTCTCTCACCGTGACTGTGGGTTTTTTTTTTTTTTTTCTCCTTTTGTTCTGTCAATTTTGGATAGTTTAAGACTGTTTTATTTTTTATTTATTTATTTATTTATTTATGACTGTGTTGGGTCTTCGTTTCTGTGCGAGGGCTTTCTCTAGTTGTGGCAAGCGGGGGCCACTCTTCATCGCGGTGCACGGGCCTCTCACTATCGCGGCCTCTCTTGTTGCGGAGCACAGGCTCCAGACGCGCAGGCTCAGTAATTGTGGCTCACGGGCTTAGTTGCTCCGTGGCATGTGGGATCTTCCCAGACCAGGGCTCGAACCCGTGTCCCCTGTACTGGCAGGCAGATTCTCAACCACTGCGCCACCAGGGAAGCCCCAAGACTGTTTTATTAGGTACCTAAAAATCTAGAATTCCTATAATTTCCTAGTGGATGGACTCTCTTCTGATTATGAAATACCTCTCTTTATTTCCACTAATGCTTCTTCCCTTAAAGGCTATTTTGTAATCAGTAACACTGTAATGCTTATTGTTAGATACAGATCTTTCTAAATTGCATGGTATTTTTTTTGCCATTCTTTTACTTTCAGCCTTTTAAAATATTTGTATTTAAGGCATGCTCTTGTAAGCAACATAGAACTGGACTTGTAAAAATTCAATTTGACAATCTTGTCTCTAAAATAGTTATTTTATTTACCTTTAATGTAACTACTGATATACTTGAGTTTAAATGTACCTTCTTACTATTTGTTTTCTATTTGTCACATTTGTCACAATTCACAGTAGACCTGACTTAGACGACAGGGTCCTAGACTTGAAGTTGATGTCATAATAAGAGGAAACTTTGGGGGTCTAAGTGAAGAGACAAGTATATTTTGCAAGTGAGAGGAAAGTGTACAATTTGTAATCTCAGAGGGAAGATTATTTTTAAAAAATAGTAACAAATGCTTTGATAATTCTTTTGAGTGGTAGGCTCTATGTATCCTCCTCTTGAGTCTGAGCAGAGCTGTGACTATGTCAGCTAACAGATTAGAGCAGAAGTGACACTGTGTGACCTCTATGGCTAAGCCAGAAAAGGCTTTGCTGCTCCCACTTGGTTCCATTGGGACACTCGCTGTGGGAGAAGCTAGTTGCCATGTAAGTAGTCTGACTACTCTGACGCCATTATGCTGGTAAGGCCCATAAACGGGCCCTTTTTAACGGCCCCAGCTAAGCTCCTGCCCACAGTCAGCATTACCTGCTATCTGTATGTGTGAGCCATATTGAATGTCTAGTCCAGTTGATCGTTCAGCTGAGTGTAGTTTCAACCAACACTAGATTCCAGCCATGCCAGATACTCCAACTGAGAGCATCCTATCTGAGCCCTTCCTAAATTCCTGACGCACAAAACAGTAAGCAAAATAAAAATGGTTGTTTTCAGGCCACTACATTTTGTGAGAGTTTATGTAGCCATAGTAACCATTACGCTAGGTGTAGGTCCTGGGAATC
The DNA here is from genome assembly GCF_965194825.1 of Balaenoptera physalus. Taxonomy (NCBI): domain Eukaryota; kingdom Metazoa; phylum Chordata; class Mammalia; order Artiodactyla; family Balaenopteridae; genus Balaenoptera; species Balaenoptera physalus. Next base: position 98,170,939 of record NC_138896.1, on the reverse strand, counting down.
TACATTTTAATAAGCATATGTAAGTGATGCTTTTGCATACCGCAGTCTATAATTTGTACCACAGATTATTATGTGCCCTGCCTTGCGTTTCTTTCTCTTCTCCTTAACACCTAGCCGAAGAGGCCAGAGAACAAAGATTTCATCCCAACCTTAGCCTCTGGAGGTGAAGCACAAACCATCCAGTACCCGGCTACGGAATAATCTCATGACTAATGGAGAAGGCAGCTCTCCATAGTGTCCTGGGAATAGATGGTTTTCTCTCACAGCCTGCATCCCCTGATGTTACCTTGAAATATCTAGAGCGGAAAAAATCTTACTCCTTTCCTTTTCACCCCTGCTGCTTCCTGGGCCAATGAGAGAGCAGGAAACAGGCTTCGAGTCATTCATTATGCAAAGCGGTGCTGTGTCTCTTTCTGAGGAAAAGGCGTTCAGGAATGGAGTTATAACGTTAAAATAGTCTTCCAGGTACATGAGAAGTTGAGTTATATATTAGCATTTGCATGCAGAAAACTCAGTATTTTTCTAATGTTTTATAATCATGTTGGTTATTTACAATCATGTGGATTGTGTGTTACATTCATTCATTAGTTCTTTTTAATGAACTAGCATACCTGGTACCTTTCAGCCCCAAACCTCATTGCTTTATTTGCTTTCTGCCAGTCATTGGAGGTGATAGGGTAACTCAGGAGAAGGAACGTGTATGTCAGATAAAGAGAGACCAAATGCAGGTGGTGATGAGATATGAATTACACACCTGGGCTCGTTCATCTCCCTCTCTTCTGACTTTAAGGGGAAAATAAAATTTTAAATTTCAAAGGTAGTGCTCCTTTTCAAAATCTCTAGTTCTCCGACCTGGTGCTAATTTTCTTGAATGACAGGAGAGGAAAAAGATGGAGAATTGAGTGTGTTAACAGTATCCACTGTCTTCAGTGTTATGCCCTTTTTAGTGAGTAATTTGCTATATTTAACTTTCCATCTCTAGAGACTTGAGTATGTATAAATCTACCAAACTACTTACGTGCGCAGCAAACAATTTAGGTTCTCTTAATAGCATTGATCATTTAGTTTAACAACTCATGTGTAGTTGCATTTGTTTCCTTCTTTTTTCTTTTCCTCCCAAGATATTTAGGCTTGTCATAATCATACAGAAATAAAGAATATGGAATTGGACATAGAAAGAAGAATTCTGCATTGGTAGAACAGTAAACCTTTTAATCAGTCCAATTTTTAGGAATAACCCTCAACTATCTACTTTATTCACCCTGAAACTACTTGAACATAATTCTAGGAGTAAAATGATTTCTTTAAAACTGCTTCTCATATTTACATTCAAAACTTAAAGTGTGACAGATCAGAAGCAAAGTTTGGAAAAGAATGCCAACTTTAGAATGTCTTTGAAAAATTATTGTTTTTCATTATTTTAAATTTATATTATTAAATATATAAAATAAAATGATATCAATATTATGAAATATGTCCCACATAGTTAAAACATCAAGTCAAGAAATAGATGGGTTTGCTAGTTATTTATTCAGCAATAAGAAGAGGAGCATTTCAACTTTGGGGATTTTTTTCCACTTTTCCATAACTTGGCATTTTCCTATTTATAAAGATATTTGTCTAGGATTTTCCAGATCACAGAACTACTTAGTTTACTTAGTGAACTCCAAGCAACATTACAAATCTGCCCACAAGTGCGAAGGTATAGGATAAAATGATTTGCTCTCTTCTCAGTGAGCTTTCTGGTTTGCACCTATAAATATCCATTCAGACCCTGCACAAATATAGAAAGAGAAAATGAGAGAGTAATTATATTTTGCATAGACTAATTTAAAAAATTAGAAGAGAATTCCACATCCACAGAAAGGGTGTAATATGTAAGAAATGCCCCTATGAAGATTATAGAGAAAAGGGAATTGAATCATGATAAATAGAAACACCACCTGATTCTACACCAGTGGCACAGGGTTGCGTATTATAGGAGGAACACCGCTGGACTAGGGGTCAGGACACCTAACTCTTCCAGGTCTAGCTGAGTCAGTGACCTTGGACATACTGCTTCAACCTCCTGCAGTCTTTATTATGAAACTGCCAAGTTGAATGACATAATCTAATCTTTTCAGTAGATTTGTGTATATTGATCCTAAAAAAACACAAAAGATTAACTGTATAATTATTTAGTTTGCAGGACATTTTGTAAATAATTCTAGAAAGCCAAGTAACAGGTCCAATTTGGATATATAGATTGAGGCCAGCTTCAAATGAGACCCTGAGGGTGTGACTAAACAGTGGATTGTAATGGGCAGTCATTTTCTATTCATCTCTTGATTAGTCTTGGATAGAAGTAGAAGCCAAGCTCACTGCCAAGATTAGGATAGGGGCAGTTGGCAAGCAGGTTGTAGAGAATGCTATAGTTTTGGAGTGTGTGTTAAGTTGAGTTTTCTAGAACACTTTATTTCAAAAGGGATAAGTGAGATGATATCAATACTTTTGTACTTTCCCTTCATTGGAATAACTGAGCTATAACCAATACTGTCTCCAGAGGTCCTCTGCCATATGCCCATGTTTCCCACGTATGAGACTCTACTGGATTTCACCCCATGTTTTACCCCCCCTTGCCCATCCTGCTTCTCTACCACCCTATGGGGTTTTACCTCATTAAATGTCCTGATCCCTCACAAATTCTCACCTTAAGTTCTGCTTCTAGAAAACTCCATTTATCCACATAGTAAAACTGCATATACAGGCTCCCCAAAGTTTAGAACTTTAGATAATAGATATATAGAATGTGATTTATACTTGACATCTGATGAAAAAAATCCTACCATAGGAATAAATAGTACAAGAAAATACATTTATAGAAGCGAATATTTACATAAAGGAAACAAATTTTTTATATACTTTAAAACCATATATTTGTTTAGCCATAATGGTAAATCATTCTTAACCATAATTTTATTCAATTTGTTCAAATACACTGGAAGGTCTTCTGGGACAAGCCCCATGATTGTTTCATTTGTTGGTATATTTGCAGCAGCAATAAATTGCTAGCAAAATGCTTGACATGAACAGATTTTCACCAGCTGAGCAACGTATCCTGAGTTAAAACTCATGCATGTCAGCTGTTCCTCTACAGAATCTCAGTTTTACTTTTCAATGATAATAGTTTACAGTTCTAAGTTGTTTGAAGGAAAAAAAAAAACTACATATCGTTGGCCACAGGGCAGGTCTGGAGATTGTATTTAGCAGAGCTTTGGACAGTTGTTTCAGAGAGGCCTACTTGACATCAGCTTTATCCTTCCAGAGCTCTCAAGAGAATAGAAAATTAACCTGACACCCTGAATCCTATTAATCTGTAATTTCTAGACCCACTACCAATTCTTCTCGCTTAATCCTCAGACTGTTAGCTCCCGCACTAGTATGTTGAGACACAGAAAATTGGAAGAAAGGAAAATAACTTCCCATTTTTAAAAAATATTTATTTATTTATTTATTTATTTATTTGGCTCTGTTGGCTCTTAGTTGCAGCACACAGGACGTTCGTTGCAGCATGCAGAATCTTTCATTGCGGCACACAAACTCTTTGTTGCAGCGCACGGGCTTCTCTCTAGTTGTGGCATGCATGCTCCAGAGCACGCGGGGTCAGTAGTTGTGGCGTGCAGGCTTAGTTGCCCCACAGCCTGTGAGATCTCACTTCCCCAGTCAGGGATCGAACCTGGGTCCCCTGCATTGGAAGGCAGATTTTTAACTATTGGACCACCAGGGAAGTCCCTAAATTCCCATTTTTCTACTACCCACAGATAATAATTTTAACATTTTAAAGATTTAATTAATATAATATGCATAATATTCCTAATGAAGAGGAAAATTCTCTTAAAAAGTCATTGTCTCTCTATATTTTCAAATCCAGTTGTCTTTTTCCTCTGGATGCTTACAGTGACCATCTTTTCAATTAGAAAAATAAATTACTATCAATATTTTCTCTTTCCTGGGACTTTAAGATAAGATTAAATTAATGCCTTCATATTCTGTAGGCAAATGGTAAAAAGCAGATCTTTCCTTTTTGATCAGTAGCTCCATGCCCTGTGCCGACTTCATTGGACCTTTGGAAGGGAGAAGTCAGAGGACACTGAAGCAGATCAGGAAAACATAAAAGGATTGAAATATTTTCACTGAGTTTCTTTCACTTGAAATAATGGTCATTTTGACATTTTTATCCAAGCTCTGAAATCTCTTCTGACACTACTAAAATAGATTACAAAATGAGAAGCAAGTTTTAGTAACTAAGGCTATTGAGCAATGTTTCTGCACAGCCAGAAGGATACATTTGGAAATATTCCACAGTGACCAAATGTTCCAGAAGCAGTGTGTGATTTCTCAGAAGTCAGGGTCAAATCACAGGAAAACTGTTCTGTACCAAGGTAAGTCCTAACAAGACTTCATCTTCTGTATCCAGACTGCTGTTATCTGCTAATATAGCCATAAATTTTGATCAGCTTAGGCTGGCAAAAAGTGGGGGAAAAATTGGCTTGGTTGGCCTTGTATTTGATCAACTGTAGAATGAAACAACAAGGCTGTTTGCAAAAAAGGAACAGATTACTTAACATTGGTTGGTATTTAGTAAAGTTGTGTCCATCACCAGAAAAATTCATAGACTATTTTCTGGACGCTGGATGATTTTAAATAGGTAAAGCCAACTTTGTATACCTAACTCCACTCTTTGAAGGAGGGCAGAACCTGTTGGAGAGGAGAAAAGTGACAGTGATCATGGTAATCCTTGTGATAGCTCACCTTTATTGTGCTTTTATTATGTGATGGGTATTATGCTAAGATTTTCATGTTAAATATCTCATTTAATTGCACAGTACTGCGTATGTTCTCCCTGGGGTGCAAAAGTGATGCTCTGTATTTCAATATCACACAGCAGAAATGTGTAAAATATTGAATAGATACAACAGATCATTATTCCCAGAAATATAAACTTGAACAAAGGCACTATGCCTTCAGCATTGTGTCTTCTGTATGGTGTTAGCACATTTGGACCACCAAGCACACAGTCTTTGTCAAACTGTGTTAATCTTGGTCCTATGAGAAACATACATCATGATCTAGGTCTGGCCCTCGTGAAGGACAGAGGGAAGGAAGGTGGTATGGTAGAATTTGGCAAGAACCTTGGGGAGTCCTCCAGTCACTGCCTCCTATCAGAAGATCCTTGCATCTCCCAGGAATGAGACTGCCTTAGTACCCCTGTCATGATCACCCATTGGCTGAGAACCACCCAGGAGAGGCATGACCTGGATGCAAACACAGTGAAGGGTTTCAGAGCCCAGCAGCTGGGACTTTCCATCAATTATGCCACCTACTACCCATAGTCAAGGGGCTCATTTTCATGGCAACTACAGAGACCAAACACAGATATCAGTTTCAGCTTGATATTTACCACAGAATTAAAGATAGCACAATTCATTTATTCTCATTTATTCAACAAATATTCATTGTGTATGTATGTGGAAGAGACCCTGCCAATTTAATAGTAAAGTCAAACATAAATCAAATAATGGCACAAGTAAATGTAAAATTAGAGCTGTGATAAGTGCTATGAAGAAGTTTCACAGAGATATCACCATATATAATAGTATAAATACTATGTATTTATACTATATGAATAATATAAATCTAACCTAGTCATGGATTGGGAAGGGCTTCTCTGAGGAAATAACATTTGAGCTGAGGTCTGAAACATAAGTAGGCAGTAACTAATAAGTGAAGAAGGAACATGCCGAGGGCAGCATGTGCAAAGGTCCTGTGGTAGGAAAAAGAAAGACAAATATGAAAGATGAGGGAGACTTTGAGTTCACTCTTAAACAAGTCGAGTCGGAGGCATCTTTGAGACACTCAAGAGGAGATGCAGAGTAGAATCTTGTTGTTAGAAGAGCACAGAGACTGTACATATAAATTCACATGTCACCTGAATATTGGTAGTAACTAAAACTGATGGCATAAAACAAAGTGGTTACAGTTCACTGCATATGTACATCTTTTCAACTGTATGTTGTAAAACCTCTTATCCTGTCTTTGGGTGGTAGCAACACCAAACTTTCCTACTGTTTTCAACTTACATATGAAAATAGTATGGAATGATTTTTTAAGCTACTACTTTCTGGAGCTCAAGGCATCAGATACTTTGCAGACATTTTATGAATATGTTTCATGGTGAAAAAATATTCTTAATTCTTAAAAAAAGTAGTTCTTTGTCAGTTTGTAATAGGGAAGAACAAATCTGACTCCATATTGGATCTGTTTTTGTTTTACTTTAACCTTTGTATTCTCTTGCTTTGGCTATAAGTTAATCACTGAAAGAATATTGCCTATAGCTTGAAATGTATAGGATAGCCCATTCTCAAGGCTCTGACCTTTAAAGGTATAACATTCTTCCATTTAGTAGAGAAAAAAGTTGCAGAACAGAGAATAACATTTGTCTTATTGGAGGTTTATAGGAACAGCAAACCACACCCGCTCCCCTTTCAGTATAAAAGAAGCCTGAATTCTAACTCGGGTAAGATGGTTCTTTGGGACACTAGTCCACCATCTCTTCCGTCTGCTGGCTTTCTGAATAAAGTCACTATTCCTTGTCCCAACACCTCATCTCTCAATTTATTTTCCTTTTGTGCGGCGAGCAGTATAAGCTTGGACTCAGTAACAAGCTTTACTACTCTATTTATAGCATGTAATTTGTAATAACCTTTCAGAAATTTCCTCTACGGAGTCAGCACAATGTGAATAAATAAAGAACAGCCAAATGAGAAATATTATACTAAAAATGTTAGTAGCAAACTTCTCATTTTAGAGCCTCTGTTCTCCCAAATTTAGGTTTTGTTTTGAAATTTCCTGTACTGAGTTCAAATGTGGAGTCTCATTCTGGTAGCTGAATCAAATGTGAATGATGACTGCTTGCACTTTGATACATTGTTTATATCTTGGGATTTCATAATGAAAGCTGCTGTCACCATTTCAATGTATTAAGGGACAGTTATGTGCAGATGGTATGCATAGTCATTCCTTGAGTGTACAGGAGCCTGGGGTAAGTTATTCGTGATTTAATGGTTTTTATCAGAGTGAAATAAGCATTTGAACTTCGGATTTGATCAACTGCTATCTGCAGCTGTGCCCCAACTAGCAATTACTTCCTCCCTGGGCTCTTTACCCAGACAAATGGGGTTCATCCTTGTTTCATGTCTCAGTGACTTCCCTGATAACAGACACAGTGACCGCTTGAGCTATTGCTGCCTCTGAACTGCAGAACTCCAAAAACTCAAAGACGGGTTTTCTCCTATCAGGACTTTTTTTCCCCCAGCACAATAAAATGCTTCCTTTAATCATACACTTTGAGGGCCAGTTAATTTTCTACCCATCAAAACTTAAAAGCAAAGTTTTGAGAAGTGTCCTTTATCATGAGATACAACCTAGTATAACCGTTTTATTTTTAAAAAAAGATTCAGAATCACGATGGTGGGAGTAACATGCAAATCTGCTTATTTGCCTCCGTTTTCCTGAGATTACTTCAGTAGTCATGGTTGGAATCCAGCGTCTTCTACAGCTGCCAAGCATGTTTGGCTTAAGGCAGACACCGAAATAATTTTCCTACTCTTTTCTTATTCCTTCCATGATTCCTTCTTGTTATTTACTGCTCAGTGATGAAGAGCACCGTTTCTGTTTTAGTGTACCATTTTGCCCTTCTGTGATTGTTTTAATGTAAATGTGAATGAAACAGGGCCTATGACGCAACATTTTTCATGTGCATGTGGTGGTTTCTGATTTCAAATGGGACACATTAAATAGATTTAACTTTACTGATGGAAAAGTTAATAAGGTACATGCAGTATTTATCTTCTTTTTCCATGTTCGTTAAAGCCCATCTGTATTCTGAATGACATAATTTCACAACCTTCCTCATTAAAAAAAAACAGCATACATAAAACGGTAACTACCCAGTCACAACAGATAAATTTGTTGCCAGCCGAAATCTTGTATGCAGTTAGTTGATAAAATGATTCTACTCACCAAATCTTATTAGTTATCTGGTAAAATGACTCTAACTGCTCTCCTTGTTTCTATGTAGTTAGCAGATTAAGGCCTGGAATCTTTAATCTCAGAAAATTAAATCTGCCCCTGATTGGCACATTGATGGAGCATCTGTTGTTCCAGGAGTTTGCCTAGTTTTTAAGAGCTGTGAAGTGAGCTATCTCACAGCTCGCCTGCATAGGTGAGAGTCTTCCCAGAGATGCCATGCTTCAGGCTCCAATTTGATGTATTTGCAAGACTTGCAGAGAGATAGTGAGCCATGAAGATATGTCACATGTATAGACTACGGGTGTTTTAAATGCATGCACAGGGGGATAGAGTTGTCGCCAACCCAAGCAAAATAGTCATTTTAATATCCCAGCAGGCTGACGGAAAAGCACAATAGGAGAACCAAAGGAGAGTTTCATAGGTCTAGAAAGTTAGATCTCTGGTCAATAAATATTTGATTATCACTGATAATGTTTTAGCATAGCAAAAGGCTAACTGGGGAATATTTTATAATATAATAAAGTTAAAAAAAATAAATTAAGGTCTGATAGGTTGCATTTTTTGTAGGGTATTATTCAGGAATAAAGTTTGAAATTTCAGAATTAAGTATTTCATTATGTTAGTGTAAAATTTGTTGAATTATATATGTGCACACATATCATATGTATATATGCACACATATCATAAGTGCACAGGTCAGTGACTGTTCCCAAAGGAAACACATCCACAAAAACTCAGGAGCCCCTTCAGGCCACCTTCTAGTTACTACCCCCAGCCATAAGATTAACCCCTATTTGAACTTCTAATAGTTAATCTGCTTTGGCAGGGACAGGAGTAGGAAAACATTTTTGAACATTTTATTGAATTATTATATATTTATATAAAGTATGCAAATGAGAAATGTATAACTCACATTTTCAGAAAGTGAACATACCCACAAGTCCAAGTCAAGAGACAGAATGTTACCTCCCAGAAACCCTCTCATACCCCTAGTAACCCCTGCTCCCCACCGAAGGTCACCCCTTTCCTGATGTCCACCAGTATCACTTAGTTTTTCCTATTTTTGAACTTTACGTAAACCGAACCGCGTGGTGTGCACACTTGTGTCTGACATCCTTCACTTAACATTGCACTTGTGAGATTCATCTATAGTGTTGCACATAGTTGTATGATCGGTGGTATATTCTGATTCCATAGTGTGTCTGTGCCGCAATTTGTAGACGCATTTACTGTTGGTGGACATTTGGGTGATTACAAATAGTGAAAACTCCACTTTTAGCCTTTCTCTAAAGTCAGTATGAATTTTTTTTTTTTAACTTTGGGTTTATTTATTTATTTATTTATTTATTTATGGCTGTGTTGGGTCTTCGTTTCTGTGCAAGGGCTTTCTCTAGTTGTGGCAAGCGGGGGCCACTCTTCATCGCGGTGCGCGGGCCTCTCATTATCGCGGCCTCTCTTGTTTTGGAGCACAGGCTCCAGACGCGCAGGCTCAGTAATTGTGGCTCACGGGCCTAGTTGCTCCGCGGCATGTGGGATCTTCCCAGACCAGGGCTCGAACCCGTGTCCCCTGCATTGGCAGGCAGATTCTCAACCACTGCGCCACCAGGGAAGCCCAGTATGAATTTTATTTCTGTGCATTTTCTGATAACAGGAGAAAAGATCTTTTACTTGCCTGTAAAATTCTCCTGTGATACTGGGAGCTGCTCTTTGTCCTCTGTAAAGTATATTGAGCCTTTGCTCCCCAGTTAAAAGAAGGTCTAGTCCTCTGATACTGGGATCTGAGAGGTATTAAGTATTTCTCTGGACATTTAATTGATGAATCATCAAAGAATTGTAACATTTTATAGCAATTAACTACCACCCATTTGCTGAGTCAGTTCAATTTACTAGGATAAAATCAGGATCTTTAACTTCTCCATTATTGCCTTCAATAATTGTATCTTTCTTTCCCACTCTTAGACCCCATAGTTTTCTAACATGTAGATATTAAAAAGCCTGGGCCAGTCTAAATCAAAACTTCAATCTCTTGATCAATTAAAGCTTCTCTCCTCCCCCAGCACAGGCTTAACTCCCTTGCTCAGAGATAAAATTGGAGGAAGAAGGGCACTGTCTGCCACTGCCTGTTCTTTCATGTTTCCTGCTCCTTAACTCCCTCTCCCTCTCCCTCTCTCTCTCTTTCTCTCTCTCCCTCTCCCTCTCCCTCTCCCTGTCCCTGTCCCTGTCCCTGTCCCTCTCCCTCTCTCCCTCTCCCTCTCCCTCTCTCCCTCTCTCCCTCTCTCCCTCTCCCTCTCTCTCCCTCTCCCTCTCACCCTCCCTCTCCCTCTCCCTCTCTCCCTCCCTCTCCCTCTCCTCTCTCCCTCCCTCTCCCTCTCCCTCTCCCTCTCCCTCTCTGCCAGCGGGGCGGGGTGGGCGGGGTGGTGGTGTGGGGAGGTCTCTGAATCTTCAAAGGTTGGTTTAATGGAGTATTTGGGAAAGGGAAAGGAGACAAAGAGTGAAAGAATGATGGAAGGAAAAGAAGTAAAAGCATTCTTACTCATCCTGTTGTGTTTCTAGTTCTCTCTTGCTTGTCAAATTCTGTCTTGGCAGTCACCCAAATTCTGGAGTTTCTTGTGGGGTGCATAAATGTGTTCTTTGGAGATTCCAATGACTTCTGATCCAAGTGACATATTCTCCAGCTGACCTTTTGAAACACCCCCTGCTGTGATATACTCACAGTTTCAATTCTGTGAGGTCCCCTCACTTTGGTGGGCAGATCTTGGTTAACATTTTTTTAGCATGGTGGAGTTCACTTCGTTCTCAAAAATTTATACTTTTTGTCCCTCCAAATCATGGAAATATGCCTGCTGGCCCATTTCCTCTGCCTGATACAATGGGCAGCACCAGCCAATGAATAAGGTACCTTTCTCACAGGTACTCCAAATACTACAGAAGGGAAAAGACAGGAAGTACCTCCATCCCCTGTTTTCCCACTCACATGAATTTCAAAGAACCTCTTCCATCAATCTCTTGCCTTCTTCTTACCAGCTTGGATGGAGTGGTGGTCACTAGACTGGTTTTGCTCTCTTTTGATACTATCTCACAGGGAAGCACCAAGCACCTCTCTTTAGAATGTGTGCTTATTACCAGTTGAGCTTGGTTTTCAGACCTTGGCCAAAATTGTAATAGGAAAAGACCTAGGTAACATCTTGTTATCTAAGAACAGAGACAGGTTTAAGTTGGTCTTATTCATGAAATGTCTACACTGCCTGGAGCCACCTCAAATATGTTTGGAAAATAAGATGGGTCTAGCTAGCTGGAAAGAGAGGTAAAATTTCTTTATACCCAACACTGTTCTAGGCCATATGGAGAATATAAGACATTTGGACTCTCAAGGAGCTCCTCATCAAGTTTGAAAGGCACGATTTGCATTCTCCAAACATTAAGCTCACCAAGATTGTGCTCTGTAAAAGGCAACATGAAATGGTAACAGATAAACCATTATCCAGAAGTTAAGCTGAACACAGGGGAGCATTAGCCATCTTGCCAACTCATTACTGAGAAGCTGCTGCTTTGTACCCTTGGGTGTTGTTTCAAACGGCCAGAACAGCTGACTGGGAGCAATCCCCCATCAGGGCAACACTATTTCCTGTATTGAAACATCAGGAAGCAAACAATCAACACAACAGGAGAACCACAATATTGAGTTGATGGAGGAGAACCTTCCTGGGTTTCTGATTTAATCTTTACCACATAGGATTGTTCCTTTTGATCATTTATCTGATCTACCTCAAACTTTTTCACCCAATAATCTGTAAGGGCAAAATAGTACAGTCGATTGATTACCCCCCCACAGTTCTGGGGACCTAGCTTATAGCAGGCTATGACCAGTTTGAAACATCTTTGACAGTTTTTATTTTATTTTTAAAAAGTCATTTGAACTTTATATTCAACCTATAATGTGTTTTTGATTGTTTTAATTTTAAAGCAATGACACATTTCCATGAAATAAGGCTGTATCTCTGTATACCCTCAGGCGCATTCCCATACACAGAAACACCTCATTTTATGGCACTGCACTTTATTCTGCTTTGCAGATATTGTGTTTTTTATAAGTTGAAGGTTTGTGGCAACCCTGCGTTGTCAGATAATGGTTAGCATTCTTTAGCAATAAAGTATTTTTTAATTAAGGTATGTACGTTGTTTTTTTTAGACATAACGCTATTGCACACTTAATAGACTACAGTATAGAATAAACATTTATATGCATTGAGAAACCAAAAAATTGATGACTCATCTTATTGAGACATTTGTTTTATTGTGGTGTTCTGGAACCGAACCTGAAGTATCTCTGAGGTATGCCTGTATCCTAAGGATTGTGCTTAGTCCAGTTCAAGAAGATAAATACTATTCTCTTGGGTTAAGGATAAGTTTCTCGGCTTCTTTTACATATAAATAATTCACTTCATGATAGTTATGAAACTTTATTGCTTTTAAAAGTGAGCAAAGAAGGCTCAATCCCTATAATCTGGAAGCACATTTTAATTATAAGGAATGTAAATATGAGTATCTCATGAAAAATAGTATAATATTACCTGACTTTTTTAAAAATAAATTTATTTATTTATTTATTTATTTATTTATTTATTTATTTATGGCTGTGTTGGGTCTTCGTTTCTGTGCGAGGGCTTCCTCCAGTTGTGGCGAGCAGGGGCCACTCTTCATCGCGGTGCACGGGCCGCTCACCATCGCGGCCTCTCCCGTTGCAGAGCACAGGCTCCAGACGCGCAGGCTCAGTAGTTGTGGCTCACGGGCTTAGTCGCTCCGTGGCATGTGGGATCTTCACAGACCAGGGCTCGAACCCGTGTCCCCTGCATTGGCAGGCAGATTCTTAACCACTGCGCCACCAGGGAAGCCCCTTACCTGACATTTTTAAATGTTGTTTACCTTTATTGAGGTATGAGTGACTAGTAGAATTGTAAGGTATTTGAAGTGTACATCATGATGATTTGATATAGGTATCCATTGTGAAAGGAATCCTCTTATCTAGTTAATTAGTACATACGTGACCTCACGTATTTATCTTATTTATTTATCATTTTGGTGAGAACATATAAGTTCTCATCTTTTAGCAAATTTCAGTTATGTGATACTCTTATCAACTGCAGTCACCATGTTATACATTAGATCCTCAGGCCTTATTCATCTTATAGGTAAAAGTTCATAACCTTTTACCAACCTCTATTTCCCCCACCTACCAGCCCTTAGCAACCATCTTCCACTCTCTCTCTGAGTTTCACTTTTGTTTTAGATTCCACATATAACTGATACCATGCCATATTTGTCATTTTCTGTCTGGTTTATTACACTTAGCATAATACCTTCAAGGTCCATCTATGTTGTCACAAATGGCAGGATTTCCTACTTTCTCATGCCTGAATATTATTCCATTGTGTGTGTATATAGACAAAGATATCACATGCATATCTATAAATATCACACATACGTACATATATATGTATACATACATACATATCACATCTTCCTTATTCATTCATCCCCTGACAGACACTCAGGTTGCTTCCATATCTTGGCTAATGTGAATAATAATGCAACGAACATGGTAATGCAGCTTTCTCTTCAAGATCCTGTTTTCTTTTTCTTTGGATATATTACACCCAGAAGTGAAATTGTTGGATCACATGGCAGTTCTAGTTTGAATTTTTTGAGGAACCTCTCTGTACTGTTTTCCATATGGAGTATACAAATTTACATTCCCACATGTGTACAAGGATTCCCTTTTCTCCACACGCTTGCCAACACTTGTTATTTCTTGTCTTTTTGATGATAGTCATTGTAACAGGTGTAAGGTGATAGCTCATTGTGGTTTTGATTTACATGTCTCTGATGATTATTGATGTTGAGCAACTTTTCATGTACCTGTTGGCCATCTGTATCTCCACTTTGGAAGAAAGTCTCTTCAGATCTTCTGCCCATTTTTTAATTGCATATTTTTGTTTCGGAGTTGTTGTTGCTTTTGTTTTTTGTCTTTTTGTTTTTGCTGTTGAGTTCTTTATGCATTTTGGATATTAACTCCTTATCAGATATATAATTTGCAAGTGTTTTCTCCCATTCTGTAGATTGCCTTTTCATTTTGTTGATGGTTTCCTTTGCTGTGCAGAAAATTTTGATGTAGTGCCACCTATTTATTTTTTCTTTTGTTGCCTCTGCTTTTGGTGTCAAATTCAAAAGGTCATTATCAAGACCATCGTCAAGGAGCTTACCCCCTATGTTTTCTTATAGGAGTTTTGTGATTTTAGGTGTCAAATTTATGTCTCTAATCCATTTTGAGTTGATTTTTCAGTATGGTATAAGATAGGGTTACAGTTTTATCTTATACATCTGCTGTCCAGTAATGCCAGCACTATCCACTGAAGAGACTATTCTTTTCCTATTGTATATTATTGACTTCATTGTTGTAAATTAATTGACCATGTATGCATGGATTTATTTCTGGGCTCTCTGTTCCAATGATTCATGTATCTGTTTTTGTACCGATATATTGTTTTGACTACTGTAGCTTTGTGACATAGTTTAAAATCAGGATGCTTGATGCCTCTAGCTTTGTTCTTCTTTCTCAAAATTGCTTTGGTGATTTGGAGTCTTTGTGGTTCCAAACAAGTTTTAAGATTCTTTTTCCACTTCTTTGAAAAATTCCAATGGAATTTTGATAGGTATTGCATTGAATCTGCAGATTGCTTTGAGTTGTATGGACATTTTAACAGTTTGGGTTGTTCAAATCCATGAGCATGATAAATTTTTCCATTTATTTGCGCCTTCTTCACTTTCTTTCACTGATAGCTTACTGTTTTCACTACATAAAACTTTGGAGGCTGAGGTAAGGAGATTGTTTTCTTAATTTCTCTGTTAGTTCATTGTTAGTGTATAGGAAAGCAACTAATTTTTGTATATTGGTTTTGTATCCTACAACTTTAGAGAATTTGTTTATTTTTAAGGTTTTAACAATTTTTTGGTATTCTTTGGGGTTTTCTACATATAATACCATGTCATCTATAAATAGTAACAGTTTACTTCTTTTCCAATTAGGATGCCTTTTATTACTTTTTCTTGCCTAATTGCTCTGGCTAGGACTCCCAATAGGAGTTGAATAAAAGTGGTGATAGTAGGCAACCTTGCCTTGTTCCTGATCTTAGAGAAAAACCTTTCAGATTTTTGTCTTGAATGTGATGTTAGCTTTGGGCTTGTCATATATGACCTTTATTATGTTGAGGTATGTTCCATCTAAACCCACTTTGTTGACAATTTTTATGATTGGATGTTGAATTTTGTCATAAATTGTTCTGCATCTATTGAAATGATCATGTAACTTTTATCCTTCATTTTGTTAATGTGGTGTATCACATTGAGCGATTTGTGTGCATTGACCCATCCTTGCATCCCTGGAATAAACCCCATTTGATCATGGTGTGTAATCCTTTTAATGTACAGTTGAATTTGGTTTGCTAATATTTTGTTGAGGATTTGGTATCTATGTTTATCAGGGATATTGGCCTGTATTTTCTTTTCTTGTGGTGTCCTTGCGTGGTTTTAATATCAGGGCAATGCTGGCCTTGTAAAAGGAGTTTGGAAGTGTTTCCTCTACTTTTATTTTTTAGAAGCAGTCGTTAATCGTAGTCTCTTATGATCCTTTGAATATCTTTGATGTTAGTTGTAATTTCTCCTCTTTTCTTTCTAATTTTACTTGAGCCCTCTCTCTTTTTTTCTTGGTAAGTCAAGGTAAAGGTTTTTTTATGTTTATTTTTCAAAAAATAAACTCTTAGTTTCATTGATTTTTTTTCTGCTGTCTTCTTAGTTTCTGTTTTATTTATTTCTAGTAAGATATTTGTATTTCCTTCCTTCTGTTAACTCCCAGCAGGAGAGAGAGAGAAAAGGGCAGAAATATCATTTGAAGAAATAATGGCTGAAAACTTCTGTAACCTGGGTAAGGACATTCAGATCCAGGAAATTCAGAGAGTTCCAAATAAGATGGTCCTTAAGAGACCACCCCCCAACAAGACACATTTTAATTAACATGTCAAACGTTACAGACAAGGAGAGAATATTAAAAGGAGCAAGGGAAAAACAATGTGTTACATACAAGGGAACCCCCTTCAGACTAACAGCAGATTTTTCCAGTTAATGCCTAGATGTAGGCTGATTAGAAGCTGGATCCAGAGGCGGCAGCTGGGAAAGTATGTAGTTAGGGCACTTCCAAGGAGAAACTGGGAGATGGACTTTTATGCTTGCCCCTCTGCACTGGACCTGGGTGTATAGCTGCAAGGGGTGCTCCTGTACCCAGTAATAACTTCTTTGTTTGCTACAGTCCTGTGAGTCTCATGGATTCAGGCCTCATTGGCTATCAAGCTAGGTGATCTAGGGGCCCATCCCTTGGGCAGCAGCTGAAAAGCTGAGGTGCAGGCATGTATACAGTCTCTTACCAGGGAGATATTGGCAAGTGGTAACAGGCTCAAATGAGAAGGTGGAGGTAGTGTCTGCTGGCTTTCTAAGTCTTTGGGGAGGATTGCAGTGAGCCCCTAGATGCCTGCTAAAGTACCTTTTAAAGTGTGCAAATAGGCATCTTTCAGGGAAAGATTGGAAGATGTGCATTTTTTGCCTGTTTCCTTTCAGAGCTAAGTGTTTAGGGAGCCCATCCCTCAGATGGGTGTCTTGAAGTTAGGAATGCTAGATGTGGGGTCTGAAGCCTTCACTTCTCAGAGAGAAGCTTGGAATTGGGAGTTCCATCCTGACTGTGTGGTGCTGTGTCAAGGGTGGGGTTTATGGCCTTTCCTCCCTGTTTCAGTGTGGGTGATACGGGTATTTTCTCATTGTCCTGATGTGTAGGAGTTGATCAGCTAGTTTGTGGATTTCTTTCAGAGGGAATTGCTCCATGTATTACTATAGATTCATTGTGTCCATGGGAGGAGGTGGATTCAGGAAACTTTTATGGTGCCATCTTGGACCAGAACTCACCTGACATTTTTAATGGACTTAGATTTTCACAACACAGCCACATCCTAGTCCTCATGAATATATCTCATATTTATCATCGTAATTCTGTTAAGTAGAGCAGGAATTATCATCATCATTTGAGAGGTAAGCAAAACGATGCTTAGAGTGATTAAGTGACTTGCCTGTGATTACAATTGAGAACTCACTAGCCTGTAAGCTCTGTGAGGGCCAGGACTTCATTTATTTTGTTTACCACTTTGTCTTCAGTCTCTAGCACAATGTCTGGAAAACAGTGGGCACGCAATAAAAGTTTCATAAATTAATTAACATCTAGACTTCTAGTTCTAGCTTTCTTTCCCTGTACAGAGTACTGAGTAATTCTCACCAGAGTAAAAAATGGCAGAAAGAAGCCAATTGAGAAACAAACCAAAATCAGTCCTGTTTTCCAATTTTCTAAAGACTTGTCCTGAAATCTTTTATAAGAAAAGGAAGCAAAACTATAACATTGATTTTCTCTTCTAGAGCTAAGCTTTTTCAGCTGAGTTTGTCTCAAGTCTTTTTTTTTTTTTTTTTTTTAATGGCTTCCCATATCAATGACACAATAGTTAGGACTAAAGGTACATGTGCCAATGTGGGCATGAAAAAGAATGACTTTGTAGGATTTTGAGTGTTTCTTAACACTTGGATTTCAAGTAGGGCATTCTACATAATGAACTCAAATACATCTGTATGAGGGTCAGCCTTGAGAGTAAACATTCCAAGGTCTGAATTGCTTATTAAAACTGAACTGCTATTGTATAGCACAGGGAACTGTAGTCAACATTTTGTTATAACCTATAATGGAAAAGAATCTGAAAAATTATATATATATATATATATGAATCACTTTGCTGTATACCTGAAACTATTACAAGATTGTAAGTCAACTACAACTAAAAAGGGAAATGAAAAAAAAGAACTGAACTGAGCAACAAACTCTTAGAGACTTTGACAGAAAATCAGCATAGATTGTGCTTCCATGTCCCAGATTTGTCACTGCCATCCAGTGCTGTAACTGTAGCATAATGGCAAATGTTGAGGTGGAGTTTTAAGGAAGAGAACAAAAGAGCATATGGAAAAATGAATGATTTTAAGAAGATCAGAAAGCAGAAGGGAGTGAATTTATTGGGTTGTCTATCACTTTATGATTGGGAGTCTTTATATACTCTGTAAATGAGTCCTTTTCTGTTGTATATTTAACAAAGATCTTCTACCACTCTGTGGTAGTTTCCTTCTCCAAAGTCATGAGGATAGTTGTCTAAATTATCTTCTAATTATTCTGCAGAGTAATGAGGAAAGGTGTTCTTTTCAATAGTAGGACAACTGGATACAGTGTGGGGTAAAAAATCCTTGACCTCCACCTCATATCATACAAAAAAAAACCAATTATAGTGGATTGCTGATATAAACATGAAAGTTAAAACAATAAAGATTTTAGAAGAGGATGTAGATGACATCTTCGTGACTTCAGAAAAGGGAACTGTTTTTTAATAAGGAGACAGAAAGCCCTAACCAACAAGAAAAATGTCGACAAATTGTACTATTCAATACATTAAAATTAAGAAATTCCATTCCTCAAAAGACACTAGTTCTCTCTTTAACTGGGTCTAATCTGCTGTTAAGTGTTTCCACGAAATTCTTAATTTTAGTGGTTTATTTTTTTCATTCTAGAATTTCTATTTGATACTTTTGAGATCATCTCTGTAATTTATATAATACTCTATCATCTGTCTATATAGTCCATCTTTTAGGTCCTTGAAATAGTAAGCATGGTTGTTTTAAAGTCTAGCTCCAGTGTCTGAAGACTCTGTGGACTGCTTTCTGTTTTCATTTTTGCTTTTTCCCCTGGTGATCATCTTTCATGTTATCTCAATAACTTGTGAGTCTTCTTTGATTGTATGCCAGCCATTGTTTCTAAGAATTATAGAGATAATGTGTGGTCCATGGTGATGTTATCTTCCTCCATAAAAGATTTTTGTTTGTTTCTGCCACATGTATGGAGGCTCTAGTGATCTGAGATTACTTTAATTCAGTTCTAGAGGTGGTTAATTTTCTAGATTATCCATATATCTCCTAGCTTAGATCAGTTTATGTGAGAAACGTGTTACTTGCAATTTATTCTTCCTCCTAAGATACACACATTCAGGGCCCCATCATAAATTGCATTTATCATGAGCCCCCTCCATAGAAAGCCCTGGGCTTTTATCCCTCCCCATAAGCTTTCAGATACATGGCTCAGACTCTTAACTTCCTCCTCCAGAACAGCAAATTCTGAACACTACATCTCTAGAGTACTGTCTTCTCCTATCTATCTTAGCCCAATAATTCTTCCCTATTTTATTAGCATTGCAATACCTTTATTTTGTGTTTCTATTTTTTCCAGCCTTAAGAGTTATCCTTATCAAAGGTTTGGTCCATATTACCCTGTCAAAAATTACCAGAAGTGGAAAGTCCTGTTCTTCACTTCTCATAGTATTGGGTAGAACTAATTTTATAGAGGAATTTTAGCTATTTTAGCTCTTTAGCTAAACCATGGTATTTTCATGTTTTCTGATTTCCAGGTTAAAAAGCTATTTGGGTCTGTCCAAAACTTTTGCAATCCTTTCAAAGTTTTAGAATTCAGGGCGCTAAAGTCAATAAACCCAATTAATAGATTTTTGCCTGTATTGATTAAGATCCTTTTTACTGTAACAGAAACCCAATTCACACTGGCCTTTTTTCAAATGGCCAGATTCTATTAGTTTCTTTAATTCAAAGGGATATAAGCTTCAAGAAAGTTTCTTCCAGCAGCTCAAATAATACCATCAGGACTGGTTTCAGTCTCTCTCTCATTTCACTTTTCTGCCATGTTGGCAGAAGTTCTCAACTTCTCTGTAGTGGCCCATGGTGACTCTACATTTATATTCTTACCCTCCTGAGGCCAGCAAAATATGTCTAAGTATCCTGGAAATCTAATTATATCTCACTGGCTCTGTTGTGTCATGGGTCCATTCATGAACCAATGGCTGTGACCTGGTGAATGGGATGTTATGAGGGGCCTCAACTCAGTCAGATGCTCTGACTATGAAAACAGGTGTGGAGCCCAACCGGAAGCACAGGAACTGAAAGTGGCGGAGGATGTGATTTGCTGAAAAAACAAAACAGAACAAAACAGAAAGCTGTCTTTGGTAGAAGGGGATTGGAGTCTAAAAAAAGTAGTACTGATGAACCTAGTGGCAGAGCAGGAATAAAGACGCAGACATAGAGAATGGACTTGAGGACACGGCGGGGGAGGGGAAGCTGGGATGAAGTGAGGGAGTGGCATGGACATATATATGCTACCGAATGTAAAATAGATAGCTAGTGGGAAGCTGCTGCATAGCACAGGGAGATCAGCTCTGTGCTTTGTGACCACCTAGAGGGGTGGGATAGGGAGGGTGGGAGGGAGGGAGACACAAGAGGGAAGAGCTATGGGAACATATGTATATGTAAAACTGATTCACTGTGTTATAAAGCAGAAACTAACACACCATTGTAAAGCAATTATACTCCATTAAAGTTGTGGGAAAAAAAAAGAATTATGGATAAAAGAGAACAACAAAATGTCCAGTATACCAGCCCACTGGAAATCAATGTTGTAGTTTTCCTCTGCGGCCTGCAGGTCTCCCATTATCTTAGAAAGCATTTTATTGTTTAATTTATTATGCTGTCACGGTGCACAAAGGTCTGACTTTGCATCTCAGATGTGCTTGATGCTAATCTCTTTTGCCTATTGGTTTCTTAAGGCTGTTGTGCACTTGGGCAACGGAAAAGAGCAGTGGTCTGCCATGAGTTGATTTCCAGAGAAGGAGCTTAATCTAAACACAATATGCCACCTTGATGAGTGTCCTATGGGATTAAAAGGGTGGAATGGAAAGCAAAAATAGGCGGGCAGTTTAGGATCATGCCTCAGAAAAAGGCCTGGTGTTATCTGTTCTGAAACTCAGTGAGAATGAATTGATGAGCAGACAATAGCCCGGGTGTCCAGCTGATTGATCTGTGCAGCCCTGAGCGTCCCCAGGCTGTTTGGCAGCAAGCCGTCTTTCTTCTGTTCTTTCCTTATTAATTCCGTCTATGATAAATGGCTATGCTGACAGCCTACTACAATGAAAATAAAATCCTTGTCAGGGAGTCTTCCATCTTCCAAGAAGCAAAGAAAATCTTGTCCATAACCCTCTTGCGGAGGAATTTTCTCACATAATCTTACTGGTGATGTGTGAGTGTGACAGTGTATGTGTCCGTGTATATGCATATCCTGCTGAATGCTGTGAGTTCACTTCTAGGTAAAAACCACTAAGGTTTATTAAAAATAGACCCCTGCAAACGGAAGCCACCAAGCTATACTTTAGGTATGTCATAAGCAAATCTGAGGAAAGGTAGAGCTCTCAGAAGTACCTTGAGATCAACAACACAGGGGAGAAGAAAATTAATACATTTTTTTCCCCTTGCAGTCTTATAAAAGTAGGTAGCAGTTGCGAAGTGTAGAAAGAAGGGATGTTAGAACACTGATCGACCGTTGCTGGGGATATTTTACACTCTTCAGTTTACCTCCCCTAACCTCTTAAACCCCTCTCTTTTTCCTGATCAGCGTTGTGTGGTACCTCACAACACGCTGCAGAAGTTGGCATGCGTTAACTGAGATCTTTTCTTAATCAACAAAGGTTTACATATTCTAATGTTTCTGGAACAGGTTGCTCTATGAAGAGAGCTAAGATTCATAGAGTTATAATGGTCCCCGGAAATCATCAGATGAGGGAACCAAGATAAACGTAGGTGGTAGGTGTTGTTTTCAGGGATCTGTCCTACAGATATATTTGCACACATATCCGAAGATAAACATATTTTTTTACAGCACTGCTTGTAATAGCAAAAACTCAGGAGCAATCTATATGGCCAGCAATAGGTAAAGTAAGATAAGATAGATAAACTCAAAGGAATAACCATTAGAAAGAACGAGAAACCTCTGTATGTGTCAATAGCAACAGTTTTCAGGGGAAAAAAGTGTCACCGAAGAGTCATATGATATAATTTATTTTCTGTTAAAACAGGAGAGAGTAAAAAACATGTATATATGTTTGCATATGCAAAGAAAATTTCTGGAGGAAATAACTGAGAAATATAAAATGTTGGTTTTCTCTAGGGAAAGGCAATGGGAACTTTGGAATAAATGGAAAATTCTTGTAGATATTTTTTGCAGTTTGAATCTCATTTTTACCATTGTGTATATACTATGTTTTCATAAAAATGTAATACCATTTCTAAAAATTTTTTACTGGTTCCCAGTCCAGTGTTTCAGCTTGTTAATCTGCCTTCTGAAGGTGTATACAAACATTGCCTGGTTACAGGCTAAGATCCCTTGGGACAGTCACTTCCAGATACTTCTCTCCATGCTGTAAATTGTTCCAGGGCCACTGGGGCAGGAAGCTTATACTTCTCAACAGTGATGCCCTGAGAATAGGCTGCAGTGTAGCCCCCTAGTTCTCCAGTTCTGACATGAATGAGCAGCACCTAGAGATCCCAACTAAACAGGTTCCTAAGCGCTTCCTCCAGAATCCAGAAGTTCCAATTCAGTAGATATGGGTGCAGCCTATGAATCTGCATTTCTAACAAGCTCCCAGGCTATGCTCATGCTGCTGGTCTACAGACCACACACTGAAGTTCACATGAATGGAGCATAGGTATAATTTGATTTCAGAAGACTGTCCCTCCCTCAAAAAAAAAGTTTATTATTTAATGAATCGTCATCATCAATGCTTTAAATACCACTGGGCTGGAGGAGAAGCAGTGGAGATGGGCTTGAGATCCATTTTGGAGGCAGTGCTTATTAGACTTGCATAGGTTTCTGTTATCAGCAATTGAGTGGATAATGATGGTGATGCCATTTATCAAAATGCTTGAAACAAGTGAGGCAAGAGAGTAAGGAGAACAGGTTAGGTTGCAAGTCAAGTGTTCCGTTTGAGACTTACTCACTTTGAGATGCCAGAAATTGCCAAGAGAAGATATTATCTAAGCAATTGGAGATGAGTATCTGAAGCTCAGGAAGGAGGTCTGGGATTAGGATATAAATGTGGGAATGGCCATAATGTAGACACATTTAAAGCTATGGGGAAGAATTGAATCACATTAAAAATGTAGAGACAAAGCAGAGGAATCTGAACAGAACTGTGAGGAACTCCAAATTTAGGGGTCTTAGAGAGGAGAAGCAGCACTAAGGAGAGTAAAAAGGAGCATCCAGCGGGGCAAGGTGAAAACCGAAAGAGTGCAGCATCACAAAAGCCATGAGAGGAGATGCGTGAAGACAAACAGAGGGTCCACCTGGTTCAGTTGTGCTGAGGGACTGAGTAAGAGGAAGACAGTTACACTTAGCAACATGGTTCCCATGCCCTTGGTTCCCATGCCCTTGGTTCCCATGCCCTTGGCAAGGGTATTTTCTTTGGAGAAGTTAAGGGAGAGCCCAGATTGGAGTAGGTTGAAGAAAGAATGGAGATGTGGAAGAGGAGCTATGTGAATAGAGAACTCTTGATAAGTTTGATTCTGAAGGGATCTAAAGCAGTGGGACACAAGCTGGAGGAAGACATGGATTCAAGGAAGGTGATTTAAAGATGGGAGATAGCAGCGCCTGTTGATATACTCACAGGAAAGATGCAGTAGAAGGGGAGCCATAGATGGGATCATAGAGTAAGGATAAACAAAGGAATGAAATACTAAGAAAGCAAAGGGGTGGGATCCAGGGCCAGTATAAGGGCGTTGGATTTTGATGGGAAGAGCCACACTCCCTTTATCAGGAGCATCCAGACGTAGGCAGGTGTGGGAGTGTGGTGTGGGGAGGTGATGAATGCTTCCATCAGTGAGTGTGGCATGATGTACCAGTGGAGAACAAATGGAAAAATGGGAGTTTTGCAGAGAAAGAAGAAAAAATGGGGAGAGTTAGAGTAGTTGTTTTGGTGAAGAGGCAGCTGATATCATGGAAAAGCAAAGGATTTAAGTCCTGGCTCTATCCCAGTTTGGTATAGTGGCCAGGGATGAATCTCTTAACTTGCTCTGGGCCTTGGTTTCTTTATCTGTAGACTGAGAAGAATACCCATCTTATTTTCATGAGACTCAAATAAAATAAACGTATAGAGATAAATTTTAAAGCCCTATACAAACATTTGTGACTTCATTTTTATATTTTCAAAATGGAGATAACACTCATACATACCCAACAGAGTTGTCCTATGATCAAATGAAATAATACTGTATAAAGAAAGCCTTCTCCCTGGTTCATATTAAGTTCTCATAAAGGGTAGCTGTTTATTTTGTATACGCTTTTACTTAACTTGTCTATTTGGTGTCGATATCTGTTATCCCCATATCGATTCTATCATCTGTGAAAGGGGAACAGTCTGCCCTTTGTTGTAAGAGTCGTCAGTAGAACCTGAAAATGGATGAGAAAGTCACATTTGCCATGTTCAATCATTCACTTGCTTTCAATCAACTTGACATTGTGCCCAAAATATCACAGAACTTCAGAGCTGGAAGAGCACTTAATCATCGCATCCGAATTCTACCCTTTAAAAAAAAAATTAATAGGGAGCCCAAAGCTCAGAGAAGCTCTCAGGGTTTCAGAAAGTCACTCGAAGCAGGACTAGACTCAGTCTGGTGCTCTTTCCACTTTCCCCACGATCCCTCCCACTTTGCTTTGTCATGCATCCACCGTGCGGTGCTCGTTCAAAATTTGACTTAGACTTCTTGGGAAGAGTTGACCCATTTTGTCTTCAAAAAGAGCAAAACTATTCAAGGTAAACAGCCTAATAGCAACCCAATATGAACAGTATAGAAGATTCTAATTGTGCAAATGGCATGTTAGAAAAGCTTTGATCAGCTAATATGAATACTCCTGGGGAACTGACTCTGGCATTTACTGTAACCTAGCTAGATGGGCAGTATTCATCATGACCAGCCTTATTTGATACCTGAGCAGATCAAGTGCTAATCACAGAACTAAGGCCGCCCTTGCTGCTGGGGATCTGTGCATCTGGTCCTCAGTTCCTGTCCTGTCTCTTCCCGTCAGTGTGAACTTAGACAGCATTCACTCACCACTACCGTTTACTGAGCAATTACTCTATGCCAGGTGCTATGCTGTGTTTGAAATATGTTCTCTTTCATTCTCACAAATACCCTAGAGGTAGCTATTATGGTGTTCCCAGTTTAGAAAAAAGGACACTAAGGCTCAGAGAGGTTAAGTAACTTTCCCATGGGTCACGCAGCCAGGAAATGGCAGCAGCAGAGTTGAGGTGGAGGTCTCTCGGGTTCCAAGTCTAGCTCTTGGTCACTGTGCTGTTCTACCTCTCCAAGTCGCTTAATATTTTCTTGCCCTGTCTTTGTCAAATGCAAAATGAGGATGTTGGTATAATTTCTGAATAGGCTTCCAGCTCTCCCTTCTCTGAGTCTATGAGATGAGATTTAACCAAGTTTGAAAGAGGGCCACAAGTTTGCTCCCACCACCGGTGGAATGTGCAGAGAAAATATTTCCTCATTTTCGTCTGCAGCGGATTTGTCTTCCTCATGTGCTCCGCTTAACTGGTACTCCAATCTATGACCTAGTCCCGTGTAATATTAGGAAGTCCTTTATAATCTCTGAGTCCTCTCTTCTCCCTTTGCTTCTCTCTAAAATGGTGTCTGGGGGAGTCAGATAGCAAAGCTTACTTGACCTTGAGGATTTATGGAAAAAGGGTTCTCTGCCCTTACGGGTTTCTGCGGTTGTGTCCCCTCAGCTGCCCAAGCTGTTGGCATTGGAAGACTGGTACACTCTGTCAGCTTGGTCAGGGTCCAGTAGTCCCTTGACAGTGAGACATCTCCCCCATTCCCACTGCCATCGTCTGGCCATGATTCTAGTTTGGCACAGGCTGGGGCACCCGCTTTGCAATGACTGTTGATTGCAGCGTCTCCCTGATCCCATTACAGTGAATTCCCAACAAGTGTCCCAGCCAGATTCCTGTTTATTTCTGGGTCCCCTTGATATGAGCTTAGTGTAGCCAGGAGAGCTGAGTGTCATGACCCTTCTCCTAACAAGGAGTCCGGTGGGGTTTACTCTGATGTGGCTTTTTCCAGACCCCTGTGGGAGGATCCCTTGAGGTTCCTCAATCATCTGTTTCTTATGCACCTAAACTATCCGTATGCATCTAACAAATTAAATGTACAAGTGTGGTGAACTTTGTCACCTTAAGTGTCCCCAGTGCCGTGTAAAAATGTATGATTTGAATCTGAAATCCCAATTCTATATCAACTGCTGAACTGCACATTTTACAGTGGAATTTTAAGGCTAACTTAATAGGACAAACTCTCTTAAACTTTACAATTACATAAAATCCCCAATTATATAAAATGCCAAATGCACAGACTTCTTAACTCAAAAATATTAATACTTTGGGTCTTATAAACATTTCTATATTTAATTTGAAATCTTCTAAGGGTTAAAATAAGTCTGCCCTCTAAGGAAACTATAATTTTATCCCATGCCTTTGGGAAATTATTTGAGGTAGAGTAATGATTGGTAATTTCACCTTAGCCTCCTGACTGAGTTCTGTGGGCAACCCTGATGGGAAACACCAAACACTATTGGTAATTGTCCATCAGTGACTCTGTAAGTCACAAGGGAGTATGGACATATAGTCCGTGGTCTGGATTCAAGTAATACCCTACCTGATACTTCTTTGACAAAGAAGTGTGCAGCCCACCCAAGCTCATCACTTTATTCATTGGTTTGAGCATATCTCTAGTCTTCTTTTGACTGATATTTCCATCCAAGTCGATAGTCTGTGTGCCAGATAGAATAGTGCATTTTCTCATATTCTTAGAACCTTAAAATTCTTTGGGATATCATCATGTAATGATGCCTAGATGGCTTGGGCTGTCTTGTGGGGCTCCACCTGACCATTTGGTCACGATATCCAAGGACCCTACACAGGTGCCCTCTGCTCCAAGCCACACATCTCCTTGCACTTCCTCCAAATGCCATTACACCTTCTTACATCTGTACCCTCCTCACACTGTCCTTCCTCACCTAGAAGGCTCCTGTCACTCTTTCTGATTGACAGTTAATGGAGGGGTTTCATGAGAATCACTTGGGGAGCTTTTAAAAGACATAAATTTTGAGCTGATAGGTCTAAACTCAAACCCAAATTTTATGTATCTATCTGTCTGTACACACACACACACACACACACACACACACACACATATACATATATAATTTTTTAAAGGGTCATAGTTGTGTTTTGGGAACCAGTGGTCTAAAAGGGCCCAATTCATGTCCAACCTCCATCTTTCAGAATAACAGAAAATGGTCATACTCTAGGAATTAAGAGATCTGATTTCTAGTACAAATTCTCCCAACTAGTTAGCTCTGTAACCTTGGATAGGTTACTTCACCTTTGCAGGCATATATTTCTGCAAGAAATTTATCATTTTGTTTACTGCAACAATTCTTACTTGCATTTATTGAGCATTTACTATGTGCCAGGCACTATACTAAGATAAATACATTGTCTCGTGTAGTCATCATAGTCATACTATCAGCACTCTGGTTTTTAAACCCATTTTACAGGTGAGGAAACTGAAGCTTAGAGAGTTTAACTAAATTGTCCTAGGTTAGCGCTCTAGGTGGTAAATGGTCTAGACTAAATTCAAACCCAGATCTGCTGACTCTGCAGCCCTTGACCTAGACTAGTTATCAACTGCCTCCCTTGAGTCTATGAAATAAAATTTACTGGTCCATTTCAGGAGAAATACCTTAATATCTGTTGAAATATTAGGGCCCACTGCAACTGAACTACATTTTTTTTTTTTTTTTGGAAAACACTTTTATTACTTATTTATTTGTTTATTTTTTGGCTGTGTTGTGCCTTCGTTTCTGTGCGTGGGCTTTCTCCAGTTGTGGCAAGCGGGGGCTACTCTTCATCGCGGTGCGCGTGCCTCTCACTATCGCGGCCTCTCTTTTTGTGGAGCACAGGCTCCAGTTGCGCAGGCTCAGTATTTGTGGCTCACGGGCCTAGTTGCTCCGTGGCACGTGGGATCCTCCCAGACCAGGGCTCGAACCCGTGTCCCCTGCATTGGCAGGCAGACTCCCAACCACTGCGCCACCAGGGAAGCCTTACATTTTTTTTAATACAGTCCTGCTCAGGATTTGGTATTGCTATGGAAACTATAGCTAGAAGACTGTAGGATTTTAGTTGTCTTTTGTTTAAAGAGGATTGGATCATCTTTCATATATGGTTCCAAAAGGCTCAGAAGGTAAAGGAGGTAGTCACTTTAAGCTTTTGAGTTCAGTAATTTATAAGAAGGCCCATAGGGAATCATGTTAACAAGCAAATTCCAACCGCCGCCCCCCCAGCCCCACCCTAGAACATCACGGTACACGGTACTGCCCACTGTGCTCTCAAGAGCATAGGGCATGCAGAGAGAGAGAGTCGAGGATAACAAGAGACTCATTTAGTAAGATGCCCCAACAATTTTCCAGCTGAGCTGCGGTGACATTTTTTCTTTTGCCCTCCTTCGGGTGCGCTACAAACTGATGGGCATGGGATAGCTTAATTCCTGCCTGCCCTCAGATGAATTTTAATCACATTTCTCTGTTTACTTACTGTTCATTTTGCAATAAAAATAAGGTGTCCCTCTTCATACTTCAGCACCTGAAAGGGAAGAAATTATTTGGTGAGGACAGAGCTGTACTTTAGTTTGCAGAAAATGTTTGCAGTCTTAGGAATGGTTCAGCCTCCTTTACAGACAAGGGTGAGAAATTCCACAGGGTTTATATTGTGGCTTCGGGGGCTGTGTTTGCAAGGATAAAACAAGACCATACATTGCCCCAGAACTCAGCACTTAGTGCAGCCGCCCACCTGCACCCCTGGGATTTCCAAGTGCAAAGCAAGACAATCCATTAGGAGCAAGACGAAGGGGGCTTTGGTTGTTCTTCCCACTTAGAAAGTAGTTCAAGTCATGGGCAGTCCGATGCTTAGACTGCCCATGTAAAAATAAAAACAAAAACTCTTGAGTCAGAGTAGTATAAGAGCGCGGTGTTGTCTCTTGCCACAAGATTAATGCACATGGATAACGCCCCCCTCCTGCTCATGTCAGGAAGGTGGGGGAAATTTCAACTCAGACTGTACCTTGCGTCCACTGATGCTAATTCCTACGCAGGCAGAAGAAGCCAGGACAGTGGTTGGGGGTCTATAAAAGAGAGGGAATTAGTGCAAAACTGTACCTGGGAAAACAGCCCAGTAGAAGAAAAGGCATACCGTTAAAATGTTTTAGAGGAACTGACCTCTCTAACCACCGAGAATTACATCTTATGCAGGGGAATCTTCAAAGCATTCATTGTTACTTGGGTTACAGAATCCGCTTCCAAGCCCCTGTGTTCCCCGTTTGTCATGGGAGGAAGTGCTGAGGACTAAGGAGAAGCTGGCCTTACAGAGCGAGCCCAAGGACAAAGGTGCGGGCAGCTGTGTATCTCACAACTAGCGGCTTGAGGACATGTCATCAACCACAGTGACTATGGGGTAGGGGCACCAGTCACTGAGTAAAACCTTCTTTTGAGGGTCAGGCCTAGAAGGGGGCGACAGACCCAAGTCCTCTACTTGGGCTACTCTCGTGGTGGTGGCACGAGGCCCTTTCACGAAGCTCTGTCACCTCCATCAGCTCCATCTACCCAGTCAACCTGGACACACACAGCTGTGTAAAACTACGAGTCAGCCCCAGAGCTCTGGGTTGAGCTCATTTCAGGCATCTGATTCTGTAGAAGCCATGGCTCTTGTCCTCATTCTGGCCCTGATTTCCTTTTCTTCTCCCAGGAATTGGGTAGCTCTTCTTGTAAGCCTTCAAAGTTCAAAGGGTCGCCATCTATTTTCTTTTCGTGTAAAACAGGACTAGCCCTTCTGACTCTATCCTTCAGAGGGAGGCTACTTCTAGGATTATAAGTTGCTTTCTACCTTTCTAAGGGTTATCATAGTCGGTAACACTAGGAGGAGGTTGATGCTAGTGACTTCCACGTGGTTTTCTGGTTCCTTCTTTACTGAAGTACTTAAGAATAAATGAAAAAGAAAGTCCAGTCTCTAGCAGGGCACCCCCCATTAAACCAGGCTCTAGTTAGGTTCTAGGTAACAGATAAGAAAGGGGAAAACACATTGAGCATTGTGTGCGAAAGACCTGGGTTCATTTGCGGCTCTCCATCTGATTTGCTTGGGTAACTTGGACAAGCCACCTCGTTTCCCTGAGTCTGAGTTTCCTTCTATATGAAACAAGATAAAAATAATACTCCCTAGCTGCCTCAGAGCAATAATAGGAGAGTAGGATGGAATTAATTATTGCTTTCTGTCTTTTTCTCTCTCGTGTTAAGACTCAGAATACATTGGCTGGGAGAAAGGGAAATATATTACATCCTTGATTCAATTAAGGAAGGGCTTTGGTGTGTGGGCAGGATTTAGAGAGGGGTCTTTTGTAGTATTTATGTTTGGAGGTAGGGGTTAATCTCCTACAAGGATGTATTGTCTGCTAATAGTCACAATTACTACAGCGCTAAAGTCTTTGGTAAATTGATGAGAATAATAATAATAATATTGGCAGTAATAATAATAATAAATAGGCACTTAAGCTGTCATAATGAATAAAGCATGAAGATCTCACTTAGACTTAGCCACTAACTAATTGAGCCCTTTCCTGTATCAGGGTCTAGGTTAAGTGGTTTTTGTGCAGTATCTTATTTAATTCTTACTATAACAGCAAGATAAACTGTTACTTTAGCTAGCCTCCAAGAGTCCACGATGATTTTTACCTCTAGGTATTCATGTCCTTGTATAGTCCCCTCTCACAGTGTATCAGGATTGGTTGTGTGACCAATAGAAAGTGAAAGAAATGATGGTATGTGACTTCCAAGGCTAGACCATAAAAGACATTCTGGCTTTCTTCTTGTTCTTTCTGGGATCACTTACTCTGGGGAAAGCCAGCTGCCATGTCATGAGGATACTCAAGCAGCCCACTGGAGAGGTTCTCGTGGTGAGGAACTGAAGCCTCTAACCAACAGCCATGTGAGACATCCATTGTGGAAGTGGATCCTCCAGCCCCTGTCAAACATGCAAATCACTGCATCCCCAGTCTACACCTTGACTACAGCCTCATTAGAGACCTTGAGCCAACAGCACCCAGCTAAGCTGCTCCAGAATTCCTGAGTCTCTGAACCTGCCTAAGACAATACATATTTGTTGTTTTAAGCCACCAGGGTTTGATCATTTTTATGTAGCACTAAATAACTAATACACAGAATTGTACAGAAATGGAAACAGAAGCTCAGAGAGGTAAATTAAGTTGTCTGAAACCATAATCATAGTAAATAGCAAGCCAAATACAAACCTGGGCCGTCGGGCCCTAGGGCCCATGGTCTCAGTCACTGTACTTTGTTCACTTTTCACAGGGGAGAAAATGATCATAAGAGCCTCTTGCTTATACTTTACACACGTACCAGGAACTTACCAAAAAAAATCATGAATAATACTAAGTCATTGCCATTTTAAAATAACTGTTCTAAGTATTTTTATTGACAATAAATATACTTAGGCTTTTAAAGTATTTATAAACTGGAACTATTTTCAAAATTTGGAGCGGGCTCACTTAACACATACTTCTATCACATGTTTCTTATCTTGAGACTGCCTCAGTTTTCCAAATTCATTGACAGCTGCACTTTCAGTCTCCTCTGTAATCCTTTCTCCTAAGGGCTCACTCTGTTCTAAATATCCAATGTAAACCTTTAATAATTTCAGAAATAAGTCTTGAACAAGTTTGAAGAAGTTCAGAAGTAATAGGTAATTCATATTCTTGCTCACAGCTACTTCTCCCTTCTCCTTTTTGTGCCCATTTCTTATCATTTTATCTTAACAAGTTAATCAAAAATGTCTAAGCTCCAGTGAAGTCATCGATGCTAACCAGAAAATCAAAGATTGGTCTATGAACTGTAATGCTTGTGTTTTAATTTACAGTAGAGACCCAATAAATAAAATACTGTATTCTAGCTTCTATGGCACACCCTTATCTTTATGAACTTAACTAGTAAACCAAGTTTGTTTTCAGAAACCTTCAAAGAAAAAAGCAAAAGATTTTGTTTGTTTGTTAATGATCTGAAGGAATATTTCACTGGGCCATGTAAAACCTCTGCAGTTATTATAATCCTCTTATCTTTTACCTTTGGACAGATCTTCTTAATATCTCTTACACATTTTAACTCTGTTAGTCAAGTCACAACAACTGAGTATAGCACAGCTTTCTGTGAGGCACTTGGAAACCAGTCAACACAACCTGATAATCTGCCTTTGTTATCTTGATTAGATTTCAGAGACACTGAAGGCTCCTCAGGACCGAATTTACAAATGATCTGCACACTTCTACAGTCAGCTAATCTCATTCCTTTTGTGTTGATTCTTATTAGTTGCAGTTGCAAAAGGAACCCATTTTATGGTCTGTTTCCCAAAATCAGGACTTAGAAGGGATCTTTAGGGCACCCCATTTTCTTTTTTTATTAGGGTATAGTTGCTTTACAATGTTGTGTTAGTTTCTGCTGTACAATGAAGTGAATCAGCTATACGTATACACATTCCCCTCCCCTTTGGATCTCCCTCCCACCCCACCCCATCCCACCCATCTAAGTCACCACAGAACACCGAGAGCTGAGCTCACTGTGCTATACAGCAGGTTCCTACTAGCTATCTATTTTACACGCGGGAGTCCCTTTGGATTATTGTTGAGATGAATGGGTAGAAGACAAGATGGTCCTTCATGTAATCAGTTGAAAGCACCCCATTTTCAACTGATTACATGAAGGACCATCTTGTCTTCTACCCACTCATCTCAACAATAGTCCAAAGGCACTCAACTGTATACCAGCTTCCATGAGAACCCCAACATTTTAAGAAAAAGCTGAACTTCCATGTGGATGGGAAAAGCAGCAGGAACCTATATTAGCAGAATTACTCTAAGACCCTACTGCCCAACCTACACCTTGTCTGAAATCCATTTCTTTATAATGGCGGTTTTTACTGACTGAATTTGTACCAGATACTCTTCTAGTTGTGTTACATACATATAACATTTAATCTTCACAAAATCTGCAAGATGAGTGGGAAAGCCTTTTTTTAAGTGAGAAAATTGAAGATCAGAAAGATAAAGAAATATGTCCACAGTCACAGTGATGGGAAGTGATGGAATTAGAAGCTTCTACGTCAGTCTGACTTCAAGAACTGGGTTCTTTCTACCACATCACAAACCTACCTTATTTTCATTGGGCTTTCTTGAGCGTTTTTACCAGGCCAAGGCACTGGTCCACCTAAACGGTAATTCACTGCTAGCTGACAATACTTTCCCACCATATGTTATACAGTGTTTTCCTACATGGAATGATGTATCATCTAAACAGAAGCCCTATGAGAGAGGTAAAATTATTATCATTTTGCAAATGAGACTGCAGCTGAGTGTGAGGCGTCAAGTGGCTTGTCCAAGATAGATGGGTTGTGGAGCTCTGGTGGACAAGGTAACTAGCTCTTCTGTTCCTGTCAGCGTACCACCCTGCATCTTTTTGAGTGTCTTTTACTTCCCATTTTCAGTGTTGTTTGTTTGTTTGTTTGTTTGTCTTCTGCCTTGTCCATTGCTGCTTATTGGAGTCCATCATCAGAGGCAAGAAGAGACTTGCCGTTTACCACAGAGGGTTGAGCTGAGCTCTTCCACGGCGGAGGCAGGTTGTGGGCTGGGGTTGGGGTGGAGGGAATCCTGAAGAGGACAGGCCAGCCCTTCATCCTGGACACACTCGATCCCACTTGAGTTTAAAATGAAATACATCCTAAGTAAATTTTGATTGAGAAAAAGATAGAGGGACATTTAATGTATGGTGCAAGCTATTTCCTTTAGCATTGGGAAAGGGCGTATTAAGAAGTAACCACGTGGGGGCTTCCCCGGTGGCACAGTGGTTAAGAATCCGCCTGCCAATGCAGGGGACATGGGTTCGAGCCCTCGTCCGGAAAGATCCCACATGCCGCGGAGCACCTAAACCCGTGTGCCACAGCTACTGAGCCTGTGCTCTAGAGCCTGTAAGCCACAACTACTGAGCCCGTGTGCCACAACTACTGAAGCCTGCACGCGTAGACCCCGTGCTCCACAAGAGAAGCCACCGCCATGAGAAGCCCGTGCACTGCAACAAGTGTAGCCCCTGCTCGCCACAACTGGAGAAAACCCACGCACAGCAACAAAGACCCAACGCAGCCAAAAGTAAAATAAATAAATAAATAAATAAATGACCACGTGAGAATACAGGGCTCTTTGCTTACACTTCTTTCTGTTAATTCTCTTACAGTTGTTTGAAGTAGATTAAATGATTCTCTTTTTGTAAATATAGAAATGGAGGTTCAGAGAGTTTAAGCAGTGTGTCCTTGCCCAAGTTTGTAGACATTTAAGACCAAAACCAGGATTTCAATCCAGGTCCCTGTGTGTAGAACCCACGCTCCCTCCACCACCCTCTGGGAATGAGAGGAAGGCTGCACAGACCACCAGGTTCTCAGTTTCACCATAATTTATCTCTAGATAGAAACACTTTTCCCCTTCTTGAAAGGGCATAGTCAAAGTAAGAGTTTTTCCCCTTAAACTGTGAGCTACTTTCAGAAGGTCTGTTTTAAAAGGTAGGAATAAAGAAGAAGAAAAGTTGCAAAACTTTGTTGCGACAGAACAGTTGCAACAGAAGTACTATTTCCTGTTCTTTCAAGGGAAAATCAATTATTTTGTTCAGTACATTTGAAGCTACTTTTGTACATCAAGAGCCCCTTCCTGCTCTGCTTCAAATAGAGGATACCTTTTTTTTTCACATTACTAGAAACAGGTGCCGATCACAGATCTTTTCAGGTCTTTAGTTTCTACTTCCTGAACCATGCACAAGCCAAGTTTGAAATTCTCATGGTATTCCAAGTAGAATAAGTCTCCCTAGTACATAAAATATGAGGGGAGCAGATTTGGGTTCTCATTCAATTAATCTATCGAGACTAGATGATGAGGGCCTCTTGCTGGAAAACAAGGCCTACCTATGCATCAGTAACTGTTGTTTTGTTGTTCTCTCATCTATCAAATTTTGTTACATGCCAGTGTAACTTAGCATTAATTGTGATATACACCAGATTTCATAAGTAATACGTAAATATATTAATATGCTATGCTATTAAGTACAACATAAACTCTTTCTCTTCCATACAACTGGAGGAGTAGAAATATTTTGCTAAGTTATTATTTTGTCATTGGAAGTGTAAAAAGAAATGTGTTTGAGTGATTTTTATTTGTATTGGCACATTTAGGGCCTGAATTCATGATGGGTGGGTGTATGGATGGATGGATGGATGAGAGGGGAAGGAATGAGCATATTTGAGCATGTTTTATGTCTCAAACACTGTTATTGGCATTTTACATTTTTTCTTATTGAATTACTGTTCTTATTGATAACCAGAACCCTAGGTTTTAGCCCATAGGTAAGGCTCTGTTTAAGCCTTTCACATCCACTCAGGTTGTGAAATAAGGCATTCTTTTGGTGCTTTGCCACTGCAGTTTTCAGGCATGTTAATTCCATTCCCAAAGGAATGATTGTTAAGAAGTGGCATTTTGAAAGTTTATATAAGTTATATTTTTGCAATGCTTGAGGAAATATACTTTTAGATCATAGCAAGCGTGATGAATTCCCCTGTTACTATTAGGAAAGAAGATGCCAGTGCTTGTGTGTGTGTGTGTATATATATTCATGTTAAGTGAACCACTCTATGTGGTTTCCAGCAAATTAGGATATCTGTTTTCTAGTACAATTGGTGAAAATAACCCTATCTTTGGGCTCTTTTAGAGGCAACTGATAGTATCAAAGTCATGTTGTCAAAATTAGGATACTCTTGTCAAGGTTGCCAGTAGTTTGGGGAAGAGAAGGTACTTTACTATTATGACTGCTGTTGCTGTGACTGTTGTTATAAATGACAACAATAATAATAGTAGCTAGCATTTATTGAACACAATATGTGCTAAAAATAGTGCTAAGTATTTTGCATCATTATTTCTTGTTCTACAAAAACAAAAGCTAAGGCTAAGAGATTAAGTGATTCATCTAAAGTTGCACATATAAGAAAAAGGGAGAGAAAGCAAAGAATAATCCCAACATATTCTGCATCCTAGTCTTGGGCTTTGAAGTCAGGAATCTTTTAAGTGAAAGCAATACAACTCAAACTGATTTATGCCAAAATGAGGATTTATTGACTCATGTAATTGAAAAATCACAGATAACTATATCTTCAGGTAAGGCTGTATCCAGGAGCTCAAATTGTGTCTCATTCCCCTCTCTTCTCTCTCTCCCTCTCTATTGTTCCCCCCAATTTCTCCATCTTTTGGCTCTGCTTCTTCGTTGTCTTTCTTCTCCAACAGAAGTCTAGCCACCAACAACTCTTAAGCTTATATTTTAGTAGCTAAGTCAACCAGTGGAAACAGCATTTTACCCCAGTGGTTCCAGGGAAAAGTCCCAGAACTGAATTTTATTGGCCTGCCTTAGTTCACATGCCCATCCCTCAACCACCAACTGTACTGGAGGTGGAGTGCTGTGATTGGCCAGGCTTCGGTCATGAACCCATCCCATGGGACCAGCACTACCCAAGCTAAATGGACTAAGAGTGGGAGAGGATTGTTTCTCCAAAGAAGAACAATGCTTTTCTTTTTTAATTAGAAGGGTAAATGGATGTTGCCAAACAAGACCACAGATGCCTACTACAGCCACTTAGACACAGAAACTGCCATCTCTCAGACTTGAGACGTCACGGATCAGCCTCATTCATGAGGTTGATGGTTCAGTCACATTCATCCTGGAATCATCATGTCAGTAGGTTATCTAACTTACTCTTTTAGAAAAGTGTTGAAAAGCTTCCAAATGGCAAAATGTACTATTAGAAGGCATCTTAATTTTGTAAAGTGACTCTTTCCCACTGAAAAGCTTCCAAATGGCAAAATGTACAACTAGAAGGCATCTTAATTATGTAAACTGACTGTTTCCCACAACTCACTAAAGCTTCCAGAATCATGAATACGAAAGGACCAGAACTGAGGTTAAAGTATTGATAGTTCCCACCAGTGAACAAACCTAAGATTATAATTACAATGGGTATTTGGCCAGTTCTGAAATGTTTAACAGTAAAGATTCAAGTCACATTCAAATCTAAACCAGAATAAGGACAGGACTTATTTAAAGGGTCAGATTAGGAGCTGGTGATGAAAAGATAATGTAAACAATGATTTTAAACAAAAGTTAATCTACTTTTATACCATTTGTTTTTCTGTATATTTTGTTCTCCCTGAACTGGCTCACTCCTGAAACAGCTGCTTCTGGAGTTTATAACAGCACATGGTTGGGGAGGGAGAGGACTGCCAGCTATACAAATGGCAGAATAATGACTAAATGGAAAAACAGCTGAGTGCTATAATCTACAGATGATATGACCGCATCAAAACCAGGGAAATGAGGTGTCTCCACTTAATCGTCTCCAGACTGCCATCTCTGGCGGTGCAGTCTTCTGACTTTACAAGCCAGCTCTGCTGCATTCAAGTCCAGCCAGAAAGAAATGAAGGGAGAAAGGACCTCGCTGTCCTTTTTTATAAACTGCATTGAGGTGTCTCTGGCCTCCCCTTTTGGGAGCAAAGGCAATGCCAGTATATCCGTAGAGAGACTGGCTTTGCGGCTAAAACCCTTAGCCAGAAAAAATTTAATAGATGGTTAATGGACAAGAATCTAACTTCTGGAGTAGTGAATATTAATAACGAGAGACTGACATCATGTGAAAAATCAGACGTGAGGCATCTTTTATTTAAAACATCCGTGTGTCATTGTGGTTTTCAGATTGAAAGCCCCTGCTTTGTCACTATTTCTTCATCTACTCCAGGGACACTTGTGGCCATAGCATAATTTTTTGGTATTTAAAATGCAGGAATTACTTGCTACTTAATGCTACTAGAGCAAATGTAGCTGCCTCAAATTCCATTTTTATTCATCAGGATACTTTCTTTTTTGTGTCCCTCCTAGCAATTTCCAATTATACACAATTTTTTTTTTTTTTTAGAGATGAAACTCACTTTTTAAAAAATTTTTATTTATTTGTTTATTTATTTATTTATGGCTGTGTTGGGTCTTCGTTTCTGTGCGAGGGCTTTCTCTAGTTGTGGCAAGCGGAGGCCACTCTTCATCGCGGTGCGCAGGCCTCTCACTATCGCGGCCTCTCTTGTTGCAGAGCACAGGCTCCAGACGCGCAGGCTCAGTAGTTGTGGCTCACCGGCCCAGCTGCTCCGCGGCACGTGGGATCTTCCCAGACCAGGGCTCAAACCCGTGTCCCCTGCATTGGCAGGCAGATTCTCAACCACTGCGCCACCAGGGAAGCCCCATACACAATTTTAATATTTCATGGTTGTGTCATTATGAAACTAGCAAACCCAGCTGCCATTTCTTGGTGAGATAACTAGTTGTATGTGTGCTTGAGTTGTATTTTATGCTTGTCATACAAGACACTCATATTTCTTGCAAATTTCCAAGAACATTGTTAAGGAACAATTGTATACTTGCCACTCATAATTTCATTTAATCCCCATAGAATCCTTAAGAGGTAGGCACTATTTCCTATCTCTCAATTCCACAGATAAGGAAGGAAAAAAGTGAGACTCCCTCCCAGAGGTTAAGTAACATGGCCAAGGTTATGTAGCAGTAACAGAGACAGGATTCAACTCACTCCCTTCTCACAACAAAGCCTATACTTTTCCCAGTCAGATTCCCAGCAACCTCCCCTCTTTTCATTGACATTCAGAATGCCTTCAAATTATCTTCATCCATCCCTGGATTGAAACCTGCTCTCTGGGCCCTTGCACACTGAGATGCCAATTACTACTAACACAATCTTTATGTGGGACTCATCTTGTTTTTTCCAGGCATAGTCACATTTTAATATTTCTCAGATGTCCCAACATTGCCGTGTATCAAAATGACTGCAGAGAAATTGATTGCTGGGTTTGTTTTCAGTAGAAATGCACCAGCCTCATCCCTGTGAGCTTGCTAACTCAGTAAGGCTAAAGAGGGTCCAATTTCTAAAGGGCCAAAGGTGATTCTGATACCCAGCCAGGGTAGAGAATCATTCATTTTAAAAGGATCAAGTTTCATTGGTGTCCTAAGGTACAGCAGCCTAAAACCAAAGGAAATTTGAGGAAGCTGTTGATCCGTAACTTATTAATTCAGTGTGGAGTACCAAAGTTACTGACTTTTTCTGGTTCTGGGTTATTACATGTGGCCTTGCGCAAAAGAATATTATTCCAGGAATCTTGATAATCTGCTAAGCACCCTTGCCAACAGATGTGCCAGATTTTGATATGGTATGGTCTGATTCTTCCATGTTCTATAGAATTCCCCAGGTAAGCCTTTCACACACATTCATGTGTCAATAGAAAACCAAGCACATTAGCTTTATTTCTTGGGAGCGTGCAGTCGGCAGTGCAAAGTGGGCTCAAGCCATGAAAGACTGGCATAGCCATTGGGTCATTATAGAGATTTTCTTGTTGACCCTTTATTTGTTGTTGAAATAAGAGATTTAAAAGTTAAAGTCCTTGTGATTCTCAGATGAGGAAGTTGAAAATAATTAACCCCATCTGTTTCACGTTGTTGCTGTAGAGCAGTGGTTCTCAAAGTGCGGTTCTTAGGATGAGCAGAATAGGCATTACCTGAGAACTTGTTAGAAATGCCAACTCTAGGTACCCACTCTAGACCTGCTGAGTCAAAAACTGTGGGAGTGGAGCCCAGCAATCTGTTCTGGAACAAGCCCTGATACATGCTAAAATGGGAGAACCAGAAAATCACTTTTGTATTTGCTGTTTTTACACCTTTCTTGAGATATAATTAATATACCAAAAACTGCACATATTTCATGGATAAAATTTAATGTTTCGCCGTATACATGCACCAGTTATACCATTACCACCATCAAGATCACTTTGCATGAGAAGGGGAACCATGGGACTTTGAGGAGAAAAGTGGCATGTCTGATATTTTAAAAGGGCCAGTCATTGTTTTATATTCTAAATTCTAAAGGAAAAGGGAGGAAGGGGGCAGCCAATTTGGAGGACATTGCAGAAAATCTGAGAAATGATGGTGGCTTAAAAAGTGGTGAAAAAGCATGATAGTGCTGGGGAAGGAAAAAGTGGTCAGATTTGAGTTATATTTTGAAGGTAGAGTTAATAGGATTTGCTGATGGATTAGATGGCAGGTGTGAAAGAAGAATCAGAGGTGACTCCATGTTGTTTGGCCTGGCCTGGGAGAATGGAGTCACCATTTACTGAGAAGGGAAAGACAGTCAAAGGATTAAGTTTGGGGGGCAAGTCATAAACTTAATTTTTCTGCATTAAACGTTTGTGTAGAGATGCCAAGTGAACAATACGAAGTACAGAGGCACGATTTAGGCTGGTTA
Source organism: Balaenoptera physalus (assembly GCF_965194825.1). NCBI lineage: Eukaryota > Metazoa > Chordata > Mammalia > Artiodactyla > Balaenopteridae > Balaenoptera > Balaenoptera physalus. The sequence continues at coordinate 98,130,308 of NC_138896.1, read as the reverse complement.
AAAAAATGTTGAAGACATCAGATTTTGGTTATATGAGTTTGCTATTGCTGCTGTAACAAGTACTGTAAATGTGGTGGCTTAAAACAGCACTGATTTATTATCTTAAAATCCTGTATGTCAGAAGTCTGACACAAGTTTTACTAGACTAAAACCGAGATGTCAACAGGGCTATGTTCCTTTCTGGAGGCTCTAGGGGAGAATTCATATCCTGGGCTTTTTCAGCTTCTGGAGGCTGCTGTATTCCTCTACTCATGGCCGCCTTCTTCCATCTTCAAAGGTAGCAATGGTGAGTGAAGTCTTCATCACACAGCATTGCTCTGACCTCCTCTTCTGCCTCCCTCTTCCAGTTTAATGACCCTTGTGATTACACTGGGCCCAGCTGGATAATCCAGACTAATCTATTTTTAGGACAGCTGACTGGTCACCTTAATTCCATTTGCACCCTTAATTCCATTTTTGCCAGGTAAGGTCACATATTCACAGGTTCCAGGAATTTGAATGAGGACATCTTTGGGGATTGGTGCATTATTCTGCCTATGACATTGGTATATAAGTTGATACTGAATGAGATGCCCTAGCATGTGAGTACAGATATGGAAGAAGAGCAGTCCAGTGCCTGAGGCTGGGGAGGTGAGGTGGGACCAGCAAAGAAGACTGAGTAGAAGAAGGGAGAATGGAAGGAGTAAAAATAAGGAAAAGGGGGGTGGAGTCACAGAAGCCTAATGAAGAAAATCTTTCAAGGAAGAGGGAATGCCCTGCTATCACAATGCACCATAGATCAAGTAAATGAAGGCTGAGAATGGACCACTGGGATTGGTGAGTGTAAGGCATTGGTGACTTGGACAGAAGGTGTTTGAGTGATGAGTTGTATGTGGGTCTGTTTACTGCCTTGCTCACTAACACTATTCATATGATCAGTTTCACAAGCACCTGAATGCAGTAAAGTTGTTTATTCCTTGTAACCAGTATCTTCCATCTTTAAAGAGCTTTATTTCCACCATCCTATTTTTCTTTTCCTCTCCTAGCAACATTTCTTTATAACACTATCTTTGCTTCCTGGCTTCTGACTCTCTCTGGCACCCGTTTCACTAAAGCTTTTGTCCCCACCTCTCCACAGAAACAAGTTTCAAAGAGTGGAAGATTGGCTTAGTGCTGCTAGGGGTTTGTTAAGAAAGAAGCACCCTGTGGCAAATAAAAACCAGGCTGCGCCTAAGATGGAAAAACCAAGTTGTAAAGGAAAGAGTGATTCGTCCTCTTGTAACAGCACAAGGTGGAAAGTTTTATCCTGATTGCGAAAAAGGGAACAACAGAAATGTAGTTCTGAGGCCTCGGCACTTCTGCATCTTCCTGCTTTGTAGTTGTTTTCCCCATTGTCTTGCTTGTTAAAGCTGTGCTGAAGGAGGGAAGCAGATATTCTGATTCCTTGTGACTTGTGTCACAACAGCTTCTCTGTGATTAACTTGGAAGGAGTAAGGAAGGGCACGCTTGCTGGAGTAGCTTAAATTATTGACTGCTGAGATGTAGGCAAGCTGGGAAGGGCTTTGATGCCAGGGGCCTAGGCCCTGGACCGTGTGCCAGACTCCTGGCATCTGAATTCCAGTGTGTGTTGTGATCTGTTTGGCAGAGTTCTGTCATATTCACAATACATTTAAAACGCTCAGAAGCAAAGCTCAAGGCAAAGCTCTTTCAGTAACATTGCTACCTCAAATAATATTTACATTAACTGCTTTACAGGGTACCAAGAAATTTTGCAAGGAGTAGAAAAATCACTATATGTCAATAAAAAATTTTTATTGATGTATAGTTGACTTACATTATTAGTTTCCAGTGTATAACATAGTGATTTGATATTTTTGTAGATTATACTCCATATAAAGTTCTTATAACATATTGGCTATATTCCCTGTGCTTTACATTACTTCCTTGTAACTTATTTGTTTTATACCTACTAGTTTGTATCTCTTAATCCCACTCAGCTATTTTGCCCTTCCTCCACCCTTCTGTCTGTAACCAGTATTTTAATGCCCATTTAGAAATGAGGAGACAAAGTTTTTACCCAAGATTTCACAGCTATCAAGTGACTGTCTTGGACAGGTACACAAAGCTTCTCTGAAGCTTGAAACTAAAATTGAAAAGGGAAATAGTAATTGTTCAGTGATCTAATTCAGTAGCATAAAGCTTAGGAGTCGAGATGACATTAAACATACTATTAGAGAAAAATAATTAACAATAATTTAACTGGGAGAATATGGCAGCCACAGGTTGGTATGGAACTGAAAAACAACTTTCTCAGATTTGGAGAAAATCATCATATAGGGCAATATTTGATACATGGCTGGCTACCATATTTGCATTCTGGGTCTTTTAATACCAAAACTCAGAAGACCTTGACCCTTACCTCATACTATGTTAAAAAAAAAAATACTTCAGATTGGATCACAGACCCAAGTGTAAGGTAAAGCCATAGCATATCTAGAAAAACGAAATAGAGAAAAATCTTTGTAACTTTGGGTTAGGCAAAAATTATTTTATTAAGACTGAAAATATAAATCCTAAAGAAAAATATTTAAAACTTCTGCTCTTAAAACATTGAACAGATACGTCACAGACTGATAGAAAACATTGGCAAAATACCTATTTGGTAAAGAAATTGTATGTGGAACAAATAAAGAATTTCTAATCTCAATAAAAAGACAGAGAACCCAATAAAAATGTCAGAAGATTTAAATGAATACCTGTCGAAAAGAGATATGAGTTGCAAATGAGCTGATGAAAAGAACCTGAATATCATTAATTATTAGAGAGATGCAGATTAAAACTACGATGAGGTACCACTGTACGACATGGAGTAACTGGAACTCCACACGTTGCTGGTGGGAATGCAAGATGGTACAGTCACTTTCGAAAAGAGTTAGCAGTTTTCTTATAAAGTGAAACATACAACATATGACCCAACAATTTTCCTCCTAGGTATTTGCCCAAGAGAAATGAAAGCATATGTCCTCAAGATAACCTGTACACTAGTGTTTACAACTGCTTTATTCATAAGAGCCAAAAATTAGAAAAAGTAACAAATGCCCATCAGCAAGTAAACGGCTTAATAAATTGTGGTACATCTGTACAACAGAATATTACTCAGCAATAAAAAAGAAAAAGTTAATAATACATTCAACAACATTCTGGAAAAGGCAAAACTATGGTGATCAATAGTAGATCAAGGCTGCCGGAGGCTAAGGGTCTGCAGAAGGGCACCAGGAAACTTTTGGGGTGCGAAGGAAATGTTCCATGTTTTAATTGTAGTAGTGGTTACATGACTATACATTTTTGCCAAAACTCATCAAACTGTACACTTGAAAAGGGTGATTTTTGATGTGTGTAAATTGTACTTCAGTAGACCTAACTTAAACGAGTCAGAGGGAAGACTGAATGTAAAGTAAAAGAAACTTAACTCAGGGAGACAAAAAGGGGTAGGTTGTAGTCTAGCTAAGATAAATAAAGAACAAGAAGTCTTTTTTTTTCTTTTTTTTTTTTTTTTAAGGAATTTTCCAAATAGCCATCCATGGATTGTAATTCATCCCATTGTCATCTTTTTGGTGAGCACTGTATTGGCTCACACTGTGTATAAGTGAATGTTTTTAATGACTTAGCAACCCCTAAAACACACAGATTTCACATAAAAACCTACTTTTTTTTACTCTTTTTGTAAAAATGATCTGAAGACCTGGTCACATTGAAATGAGATTCCAATTCGGAGAAACCTGGCTGAGCCAGTGGAGAGATGGAGGAGGTGGGGACAGCTTCTCTCCTTTGCCTGTCTGGCTCCCACAGGCATTTCTGTTTGCAAATGTGGCTTTTCATCCCTAACAGTGCAACTAATGCCGGTCTCTAAAGGCCACCCTGTTGAGTAAGTGTAGGTAGTAGATTTGGCATGTGCAGGCCAAATGCCAAGCCTTTACACCACCAGGAATCTTGAATATATTGTAGATTTCCATTTTTAAAAATCTACCTTAGTTATAAAGTACTCAGTTGTATTTAAATAGCTGTTCTTATTTAAAACATGTTTTGAATGGTATTTTAATGTCAGGCTTAATCAGTGTCATTGCTGATATTTTAAGAATTATTATGGGGGAAGGGGAAAACCTTTCCAGGATATCAATGCTTAGAGCAATTCTAGCTATAGAAAAAAGCCCTCTTTGGCAAATCCACCTCCTAGAAGTACCTAAAGAAATCCCAGACCTAGGGCCTAAGAATATTTTAGCAGAATTTAGTGTATACCTTGCAAAGTCAATATTTTTCAATGATATTCCAAGTCACAACTAGGAGTCACAATTAGAAGGGAACATTTGATTAAAAACTGTTAACTGTAAATAACTAATAACAGTTCAAAGATGTGTAAGAAAGGAAATTTTTATCTAACTTTTTTCCTTTTTTCCTTCATATCTTCCACAGTAAAAATTATCTTCTTACTGGTTACATATTGTTAAAGTTCAGATGTTTTAATACAGACGTGTAGATGAGATTAGTATAACAGGTTACACAGAAAGGATCAATCTGTTACCTTATAGTGACTAATCATAGGAAAAGTTTCTAACAGATGGAAAAAAAATAGCACTTTAAGGAAGGAAAGCTCCTTTCCCCTCATCCCATGTCACAATAGAGAATATTTTCCTGCAGGGCTAGAATGTTCTTTTGTGGATGGAAAGTTTGAGGGTTACTCCTACCTTTCTTTACCGTGATCCCAAGCATGCCTAGGGCTATTGTCACTCTATAATAATGAGGGGACCATACATAAAAAGGAAGAACATTGTGGAGGAAGGCACAGAGGCTTCTGACATATTTGATTCGGAAATCCAGAGTTTAATGTTTTGACTCTTCTTATAGGAAAAAAAAATTGTTTGTGGTCTGTGGACCCACTCTCATATGACACAGCTTTAAAGCAAGTGATCAAATAAACTCTGGAAAGATTTAATGTAAGGAAATGTCAAGCTACTAACGCAAATTCTGCTTTCTGGTTTTAATGCTGCTATTTGCCCCACAGAAAACACACACCTGTGAGTATCATGAGCAGTGTTATTTTCAATAACTGAGCAATTTTCAGTAGATAAACATAGATGCTCATAATTCAGGCTATGTGCTTTTTTGTTATCTTTGACCTAGTACAGAGTTACTAGGCGTCATACAAAGATAAATGCATATATGAGGCTTGCAATTATTCCTCCGTCTACTGGCATTTTATTTATGCTTGTGTACCAGAGCATAGTATAATTCATATCTGTCACATGTTGCTGAGAGTCATTTTAAACCCATGAGGTAGATGAAAACAGGAGGATACCAAGATTTGTTACCAAGACCCTGTCTGGTTCACAGAAGTCATTGCCCTTGCTAGTGGATAGAGAGCTGCAAACGTTAAGAATAATGACTCATAAAAAAGGTCAGAGTCCAAAGCTGCTCCCTTTGGAATCTGTTTGAGCAGTTTAATAAACTGCTCAAAATGAAAAAGTACACAGGACTTTCTTTCAGAGTGTGAAAGATTTAGGAAATGGAAAATATCACTTAAAAGAGAAAATCCTAGCAAATTAGCGCTCTCCTCAGGGAATGCTTGGGTTTTGTGCGCATCTGCTTCCTGACCTACTCACCGAGAGTGCTCGTATAATTAGTTTTCCAGACAAGTGAATGCAGGCAAAATTGGCCATTCCTTATAACCGATATTAACAGGTTAATTTTAACAATGACTCCAAATAACCAGATTTACCAGCGTAAACTGTCAAGAAGGACTATTGATTTCTTTTTAAACTCCACTTCATTGTGTGAGCTGAATTGTTTTCCCTTCCTTCTTTCTGTCACCCTTGCTTGCCTCTGTGAGCTTGGCTTTGCTTGAAATGCGTTTCTCATTCCATAATCTAGAAACTTCCAGGAAGCCTTCCCTGACCCCTGAGTCTGAATTATGCTCCATGTCTGGGCTCCCGTAGCAGCCTGCAGTCATTGATTACCTTAGCTGTCTGCACCAAAATACTCCTACTTTAGAACCGTTACCACGGCATTTGATGTGTGGTTTGTACTTGATACAATGTACAGAGCAGGCAGTCTGGAGAATGGAAGAATATAGCAGAAGCCACTTCAGGAAGACACCACATAGGTTTTAAGTTTGTTTGTTTGGTATCCTTTATGCAAGGATCTGTCAAACTGCAGTAAATGTACTTTTAACAGAGTAGTTATGTCTACACCACATACACACTGACAACTCTTGTAGAAGTTATGTTTATATCAGAATAGCCTGCCTACCTTAATGTTCCCATCTGTAAAAAAAAATTACTCAGACACAAATGAAAGTACTTCACAGGAGCTAGATATTTGCAACACGTTTTGATGTTTGAGAAGACGTGGCATGTAACTGCTGGGAATCTCTCATTTTCCATTAAGTTGAAAAAGTAATCATATTCCTGAATAGCAGATCAATAGTTCTGGGATAAAAGAAAAGGAGATGAAAACATTCCTTTGTTTTTATGTTCTCCCCATAAAGTCTGGTAATCCAAAGTACTATTGAGACACAGAGAGAGAAAAAGGGATTTCTGTGTTTTTTATGCTTATTGTTGCCCAATTATTTAGGAAGAGAAGAAATGAGAGGTGATCTCTCAATAATCTGTTTCTATCCTCTACTCCTGAGATGAAAGAGCAATGCACAATGGCACAACACTTTGCATTTAAAAACTAAATATGACCATCAGCTAATTGTCCTCATAAATGAGTTTCAGACAATTTTAGAATATTCCACCAATGCTCAGAGCCTAAAGTAGAGATTGACAGGAAAGGTAGGAAGGAGGCAGGTGGTGTAGGTCCCATGAGTGTTGGGGGTGGGGCATCTGAATTAATGAGTTGGGCAGTGTCTTCAGCTCTAAAATGAGGTTGAACAAAATTATCTTTAATGGATTCTTTTAGCTATAAAATTATATAGTGTTATGATCCTAAATCAGCCATGCTCTTCAGTAAGAAATGAAAATCATCATGCCTAACCTTTGCGCAGTGCCTTACAAAGAATTTTCACATTCTTTACCAAATGCAGTCAACACTTATGTTGAAAAGACCTACAGTTTTTTTCTTGAATGATTATTTATTTATTTATTTATTTATTTTATAAGCTCATTTATTTATTTATTTTTGGCTGCATTGGGTCTTCATTGCTGCACGCACGCTTTCTCTAGTTGTGGCGAGTGGGGGCTACTCTTTACTGCAGTGCGCAGGCTTCTCATTGCGGTGGCTTCTCTTGTTGCGGAGCACGGGCTCTAGGCATGCAGGCTTCAGTAGTTGCAGCACGTGAGTTCCGTAGTTGTAGTTCGTGGGCTCTAGAGCGCAGGCTCAGTAGTTGTGGCGCACGGGCTTAGTTGCTCCACAGCATGCGGGATCTTCCCGGACCAGGGATCGAACCCGTGTCCCCTGCATTGGCAGGCAGATTCTTAACCACTGCGCCACCAGGGAAGCCCTTGAATGATATTTACATGCAACCTATTCATTCACTTATTTATTCCACAAATGGGTCATTGGTTTCTACTCTGTCCTATCCAGTGTGCTAAGAGCTTGGGAAACAAAAGTGAACATAATTTAGGCCTTGAGTTTATGAAGTGTACAGTCTGTACTTCATCGGACAAACAGATATTAAATATACATATACAAATATATACATATTGATATATATCTAGAAATATATTTTATATAATTATATATAATTATATGTATAATTATTTATACAATTTTATTTATACAAATGTAATTATAAGTTATGAAAATCACATAAGAGGAAGAGTTAAATGAGTGAAAACACCAAGTTGAAATATTTTAGATAGGGCTGTCCAGGACGGTCTGAGGGGCTCACATGTAAAATGAGACAGGAATCTTGTAAAGGAGGCAGCCTTTCAAAGAACAGGGGAGGAATGCTCCAGGCAGGAGGAATGGCACGACGAAGGCCTTAAGGAGGAAAGAGGGGAGCGTGTTGATGTCACTGAACACAGGGCAGTGTGGCTGGAGCAGGAAGAGCAAGGGACGGGGTGGGGGGCAGAAGGTAGGGTGGAAGGGGTTTACAGGGGTCATGTCTTCTAGGCCACAGGAAAGATTTAGATTTAGATTTTCTTCAGAGTGCAAGGAGAAAACAGGAACGCATTTTCCATAGGGAATGTTACGGTCTTATTTATTTAACAGACTTCTCTGGTGTCTGGGTGGAGAGCGGTTTACAGAGAGCAAGAGAGGACCTTAGCACTTGTCCAGGTGAGGGAAGATGGCGGCATGGGCTGGGCAGAGGGGTGGGGGAAGGGCATATTTGGGGGGCAGATTAGAGGTTCTACCAACAGGGCCTGCTGTTGGGACACAAGAGAGGAGGTGACACCCCAGTTTCTCTCTTAAGCATCTGGCTTGCTTATAGTGTCATTTGCTCTGACTAGAGTGATTGAGGGAGGAATAGGTGGAGGAGGGGGAGTAGAAAGGTGTGCTTCGGGTCCTGTTAACTCGGAGGTACCTGTGAGACCTCCATGTGGACACCTCCAGCAGGTGATGGGACACATGTGTCCAGGAGTCCCTAACAGAAGTCATGCCCAGAGATAGAGCTTGCAGGTCATCTGCATGTAAAGAGGATTTAAAGTCCTGGGGTGAAGGTATATAGAAAGCTCTAATGAGGCAAATGGTTCTGTTCTTTGTTGGGAAACTAGATAAATCAAGATTCTCAGCCCATCTTTTTTTTTTTTTTTCAATTTTTAAAATTGTGGTAAAATATTTATAACAAAATGTATCATCTTAACCAACTTTTATAGGAATATCTGAGAAAATTCTTTAATAAACTATATCACTTCACATTATAGCCATGAGTACTTTTTTTCCCATTTTTAAAAATTGTAGTATAATGCACATAAGATACAATTTACTATCTTAACCATTTTTAAGTTTACAGTTCAGTGACTTTTTTTTCCCCATGTCTTTATTGGAGTATAAGTGCTTTACAATGTTGTGTTAGTTGCTGCTGTATAACAAAGTGAATCAGCTATATGTATACATATATCCCCATATCCCCTCCCTCTTGCGTCTCCCTCCCTCCCACCCTCCGTATCCCACCCCTCTAGGTGGACACAAAGCACCGAGCTGATCTCCCTGTGCTATGTGGCTGCTTCCCACTAGCTATCTATTTTACGTTTGGTAGTGTATATATGTCGATGCCACTCTCTCACTTTGTCCCAGCTTCCACTTCCCACCTGTGCCCTCAAGTCCGTTCTCTACGTCTGCGTCTTTATTCCTGCCCTGCCACTAGGTTCATCAGTACCGCTTTTTTAAATTCCATATATATGCATCAGCATACGGTATTTGTTTTTCTCTGTCTGACTCACTTTACTCTGACAGATTCTAGGTCCATCCATCTCACCACAGATAACTCAATTTTGTTCCTTTTTATGGCTGAGTAATATTCCATTGTGGCATTAAAACATTTTTATTGCTGGGTAACCACCACTTCCGTTCATCTACAGAACTCTTTTCATCTTGCAAAACTGAAACTACGTGTACATTAAAGACTAACCACCCCCCACCCCCATCCCAGGCCCTGGCAGCCACCATTCTACTGTTTGTCTCCATGATTTTGACCACTCTAAATACCTCATGTAAATGGAATCATATAGTATTTGTTTTTTGTAACTGGCTTCTTTCATTTAGCATCATTTCTTCAAGGTTCATCTCTGTTGTAGCATATGTCAGAATGCCCTTTCTTTTTAAGGCTGGACAATATTCCATTATATGCATATACCACATTTTGCTAATACATTTAACTGCTGAAGGATACCTGAGTAGCTTCCATGTTTTAGCTGTTGTGAATAATACAGCCCACCTCATTTTTAAACTCCTGAACCCCACATATCCATCAGTCTGCTGAAAGATGTTTATTAAACACCTATTATGTTCACAGCACTGTGACAAGCAAACCATAAACTGCTGATCTTAAAATTACTAGTGATGAATATTCTGATATGCTATTCTATAGCAAGTTAAAACTCCTGTATTTGGTATTGTCTGAACTGATTTTGCTTTGTGTTTTATATGAATTCATCAGAATCCCTGTAACATTTGTGGAACTTAATTAGAGAATACTACTTATAAAGTAATTTTTCTGGGTTAAAGTCAAATTCTGGTTCCTTTGGTGTGCTTTTATGAAATAGCTAGAGTAATGCAAACATAATTTTTTTTAAAATGTATATATATATATAGTGCCTATCACATTTAAGGCGACTCATTTACATTTATTCTCCCTTTTTATAGGAAGACAAAGAGGAAAGAATGTGTACAATCAGCAAATTTTCTCTGAAAGAAATAGGTCCATTACCCACAAATAAGATTTACTGCAGAATTATACATGAGAAATTGTAAAGAAAGTGTTCACAATTCAAACTTCACTGTAGGCATCTATTAGGGAGAAATGTTAGCTAGAAACCCAATTTCCTTATAAAGTAACAGCAAAAACAACTGGCATTTCTAGTAAGCAAAGTCTTAAAGTTACCACACACCAAATTTTGGTTCATGAATGCAAATTTAGTACATGTTTTTGCTTTCAGGGAATGTTTACAGAACAGAAGGGACAATGCTTTAAGCAATTCAGTGCATAGGGAGAGATTGTGAAAAAGAACATATAAACCTTGATATACGAAGGCTTTAAAATATATTAAATGATTGTGGTGACTCTGGAGAATTGTATTTATTATGCAATTTTTCCTCTTTCTTTCTTGAAAATTGATATTCACAGTGTCTTTTGCTGAAACACTGTTTTATACCAGAAAATCCATACTTACTCCATACTAGAATGAGTGAGTACTTTATGGCAGTATTTGTATGAAAATGAGTGTTTTCTATGTCAGAAGGTTGTTCCTCAGCATCTTCCACTTGGCCACAAGTCATGAGCCCTTTAATCCCAGAAATGGAATCTCTGTAATGAAAAAACGTTCCATGGCTTCATTAATTGATGACATCATCTCAGTGTTTTCTCCACAAGGTCATAAACACATAAATGCATTGCTGATGGGCTGTCTAATCGAAATATGATAATGTTGTACTCTCCCCTCCTTGGGATTTCAAGACACTTCCAGTCAAAGCATCGGCTAGGTCAGCTGTATTGGACTGGTCTTTGGTTTTCCTTCCTCTCACAGATTCAGTGGAACAGATTCTCACCTTTCCAAGCAGTCACACCAAAAATCACTTCAGAGGGGGCACCAGAGTAGGGAAAGAAACACCTTCCATAATGAATAATATTGTTGATACCAGTGTTAATCATTTGAATGAGATCATTAATTTTTTAACACTGAACAGGCCATCACTGTGTACTTCAGTTTTAAGTTTATAACTAATGGAACCCAGAAAAATATGGAGATGGTCTGATAGGAGCGTTGCAGGATAGGGAGTTGCATTGGGCCTACAAGTCAAGTCAGCTCCATGAATCACCTTCTCAGTCCACAAGCTTTAGGTAAGCCAGCCTCACACCTGCTCAACTCCTTGATTAGTATGTCATCTCATTGCCCAGAGAGAGCATCTCTGAGAAGCTGGAGCTGGGACACAATTTACTGGATTTTTAAGAGAATAAGTATAACACATCTATAGGGAGCCCCTTTCCTTTCTAACTTGTTTCCTCTCTGTCTTAGTTTATGTAATTCCAGGCAATAAAAAAATCATACATCTTGGTAATCAGAGACTAGGTCTCTATTTTCCCAGGTAGGTGTGATTTCCACCAAATCCCCTAAGGATTTGTTTTCTCCGTTTTGGCAGTCTCCTTCCCCCCCTCTTCTCCCAATCCTCTTGACAATTCCTCTAACATTTACTCCAACTCTGATCCATTTACTCAGTGTTACATCAACATGTAAAGTTTCACATACCTATTATGCAGAGAGATTTCACTAAATGGAGAAAAATGCACACCCTGAATAGGATGGAAGGGTAAGGTTACTATGGTTACTTCAGATACCGGGCTTCTACTTATGTAAATTGTCTTCTGTGGAAAAGTAAGAAAGAAACTGGCCTCCTAGAACACTTAAACCAAAGTCCTCACAAGACTTCATTCAGAGCCTCATTTGCAGCTGAATAAAACCTTGCCTCTTTTCTCTGCTTCCCCAGTTATCTTTTTAAGTCACTTTGTTTATATTTGAATATTCTCCTTGTCTTATTCCTTTTCCCTTTGTCCCCTTTGTGAACTGGTGAGATGGACGGGATTGAATCCTAACTAGAAATCTTTTTGTATCTGACAGAATGTTACCAAAGTCGACTGACAGTTGACCATTGTAAAGAGATTGTAATGGGCGGGCTACATGTATGAAATGACTACCCAGAAGCCCAAGCATATAAATTAATGAAGAATAATGTGGCCATGATTTCTGATCAGTGAATTAGGGGTATTAATTTCATGACTCAGACTGTCAAAAGTCATACCATTCAAGTTGTTAATTTCTATTAAGTCAGTGTGTCTCTGTGTTGGCCAGAATTGTAGAAGGAAAACTATATGGGGGTTAGAAGCCAAAACACCCTTTAGAAATATATAGACTATTCATGGAAAAAAACCATTGAAAGAGAGAGGAAGCTAGCTACAGTCCTGAAGAAGATACTAGATAGATAGATAGATAGATAGATAGATAGATAGATAGATAGATAGATAGATAGATAATCTGACAAAGAGTTCATATTCAATATAAACAATTCCTAAAAATAAATAAGAAAAGTCAGGCAACACATTTGAAAAATGGGGAAAAGACTTGAACTAGATATATAAAAGAGAGATTGCCAAATGGCAATAAATAGACTACAACATCATTAGTCAGCAGAGAAATGCAATGTAAAACCACAATGATATACCGTTACACACACACCAGCATGGTTTAAGTGAAAGACAACACCAGGTATTAGCCTGAATGTGAAACAACTACAATACTTAGGCACTGTTACTGGTAGTAAAACTTGATATATTGTTGGAAAACCATCTGGCAGTATCCATTAAAGCTAAACATAAGCATGTCCCATAACCCAGAAATTCCTAGGTATATACTGAACAGAAATGTCTGCGATGGTCACCAAAGTACTTGCACAAGAATAATTATAACTGTGTTATTTCTAATAGCCCTGAACTAGGAATTGCCCAACTATCAGCAGTTGATTAGATAAATAAATTGAGTTATACATTGGAATACTATAGAACATTGAAAACAAACTCCTGATGCTTTTATGAATTAATTTCACAAACATAATATTGAGTGAAAGAAGCCAGGCACAAATGAATACACATTGCATGATTCCAGTAATATAAAGAAAGTTCGAACATAGACAAAACTAATCTGCAGTGTTAGAAGTTAGGTTATGCCTACCTGTGGATAGGCTTAATCCCTAGAAGAAGATAGAATGTAGGCTTCTAGGGTTTGAGTAATAATATGGTTTTTTTTAATCTGGGTGCTGGTGAGTTGGGAATTAAACACTTATATTAACTCAGTCCACTAATAAAGAGCCAGTCTTTTAACTCCCAGACTGACCAGAAAATTATACCCAAGGAAAGCTGGTCAGAAACCAAGGTGGACCCTTTAAATTAAGGGAAACTTAATTATTTAGGGGAGTGGGGTGAGACGGATGTGTAGACCAGACAGAACCACTTAACACAAACATCAGATGCTCTCACCACCCTTCAGGTTTTCCTGGTTTTGTATGACCCAGTGGAAGAACGCTCTTCTATGGTAGCCCTTGAATCCAGTCATGATGGGTTTTTGAAGACTTCCTCCATAGCACCTCAGATCAGAGTTGGCTTTTCCTCCTTCTCACCCCGTTACTGAGTTTCTTGGTCATAAACACAAATCACTTTGGCCATAACGTAGTGGGTTTGAGATTCTGCCCAGCCCCAAGTGTGAGAACTTTGCCAAGTGACTATGGGAAAGTAAAGAATCTGATTGATTTTGGCTACTTTTTGACTTCTCTAGGATACCAAAATAAACTTGCCTAAGTGACACTTCAGACAAGATCTTTTAGTTCAGCAGCAGATTGACTAAACTTCTGAAAAGCAGGAGTTAGAAATGGCAGTAAATGGGGATCAAATGAGAAGAGAGCCATCAATAATACCATTTGATGCAGAAATTCCACCACTAGGTGTAAACCTTCCTTTGAATATGTTACACTGATACAGATGACAAAAAATAAGTGTATTCTTTTTCACCACATTCCCTTGAAACCCTACTTGAAAGTGGTTCTCAAATTGTGGTCCTCAGACCAGCAGTATCATCATCACCTGGACACTTGTTAGAAATGCAAATTCTCAGGCCCCAGCCACACCTGAAGCTCTGGGGGTGGGGCCCAGCAACTTGTCTTTTAAGAAGCCCTCCAGGTGAGTCTGGCACATGCTAGAATTTGAGAAAGTGATATGTCACCTTCATACTTCAGTGTCTTTGTTGGAAGGGGAAGGACATATGGCTTACATAGTCTTCACTTTGGGTTTTAGGGGAGCAGTATATATTAAACAAAACAATTAAGGCTTTTCAAAGAGTGCTCAAGGCACCCCCGGCTTGAAAGGGGCCTCTACTGGGAAGATCAGCAGTTCTTAATTCAAGCTGCACACTAGACACACCAGAAGAGATTTTAAAAAATCCTGTTCAGGGCTCATCCCCAGAGACTGTGATTTAACTGATCTTGAGTGAAGTCCCATACATCAGTATTTTTTTTTTTAAAGTGCCTGTAAAATAGCAAAAAGCCAGAGTTGAAAACCAGTGATTTGGTTCACCAAACTCCTATGTCTGAAGATGCAATTATTCTTGTTTTTGAAGAGTTGCTTCCCCCAGGCTACCGGTTTCACTGTTCAGTTTTCTGTTCGTCTTCATGTCTAATCAAAGTCTCTCTTTCTGTGGTTTGACCCATTTGACTCAATTGCTTTTAAAATACTTGTTGATTACCTGCAGTGCAGCAAGTAGGACTGTGAAATACAAGTAGCCTTCACCTCCCATCTGGCCCATGTGGTTCTCATCTCGTTCTTCAAAAATGTCAAAATGTTTTTGTGTGTAGTTCAGTAGGTGGGGCTCTGCGGTCCAGCAGCTCTGAATGTGAGTGCCAGCCTCAACCCTGATTTTGAAAGAAGCTCTCTTGAGCAATTAGCTTTGCCTCTAAGAGTCTTGGTTTTCTCATCGATAAAGGAGGCTAGTCTAGTGCCAAATCACAGTACATTATTGGGAGGATTAAATGAGGCAGTGCAAAGGAACTCTTAACACAGCACCTGGGATACTGGTAAGCCCTCAGCGTACAGTCTTCATTACTGAGGGCCCATTTCTGGCCATCTGTCACATCCTCACCAACTGTTCCAGAATTGAATGTCAGAGTTCAGTCCCAGCTCACTCCTCAGAAGCTAATTGTATGACCTTAGGTGTGTCATTTAACCCCTCTAAGCCTCAGACTCCTCATCCATAAATTGGGGATAATTTTAATACCTCATGTAAAAACTGCATAAAATAAGCACCAGAGATTACTTAGCCCAAGGCAAATCATTGTTTGGTTATTACAATAGCGTTATTTCGTAGACTGAAACTGATTTTAAAATCTTTTCAGGACAATTATTTAAGAGGTTTCAGCATTAGACTCCCAGATAATTGGTCTTCCATTAAGTTAATATTTGGGTTGGGACTGGATTTGGGTTAGTGTTGCAGTTAGTGTAAGTATTAACTTAAACACAATTAATTATGTGGCCAGGGGGTTATGGTACAGAAGGAAACCAGCTGGCTTTACCTCTTCCCAGTTTCCAGTCCTCCCTGAAGCCTCCTTCTCTTCCCTCCAGGGCTTCTCACCTCACTTCTCTAAGAGCCCTCCTTCCTTTCATCACCCATGTAGCTCTCACCAGCAGCACTGAGACTCACAGCCTCTCTTCAGCAGCAGACAGACCTGATCCACAGTCTAGCTTCAGCCTCTCTTTCTCTTCCCCCCACTGAGGACTGAATCCTCCTGATGCTCAGGAAACATACCATGCTCAAACGTGGTTAAATTCTTTCAAACCCGCTAAAAACTTCCCCTTTCTAATGGCTTCTAATTTGAGAACCAGTACCAGTCATTCTTTTGTCTCCGGTGCTTGGAAACTAAAATATCCTTAAGCCCATCTGTGAAGCAACCAATTCAATTAAATTTTGAGATAAGTGCCCATAAAGCATAATTGAGAAAAGACAAGAGAAGCTTGCCGTAAGAAATGATGAGTTCCCAGTGACTACAGGACTACTTACGTTGTGATTCTCCGCCTTCCAAATGTGTCTGCTATTCATGAGTCATGTAGTCTTGTGCCAGTTTTTGCAAACCATTGTCAGGGCTGCCAGGCTGATTTCCCTGTCTCTGTGCATGAATGGCAGTTCCATGTGTTCACTGATTAGAGAAGCGCAGAGGGAGGAATTAAAAGGATTATCCTAAATGCATCCATTGAGAAGATTTGAAAGAAGTCAAAAGTCTGGTGTGATTCAAACAGGAACCAACTTTTTTTTATTCCCAAAGGATACTAGTGCTGTATTAGGAAACATTTCATTGCTAATCAACTACTAACTAATCCAAGTATGTGTTGTCAACTTCTTGGGTTTCCATCAAAAACTGTCGTGTCTTAAAGCAGCCTCTCCTAGTGGTCCAGACCTTACTAGGCTTCCTAAATTAGTTGGGTTTTCTTAGTTTGTGGGAGTTGCATAGGTCATGAAGCCCAGCACTTGGCTAAGCATGAATTCACGCTCTAAGAGCTCTGGAAGTAAACATTCAGGCCATTCTGGAAACCTCGTTTGCCAACTCTATTTGAGGTCTTATTAAGGGATAAATTCCTCTGGTCTGAGAAGATTCATGTTGATTAAAGCACAGTGGCTCTTCCCATTCAACAATCACGTCTATTGATCCTGACTTCAGTGTTTCCACTGATGTGCTCCACCTTGCCAAACTCTGAGTTCACTCCTGCCCCAACCCCACCATGAGCCTTTAACACTTTTGTGGAATAAGTCCTGGATGCTCTCCATTCATGCTTTGGTTCCTCTGGACCCTGCTCTAACTGCGTCCTGCCCTCCAGCCCCACCTAGGTGGAGGAAATAATAGAGCTATGATAACAGTGTTGGCTCTGTCTCATCTTAGGAGGACCAGCCTCATCACATCTAGCAAGTCAGCTGGTAAATCTCCACTACCAGGGAATTCATCACCATGAGGGCAGCCTTCAAAGCCTCTGATTGTTAAGTATTTTCCCTAAAACTGAGCTGACATCTGTACCTTTATAGTGGCAAGATAGGGTGATTAAGTACCGGGGTTCTGATCTTAGCTCCACCACTTACTTGATTGAGCCTTTACCAAATTGCTCAGTATATCTAAACCTCACTTTTCTAGTCTCTAAAAGAAAAATAGTGGCAGTAAGCATTGTGTAGGGTTGTTGGGAAGATAAATGAGGACTTTTATAAAACATATAAAATATGTTTATAAAGCATATACGTGCCAGCACAGTGACTGGAATTTGATGTGATAAGTTCAAATCTTATAAATAATAGTCCTTCATTTGTTTGAAGACAATTTTCATATCCCACCAAAGGAATTTTTTCCAGAATATTCTTGCTATTTTAACCATTTATTTTGTAAAATGGATTTGAATCCCATCCCTAAAGCATAGTGGGTCAGAGGATCAGAGCATATGGTGTAGACTCAGGAAAGATGGGTTCAAATATAATCTCCACTTCTTGTTAACTACAGGACTTTAACCAAATCAGGTACCCTCTCCTCTGATAAAGGTAGTCTTTTTAAAGTTCTTTGTTAAAGGCAGTCTGATATTGAATTGTGATTTGGGGGGCATTTACACTATAGTGTTTCTCATGTTTAACTTACCATCAAAACCCCAGGTCTTTGTCATTTATGTGATGTACTTGTGCAGTTGGTGTTTATTTCAGGGGGGTGGGAAGGTGAAATGAGAGTGGCAGAGAGGAGGGGTGATCTTAGTGTGGAATCCCATGAAGGGAGCAGGAACATGGAAAAGGCAGGAGGGCATGATGTATAAGAGACAAAAAGGCGGTGTGATGTCCTGCTGGCCTCTGCAGAGAATCAAGCATGACAGTTACATAGATTTTGCACATCACCATCTTCTGAGAAGCTATGTAAATACCTGTTTCTCAGGACCATGATGAAAGGAGGTGTATTGATCTACTCATGTCAATTTCCATTTTCAAGGGATAAGTTCAAGTTTCACTTGCATGGACACTGAGCAGATCCTCATGTGTCTGACTCCCACAAGGAGGCAAGAGGTAAATGAGGCAAGTAAGAGACAAGGTGCGATTAGTTGTGTCCATCTGAAGATGGTCACCTGAGCAGCAGCAGGCCAGAAAAAGTAACCAAGACCCTGGAGACCAGTGAGGTCAAGAAAACCAAGAATGCATCAACCACGGGTTGTGTTACACTCATGCAGTTGATGTTTTTAACCTACAGCAGGACTTTGTATGTGTAACTATTACATGTCCTCTTGTTAATCGGTCCCTCTTTACAACTTCATGATGTCTTGTTGGGTCTGTCATTCAGTGTAGTCGCTATGGCTAACATACTCATTGTCAGACATAATTAAATCAATCAGTATTCCATCTGGGTGTTCAAGATATTGAAAAAGAAATTGAATGAGTAAAGGCCCCATCAGGTATTCTACCTCATTGTTTTGCATCAGGTTTCAGTGTGTCAATGGTAATACCTCCCTTCCTTGAAGTCGGTCCTAACCAGATTTGCCAACAATTACTCTTTTCCTCTGTTAGAGACCGCACACACAGCACCAGCTTTAATAGAAGGAAACAGCCATTAAGCTACCAGAGTATTTAGATATTCTCTCAAAAAATGGTTTATCTTTTGTCCCAAACATATCCACTCTTTGCCTTTCAGTTCCATGGATCAACTAAAGTTTAAGTTGCCTAGAGAAGTTTTATGTAAATAAAGCAGCAAACTGAGTAGACAATAATTCCTATTTTATATGCTACACATCCTCTATGTTTCATCTAATCCCTTTCTTAAAGCTTCAGCAGCAGAAACAAAGATACCATGGTGCATACAAGGCTAAGTGCATTGAAAGACATTTAAACACATAAAAATCCCCTATGACATATTTATAGACATTTCCAATTAATTTATATTGGGGTATTCAAATAAGGGTTCTCATTTATTAATGCTCAAATTTGCCATTTTTAATAAAAAACTAAAAGGCCTGAAATATTGGAGATCCCATTTGTTGGGACTATATTGTCAGTCAGTTCTACAATGGAATCAATGATAAAGAAATAATTTCATTCACTTCATCTCATAAACATATATAACTATTTTATGTCACTATTTTTCCCCTCTTAGCTTAACTCAGTTTGAATTCAAATATTGAGAGAAGCATCTTCTTCAACAAACATTGTTTAAAAGCTAAAGGCAAAAGCACAATACTGATGTCACAAAATGAGATTCAATCTTACTATCATCTTTTCCATGAAAGAAAATCAGATTCCTTTCCAGGAATGAGGATATGTCCAGGGTGAGGAAGGTAATGAAGTGAAGAAATAAGAAAGCATTTTCTTACATTCCTCTTGCGTAAGTTCAATATAAGTTGGCATGGAGTCCTTCCAGATCAGTTTCCATTATGTGTCAACCTATTTTGAAGTTCTAGAAGAGTAGGTCCATATCCATAACCTGATTGGCTCTGGACGGTACCTAGCCATCCACAAAATGCATTAATAAATCTTTTGAAGACCACAATCAATGTAGAGACTGTTTGTCATTTTATTTTAGATCTATAAACATCTGTTCTGTTTGCTTACATTTGACAGATCTCTTTTATGTGCATTATCTCATTTGATCTTCACAATTATCTGGTGATGTAGGCAGGGAAAATACAATCTTTATTTTACAGTTGGTTAATCAGAGGTTAGAAGAGATTGTTGTGTTCATTGCAGTGGGGGGGGGTGGGGGTGGAGGGTGGACTCCTTATTTAGATGGGAATATTTGGGGTATTATAAATATGGGAAATTTCAGCAAAGATGTATAAGTACATTCTGGGATTTAAAACTGAAATTATTTAATTTTGTATTTGTTGCCTTAAATACACTAGAAAATAGAATTAAGATACTTATTTTCAGTGTGTAATAGCTGTGAACACAGAGTGAACCATATAAGTGGGTTGTGTATGTATTGTCTAAAAAAAAGCTTTGGTTAATAGAATATGGCCAAGAAAATAACATTAAATGAAAGATGTTTCTGACACTTGAGGTAGATTTGTAAGATATCTTGTGAGGGAAAAGTCCTAAAGAAATAATCCCATTTGTAAACCTGACCTCTTCCCTCAACTCTTATACCTAATGGGGTGCTAGTGAATATTTAACAACCAGCTGCCTGGGAAAAAAACAAAAGGCCTGACATGGGCATTTGTGCATTTATGTGGTGTAAATACTCCTACCACAGCTGATTTCAAGCTACCAGTAGTTTAATAACTTGTTTATAAATCTCATGGAATGTCTATAGTTGGTTTTCATAGCTTGTGCAAGCTGGCTCCAGCACACCCTTGTGTAGAGTTGTGTAACTTACTACTCAACATCTCTACTCACATGTCTGATAATTATCTCAAACCTCACATGGCCAGAGCTGACCTCCTGATCTCTTTTTGCCTCGCAGTCTCTTCACCTATAGACCTCTTCTTCCTGTGGTTCTCTTTGTCTCAATTAACAACAACTCTATCCTTCTAATTGTTCATCCCAAAATCCTGGGTGTTATCCCTGACTCTTTTTCTCACATGCCGTTTCAAATCTGTCAGAAAATCTGGTAGCCACTACATTCAAAATATATCCAGGTTCCAACCACTCTTGACAACTGCCACTGCTCAGTCCCAGATCCATGTCATTATGATCTCTTGCCTGACTTACTGTGTTAGCCTCCTGTATTTGTCAGGGTGAAGCTCTCTAGGTGCTGTAACAAACATCCCCAACCCTCAGTGGCCTAGTGTAATAAAAGTTTATTTCTCACTCACCTCATTGTTTGGGTAGCTCCCCTTAAAGTGATGCCTTGGGGATCCATGCTGCTTCCATCATGTCTTTACTATTCAAGGGTTAACTTCCAGCCCCACAGAAAGTAGAAAGAGAGAGCATCTAAAGGCATGAGATCTTTCAGGAACCACGCCTGGAAGGAATATACATATATCTCTTCTACTCACATTCTGTTGTCTTGAACTGGGCATATGGCTCAGATACCCAGATACAAAGGAGCTATTTGGCAGTCAGATACCTTCCTTTAGTACAAAAGACGTTAGTTTTATTATCGGCTCTATCACTTGCTAACTCTGTAGCTTTATGTAAACCATGCAACAGCTCTGAACCTCAGTTTCCTCATCCTAAATCAGTTTCCTCATCCTAAATAGGCCTAACCTTCCTCTTGCTGAAAGCGAAGGCTGTAAAGGTGAATAACCAATTTCTGAAAATTTTGTGAAATTCACAAGGTAATACAAATATGAAATTCCTATTAACAGTTCATTCATTCTGCATATATTCAGCAATATTTTTACAGGTTGCTGGAAAAACAGAAACAGGATTTTGTTGGGAAGAAACTGTTCTTGCTGTTATAAACAAGTTACTTTCTATTTGTATGTTGTGACTGATTGTTTTTGAATGGTCCATGATAGAAGAAAGTACCGGCCTTCTGGAGGCAATGAATGGTTATAAAATCAGCTATTAATTAATGGTCTTAACAATTGCAAAGTGGGAATAAATTTAATACCCCTATTAGTTTGCACTCTCTCATGAAGTTTCACAACATGAGAGTCTGAACGCTAGCCAGAATGCTAGGCCACAGTCAAGTTTTTCTGATATATGTTGAAATCTCAAGTCATCAAGAGGAACAAATTTTGGTAGAATCAGTGGCATCGTTTTTGTTTATTCTCTTCAGAAAATAAAAGTCAGATTCTTTTTCAAAAAAAGGGGCTGGAAAATGTAGTCTTCCTGTGCACTAGGTGGAAAATGAAGCTGTTTGGGTCAACACGTAGCACTGTCTGTGTCATGTCTCCTCAATGGTGTCTCTGCTCCCACCCTTGAATCCTCTAGTCTATTCTCAACACAGAAGCAGTTAAACAATCAATTAAACTATAAGCCAGCTTATACACTCCTCTGCTTCAAACCATCCAATGGCTTATAACTCATGAAAGGTGAAAAACCAAGGTCCCTGTGATGACTTACTGGCCTTTCATGGCCTGGCTCCAGTTTCCTCTCTGGTCTCACTGCCTACTTCTGTCCTGCACGCTCATTCTGTTCCAACCACATCAGGCTCGTTGCTATTGCAGTGACTCGTGAGGCACACTACTGCCTTGAGGCCTTTGCACTTGCTCTTCTTTTTGTTTGGATACCTTTCACCCACATATCTACCTGCCTATCTCCGTCCCCTTCCTCAAATATTCCTTAAATGTCACCTTCCTTGGCCACCATATTTAAAATGTCAACTCTCTTGCTCAGTTCCCTTCATCCCTACTGTATTCCTTTCCCCTTTCTGTTTTTTCTCTATAGCACCTTCTAATACATATGTAATTTACTTATTTATTATTTTATTATTGTCCCTGTCACCCTACTCTAAGGGAGCTAAGTGTATTTTTTGCTATATCCCAGTACCCAAAACAGTGCCTAGAAGATAATAGGTATTCAGTAAATATTTGATTAATACATAAATTAATGAGTGAAATTAAGATTTGTTTGTTTTGTTTTTAAAATTTATTTATTTATTTTGGCTGCATTGGGTCTTTGTTGCTGCACGCGGGCTTTCTCTAGTTGCGGCGAGCAGGGGCTACTCTTCCTTGTGGTGTACGGGCTTCTCATTGCAGTGGCTTCTCTTGTTGTGGAGCACAGGCTCTAGGCGCATGGGCTCAGTAGTTGTGGCTCACCGGCTCTAGAGCTCAGGCTCAGTAGTTGTGGTGCACGGGCTTAGTTGGTCCACAGCATGCAGGATCTTCCCGAACCAGGGCTCGAACCCGTGTCCCCCGCATTGGCGGGGAGATTCTTAACCACTGCGCCACCAGGGAAGTCCCAAGATCTTTTATTCAGTAATCTGTTTTGAAAATATGAAGGGTTCAAAGTTCTTGCCTTTATCAAAACCCTTAAAATTGAAGACAAATGACATAATTTAAACCTACAATAATAATAATAATAGAGTGCCAGATAGTGTGCAAAGTATTGTCTCTAGGTTATATTATTGAATCTTTTCCAAAATCACTATGAGATCATTCATTTTTCCCCATTTTATAGGTCAGGACTAGAGCACATAAAGGATAAGTCATTTGCCCTGGCTTACATGCCTAGTGAGAGGTTGGGTGGAGCTTTGAATCCAGGCAATTTGACCTGAGTAGAGGAATTTAGATACCAGGAGTGAAACATTTCTAGTCTATGTTGAGGGGAGAAAGACTTAGTTTAAAGTGAATGAGTTCTGCCACTAATTAGCTGTGTGACCTTGAACACATCTGAGCCCCTTTGTGTTTTTGGTTTTTTCTTTTTTGTTTTTTTATCATCCAATGTGTGAAATCTTTATTTTAAATTAAATTTGATTATTATAATATTATTAAAACATCAGAATGAGAAAGAGAATAACATAACAAAAACTCATCATCTAGATTTAACAAATATAAGATTTGGTCAAATTTGCTCCAAAATTTTTTTTTTTTTTTGTAGTATAGTTGATATACAGTGTTATGTTAGTTTCAGGTGTACAGCAAAGTGATTCAGTTTGCTTCAAATTTTTTAAAGAAATAAATACTACTACATATGTGAACAAATGCATAAACATTTGTAACTAATCAAGCTTTATTTGTACAGGGTAGTTAACTTGCTTATTTTGTTGTGAAAAATAAGCAAACCTTTGTTCTGTATCCAGTGCTTACCTTTAGTCAATTTTTTTTCTTTCACCCTCCAAAACTTGTCATTCACACAGTCCCCATTTCTCTTAGTGGCAAAATCATTTGTTAAAATCTAATTGTAAGGAATGAGCCCCTTTGGATCTTAGTGTTTTCATCTGTAGAGAAGATACCGATACCAGATCACTGCACAAGTCCCTTCTGGCTTAATGAACCAATAACTTGCCACAAGCAGTGAACAGAAGATCCACCACTCAAAGCCCTGTCTTTTGAGCTCTCTCAGTGACTTTTCTACCCTTATGGTGTCTGCCATGAAGAATATGTCGGACAGGTAGAGGCGCTGAATGGCCGAGTAACACTCCCCACGTGTAAATAAAAACCAAGTCATGGCACAAAATATATTCAGACAATGGATGCCATTGCTGGTTTGTATCTTAAATGAGCGCCTTTTGTTGTGACTAACCATTATAAGATTAACATATATTAGAGCACGAGGTATTTTTAATAACTTTACCATGATTTAAATGCTCACGTGTGTAAACTTAATATTTACAACAACTGTGGACCTAGTATTTTCATCAATTCCTCTTTACAGTTAAAGAAACTGAGGCACAGAAACATTAAATATTTTGCCTGTGGTCAGCAGGTGAAGCAGGACTGGAATCCAAATTAGTCTGACTCGTAGAAGCCAAGCTCTTAGCCCCTCTCCCGTGCTGACATTCAATACAAAAATATCCCTGCACAGTTGGGAGGAAGTAGAAAGAGAACAATAAGAGACAGCTGCATCACTGAATGTGGTCATATGATGAAGTTCTTTTCCTCTGTAACAACACTTCTCTCAGGCTTTTTTCATTGTATAACATGAAACAGACCCCATTTAAAAGTGCATACATGTAGAAATGCGTGACAACTTAGTGGGCTAAGAAAAAAACAAAATACCACACGCTAATTCCATGATGACATCTTGCAAACAGAGCCCATGATGTTTATTCTTTTTCTGGTCATTTTGCAGTAACTGTATCTTCTTGAAACTGGTCACCTGATTTCAAAAAATTAGGAAAGGGGAAATGTGGGTACTGTAGGTCAGATATAGAAGGTGCTGGAATTGGAACTGTTTTGGATAGCCAACCCACTCTCAGATTAACCTCCGTGTTTGCTTTCCTAACACTGTTTCGGGAAAGTCTTAAATGGTGAAACAAATGTTCGAATATCATGTGTTACGGAGCTCTTGAGAGCAGGGATAGCGTCCCTTTAGCCTTGTATCTCCAGTAACTATCCTTAGCAGATGCTTTATAATTACTTGATGGGTGCGTGATGGATAAATGGATGGATGGATGATGGATGGTTGGACAAATGTTATCAACAAAAGAGTAGATGGGTGGATGGAAGGGTGACTATAATGAACATTGGACTAGTGGTCAGGAAACCTGCGTTCTAACTCCAAATGTTTAGTTAGCTCGCCTCTAATATTGGATAAGATCCTTCTCATTTCTAGTTCTCAGTTTCCTCATTTATGAAATATCTATGATTCCATTAGATTCAAAATATGACTGAATATATGACCCAGCTCCCTCAAGGTGGCTCTTAAACATGCTCCCGCCTGGAAAAGAATAATTTTTCCCATGTGCCATCTGTCTCTCTTCTCTCAGTAGTAAGACCATTTAATCAGAGCAACTGAGTCTTGGACAATAAGATGGCATTGAATACAGTTTTAATCAATGTAATCAATTAGGCCAGTTGATTACAGCCAATCAGTTAGGCCCCATTTTACCATGAGGCCTAATGGTTGATTGCAGGAATTTCCTGCTGCAAAAATTTTTATTAGCTTTCTGCTGATGAAGTTGTTGAGTACTTGGTCATTTGCCTGAAAGTTCTAGATTCACACTCAAGGAGTAGTTAAGTGATAGTGAAGCAGAGAGAGGGCACAGTTGACTCTAAGAGCAGTGAATTTGGGAGACATCATCAACATCAGTCATCATCAAAAAAAAAAAAAAATCAGTCATCATCACTGGGAGGCAGTTGAATGTGGTTGTGAAGAGCGAGAGCCTTGTTCAGAATTACAAATATTCAAATCCTGGCTCAGCCACTTGCTATGGTTCCTTGGGCAAGTGAGTGCAAATGAAGATAATAATGAAACCTATCTGAGCATCATTACCATCATTTTTCATGATAAATTGGGATGAAAGTTACTAGTTTCCGAGGGCTGCCATAACAGAGTACCACAAATTGGATGGCTTAAAACAATAGGAATTTATTATCTCACCAAATTTATTCAGGAGGCCAGAAGTCTGAAATCAAGGTGTTGGCAGGGTAGTGCTTCTTCTGAATACTGAAGGGGAGAATCCTGCCTTGGCTCTTCCTAGCTCCTGGTGGTTGCTGGAAGTCCTTGGATTCTTTGGCTTGTAGCTCCATTTTTCTAATTTTTGCCTCCATTTTCACATGGTGTTCTCCTCTCTGTGTGGGTCTGTGTCTCCACATGGCTTTCTTATAAGGACAGGACTTACTAGATTTAGGGTTGACCCTAATCCAGTATGATCTTGTCTTAACTAATTGCATCTGGAAGTCCTATTTCCAAATAAGGAAATAAGTCACATTCTGAGGTTGTAGGTAGACATGAAATTTGGAGGGACACTCTTCAATATAGGCAATTCAGATTGTTGCTCTAACTTCTTCATCTCCTCCCCTCACGAAGTTTCTACCCACATCCATCTCATGTACCTGCTAGAATGTCCATATCATTCTAGAAACTTCCAATACTATTGAGAGTTGAAAGAGGAAGCATTGGCATCAGTATTCTAACTTCAGAGGTTTTTTTTTTCATTTGTAGAATGAAAGATTTAGAACTGTAACCCTGAGATCCTCCCCAACTAGCCAAGTGTAAAATGATCTTTTCTTCACTCCAAATATTTCTGAGTATTCGGAGGGACACTAATTTCAGTAGTGTTGATTGCATGTGAAAGGAACAGGATTGCAAATACCAAGTAAGCATTTTCAATTTGTTGATAAATGTGCGAAACTCCTATGGTAGGTGCAAGAGAAGGTGCCAATTAAAAATTAGCTCCCATCCACATTTATAGATTGTGTTGTTGACTCCAGAAGTTTGCCGTTGCCTATTAAAGCAGGAGTTGACATGTAAATTTCTTCTGCTGGATTTTTCTCTAGGTCAGAGAACAGTCCTGCACTGCTTTTGGAATCCATCCAAACTGTTTAATGAGTCCTTCCTTGGCTGTAGATGCTGTAATTCAACACTTTTGCTTTGTTAAAAACTGTTGTTAAAAGTGTAGCTATGACTTTCAGTGGTGTTCAGGAATCATAGAAATACACACTTTCCACTGAAAGGGATGGCAAAGGTCACCTGGTCACTCCTGTCGCATTTAAAGCTTGTGTCCTTGCTACATCCCTGTCAGTGTGTCACCTGCGGTGCTATGAGTACCTCATTTCTCTAGGGGTACCTCTGACTTTCAGAAATTTCTTTCTGTTAATTGTTAGAATAAATGAAAAATATGTAATTCGGTCCTGTCAATATCAGAATCATTTTTAGGTATTTGAGCACCATCTTAAAGAATCTTGAAGTCCCCCTGATCCAGCTCCAAGATAGCTGCCATTTACACATCCCTCCTCACTAACATGTGCTCGGATTCCAGTTTGAGGGATTTTACCTGCAGTGTAACCCCACTCTCAGGCATTCATAGGGCTCTCACCAGCCTGTTAATGCAACTCTTGCCCTCCACCAAATGGTGACCTCACACCTGCCGACAAGTGAGAAGCAGCTTCTCACCAAAAGGCTGCAGACTCATTTAGAGCAGTGATTCTCTAACTTGAAAGTGTATACGAATTACCTTCGATCTTGATGAATTACAAATTCTTATTCTGGAGATATAGAGCCTGAGATTCTTCATGTCTAACAAGCTCTCATGCAGTAGTAATAAATAGTAATAAGAAAGTGTAGATTGTATTAGGGTTTTGTTTCCAAACTAAATAAAAACAAACTTCTGTATTTGTACTAGTTTCCTGTGCTATTAACAATTATAACAAAGAAAAAAAAACAGATTATGACAAATATGGCATTTGAAAACAACAGACATTGATTGTTTTATAGCTCTGGAGGCCAGAAGTCTGAAACCAGTCTCAGTGGGCTAAAATCTAGATGTCGGCAGGGCCATGTTCCGTCCAGAGGCTCTGGAGGAGGATTCATTCTTGCCTCTTCCAGCTTCTGGTGGCTGCCAGGCTTCCTTGGCTCATGGATGCATTGCTCCAATCTCTGCCTCTGCAGTCACATTGCTCTCCTCTTCTGTATGTCTGAAATCTCCTCTGCCTCATTTTTATAAGGATATTTATGATTGCACTGTGGACCTACCTAAATTATCTAGGATTATCTCCTCCCTCATCTCAAGATTCTTAACATAATTACATCTGCAAAGATCCCTTTTCCATATAAAGTAATATTTACCGGTTGCAGGGATTAGGACTGGATAACTTTGGGGGCCATTGAAGACATACAGATGGCCGAGAGTCACATGAAAAGATGCTTAACATCACTAATTATTAGAGAAATGCAAATCAAAGCTACAATGAGGTATCACCTCACACCGGTCAGAATGGCCATCATCAAAACATCTACAAACAATAAATGCTGGAGAGAGTGTGGAGAAAAGGGAACCCTCTTGCCCTGTTGGTGGGAATGTAAATTGGTACAGCCACTATGGAGAACAGTATGGAGGTTCCTTAAAAAACTAAAAATAGAACTACCGTATGACCCAGCAATCCCACTACTGGGCATATACCCTGAGAAAACCATAATTCAAAAAGAGTCATGTACCACAATGTTCATTGCAGCTCTATTTACAATAGCCAGGACATGGAAGCACCCGAAGTGTCCATCAACAGATGAATGGATAAAAAAGATGTGACACATATATACAATGGAATATTACTCAGCCATAAAAAGAAACAAAATTGAATTATTTGTAGTGAGGTGGATGGATCTAGAGTCTGTCATACAGAGTGAAGTAAGTCAGAAAGAGAAAAAAACAAATACCGTATGCTAACACATATATATGGAATCTAAAGAAAAAAAAAGGTTCTGAAGAACTTAGGGGTAGGACAGGAATAAAGACGCAGATGTAGAGAATGGACTTGAGGACACGGGGAGGGGGTAGGGTAAGCTGGGACGAAGTGAGAGAGTGGCATGGACATATATACACTACCAAATGTAAAATAGATAGCTAGTGGGAAGCAGCCGCATAGCACAGGGAGATCAGCTTGGTGCTTTGTTACCACCTAGAGGGGTGGGATGGGAGGGTGGGAGGGAGCTCCAAGCCTTAGCAAGGTGGCAATTAAGAAAATTCAAGCATATCTTCATTTACCCTAGTGGAGTTCTTCATTCTTGACAGTTTGTGAAATTACAATGTTAAGTAAAGACATTGCCAGAATGTTCTTAGCTTATTTGAAAACTCGTTAACTAGAAAATAATGCAGTAAATTTATACACCTAAATAGCAAGAGGGAGGGGATATGGGGATATATGTATACATATAGCTGATTTACTTTTTTATACAGCAGAAACTAACACAATACTGTAAAGCAATTATACTCCAATAAAGTTGTTTAAAAAAAAGTATAAATATATATCATAATCAACTGGAATATATCAGAAATATAAAGTATTGCTCAGCAGTAGAAAATTCATATGATTATGGCAAATGATGTAAAAAAAAAAAGTTTTTTAAATGGTTTATGCATCTTCAGGATGAATCTGGAAAGTCTCTACCTGGGACACATCCCAGGAAACTCTGACCCACATTGACGGGATATTTGGGTTACTGAGGATTCGCAGGCAACCTGGGTGTGCATTTTCAGGATAGTGGTGGATTGATCATTGTGGACACACATCCAGGAGGATTTTGCAGGAGAGGAAGCAATAGAACAACTTGGAGAGATCTTTAAAACATAGTAAAAATAGAAAGAAGAAACAATAAGATATCTAACAGTGCCATGTACAGAAGTTGAAAACGCATGCACAGAGAACAGCAGTACACATTTTGTAATAATATATCAAATAGAGTGCACATTAACACATTGAAATGTTGAGGGAGGGAAGCATGGGTATGGAGTATGGGTGGACTTAATGAATTAATGATTCAAGTAAACAGCCCAGAAAATCAGCAATCATTTACTCTGAGCTGAAGAGTATGACTAACTCAACCCCTGTACAGGGTCTTACAGAAATGTGATCTCTTTCAGAAATTTTCTCTGGGACTGAGGTAATTCTCTTCACAGACTTTAAGACTACTTGCTTTGTTAAATATTTGACAGGACTCATTTTACACATGGATTATGTTGTCCATTGTTCAAAATAGTGACTTACGGATTTTTGGAATAAAAGAACCAGAGGCATCCTTTAAATGCAGATATCAACAGTTATCTAATGTTCAATTTGCTAAGAAAGGTAATATCTTTTTTTAAAAAGGCTAGGTATTTCCCCAAAAGTCCTATTAGCAAAATTGCACGGATTTTCTCTCTGTCTTACCTATGCTATACAGACATATATACATACATGCATAATAATATACACAACCCACTTTCCTTTGGGCTGGGAAAAGCATCCTCACAAACCAGTGTTTCTCAGCCTTGTTTTCATTATCTTTCCCATTCCCCCACAGAGTCTTTTCAGACAATTTTTTCCTAATCATACAACCCCATGAAATTTTAATATAACAGATATACTATATATCTATGTCTTATGGCCCTTGGGAGAGTCACCAACCATTGTAAAATATGAGAATTTTTTCAGCCCCCAAGAACCAATTTTCACCGTCTTGGAGACAATATCACCCCCGTTGAGAATGCATACCCTACACTAAAGCCAGTCTGTGAACCAGGATTCAAAACCACTCTCGTAGGAAGTAAGGTTCTAAGAAATATTATCCCACCTTTGTGTCTGAAATCCCTCCTTCAGCAATTCATTGTTTTGTGTTCATCACTTTCCATTTTCATCCTGTCTCTCATCTAAGTATCAAACATGTCAGAGACACAAAATATTAGGAATACAAAACATCATTTTAAAAATTAAAACGCAGGACACCTGCTAAGAACAATATGCTTTGCTAAACACTAGGAAGGATTGAGAGTTGACTCGGCTGCAGGCTCATCTCTCAGAGGAGTTCAGAACTGGTGAGACTAGAGACATGGGTACAAACGAGTGAATGAAGGTGGGAGTGGAGGTAATTTGTGTGGGCTGGAGCCTCAAAGTGAAAAACTGGAACACTCTCTTATCATCATGTCATTAAGTTTATTCAGTCTTTCTTCTGGCAAGTGGAGAGAGCAAAGGAAGGAGCTGATAAGCTTGAGTAGGAGAGATGTTCATTCATTCATTCAACAAACATTTATTGAGAACACGCCATGTGCCAGGTACTGTGTGTTGGGGGCTGATTCGGAGACCCAGTGTAGGGCACTGAGTCTTTACCTTCAAGCCCATACTTCTCCCAGGGTGGATGGCTGGGGAGAGCTAACATTCCAGCAATAATAGCAGGAGCTCCTCTGCTTTGTCAGTCACTGCCACACTGGTCCCGGGAACTCCACTCCTGAAACTGGTGGTGTTTCCTTTCTCAGGCTGGGCTGTCAGCAACACGGTAATGAGATGGGCACATTGTACAGCAACCCAGTCTCCCCTGCGACTGCCTGACAGCGCTTAGAACCGTCTGTCACGCAGCTGAACAGTGAGCTCCAAGCCTTAGCAAGGTGGCAATTAAGAAAATTCAAGCATATCTTCATTTACCCTAGTGGAGTTCTTCATTCTTGACAGTTTGTGAAGTTACAATGTTAAGTAAAGACATTGCCAGAATGTTCTTAGCTTATTTGAAAACTCGTTAACTAGAAAATAATGCAGTAAATTTATACACCTAAATGATGTTTACAGTTCTGTGCCGTGTCTGGAGGTTTTTTTTTTTCTTTCTTTTTCCTTTTTTTGTGTCATTCTGTCTTATTTTTGGTTTGATGCTCTCTGAATTTCAGGAGTTTTTGTTGTGTTTTGCTTTTTCCTTTGATTTTAAGTAACATGCTATGTTTGGTACTGTGTAAAATGAGGTTTACCTTCTGCATAGTCTGAAAGAGACGCTTATGGAAAGTCTAAACTTTGGCGCTAGGCGTTGCTGAGGAGTTTTGCCCTTAATTATTCCCACAAATGCTACGGATCCATGGTGTGGGTGATCTGCAAAGCCTTTCCGATTAGTTTTGGGATACAAGCTAACTCAAAATATTCAAAACCGAGACCTCTCTCCTCAAATGTTGGATGTTATTCTTTGTGTAGCTCATTACAGCTGAATTATATTTTGTTCATTGTGGTACAAAAAGCTGGTCTCTGAAATAAGGACTAGGTCTTAAACCAGCTCTGTTATTAACTAGCTGGGTGACTGTGTCAGTCAATATAGGCTGATGATGGTGCATTAACAAAGGGCCTCACCTGTCAGCTGACAACAGCAAAGCTTTATTTCTTGTTTGCATTGTTTCAAGTTGGCTGTGGCTCTGCCTTGCTTCATCCTTGATCTGGAACCCAAACTGAAGAAACAGTCCCTATACAGGACGCTGCTGCTCATTGTGTAGAAAGAGGTACAGAATATGATAGAACCACATGATTGTTCTTAAAATTCCTGCGTGAAAGTGGCACACGCCATTTCTACTCATATTTCATTGGCCAAAGTAAATAACGTGGTAAAATCCTATGGCAGAGAAGTGAAGACGTAAAACCATTCCACAGAGAGGAGCAGCAAATATCTTGAAGAGTAACAATCTACAAAGTAACCTTGGGAAGGTATTAGACTTCAGTTTCCTAATGTGTAAAATGGGAGGATAGGATTGGGCATTTCTGAAAATCCCATGCTTCTAATAAAATGAATGTAACATTTGAGAAGCTGGGAAAGGTGCATATTGGGAAATCCAGGCTGAGATTAAATATTGTCTCTGGGAAAATGGGTAACTTCTCTGGACAATACAGTACAGCGTCTGCATCACGTGAGATGAAGGAGTGGTGATAGTTGCTTGATTTTTGAAAGAGGGTTTCACACAGTAGCTAAGCAAGCCATCCAAATGGCATGATCTGAGGCATGCTAAATCCTCCCCTACCAAACCTGCCAGTTGTCTAATGGACTAAGGTGGCAGGGAACACCATATTACTTCAAGTTCTTGGGGACCTGATGGTGGGTTTGGTAGGTAATTCGCTCTATTGTTTTGGTTACCAGCAAAGTGGTCATTGTCAGCTTTGCACAACATAAAGCGAAGTGTACGTAGGATTACTTGAGGCATAAGCAGGCAATATCTGGGCATGTGATGCGGTTGGTTTTAGCACGTCTGTTCAATGATCTCATTCTTTCATATACACTTATACGTTTTACCCCCAGAAGCTGCCTCAGTAAGTGTCTTCAATAGTAAGGGTCAAAGCACCTCCAAACAACCAAGGGCTGAGGACTCAGAGAAAAGAGCCAGGTTAAATGTCCCCAGTGAGCATCCTGTTGGCCAGCTGTGTCTAGAGTGGCCCTTTCTCTGATGCATTGGTCTGTCTGTTCCCACAGCGGTGTCTTGCAGCGGGCAGCCAGGTGGCAGTGATCTATGCCTCTGCGCTGGAGAGCAGATAGAGCGAGAAGGAAAATGAAGGGATTTGCCAAGCACTTTGTGCAGAATAGAGACCTCAGTCAAAGAAGTGGGAGATGGGCCATTTGTCTTGGACCTGTCATCACCGCCTCTTTTCCTGTGTGCTCACGACCCGCCTTGTGAGCTCTGTGTCAGGGCAGTCAGTGACTCTGAGGCAGGGCCCAGGGCCTGGGTTTCTCACCCTTGGCACTGTTGCCACTGGGGGCTGGGCAATTCTGTGTTGCGGGCATTTGCCTGTGCATCGTAGACGGTGTAGCAGCATCTCTGGCTTCTACCTACTAGATGCCAGCAGCATCCATGCCCCAAGCTGGGACGACCAAAAATGTCTCCTGCCATTGCCGGATGTCCCCTTGGGGACGAAGTCACCTCCAGTTGAGAACCACTGATCTGGAGGATGTGGGTTTTGAGCCACTTGAGCCGGTTGATTGTTGACTGCAGCACACGGACCTGTGCCTTGCAGTGATGAGTTTCTGTGCACTTTGTGTTTAAAAGTGTTAAAGAATGATCAAGAGTCTGGCTTTCCCAGGTTAGTAGTTACCTCTGTTATTCATTTCCCAAATCAACCCAGTCAAATGAGTCATTTTTATCTCAACCCCTCTGCCATGGTTGACTGATTTTGCTCCCCTATTGTTTCTAGTTTCATGTAATGTCTGATTACCATAGAGAAGTATTCAACATGGTTCTCATGTAAGAGTCATTACAAATAGGGTTATTCCTCAGCTTTAAGTAGGAATGGACGAAGGGTTTTATATCACTTTATTGAAATAAATGTCTCACTAGAAATAAAATGCTTGAACATTGCACAGATTGATAGAATAATACAAAAAGCCCAAATCAGTCAATACCGGGACCTAATCATTTTTAAATATACTAACAATGCATATTTATGATTTGCTTTCATTTACGTTGTACAAATTAGAGCATCAGTTCACTGGAAAGCACCCTTAAGTGATAGATATAATTCTTCTCACTGGAATTCTTGGAATATATCTGTTGCATTTGTATGGTATTTGCTCCTTTTTGAAAATATATCAGGAGCTCCTGGCCGATCTTGGGGACAAACCTTGACAGATACAAAATAGCGCGTAAGGAATGTGCTTTTAGCCTAGCGAGTGTTTGAATCCCTGGCAATAAATTAAGCCTGTGGATGGCATATCCCCTTGCTCAGCTCCTGCAGGGCCCTCCCACCTACTATGAGAGCAATGGTGTACTGTAATGCTGCCCTTTCATCATGTGATACAACCATAAAATGACTGTTATGAGCTAGTCGTGGAGAGACAGAGGGGGCCCTAGGGGGAGTCAGGAGGGGGTGGCTGGGAGGCATGGGAAGATGAGGAGACAGTTGAATGCACTACTAGACGGCGTTCAGACTCAAGGGAGGGGGGCCTGGCGTTCTCTTCAAGATCAGGAGTGCTCTTTCCCCAGGACCGTGCTTTTGGTTTTAAGGGCTGAGCCGACAGTTAAGCACTAGGACCCACTATGTTAAAAGAGCCATGATGGGGTGTTTTTCCCAAGCACCATGTGGCCACACACCTCGTCTGGCACAATTACATGGTAGTTTAGAGCACGGATTCTGCAACCAAACTGCTTTGGTTCAAATTCTGGCTCTGCCTCTTACTAGCTGGTCATCTTGGGCAAATTACTTAATTCCTCTGTGCCTCAGTTTCTTCCTCTGGGAAAAAGGGTGAAGTACTAAAACCTTCCTCATAGGTTTTTGTAGGGATTAAATCAGTCAAAATGTGTCACGTGGCCAGAATCGAGCCTGGCACATAGTAAGCGCAATATGGTGTTGACAGGAATATCTATAACACTTGGTAATCCCTCTTTTATAAAAACAGTAAGCGTCAACCGAGATCCTTCTAAATAGAGTTTCCAGATTTAGTCAATGTAAATACAGAATGCCCTGTTAAATTTTAACTTCAGTACCCCAAATTATAATATTTTAGTATAAGTATGCTCCATGCAATATTTGAGCATACTTTAACTAAAAAAATTAGCAACGGCTACCGCTGTTGATTCTGAGACACCAATCCTTAAGAGAGTGTCCTAGTCTCTTCACTGATACTTTAGATGTTGTAAAATGAAATATTTTTCAGTTATGCCTCATAATACTGTTTTCTGGCCCACATTTATAAGCAGCCTCCTTCCACCCTTATAAAAAACATACAACTCTTCAAATACTCCTAAATATATACTAGTCCCTACCTTCTAGAAAATCTCATAGTAAAGCCCAATTCTTCCAATAAGCTTTTTCTCATTAATCCCGTCTAGCTCCCTCTCTCTCTGCAATTTTTATTCTATTTGTTTTATCAATTAGCAGATAGTTAAATGTTGCCTTGAAATGTTTTCTGATATCTCCCATGGACTTCCAATGGGTTGCTTTGTAACTTGAAGCAATAACTATATCTTATAAATATAAAATATCTCCCAATTGTACACACACTGAGTGTTCAAAGGGCTGATGAATATTGTACACATGTATGATGACACAAATGCCCTGTTAGTCCAGTGGTTCCGTATTTGTTCATGTTTGAGTTGCACTGGCCTGAAGAGCTTTGAATAAAGTGGCAGAATGCAGATTATCAGTTGAATTACAGCCCTTTAAGAAGGAATTAGGTGTATTTTTCCCTAAGTGTGGGTCACATGAACTCACCTTTCACAGAGTCAGATGTGCTTTAGGAAGCCAGGAGGACGCCTGTAATTCATAGCTTAACTCGTGGGCACGTTATGCTGGCCCGTGCCGCCAAGTTTACGGTAAAATTGCAATGCCATTTCCCTAGAGAAGCTGGTAGTAAAATAGAGTAAGTGGGTCTCTTAAAACTGTTTCAGTTCATCTTGTGCTCCTTTTAGACAAAGATCGCTTGAGAAGCGTGAGAGTGATTTTTCCATGCTTCTAATTGACATTGAAAGATTCTGATACAACCTAGAACCAATTTTCTCAGACCCTATTTGCAGACAGTAGTATTCAATACCAACATTTTATTTTGGAAAACCCTGAGGTCAAGATACTGATGATTTCACATTATGCCTCACAGTCTCATGAATGTCAGATCGGAAATTCCTGCCTCATGTCCCTCCCTCTGTTTTAACACTTAAGAAAATGGATGCTCTGAGATGTGATATAACTTCCTAGGGTCACACAGCTTGGAAGCGTCTGTTTTCCTTCCTCCATTACAGGAACATGGTGAAGAGAAAAGAAATATATACTAGATTCTTTAGCGTCTTTTGAAGAAAACTCCATAGAAATGGAGGCCTTGTTATTAATAACATTTTCTGTACTGTCTTGGCAACGGTGTGTGGGCTCAAGATTCACAGTAGCTTCAGTGCTGTGTTTTGGGTGGTCCTGCCTCCGAACTAGGTGTTGACAGAAAAATAACACAGCACAGCAGGGCAATTCAGGGAAGAGTCTCATAAGGACATGCGGGACTTGCTGGCTCCCTCAGCACCCTTTCAGTTGTAAGTGACAGTATATATTTCAAATTCGCTTCAGTACAAATGGAAAATAACGTGTTCACCTAAGTAAGAAATCCAGGTGTTAGATTCAGGCACACCTGGATCTACAGGCTACACTGATCACTCTGTCTCTCTATATCTAGATTCTGCTTTCCTCCCAGGTAGGTTCTCTTCATGCAGTGAGCATGAAAGCCCCCAAGCTTACCAAAGCCTCCAAGCTCACATCCTTCTCATTATTGCAGAGGGAGTCTATTTCCTGGTAGCACCAGGAGAGTTCATAGAGGGGTTTCTCATTGGCCCAGCATGATGCAGTTTCATATCTCTTGACCAGTCACAAAGGAGAGGAATAGAGGAATCTGATTGGCTGGGCTTGGGTCCCATGTCCAGCCCTTGAGCTGTGGGGTAAGGAAACCACCACCAAGAGCCACATATACAGAGAAGAAATGATTGGGGCTTTCCCTAAAAGAAGGGACATTAGACAAACCACAGATGTTGTATCTGTCTGTTTATTTACACGCTCACACACACACACACTCCTATCGCTGCTGCACCTGTTCCTGATTGTAGCCTAATCCAATCCATGGAGTCAGCAGCAGAGTTTAAAGGTATTTATGGATGGTTTAATTTCCCATTTCTCTTAAGATTGCTTAGCTCCGTAAGGATCTCTTTTCCTCGTCTAGTCAAATAGTGAGGAAAATCTGTTCTGTGGCTCTTTGTTGAGGTATTCATGACCTACAATTTGTTTCCGACTGGGACAGCTGCAAGGTGCCGTTGGTCTCGCGTAGTTGTTTCCATAGCGACAAAGAAGGTTATAGGGCTCATGGCGTTAACCCTCAAGAGAGTCAGAAGGCGTGAGACCTAGAATCCCAGCTGGATTATTAAAACCTGAAAGATACTGTTGGTCTTCAGAGAGTCTTGGAGGCTCCTTCATTTATTTACCAAACATTTCTTGAGTACACTATGCACCAGGCATGGTTTTGGGCATAGAGTTCAGGGGGTAAACAAGGCAGACAACAGCCCATTCTCACGGAGCTTACATTCTGGTGGCAGAGGGAGAAGATTATCAAGTAAAACAAAGAGGAAAATAGAAATGAGGAGATAGGAGAATCCCTGGGAGGGCAACTCTTAAGTGGAAAGTCAGGGAAGGACCCTCTGGGGAGACGTCTTGAGCTGACACTTAAATGATGGAGGAGCCATACATTCAAAGATTTGGGGAAGGAACATTCCTAGTCAAAGACTCTGAGGTGGGAAGAAACGTAGTCATAATATCAGTAATAATAACTAGTACTTACGGAGCACTTACCATTTGTCAAACTCTCTGTTAAGCACTTAGGTGAGTGTTCTCATTTTAATCTTCACAGTCATGTTCATAAGGAGGAAACTGAGGCTCACAGTGGCTAAATAATCGCCCAAGATGCTTCTGGTAAGTGGCAGAACCTTGAATGGGACCTGAGCAGTTGAATTCCAGAGCCTGCAAACTTAAACCTTTCAGAAAATGTAAAAGGATTCAATAGCTGCTTCTTTACTTGAAGGGATACCATGCGAGAAAGACTGGGCTTATTTTATGAAACTGTGATTGTCAGGAAGTATGTAAAGTATGGGAGCAACAAAGTTCCGAATGCCTGAACTTTCCAGAGTGGAATAGGCTGCTCCAGACTGGAGAATGGCCTGAGTTTGGTAGGACTGCTTAGAGAAAACTCAAATATTGCATAATTGACCTCATCTTTAAACTCCCTCCTAACAATGAGATGCTACTTTTTCAATTTATTTTTCTAGCAAGGTCAGAATCAGGAAAGGACTCCTCCAGACATACTCACAAAATCAACTTTAAAAACTCAATAGAAAGGCAACTTATTTTACAACAAAACTTATGATTTATCATAAATCCCCACGCTTTTTTAATAAACGCTGCTGTGCCATATGCCCCCTTCAGTTCAAGTTTGAGTGTAAATCATAAAAAGTCCATAATCCAAAATGCTTTATGTTTTTATGATCACAGAAGGCTGCCTTGCCTTTCCATTCATGATTCATTTTTCTTGATGGCTCCCTCTAGATCTTAGAAAATAATTAAAACTAATGCACAATCCGCAATGGCAGTAAAGCAATGAGCATATTGTTTCCTGTCTGGGCTCCAAGCTTGATGAAAGGAAAGACTCACTGAGAAACACCCTGCTGATGTTTTGTACTTCACTTCCTGACCACCCACTGAGAACAAATGACAGCTTCGGGGAAAATCATGAATTAAGATTTTTTAGCACTTTATAGAATAGTTAGAGTTTGCAAGAATACAATTAGTCGGTATAAGTGCTGATTCCCCAATAGAGAAGGATTCTAAGATATGCACTTTTTGTTTTCTCTTACTACTTTCCTGTATCGGTGGGATCATGTTTCCATTAAACCGGATCTGCTAATCACAAATAGCACCTAAACCAGAGGGACTGATGTGCCCAAGTTTTGGCGGTATGCTGGTTAGCATAGCTGCCTTCCAGAGTGGCTGATACAAAAGACAGAGAGAGAGAGGCACTCATAAATTAACCATCGTATCACATTTTTCCAAGGTGAATGATGTGTTTTCAACAGATATTAATAGAGAATATTTTATTCAGGGGGTTTATCTAATCAAAGAAAAGTAGAAAAGCAAAGCTTCAGGTTAAATCCGTCCTCTCGGAGATTGGAAGTTTGAATTCTGAGGTTTTCTCCAGAAAGTAAGAGAGAAGTGAAATTTGGGGGGAGGATTGATTACTTCCATTCATTTTCTATTGTGTATTCTGTATCTACATCCATGGAAGAGTCCTTGACATTTTTGGTTGACTTGATACTTAACTCAATTTAATTTGATCGGTCAAGCGATTAACAAATCATAGTCAGTAAAAATAGAAGTTCTGTCTTCTTTTGCTTTTCTTATGCAAATGACTTTTTAAAAATAAATCCCATGCACTAAAGATACAGCAAAAGTGAATTAGCTTTTAGCATCGACCTCAAAGGGGATTTAGATGATAATAAAAATACAGTCAATTCTTAATTGCTTTGAAGTCGACATTTGGGGCCTTCTAGAGAGTTTCTTCCTTCCTTCATTTCCTGTCTTTCTGTTTATTGTTTCCATGTGGGAAGGAAGAAACCACATGTGCTCCAGAAACACTTTAAAAAGACTTTGATGTAGAAGAGTTGCTGGGAGTTGGTTAGATTTTGATCATCCAAGCTTGTTCCACCGGCTCGTTGGTCCAGCAAATTGAAAGTTGACAATACAATTCCAGACACCCAAGTTAGGAAGCTTCTGTGGATTTGCTATCGGTATTGGCCCCAGTAAGGCAGCGAAGAGAGCTGAGTTCTGCCTCCGGAATGCCCTCAGCGGCCACACCTTCTTCTGTCTTTATTAGTATAGAATCTTAAAACCTCAAGAATGGAAAAGTTCAGCCGTGTCCTCCCTAACCCCTCAGGTCAAAACTTGCTCTCAGAAAAGGATCTCACACCTGCAGAATTTCAGATGGCTTTTTACGTCTTTTTATTTACTGTGGAATAAAATTGGTTTTGGGTTGAAAAGGGCAGAAAATATCTGTGAGTTGGTTGAGGAAGAATCTTAGGGGTTGGGAGACATTCAGAGTTTGAAACAACCTTGGGTGCTAAGTCATATTTTATACAGGAAACACCCACTTAACCTGTGTTCAAGATTGTCCCTGTCCCTTATACATAAGTGAGGGCAGAGTTCTTTTTTTTCCCACTTTATATTTTATTTTATTTTCTTATGTCTTTTTTTAATTGAAGTAGAGTTGATTTACAATGTTGTGCCCGTCTCTGCTGTACAGCGAAGTGACTTACTTATACACATATATTCTTTTTTATATTCTTTTCCACTAGGGTTTATCCCAGGATATTGAATATAGTTCCCTATGCTATACAGTAGGACCTTGTTGTTTATCCATTCTAAATGTAATAGATTGCATCTACTAATCCCAAACTCCCAGCCCATCCCTCTCCCCCCACCCTCCCCCTTGGCAACCACAAGTCTGTTCTCTATGTCTATGAGTCTGTATCTGTTTTGTAGATAAGTTCATTTGTGTCATATTTTAGATTCCACATATAAGTGATATCATATGGTATTTGTCTTTTTCTTTCTGACTTACTTCACTTAGTATGATGATCTCTAGTTGCATCCATGTTGCTGCAAATGGCATTATTTTGTTCTTTTTTATGGCTGAGTAGTATTGCGTTGTATATATACATGTACCACATCTTCCTTATCCATTCATCTGTTGATGGACATTTAGGTTGTTTCCATATTTTGGCTATTGTGAACAGTGCTGTTATGAACATAAGGGTGCATGTATCTTTTTGAATTATAGTTTTGTCTGGGTATATTCCCAAGACTGGGATTGCTGGATTATATGGTAATTCTGTTTTTAGTTTTCTGAGGAACCTCCATACTATTTTCCATAGTGACTGTACCAACTTACATTCTCACCAACAGTGTAAGAAGGTTCCCTTTTCACTACACCCTCTCCAGCATTTGTTATTTGTAGACTTTTTAATGATGGCCATTCTGACTGGTGTGAGTTGGTACCTCATTGTAGTTTTGATTTGCATTTCTCTAATAATTTGTGATGTTGAACATCGTTTCATGTGCCTACTGGCCATCTGTATGTCCTCTTTAGAGAAATGTCTATTAAGGTCTTCTCCCCATTTTTCGGTTGGGTTGTTTGGTTTTTTGTTGTTGAGTTGTATGAGCTGTTTGTATATTTTGGAGATTAAGCCCTTGTCTGTTGCATCATTTGCAAATATTTTCTCCCATTCCATAGGTTGTCTTTTTGTTTTTTTGTTTTGTTTATGGTTTCCTTTGCTGTGCAAAAGTTTGTAAGTTTGAATAGGTCCCGTTTGTTTATTTTTGTTTTTATTTCTATTGAAGGGCAGAGTTCTTAACAAAGATCTAGTTCAGGGTACAGCAGTCTACAGTCCACATACCAAATCCAGCCCCTCCACCTGTTTTTATACGGCCTGTGAGCCGAAGATGACTTCACATTTTAAAATGGGTGGAAAAAAGTAATGAAGGTTTTGTGACACGTGAAAATGATATTTTGAAATGAAATTCAAACTTTAGGGTCCATAAGTAAAGTTATATTGGAACACAGCCATGCACACTCATTTGCATATTGCTTATGGATGCCTTTGTTCTACAAAGGCAGGGTTGAGTTGTCGTGACAGTCCCTGGAGCCTAAAATACCTGAAATAGTTATTATCTGTCCCTTTAAGAAAAAGGTTGCCAGTGCTTAGTCTGGGTCAGTGTTTTTAAAACAGTTTCCCAAAGATCCTCGTTGTTCAACAGAGCTTAACCTTAGAGCAGAGAATGGGAAGGGGAGGCCCCAGGGAGAGGCTCCCTGAAGATGTCCCGTCTGCTCAGGATGGTTCTGCTTTTACTTCTCATACTTTAAAAGCTACAAATGAATGTATAAAAGTTTAAAGCCACTGCAACAAGCAGTAAATTTTGAAATCATAAAGTGTTTTAAATCTTCTTAACACTTTTCCAAATTAAATGCCTAGTAACAAGCAATATACTTTCCAGGAAACAAGGATCTGCTCTCATTATTTCACCATAAAAGCAGAGATTTCCATGGAAGAAGGAGAGAACTGGAAACTTACCAGGACCCAAAGCAGTGCTAGGGATCTACCTTCTTTTCCTCACTCTTCTGGCCTTCATCTCTGTCTACATCTGTTCTCTTTTCCTCCTCTCTCTCCATACTAATTTCCTCAACCTCTTCACACTTTCTTATTCCTTCCTAAATGAAGGTGACATGTGGCTTTGGCTTGCCATGGCATCCTGTAAGTTCTGCTGCATTATATTGCAAATTCTTTGTTTCTCTCCAAGAGAGAAAACCTAGCAGTTAAAGTCATGAGCTTTTGGAGCCAGATTGCCCTGGTTTGAATCCTGGCCCTTCTACTTACCAGCTGGGCAGGTTACTTCACTTCTCTCTGCTCCAATTTCCTTGTGAGTAAAATGGGATAATAATTTTATCTATCTCATAAGGTTGTTGTGGAGAATTAAATAATATTTGTAAAATAGAACTATGGCTGGCAGATAGTAAGCATTATGTAGGTGTTTGCTATTATTAGTATGTGATTGGCTCACTCAAGCTGTGGGTGTGCCCCGGTCAACGTCAAAGTTTTTGAGGGCTGATCTTCTGTCAGCTATCACCCCTCAGTCTAATCAGCAAAGGTTGGGTGATAGGGTCTGTAGACTGCATTAAAGGCTTCAATTCTTTATCCCTCCCTGTGTTGTATAAGGTTGCAGTATCCTCCTGTGTTGGTGGGACATCTTTTCCATGTCTTGACTCTGTGCTTGATATGTGACTTGCTTTGGCCAGTGGGAAGTTGGCTGACAGTACAAACAGAGGTTTGAAAAGTGCTTACACATTTGGGCTCATTCTCTCTGCCATCTCTGCCATTGTCATGAGAAGGTCATGCCCAAGTTGACCTGCTGATTTCAGGAGGAGACTAAAAAACATGGGCAGCAGAGCCATCCCTGGCCCAGGCAGCCTAGAAGGGCCAATCCCCAGTCAACCTGCAGACTGATGAGAAATCAGATATGATTGGTGTCTTATGCCTTCAGGTTTTAGGTGGTTTGTTACACAGCATAAATCATTTTAGGGAGAAAAATAACTGATTAAATCCAGTTACTTATCAACTTATTCAATAACAAAACACTCCTCAAGTACATTTATATTTTTTCACTGATTTCATTAAGATATTTTTTTTCAAATAAGCTATTCAGAATTCCTAACTCCAAAGTTGCAAATGTTTTCTCTCCTTCCATTGACTCTTCTGGCTTTAAATCTTCTTATATCATTTTCCTTGTAAACTCCACAAGTCTCTCCATCGGGTGGAGACAAGATGTTTTGCCCTGCCAGTGCAAATTCTCTTTGGAATTCTCTTAAAACTCGTCTGTTGTCAAAGGGCACTGCAGGTGGTTTGCATAGCCATGGAGGGTGAAATCAGTTTCCAGACGTCCAGCTCAGCAGGCTTCCCATGGGGGTTGAGGAGAAAAGGAATGGAGGAGCAGTGCTAGTTCTACAATATTTGTGAACTGGAGATATTCTCCTTCAGGGGAGGAACAAAACCAACAGATACAGACACACACGTATAAACAAAGTTCACTTCAAAGGGAAACCTTTTCTTATAGAAATCCATCTACTAAAGCTGAGAGTAGAGACATAGGGCCAAAATAATGTATATGATTGCAAGTCAAGATGTTTAGCCTTTGGTCCCAGATGCGTTTATTTTCTAAATGGGCCAAGCAGTCTGGGATCAGAATACAATTTACAGTCAGCTAAAGATCACATGAAGAACTGTCTTCTGAGAAGGGGTCCTGACCATCATGTCTTGTATCCTGCCTTCTAGGGTGGCCCTTTGAGTTGTATTGCCCCATGTCTCTGAAGCAGCAGTGTTGAGCA
Source organism: Balaenoptera physalus (assembly GCF_965194825.1). Taxonomy (NCBI): domain Eukaryota; kingdom Metazoa; phylum Chordata; class Mammalia; order Artiodactyla; family Balaenopteridae; genus Balaenoptera; species Balaenoptera physalus. Next base: position 98,085,927 of record NC_138896.1, on the reverse strand, counting down.
GTGGTTAGTGTTGAGCACTAACCCTGGAGCCAGGTTACCTAGGTTCAGATCCTGGTTCTCTCACTTGTTAGCTGTATAACTTTGGGCGAGTTACTCAACCGCTCTATCTTCTCATGAGGTGGTATTGAGGATTAGAGTAATTAAAACATTTAAAATGCTCAGAAGAGTGTTGGGCACGTACTAAGCACTCTGTAAACGTCTATAGTTGTTACCATCCTTGTTGTTACACCTGTGACAACTCTTTTGGTGAAAAACCCTGCATGTCTTCTGGGAGCCCACCCCTTCCTTTACTTTAGTTCATAGTCTACAAATGCTGGCTCCGCCCTCCGTAGTCCTGCCTCACCAGTTACAGCCGTCATCGCCTGGCGCAGTGACGCACTGAGGTCTGAGTATGTGACTCAGTCTAACCAGCGAGCTGTAAGCTTTAGATTTGGCGGGCTTGTGAGAGAGAGGCATGCTTTCTCTTCCACTGGACATCAACTCATAAGGAAGTAAATTAGAATGGAGCCCGTTATGAAGAGCAAAGCCAACAGATGGAACAAGAGCAGGTCCCAATGACAACATTTAAACCCCTAGATTTAGCCCTCCCTGCTATCCGTGGATTTTTTTTTTTTTTAATGTGAGGCTATAAATATCCTTTTGGCTTACATGAGTTGAAGTTGGGTTTAACAGAAAGAGCTCTTATACCCCTTCTAAATATTTTTTCAGAAAGTTTTATTGAAACTTGGGTCCCTTTTTTGAAGTTTTTCCTGTAGATTCAGGCCATTTCAGATCAAACTTGAACGAGCAAACATAAATTAATCAAAATATGACAGTCTCATTCAGACTGAACCGCCAGGAATTGTCATTTTAGAATATTTTTACTTTTGGGGGATTTGGGGGTGTAGGAGGTCACAGTGGAAATCACCACCTTATACCTCTGTCCTGAGTTGTGTATTAAACCATGTCAAATCTAAGAATTCATGGAATATAAAACTGGCTAATAAAACAAAGCAGCTTTGATCTTCCCCCTTCATGAGGTTTATTCTGACAGTTTGCAACTAGATGAAATAGATAATGGAAGTCCGTTGTCACGATAACTCAGTTTAAATGTATTGTCAGATTAACAGACTTAGTTATCCACTCCACCAAAGGACTGTAAGAAGCAAGGCTTCACGTCATCCCTTCTCATAAACATCAGAAAGGATTAAAAAGGATTCCCAAGTACATGAAATTGTGAAGTGGGCAACTTTTGCCTTCAGTGAGCTATGCCCTATTTCCCCTTCCTAGGCATGGATTATTTGTCCTTCTTTCTTCTACATTCTCGCTTCTAAAACGCTTGTCTTTATGCCTAGGAAGAACCTCCATTGTCTTTCCTAGTAATGGTCCCATTTATGGGGCCCCAAGGGTGTATACATAGTCCAGGCTGGGGCAATGACAGTCCTTCCCCTCCATAGTCAAAGTGATTGGTCCAGAGTATGGGCATGTGAAGCGAGGTTAGCCATTCACAATCCTTTGGCAGATATTTCTTTTTAATTTGAAGCTGAAAAGGAGGGTTCTTTCCTTGTGTGGTAAAAGATCTGTTAGGGTGTGAGTATAGAGCTGCCTGCAGCCATGGAGAAAACAGGTCAGCAGTCAGCAATAGTAAAGAGTTAGGCTGTAATCGAGAGAGTCAAAATGTAAAGAAGCAGTCTTGGCAGCATTCAAGGCCTTAGTCCTATTCATTCCTGAGGGAAGCTTTATCTCTGCCCTGCCCATGAATTTGTTGTATAGGTAAATAAATATGTCATCATTTCTTGATAGAGACTTCTGGTATCAGCTCTGACATGTAAAGAGCTGGGAGACAGCTTCCCATCCTTACAACAAGAAAAAACTTGACAAACTGAAAATCAATTAATTTTCTTTGACTTTTATTGAAAGTCCCAAGGACCAACAGGTTTTGGAGAACCCATTCTTCCATGATCATCACCCCCAGGGACCCCACTAGATTCTCAGTCTAAAGTTCCCAGAATGAGCCACTCATGGCTCTGGAAGGGGCAGTGGGAAAGTAATCATAGTAAAATTCACCCAGAACCTTCTCTGTAACAAAGATCTACTCTCCAGGAAAAAGATTTTGCCAGAGTCTTATGCCAGTAGAGGAAGGACATTCCTCCACTTTCAGCACCTCAAGCCTTCCTGTCTATCCTCTGAGGAAGTGTGGAGGCTGGAGCAGGGGGGCCACTCAACAAGGGTCAGGGCTTCAGGGAAATCAATAGCAAATGCTGTAGGCAAGGAAGGGAGTAAGAAGCATGTGGGTAAATTTATACCACTCGAGAAACACTTGTGAAGGTGACAAGCCCAAGATTCAGGCCACTAAAACACTGAGATTTCATCAGATTATAATGCTCCCCTTTCCCTACATTAGTACCACACCAACAGGGCCTCAGTATAATAACAGTAGATTATAGCTGAAAGAGCTACAAGATGCAGACTCTTTCTGAGGAAGTATACTTGGGGAAGCCCAAAATCTAGAGAGGAGATAAGAACGATGACACTCGAGAAATTTGAAGCTTCTGTTACCTGTAGCTATGACAAACATTAAACACAGTTCCATTCCTAGCCATATTACCATAAATCCTCATGCTAAAGTCCTATTTATCTCAAATTTCATTACTTGATATAATGTCTTGCTTTCAACCACAATTTATAAGACAAGCCAAAAGCAAGGAAAAAAGGTAGTCTGAGGAGACAAAGTAATTGTTGGAAACAGGCTCAGATATGACATATATGTAGGAGTTAGCAGATAGGATACTTAAGATGTATGATTAACATGATGTGGACACTAATGGAAAAAAATAGACAATGTATAAGAACAGATGGGTATATTAGATGGAAATTCTATGAGAAGATCAACAGGAAACACTAGAAACCAATAACACTGTAACAGGAATGAGGAATGCCTTCACGGACTTGACACATTCGAGGAAAGAATCCATGAGCTTACAGATAGATCAACAGAAACCAAACTGAAAGGCAGAAAGAAAAAATAGAAAACAAATGAACAAAAATATCCAAGAACTTTGGGACAATTTCAAAATGTATAAGATACATGTAATTGGAATATCTGAGAAAAGAGAAGGGAGCAAAAGAGATATTTGAATAATGACTGAGAACTTTCCAAAATTAATGACAGACACCAAACCAGAGATCCAGGAAGCTGAGAAAACACCAAATAGGATACATACTTAAAAACTATGCTTACGTATAACATATTCAAACTGCAGAAATCCAAAGGCAAAGAGAAATCTTGGAAGAAGTCAGAGTAACACAATACCTTAACTGTAGAGGAAAAAGGATAGGAATTAAAGCATACTACTTGTTAGAAATCACGCAAGCTAGAGCATGAAGTGAAATATTAAAAGTGGTGAAAAAAACTGACCTACCAACCTATAATTTTATATCCAGCAAAATTAATCCTTCAAAAATAAAGGTTATAGAGAGACTTTTGCAGACAAACAAAAACGGAATTCGTAACCAGCAGACCTGCCCTGCAAAAAATAGTAAAAAAGTTCTTCAGAGAGAGAGAAGGAAAATAATGTCTTGAAAACTTGAGTCTACATAAAGAAAGGAAGAGCTTCAGAAAAGGAATAAGTTAAGGTAAAATAAAACAAAACATTTTTCTTACTCTTAATTGATCTAAAAGATAACTGTAAAGAAATAATAGTAACAACATATTGGTAATTATAGCCTATGGATCAGTGAAATGAATGCCAGCAACATCACATGAGACAGGACGGATGAATTTGGAATACTGTTACAATGTACCTGAATTACAAAAACGAATATAATGTTACTTAAGGTGAAGTCATATTAGTTTAAACTGTATATTGTATAATGAGTGCAAAGCTTCAGTTTGGGAAGATTAAAAAGTTCTGGAGATAGTGGTGATGCTTAGGTAACAGTGTAAATGTACATCTAAAAATGGTTAAAATTGTAAATTTGTGTTATGTATATTTCACCAAGTTTTTTTTAAAGACTATAAAAATGTATATTGTAAACTCTATGGGCACCACTAAAAGTGCTTTTTAAAAAGTTTAATTAATATTCTAAACAAGAAATAAGATGGAGTCATATTAAATGCTCAATTAAAACCAGAGAAGGCAGAAAAAAACGGCAATAAGAGGTAAGGGTAGGTATCAAAGAATAAATACAATGAATAAAGAGCTGTTGAAAACATGATAGAAATTATATCAATAACCATTTTAAATATGAATGGTTTAATTATGCCAATTAAAAACAGAGATTGTTACAGTGGATTAAAAACAAAACAAGACCCAACTATATGTTATCTATAAGAAACCCACTTTAACTGTAAAGACTTAGATAGGTTAAAAGTAAAATGATATTCTGTACTGACACTAATTTTTAAAAATCTGGAATAGCCATATTATTTCCAAATGAAGCAGATTTTGAAACAAGGAAATTATCAGGGACAAATGGCGCATTACGTAATGATAAAGGAGACAATTCTCCAAGAAGACATAACAATCCGTACTGTGTATGCACCTAACAAGAGTGTCAAAATACATGAGGCGAAAACTGATAAAACTGAAAGGAGAAATAGACAAATTTATTATTATAGTGGAGACTTCAACACTCTTCTGTCAGTAATTGATAGATCTAGCAGGCAGAAAATCAGTAAGGATACAGATGACGTGAACAGCAGTATCAATCAACTTGATCTAATTGACAATTATAGAAGAGCAAAATACACATTCTTCCCAAGCTCACATGGAATCTTCACCTAGATAGACCACATTCTGGATCATAAACTATACCTAAACACATTTACAAAAATCATAAAAAGTATGCTCTCAGACCACGGAATTAAACTAGAAATCAATAATAGAAGCTTAACTGGAAAATTCCAAAGTATCTTAAAAATTAAACAACACACTTCAAAATAACATGTGCATCAATGAAAAAATGTCAAAAGAAATGTTAAAATATTTTGAATCAAATGAAAATAAAAATACAATTTACCGGCTTATAAAATTCAGCTTACCAGTGCTTAAAGGGAAATTTACCTCATAAAATACATACATTAGAAAAGAAGAAAGATGTATAATCAATAATATATGGTTCCACCTTAGGGAACTAGAGAAAGAAGAGTAATTATTCCTAAAGCAAGCAGAAGAAAAGCAATAATAAAAATTAAAGGTGATATCAATAAAATTGAAAATAAAAATAAAATAGAGAAAATCAACCAAACCAAAAGCTAATTCTCTGAAAAGACAGTATCTTAAAATTGATCAGATTATCTCCTGTTACTTACACCCAAAAGTTCTGATTAATCTATATCACAATTATCTCCACCTTCTAAGTGTTCAGCGGTTTTTCTCTTTCCCACCTGTTCCTCTCTACCCTTTGTAGAGGAATTTTTTCTGATAAGTGGGTTCACACTAAGGCATTAATGAGGTAATAAAAATAATTCTAGGATTAGTGTGCACTTCCGTTTCAGCAGTGCCTGGTATGATGAACGTGCTCAATAAATATTTCAACAGGAACCACTGGAAGTGATGAGATCATCTTTAACGCTAGATACTTGGAAACCGCTGAGTCTAGATTGGGGAAGCTTAATGTGACAGGTGTCCTTCAGTTGGGCCACCTCCTGAGACCAGGTCTCATCCAAAATTAGATTGACGGGCTCACCTTCATGGTTCGTATTCGCCCTTTCTCCCTAACTCCAAGCTGGAGATGACCCTTGTGGTGAGCAAATGGAGAATCTCCTTGCCGACTGGGTCTGTTCAAGTCCAGGGTTCTATGTGTGGGAGCAAGAAGGGCGTGTTTAGCCTTTAACCACCTACCACACCCCACAAACAGAAAAGTGTCTGTTAACAGACAAGTCATGGCCTTTGTAGGATAGGACAATTTGTAGTATGAAATTTTAGGAACCAGCTTAGGGGTTTTCAGTCTGTGCAAAACAGATGTGTTCCATCGCTAAATTGGAATAATTGCTGGGGTTTTGCAATTTTCAGAAAGTATAACTTAACGGATAAAATTTTCTCAATTTTAAGCTTTTCCTTGGCAAAATTTTCTAGGCTTTCTGCATCTGCGACTGCTCATCTGCTGGTGAGTGCTAGCTGATAACAAATCAAATGAATAAGTAGAAAGCAAAAGTTAAGGCAAACAACCAATCACTCTTAATTCAACAGCATGTTTTTTTATGGATGTGTGTTTGTGGTTATGATTTTATATTGTGACAAACAATACAGTCTTATTTTCTGTGTGGTGTTGTTCCTGGAATTAAATGTATCAATATTTCATGGTGTTCTATGAAGAGCGTAATAAGCTCCAAGTGTTCAGTCATTATGAACTCTTCTTAAAAGATCCAGAAAGTATAGTTTTTGTAGATCATATGCCAGATATGGAAATCACGTTCTCTGGCATCTATAGCCTGGTAACCCCCAACCTCAGCTCAGTCAAATAGCCAGAAGAAGGAGCGGCACAGCTGGGCCCCTCATCTTACATTTCCAGGACTCTCCATATGGCAAAACCATGAGAGAATGCTAAGAGGAGGAAGCCCACAAAGGAGGAATGTTCATGTGCGGTGTTCATGGGGCCATATTTTACTAGCGAGCAGGTGTCTTAGTCTGCTTGGGCTGCTATAACAAAATACCATAGACTTGGAGGCTTAATCAACAGACATTTATTTCTCCCAGTTCTGGAGACAGGGGGGTCTACAGTCAAGGTGCTAGCTGACTCAATTCCTGGTGAGAGCTCTCTTCCTGGCTTGTAGATATCTGTCCTCACATGAGAGAGAGAGAAAGAGAGAGTAAGCTCTCTACTGTCTTCTTATAAGGATATTAATCCCATAATAAGGGCCCCACCCTCATCTAACCAAATTATTTCACATAGGTCCATCTGCAAATACTATCACATTGGGGAGTTAGGGCTTCAGCAGATAAATTTGAGAGAACACAATTCAGTCCATAGCAGCAGGATACCTGTGCCTTGCCAGAAATGCAACCACGCTCCACTTTGCTTCTGAATTCCTGTCCCAGTTCTGGGAGGATATTCTTCCCACCACCTTTTTAAGTTCCTACTTCCATATGATAGAGATGAGAAGCCTAAGTCCAAGGACCAGGCCAGATGTTCAGATTCATGTTCCGATTTGTATTCATCAAAAAGGCCATCCCCAGGACTTCCCTGGCGGCGCAGTGGTTAAGAATCCGCCTGCCAATGCAGGGGACCCGGGTTCGAGCCTGGGTCCGGGAAGATCCCACATGCCGCGGAGCAGCTAAGCCCGTGCACCATAACTACTGAGGCTGTGCTCTAGAACCTATGAGCCACAACTATCGAAGCCCACGTGCGTAGGTCCTGTGCCCCGCAGCAAGAGAAGCCACCACAATGAGAAGCCCACACACCGCAATGAAGAGCAGCCCCCACTCGCCGCAACTAGAGAAAGCCCGCGTGCAGCAACAAAGACCCAACACAGACAAAAATAAATAATAAATAAATAAATTTATTTTTAAAAAAAGGCCACCCCTTGGGATTCAGCATTAGCCAAGTAACTACTAAGCTCTTACCTTATTCCCCATTCTGTGAATTATTCTTCCTTGGATGTAAGCTTGTTGCCTGAACAGCCCTGGTGGAAAAGAGGTACCAAGGCAGGACTCAGCTCCCCAGATTCTTCGCATCAACTGTTTACTTTCTTTCCTACCAGAGGATATTATATAATTATGTACCAAGTCATGGCCTCCAACTTTATTTCAGCCATTTCTATGTTCTGTGCTCTGGTAAATGTTACCAGTGACCTCCTAATTACTCAATCAATAGACTCCTTAGTCGCCTATATTATTTGAACTTTCTGGGTCATTTAGTATTATGGACTGCTCCCTTTGTTAAACCTTTTCCTCCTCCCTTAAGCTCCAACACAGCCCCATCCTTAGTATCTTCCCACGTTATGTCCACCTAGCATGGGGTTACTGGATGCTCTTCCTTTGTGTTCCCTTTTAAGGCACTGCCCATATCTCCCTTTCTCTTCTCCCTCCACCTGCTCTACCTGGGTGCTCTTATCCAGTCCCATGCATCCATCTGTCACCTATGTACACATGGTTCCAAAACAACATCAGCAGGTCCTGGCCAATTTCTTCACTTATCCCTAACTAGATGCCCTACAGGCACCCCAAAGGAGCATATCCCAAGTGGAACCTGTCAACAGTTGACCTAACTTCCCCTGAATTCTTCCTCTTCCTACATTCTTGAATATGATGATGGGGATATTAACGAAGATGAAGAAGGAGGAGGAAAGAAGAAGAAAGCATATAATTATAAACTCTCTCTTCCAGTGCAGTTCTAAGTGCTTTGTGTATGTTCAATCATTTAATCCTTCCATTAATTCTATGAGGTGTGTGCTATTACTGTCCTGAGTTTACAGATTAAGAAATGGAGGCAAAGACAGAGTGAGTAACTTGCCCAAAGATACATAGTGAGTAGTGTCAGTGTCAGGATTCAAACCCAGAAGGACTGGCTTTCAGTGCCACCTTGCACACTACTTCTCGCTGACTCTAAACATGGCACTGGTACTCATCCAGTCACCTGAGAATGAACCTAGATACTCCGTCTTCCTCAGTATCCAATCAGCCACCAGCAGGAAACTTGAATGCTCGGGAGGGAGGGTTGTGGAGAAGGAAGAAAAAGGCCCTTCCATTTTTCTAGAGTTCTGAAACATGGTAAATAGATAAACAGGAATTAAAAAGCACTCATAATTTTGAAAATTCCTCATAGCCCAGTCTGGAATGTCATGTCCCATTTCTGACTATGTTTCAAATATTTATTCTACACAAGCATGACTGATATAAGAAATGACATGAAAATGATGCTTCAGTAGCTGAGTGAAATTCAGAACTTGTGCCTATGTAAGATGAGATGTGTTAGTCTCATTCCAAAGAAGATTTTTCCTTAACGTGGAATCAGAACAAAGGGTGGATCCTTTGGAGAGATGGGATGGTCTTTAAATTCCATCACAGGTGGGCCCCGTATGGTAGGATTATAACATAGATACTGTGGCCTTGTTAATAAAATCCTTTTGGTCCATGAATAATGGACCATTGGTAGGAGGAGCCTATCTCAGCTAAACTTTTCTTTGCATGAGGAATATGTGAAGACTGTGTAGTATACTTCAGTTTTCAAGCTTGAACATTGGGAATACATTACAGATGTTGATTCTACTACGTAAATGTTACAGATAGGGGGACAGGAGTGAGTTTATCTGAAAGTTAGTCTTTTAGTAGAGACTGTTTTGTAAAGTTTTCCCCAATATTTGAGGAAGATAAGCTAACATAACGACTATATCTTATAACATGAGCTGTTTTCCTTTCAAGAAATATTTGAGCAAAGGCACTATGCCAGGCACAAGGTAGCTGCTGAGAACACAGCAGTAATTAGACAGATGTGAACTTTGCCCTCAAAGACCTGGGAGACAGAGTTAAAAATAAATAAATAAACAAACAAACAAAGAAATGGAAGCAGACTAGTCAAATAATTATGTCATAAGAATGTTATGAAGGAAACAAAAAGTAGGCCTAATATGAAACATAATTCATAGGATCTCTCTAAAAGCAATCAAGGTAGACCTCTCTGAGGAGGTGACATGCACACTGAGTCCTGAAAGTTGAAATATTAGCACTTGCCCCCTCCCCTACCCCAGCCCCAGGATGGGGATAAAATGCTTGTCTTCTCTTTGCTCTGTCCCCATCCACATTCATCTTCCTGGTTCCGTTGATCATACAGAGTGCATTTCCCAGCACTCTGAGACGTTCCAAAACCTGAGGCCAAGTTCTGTTCACCGAAGTACCTTGCCACTGCTATTGAAGTGATACCACTCAGTTTAAAAACGGGCTAATGATCTGAATAGACATTTCTCCAAAGAAGAGAAAAAAATGGTCACCAAACAGATGAAAGGATGCTCAACCTAATTAGCCATCAGGGAAATGCAAATCAACATCACAGTGAGATACCACTTGACACCCGCTAGGATGGCTATAATCAGAGAGATGTAAATACTAGCAAGGATGTGGAGAAATTGGAAGCCTCACACCCCCCCGCTGGTGGGAATGCAAAATGGTGCAGCCAGTTTGGAAACAGTATGGCAGCTTCTCAAAAAGTTAAAAATAGAATTACCATATGACCTAGCATTTCCATTCCTAGGAACACACCTAAGCGAAATGAAAACATATGTCCACACAAACATTGTACATGAATGTTTGTAGCAGCTTATTCATTAATAGTCCCAAGGTGGACACAACCCAAATGTCCATCAGCAAATGAGTAAATAAACAAACATGGTATATCTATACAATAGAATATTATTCTGCCACAAAAAGGAATGAATGCCTGAGTGGATGAACCTTGAAAATATGATGCTAAGTGAAAGAAGTCAGTCACAAAAGATCACATATTGTACAGTTCCATTTATGTGAAATTTCAGAATAGGCAAATCCATAGAGACAGAAAGTAGATGAGTGGGTACCTAGGGTTGAGGAGAGGGGAGAACTGGAGGATACCTGCTAAAGGGTCTTTTGGGGATGATTAAAACAGTCTAAAATTGATAGTGGTGAATTGTGCACAACTCTGTAAATATTCTAAAAACCATTGTATTATACACTTTAACTGTGTGAATCATACAGTATGTGAAATATATCTTAATAAAGCCATTATTTAAAAAAAAATAAGTGATAGGAAATGGAGTCTTGAAATGGAGGGCGGGATACAAGTGTAGAAAAGGATTATTTTTCTCCACGACAACTCTTCACCTTTAAAGTCACCTCTTTCTGCCTTTGTCCAAGAGGAAATTGCTGTATACAACCGGGCTGTTATGGCAGTGATAGATGGTGACATCCTAGCTCTAACACTGAAAAACAATCTCCTTCCACACATGGAAAAAAATGGGCTCTTGGCTGACTTCACCCTAACGTGATTTTTATTTCTCTTGCAAAAAAAAAAAAAAAACTGCTAGGAGCAATCATTGTGTATACTCTAGAATCAGAAATCTATCATGAGTCGTGCCTAGACATGGGTCACAATACAGTGAGACATGGAAATGTTTAATTGATCCCTTCATTGAAATTGCATTTGTTTAACAACTGTATGAGAACTCTGTGTTTTGAGTGACAGAAACCCAACTCAAACCAGCTGCCTGAAGAAATGGAGGGAATGAAATGTGTCAGTATTTATACCTGGGGAGTCCAAGTGTGGATTTGGTTCTCGGCTGCAGGGATTCGGAGTGTGAATGCTCTCTGATGCTCTGTCTGTGTCGTGTCTCTCTTGTGTCTCTGAGAGCCCTGGCCTATGGGTTCATAACCTGTGAGCCGAAACCGAGAGCAAGCTGTCTCTCTGACTGATTTAGTCAGGTGTGAACCTAGAATCTGATTGGTCTGACTTTCGTCACAGGTCTGTTCTTGAGCCAGTCACCATTTCCAGAGGGAAGTACACTGACTGGCCCAGGCTGGTCTGCACACCCACTCCAGTCCCAGTGTTGAGAGAGGGGCATTGTGACTGACAGTCTCACAAAGACCACCTGTACTGATGGAGGAGTTGCTCAAAGGAAAGGGGGTTCTGTTACCAGAAGGGAGATGGGAATACACACTGAGCAGGTAAAACCACAGCCCACTGCAGTGCCCATCACGTGCAGAAGGCTTTACTGCCAAGTTGTGGGGCAGAATGAGGCAGAACCACCCTCTGAGAGGGCTGCCCGGCCTGGACTCCAGTACCATCCACCTGGGGCTGCCACCTTGAAGGTGCAGGTGGCACATTCAAGGTGGCAGCCCCAGTCTCCACTATATTTCACCCTGTATCCTCCCTTTCCCTTTTGAAATCATTTATCGTCACAGGAGAAGGGCAGACGTTGGATGAACTGCAAACACTAATGAGGAACGTCATCCGTGCCGCCATCTGAGTACAAGTAAATTAGGTATCACGATACACTCTATCAAACATTTTAAATGGCGCAATCAGATGAGAGGTTTATGGTTCCAGAAGCACTAATGATACACCTATACTTGTTGCAAATTGTTGTTTTATGCAAAGAGTTTGTCATACCAGCTGCCGTGTTGTATGAACTGCTCCTTTTTTATCTTTGACCCAAAGATACTTCAATCAAAGATTCATTCTCCTATAAACAGTGACTTGCCACCCGCCAAGACTGGCCAAGACTTGGAAAGTACATGTAAGAATAATTGCTTGAATCAGGTTTCTTTTGGTCCCCAAAATGCTTTGTCAGTCTGGTTGAAGAGAGAAGTTCTTTGAATTATCTCCGAGATCCAGATGTGTAGGAAAATGGCAAGTGTTTCTGCAAGTCAGACTTAAGTATCTAGATCTTATTAGTTAAATGTAGAGGTGGTTCTGGGTTTTTTTGTTTTTTTTTAATGAACTCAGTGTCTTGATCATTAAATTGTCAAATGTAATACAGTGAGCCCAGCTGGTATCAGGAATCAAGGAAAAGAACCACATTATCGACATGTTGTGTGGTAGTAGGAGCCACAGGGGAAATATTTATTGAGATCCAAGTGTTTCCACCCTATGCTCACAAAGAGGCCTTACGCAAACTAATGTGGGGAAGGAAAGGCCATTCTCTATTGTTCAACTATGTACAGGCCTCAGTGCCTTTGGTAGAAATGAGGAGACTTAAGAACACTGATCTCCATCATGGAGAACGTCTTACTACCATTAGTAACCAGAAGACTGAGACGGAAGTGTAGTTCAAGGAAGCTACAGATGCACAGTGTCAGAGGCTGTTCTGGAAGATATGATGGCCTCAAAGACATCCAGGCGTGTCATATCCCCAAATGTCATCTAGTTAAGGAAAAATGAGGCACCCAGAAACAACTCACTTCGAGGGAAACGGTGGGCTCGTTGGGGGAGACACCACATTACTTGTGAGGTTGATCCATCAGAGTAGAAAGTGATCCTTCTCCATGTGGACCCTCTAAAATTCCACTTGTAAACGGTCTTAACAAGACTCCAGTCTTTAGATTCCTGAGGCAAAGAGAATTGGACTGTGGTTATGTGGAGTCTATCTGTAGGTGAGAGCCTTTCCTTTATAAAGCACTGTGGAATTATAAAACACTACCACAGGCAGGGTCTCATTTAATCCTGACTAAAACCCTGCAAACTAGTTTTTGTCATCAATCTTACAGGTAAAACTAAACCTACAGAGATAAAAACCACATTCCAACCTAATAGCAAAACCAAGGGTGGCAGCATTATCACGTATTCGAAGTCCTCTGCCCCTTCCACTCTCCTATCGACATTTATCTCTGGCTCCAGATTCTTTTTCTTCCTTATCTAGTCACCATTCTTCCTGCCACTTCTCTCTCTTCCCATTGCCTCTTCATTAGTTTGGACCACTGTCCCTACGTGTCAGGATTAGAATATTGCCTATGTAGTGACCACCCTGTTTTCATCTTGCTCCCGTCATCCTTCACACAGCAACCAGAATTATCTTTCAAAAACCCAAATCTGATTAAAACCATTATCTTGCCCTTTGGATCAAGTCTAAACTCCTTCAGGATCTAGACCTTGCAGATTTCTCTTACCTCCACCCATATCCCATCCTCCACTCCAGTCACACTGAGCCACTTTCAGCCAATCCCTACTCACGCTCATCTCCAGAGCTTTGCATGTGTTGTTCCCTGTGCTTGAAATGCACCTTCCATCACCCACTTTTCTGCCAACCCCTTTGATCTTCCATGGGCCCTTCACCTTGGTATCCACTCATCATTAAGGTGTTGCTTATGTTTTGTTCCAGTTTGGATGCTTCCTTAATCTTCCTCACCACTCCTTTTCTAGTGTCCCATTGCATTTAACACTTCTGTGTCACTTCTCACATTCTGTTGAACTTGGCTTTTGTATCATAAGTAAATCTTAGTTTCTATAATATATAAACACAAAAATGTTAATGGACATTAGAATATATGCTTTTTTTTTTGGCTTAAACCACAGTCTGTTGAACCTGAACAGTGCAGGTATTCAACAAAGCAGGCTTCCACTTGGGATTCAGGAACCCGGGCTCCTTCCATCTTGTGGCTTTGCCATCTTCCACAGTCATTGCAGAAGAGAAAAAAGAGTGAAGAAATTAGACCCAGTTCTTTTTTTATTTTATTTTTTGGACCTAGTTCTTGACTTAGCTTGAAAATGACACACATCACATCATTTCCATTCTGTTGTCAAGAAGTCATCATGCGGCTACACCTGGAAGCAAGAAGGATTGTGAAATATCCCTGACAGGGCAGCTGCTTCCTAGCAGCAATGCTACTTGTGGAAAAGGAACATATATCTTTGGTTAACTGACTATCTATGCCATTCCTTAGTTCTTTGTCTTCCCTGATAGCTGGAAAGTGGGAGTTGTGTCCCTCTGTCTATCCTCTAGACAATATTTGGTAAATTAATATATATGTATATATATTTATGTATATATTTATAATATAGATCAGTAACTTTAATATTTTGTGGGTCACAGACACCACTGAGTATATGTCATATAAAGAGATAAAGTCATGTACATTTTCTCCAGAAAAAAATGCAAATTCATAAAATTTTATCTATAATTTCATATCTTACATGTCACAGAATAGGTAAACTCATCACCTGTTCTCAGATAGAATGAAGGCGGGCCCAGGAGAAAATCAAGCCTGCTCGTAAAATCTATAGGGGGGTCCTTGGACTCCACGTTAAGAACTATGGTGTAGGACATATAGTATATGTGAACAGGTTCTTTGCATCTTTGGTTGGTTGGTTCAAACACAGATTTTTATTCCTGGGAAATACCATATAAAGTGGCTATCTTGCCGTCATGATTAGGCACTCTCTCTTCTATGTTCCCACACCATTTTCTATGTCCCTGTATCAGTGCCCAATGGATTTAGAAGCTGGTCTCCCATCTAAGTTGGTTCACTTCATCTTCATCACCTCAGAGCACCTAACACACAGTAGGGCACACTAAACATATCCTGAACAGTGAACTGGATCCGTTGAGCATCAACCCTCTACACCACATGTCCCAAGGAAAATCAGCTCAAGGTCTACCCTAGAGAGAAAACCCAGCACAGCACAGGTAGTGACTGAAGGGACAGTTACATTCCAGAATGACTCATTCCCAGCTAAAGGAGAAGGCAGGATCCATCTGGAAAACAGATGGAATGCTCCCTTTTAGCACACATAAATTAAATCTCACTATCTGCCAAAACAGAAAGTTAACATTGATTTTGTGGGGGTTTTTTTCCTCCTTAAAGAAAAAAATCCCTTTGTTTATGAACTAAAACTTCATGACAAATTTTTGTTCCATATTGTGATTGTAACACCTAATTTCCTAATTAAGTATGCTAATTGCGAGTTACCTCACAACTACAAAGCACAGAAGTATAATTATGTAATAAAAAGCTTTTATGAAACTTTTGTGGGGAAGAGGGCTGGCTGAGGAGACAGCTGCTTAGCAAGAACAAGATTGGTGCTACCTAGGGGCCCCTTGTGTCTGAATTGCCCGTGGGTAACAATTACAAGTTGGCTCCTTGCTTGAATTTCTCAAGTTTTAAGTCTGAGAAAACCTCTTTCTGTAATGGAGGGCATGGCAACAAAGCCACTGTGTGGTGGGAAAGGAGAAACCTCTTCATGGAAAAAGGGGTTCCAGGGTGAGACTGGAACAAACCACAACTTTCTCTGTGGTGCTTCAGTACCATGGGATTGCTCCCAGTGCCCCCTCCCCACACGCACACACACAACTTCCCCCCATCATTATCTACCCACTAAGAAAGTCTTAATGACTCTAGTTTCCCAATCTTTTATGAAACACAATCACAAGCAATAAGAAGATCAGAGGGCGGTGTGGCCAAGATGGCAGAGTAGGAAGACCCTGAGCTCACGTCCTCCCAAGGACACATGAAAATTACAAGAAGCAGATCAGAGGCAAGTGGATAACTAGTAGAATGGACCTACATAATAAAGACCTGGGAAAAAAGGAATAAGAATAGTGGAAGAAAAGCCCTTGAACTTAGGCTTAAGAGTATTTGGTGATTTGGTGTAAGTATAGGAAGGAGGTTTGGAGATGTGTTGCTGATCAGTATGAGTGGGGTTCCTTTCAGGAGGCACAAGTAAGGATTGGGATTTCTTTTAAATATCCTGCAGTGCCAAGACTGTGCTTCTTAGAACACAACTTTGTGTAAATACTGGACCATGTGAGGCCCACAGATATATTTAGGCTACACATTATCATCTTACCCATATTCATTCCCAAAAAGCAAATATCTTGTATTTATTTCTCTGCTGTTTTTCTCCCCTACATAACTTACTCACCTTCAGCATATATATATGTGTGTGTGTGTATATATATATATATATATATATATATATATATATATGTATGGATGTATAAATTCTAGCTGCCTTTTTCTCTCTTTCATTGGTTGTCATTTTTAAAATTTTTTATTTGCATACAATTTTAGGGGTTACCTTCCATTTACAGTTACTACGAATATTGGCTGTGTTCTCCATGTTGTACCATACACCCTTGAGCCTGTCTTACACCCAGTAGTTTCTGCCTCCACTCCCCCACCCCTACACTGCCCCCTACCCCCAATGGTAACCACTAGCTTGTCCTCTAAATATACAACAAACTAGTGAATATAATAACAAAAAAGAAGCAGATTCAGAAATATAGCTGCTTTTTAAAATAAATCAACATTATTATCACAATTATTACATCCACAAATATTTCCCAGTCCTGTAAGACCTCACATTCAAGCATCCCTTCCTTTTCTCTTGGCTCTTTAGGGTTTTTGGTCGGTTGTTTTGTTATTCCTCAGTTCACTGCCATCAAATCTATCAAGTGGGCTTTAATTTTTCTAATCAGCAGTCCAAAGTTTGAGGCAGGTAAACACTTAAGCTGAAGCATTCAGAAGAAATTGATAGAGAAAAGTTGAAACTGTGTCATGTCAACTGACGGAGCTGCAGCCACTGTAAGGTCCCATAATTATGTTCCTGTTACTCCCTACAAGATGCTACGTAATCCTCTCATGAGACTGTGCATTTGAAATATTATCCATGAGCAAAATTATCAGGTTAGATTGATTTTCCCTCCCATGTTACTTACATAATTGAAGCTGTAGTCCAGCAGCCATAAATCAAGTCACATCACATTGAAGTGACTGAGTTGCTGGTGGGGTGTTGGAGAGACACTTAGATAGCACCCTGTCAAGATTTCGCTCCTGGTTCTTCCCTCCTGTGAGGTGAGAGACCAGCTAAGCCTAACGTTTCCCAAGCTGACTGGTGTGATGGCATAGTCTTATTTATTTACTGAGGGAACTCATAGGCACTCAAGTTTATTTTTCCAGAGTGGAATACAGCAAAAATTTCCTGAACCCTCACATAACCAGTGGCATCCAGGGTAGTACAGGGAGACCAAAAAAGCCACCAACAGCCACCCAGGGCATTTTTGGTGGCACAAGCTGATGAGAAACAATTTCTCCAGAGAAAACAGATAGGATTATATCTAGAATATTCCACTACATATGTCAGAAAGAAAGATTTTGAAGTGAAGGTTATACAGTATAAAGGAAAATGTATACTCAGGAGAGCACATTACTTAGTTCATAGTAGGAGAACCGTAACGATTGGTTAAATAAATATTTTTAAGTTAAAAGATGTTGATGGTTTAATTTTTCTTCAACCTTTGTGCTTATTTTGATAAATTCTATACACAATTCCATAAGTTTCATGAAAGGGGAGAAATGGTTTTTTTTAGATGCCATAATGTAGAAAATTCTCCTGGGTTTTGGTTCTTAAATTCATTTTTCAAAACTTTTTATTTTGAGATAATTTTAGACTTAAAGGTGCAAAAATAGTGCAGAGTTCCCACATTCTTAGCTTCCCCTTCTGTTAACCCCTTACATAACTGTAAAACACTGATCAAATCTAAGAAAGGAAACTTCTACACTGCTATTAATTAAACTGCGGAATTTATTCAGGTCTCACTAGTTTTCTACAGTTGACCTTTTTCTGTCCCAGGATGCAGTTAGGATCCCAAACTGCATTTAGTTGGCACGTTTCCTTAGTCTCCTTTTATCTGTGACAACTTCTTTTTCTTTCCCTGTCTTCATGACCTTGTCACTTTTGAACAGTACTGACAGTTGTTTTAGAGAAAGTCCCTCAATTTGTATTTGTCTGATGTTTCTTCACTATTAAATTGGGGGTGTGCATTCTTGGAAGGGATACCACACAGGCGATGTGCTTCTCTCTGTATCAAATCAGGGGGTATATGATCCTTGATAGGTATTATGGGTGATGTTAACTTGGTCACTTGTCTAAGACAGTTTGCCAGATTTCTTAAATATAAAGTTACTTTTTTTCCCTTTGTTATTGCTAAATACTTAGAGGAGATCCTTTGAAACTATGCAAATACTCTCTTCCTGCTTAAACTTTCACCCATGAACGTTAGCGTCCGTCAGTGTATCTTCCCAGAGGCAGTTGTTACTCTGGTGTGCCACGGATGATTTTCTGTTTCATTCTGCTTACATTTATTAACTGGAATTCTTCTGTACAGAAGAGTCATCGCTTCTCCCTCTTTTATTTGTTCGTGCATCTATATCAGGGTGGGCTCATGGGTATTTATTTTGTACTTTGGGTTATAATCTAAAACTGTCATTTATTTGATGCTCACGTTGGTCCAGCTTTAGCCATTCAGAGCTCTTTCAGTATGTACCGTTTCAATATGCCCCATCCTTCTTGTTTTGTTTTGTTTTGTTTTGGTTTGGTTTGGTTTTTGAGCCCTTCCTCACTATCTGGCACTCCAAGATGCTCCAGATTCATCTTCTATTTCCCCTGCCCCAGTCCTGGAATCAACCAATTCACCAAAGAGCCTTTAGTTGCTTTTACTGGAGAATGGTGTTTAAAGTGGTGATATTGAAGTGTCACAGGTTCATCATTTTTAACATTTATTTGCCAGGTCAGTGCTTCAGGAATTCTCTGTTATGGACTGAATGTGTCCCCCCAAATTCATATGTTGAAATCCTAACCCCCAGCGTGATGGTCATAGGAGGTGGGGCCTCCAGATGGTACTGCGGTCTGAAAGTTTGTGTCTTCCCCAGGATTCGTATGTTGAAATCCTAATGCCATCGTGATGGTATTAGGAGGTAGGGTTTTTGAGAGGTATTTAGCTGATGAGGGTGGATTCTCATGAATGGGGATAGTGCTCTTATAAGGGAGACCCCAGAGAGCTCCCTCATCCCTTCTGCCAGGTGAGGACACAGTGAAAAGGCTGTGAACCAGGGAAAGGGCCCTCACCTGACACCAAATCTGCCAGCGCCATGATTTTGGAGTTCCCAGGCACCCAGACTGTGAGAAATAAATGTTTTTTGTTTAAGCCACCTAATCCATGGTGTTTTTGTTATAGCAGCCCAGACAGACTAAAACAGTCTCCCATCCCATCCGCCCCCATTCCCCCACAAAGCATAAAACACAAACCCTCAGCCCTAAATATATCTAACACATTGACACATAATCGTGTTGACCAAGAGCAATATTTTTTTAAATTCACAATCATGGCATGGGCAACAGCCAGTCGCATTGAATGCTAGCCTGAACCCCGGGGCAGGGTCCGGGACTTGCCCCCTGTGACAGGTATTTACAACCCTTTATTTCTAGGTCTTGAGGAGATACTGGGAAAGTGGAAAGTGTAAGGGGACCCATAGGAGGAACTACAGCAGCTTAGGGCCAAGCGCCAGGCACGCAGGGGACTCAGCGGTAACGGTTTCCCACTGGTAGGATTGTTTCTGTACTTTAAGTATTGGTAGAGCCATCGTGATACCGTGATTTATAACGAGAAATATATATTTGGTCTTCATCCCCATTTCTGGCACAGAGCTCCTAAAACCATTGGAATTTCATAAGTTTGAGAGTGATAAAGATGTCTCTTCTTAGGTTATGAGTTGAGTTTTGGAAAGCACCTGAGGAGGGGGGCTGGTTGGCAGGGGACCCGACCATGTGATTAGAAGGTTCGAGCTTTCAGTCCCACCCTCCCAACCTCCTACCTCCGGGAAGGGGGAAAGGGCTGGTGATTGAATCAATCGCCAACAGCCAATTATTTAATCAATCATGCGTATGTAATGAAGCCTCCATAAAAACCCAAAAGGACAGGGTTCAGAGAGCTTCCAGGTTGGAGATTCTAGGAGAGCAGTGCATTCAGCGGGCATGAAAGCTCCACTCCCTTTCCCCCTACCTAGCCCTGTGCATTTCTTCCATTTGGCTGTTTCTGAGTTATACCTTTTTTACAATAAACTAGTAATCTAGTAAGCAAAATGTTTCTCTGAGTTCTGTGAGTCACTCTAGCAAATGAATAAAATTCAAGGAGGGGGGCATTGGAACTTCAAATCTGTACCCAGTTGGTCAGAAGCACAGGTGACAACCTGAACTTGTGATTAGCATCCGAAGTGGGGAAGGGCAGTCTTGTAGGACTGAGCCCTTAACCTGTGGGGTCTGATGCTGTCTCCAGGTAGTACATAGTGTCAGAATTGAGTGGAATTATAGGCCACCCATCTGGTGTCTGAGAATTGCTTGGATGAATGGGAAACCGCCCCCTCCAAACACAGACACACACACAGACACAAATCAGAACGGGATGACATAATTGTTAGCCCTTCATGTACACAGCAGCTGAATATCAGGCTCTGTGTTGATACCTTATAGGCCCGCTCCTCTACAAACTGGATGCTAATCCTGAATAGTGATACTGCATATGGGTCAGTTTAACCTTCTAGCTGAGGGCCAGGACTTTGGAGTCAGCTCAAACTGCATTTGAATTCCATTTCTACCACGCACCAGCTGTGTAATGCTAGTCAAGTTACTTGTCCTTTCTGAGCCTCAGTTTCCTCAGTAGAAGCAAATAATGAGAATACCTACCTCAGCAGCATTATATACATGATATAATCCATATGGAACATGGCATAGTGCCCAGTCCAGAGTACTGGCCCAGCAAAAGTTAACACTTTACTGCTACTGCTATTATTATAAATAATAATAATAAAGATAATAATGTTAGTCATGATTTGATCTATCATTGAGTTTACTTTTTTCTACCCTCCATAGAACCAGCAAACATTCCAGTATGTTCCCTGCCAAAGGGAGGGACTCTGCAATTTTGTCAAGATGATGCTACGACAATGAGATGGAGCATTCCACCTCCAGTTATTAATTACCTGGCATGTTTCACAAAACTGATCAACTTTGCATGGCATGGTAAGAGAACGAAATTTTGCTTTGTTTTGTCTTTACGAAGCCAGAAATGGTAATTGCATAGAAGAAATTTGATCTCTGTTGGCATGATTAGGTAGGATGTTAATTAGTCTTCATGCTATAAATATCTTGGGCACAATTTTAAGGTTTGCACCACCTGTAATTACAGAGTACTGCAGGCAAAAGTAATCTTAATGAAATTTTAGTTTGATAAACTCGTTGTGCACAAAAGAAAATTGAAAACCAGAAAAGTAAAGGGACTTTTCCAAGGTCACACAACAGCATAGTATGTTTACCTCAGGACCCCAGTGCTTTCTTTCAGACACAAAATACCATTCTGCAGATAATTAATTAGTACACACTGCCTAGAGGTGAAAATTGTGCCCTGGTGACTCCAGTGTTTAGCTGACTTGTGTTGTATGCCATGTCTTTAAGCTGGCAGCATCTAAAGAGGTAAGCAGGGAAAGCTTCATAATGGTGATAACAGTATCCTTTCAGATTCCACAAATGTTACCTCATTTTATGGTCAATACATCCCTGTGATCACTGTACTGTAGATAAGAACACTTAAGCTCCTGGATCTTGGATTTGGAATGATGCATTCCTCTTGTGGCAATCAAGGAAGACTTTGTGGAAGAGGTGGTGTTGCAGTGAGCTTGGGCTGTTATAACAGAATACCATAGACTGGGTGGTGTAAACAACAAGCATTTATTTCTCACAGCACTGGAGGCTGAAAGCCCATGATCAGGGTGCCAGCATGGTCGAGTTCTTGGTGAAGGCCCTCTTCCTGGTTTACAGATGCCCATCTTTTCATTCTGTCCTCACATGGTAGAGAACAGAGAGGGAGGAAGCAAGCTCTTATCTTTTCTTATTAAGGGCACTAATCCCATTCATGTGGGCTCCACCCTTATGACCTAATTACCTCCACAGGCCTACCTACTAATACCATCATATTGGATGTTAGAATTTCAACATATGAATTTTGGGGAGAATTCATTCATTCCATAACAGATGGCATTTAATTTGGGACTTGAAGGATAACGTAGAATTTTACTCATGGAATCAGAAAAAAAGGGGAGACGTTTCAGGTAGAGGAAATAGGGTGAGCAAAAACAAGTGGTTTATCAGGGTGTTAACAAACTCCCCCTTATGCCTTGATTTAATGTATTAAATACTACATGGGAGGTACCAAATGAAAAAGGTATTTTCATTGGTTGTAGAATTTCAAGGGCTTATCAAACAGTTAATGAGCAAGAATTGTGTACATTTTGTGGTTACAACTTTAACATATAGGCAGAAGGGGAATTTGAAGTTTATCTTCCAGTGGCCATAAAATAGTATCATGGTACTGTAATTATTAACATAATCATTAAAAAAAACAGTTTAGTTAAATTTAAGAAACCCTAGACTCATGAAGGCATAGTGTCTTCATCAAAGCAGCTCTAGTCCAGACAAAGCGAGCCTTCTAAATTGACTGTGATGCTTTGAAATAATTATAGTGTGTTCTGAAAAGTAATTATTATCAGCCGCCACTGCTTTCCACCATGAGTTCTAATTTAATTACATTTCCTCTGTTTAAAATGTGCTGTACTCTAAGGTACAGCAATGGAAAAAGGAGTTTGTTACTAAAAAATATAATAAAGGTATTTTTTACACTGAAGGTAATTAGTCTTGGACATAACTGCTTCCAAGAGAGACGCGGGATTATGAACTCATTAATTTCAAGTGGTCATTGCTACAAAAGAATGTTCATCTTCAGAGGTGGGGAAATAGTTATCTCCTGGGTGAAATGGGTATAGAAGGAAAGAGACAGAGCGTGTTCATCTATTCACCCTACCAGCTGCTCAGTGCCTTCCAGGGATCTCTTTCAGCCAGGCTTCCTTATTCCAAGAAAAATGAAGCTTACAGATTTGTTTTATCGATTGTGAATATTTAACAATTGCATTTGGCTTCCAACTCCTGTTGATGAAACAACCATTTTGCACAACTTGTAAATTCACTTTTCCCATATATAATGCTGAGAACAAAAGTGGCTGTGCGTTTCCCTGGCAGAAAACCAAGCCATACTGACTTTTTACAGAAAAGTCTTTCCCCATCATTCTCACAGCACATGGCTTATCTGGTGGCACTAAAATTCCTCCTGTTTCTAAATTCGCCGTCTCCCTGGATGGTGGTGAAGAATCATTGCATTTTGTGGGTGGAAAGAGTCCTTTTGATCACAGGCTCACCGATTTTATACAGATGACATGATTGAGAGGTGTGGGCTTTAAATGGACTCCTCAGGTCACCAAGATGCCAGGCAGAGCAGAGACTAGATGCCAGGTCATTCCATTGAGACAGGGAATATTCTATGGGAATGAAATTGGCATTTGACCTTGACCTGTAGAATGAAGTTAGTCTCCACCCTGCCCCACAGTTTTGTTTAACTGTGATTAGTCACTGCTTCTCAGAGTCTTCCTAACAGTGTTTCAAATCTGCCATGTGAACATTCCTTTAAGACAAATTTTAACTGCACATTTCTGGATCCTATGCCAGACCTATTCGATCAGAACATATCACAGTGAAGTTTTAAAATATTGCTCTTCCCCAGTAGCTCTCAGTCTGGGTGGAGGAGCTTGATGTAAAATTCAAGGAACCTCTTTGGAAGCACACATACCAAGTATTCCCTTCATTACTACCCCTGGTGATATACCTAAGAATGGACTGTGAAAAAGAGTATCCCCCAATATGAAAACCATTGCTCTGAAGAACACCAGCAACAAAAATATACCAGGTTAAATATCCTGCAGTAGAATAAATGTGTTCTGTGTACTTATTTCTAGCTGCTTATAGGGAAAGACACAGATAGAATGATTAAAAACAAAGAAAAAGTAAAGAGCAAAATCAATGAAATAAAGATGTCTTGGGAGAGAAAAACTGTACAGAAAATGGAGGTTAATGCAACTAAGACAGAGCACATAGCAACTTCTGAGCTTCCTGGCAACCAATGCAAAAAGGGAAATACAAAATGCTGCAGTGCTCTCATACTCTAACAGCAGTTCAAAGGAGTATTGGGTTTTTCTAAGCATGATATTCTGAGAGAATTTAAGAAAATAACATTGAACATCATGGGAGCAATGTTTGTCCTTTTGCATGGTTGTTCTAGCACTTTCTGAGTATTGTGAGCCAAAGCAATAGGACTCTGATCCCTATATATCCCTTGGTCTCATCTCATTGTGCATCGTGGGGAAACAAGAGAAGCAGAGGCAGAAAAGGACGTTTTGGAGGAGTAATAACAGCCTACCTCAGTTTGCCTGCATCATGCAAATAAAGATTTTCCACGTGAAGCTGTTGCCATGCACAAGAAATTTGGCAGCTGCCACGTCCCCGTCAAGCTAATGACTCCTGTAGAGATCCAGTCGGGGCAACTTTGTATTAGATGCACTGCAGTTCATCAGTGCCACAACCCCAAGAACACAGCCTTAAAGACTCAGACATCCAACCAATCATATACTTCGGAGAATTCTTGGAGAATATGAGCTCTGGTTCACTGCAGGAGCTTACTGCAGCACCCCTTAAATTACCATCCCCAATGTGTCAGTGTAAAAACCAAGCTGCTCTTCCCTTTGGCTGAAAATTCTATGACGTGAGTGGTGTTCTGTCAAAATATTTCTCAGATCTTTTCTTGAGGCTATAAAGCAAACTAAACAAAACAACTTATCTACAGGTCAGTTACTCTCCAGAGAGCCATAAAGATAATTTTTTGTTTATGTAAAGGGGAAAAAATTATTAAAAACAAAACCACAAAATCTGGCCTACAGGTTTTATCTGACTCCTTTTGAATGCTCTGATGAAACTCTAAACTACAGTGAGTTTGCCCTCCAAAGGAAGAGGCTATCAAAAGTAATGCAAATAGTCTATTTTAGCCATGTTTTCTTGAACAAGTAGATTAGGACTTATGTGATTTCATTCTTCTCATAGTGAGATGCTGTATATTTTTAAGTCTTGTTTTTAAACATGCAGCCTATCACACCAAAAGATATTATCAGGCATATTGGTATATCATCTCCCAGGAGGAGGAGGCCTCAGACGCAGCAGACAGTTTTGTTTGAGCTGCCAAGTGCTCTGGAAGAGAAATGTCACCCCCTCACCAAGGGGATTTCACTCTGGACCATGACTCACATTGCTAATTGTGCCTGATTCTCAGGTCATGCTGGAAATCATCCAGTTCAAAGGGGAGCTCCTCAGAGATTATTTTTCTTTTGCAAATTTGACACTCAAATCAAAGAACGGAAGTTACAAGTCTCCAGGCCTCTCCTTTCCTTATCCATCCTTACGAAGACTTTACTCCTCTGCTGTTCCATCTCAGCCAGAGAAGTCTGAGGTCCTATGTCAGTCTCAAAACACTGAAGATTTTTCTTCACTGGACATTTGTACCTGAAAGCTAGCCCTGAATTGTGTCCCTTCACTCAGGGGTGGACTGAACAAAGAATTGGATGGTTGTCAGACCCTTTGGGAGTGGGAGGAGGTGGTATCAGCGTGACGCTGAAGCTGAACACTAGAGCTTGAAGTCTAGTCTCCCCCCGCCCCCCACCTTATAGAATCACCTACTGCGCCACCCATTGTCCCAGATATGAGCTTTGTACTCCTGGAGGACCCACATCACCTCTCAGAGACACAAAGCATTTCTAGGAAGGGTTCTCATGACTCTTAGAGATGCCTCTGTCATTCTCTTTCTCTCCTAAAACAGTCGAAAGTTCTGTAAGTGAGTATGAAATGGCTCCCCAAATCACACAAGAATGTGCAGATTCTCAAGGAGGCTAAAAGCTGCCACGATGACACACCCCATAAAATCCTCCTGATGGGACCAAATATGGAATAACGGTAGCTTTGAGCATCCCCTGACTCCAGGGCTGGCGACCAGTAGAGAGGAGAGAGCCCATCTAAACACACTTCCCCCCTGCTTCACCTCGGGCTGAAAATGCAACTTCCTACATTCGTTTTGAAATGTAAATAGGTTCTGTCTTATTTTTCTCTGAGACAGGCTTGAGTCAGAGGGCAAAGGACTTCGTGACAACAGAACAGAAAAGGGGGAGATCCGTGAGTGGCACAGAAATCAGAGGCAGTGTTTGCCGAAGGGGAAACCTCATGTTTTCAGTATTTTTGCCCTAGGCCCCAGTTCAACTTAAAGGCAAAAAAAAATTTACTCTGAAGAGCTAAATATCATCCTCTTACTATACATTTCACTAAGGATTTCCAAGGACAATATTTTATTTAAGCTTCCTAATAATAAGGCTAGTTAACATTATTATCTTCTTTTTTACGAGAGGCCTAACACCATTCTCATTGCTTTATGGATACAAAAAAAAAATAAATAAATCTCATCGGCCCAATATTACTTGGAAACATTAAATGTCTAACAGGATGGAAGAAAACTGAAATTCATTGTGATTAGGGGAGTGGAAGAAAAAGCTAAGACACTCAGAGAATAAGAAAAAGTAGCATAAATGGGATAACCTCTGAGCACGTTCCAGCCTTCAGCATTCCAGGTCAACATTTCCCAAAGTGCCGTCCTGCAGACGCTGAGCCTCAGGTTCACAGGTATGCTGAGAACACAAGTGTCCCATGCTCCAACATGTTTGGGAAACTAACAAAATAAACTAACAAAATTCTTCGCTGCAGGTCTTCCTAGGGTTATTAACGTGTATAAAATATTTCCTAAAGGTCGTGGGTAGGCATAATTTACCCACCACTTTTCAGGTTTTTGCAGGCCTCTTCCTTGCTGATTTTTACATCAGGAATCCAAGATCTTTGGCTCTATAGCTACTTCCATATAGTTGGTGAAGTAACTCAAAATACTGACCCTGGGTTGTTGCATCCTTGCTACTCTCTGCTCTGAAGGACTGTGGATAAGTGAATCCTGTAAATAATGAAGGAAAAAAAGAAGAGGCAGTCACAAATACATTGGATCAGTCAATGTTCACACCCATCCCTAAGAATCCAACTTCAATCTGATTCAAGGGCTTTGTGAGCTCATATTCAAAACAAAAGGAGAATCTATGTTCTGCATCAGCCAGTGATATTTGGGTCTGAGGCATCATCACTGGTTCTTTATGGTAAAAGGCAGTTTCCAGTGATTTCCAAATCAGTCGGTATTTTAAATCTTCTTCCCTCCAACCCACTCCACACAGACAGAACAGAACACTTAAACTGAATGATCACGAAAAACAAATGTCAGAAGTTTATCATATACACACAGATGCGATTTTAAGAATCTGCTCTATGGGCCTCCCAGGCTTTATTCTTGGCTTAACTAACTTCCCTTAAGTCACTGAGAGTCAGCTCTCAAAACCAAACATGGAACTCCAAGGCTTTTGTGCCAGGAAGGCACCAGGGTGGTATGAAGATGTAATCAAGCCAGGTGGGAAGGGGTGAGTGAGATCTCTTTATACTTCTAGGTGAGCTTCAGTGATGGTCATCAATATAGTGTTACTGAGCAAAATTATATCAGGCAGACCAAATGGAATAATCCCTTAAAGAAGAAGAAATTGTTTGCAGGTGCAAACAAGCATGAAATAGAATCCTGCTAATGAGTTTCTATTACTAGTTAAACACATAATCAAATTATTTAGGCTCAACTCATGACAGTGAGAAATCAATTATTTATCATAAATCTGGGGCTGTGTATTGACCATCTTGGTATGTGTCTAACCTGGTCTGTAATGAATAAATGTTTTGGTTTCAAGAGTGTGTTGTCATTAGCACATAGGTAATGAAAAATCATAAACAGTTGAAAAGTTCTGAAGTGATGAAAAATCAAAATGGCTAAAAAGTTTTCCTTCACGGTCTTTTAAACAAAAGAAGTATCTGAGGGTAAAAATTAAATTTCTTCTTTTTAAGAAATGGTCCTGAAACAGTTGGCTATCCATGTTCAACAAAATAATCCTGAACCCAGATTAGCTAAATTTAATAAAAATTTAACACAAAATGGATCATAGATCCAAATGTGATACCTAAAAGTACAAAATTTGTAGAAGAAAACCTTTGTGACCCTGGGTTTAGTAAAGATTTCTTAAGACACAGAAAGCATGGTTCATAAAAGAAAAAGAGTGATAAATTGGATGTCATTAAAATTAAAATCTTATTTTCAACAATACTGTTAAAGAAAATGAAGATAAAAGCCATAGGCCAAAGGAAAGTATCTGCAAAATTCCTATCTGATAAAAGACTACAGTCAAGAATATATAAAGAATTCTCACACTCTATAATAAGAAAATAAACAACCCAATTTTTTAAATAGGCAAAAATTTGAACAAACATTTTACCGAAGAAGATGTATGGTGGCAAAGACATACATGAAAAGATGTTCAACATTATTAGTCATTAGGGAAATGCAATTTAAAACCATAATGAGCAGTGATTATACAACCATTAGAATGACTTAATTTTTTTAATTGACAATATTATATGCCTGTGAGGTTGCAAACCATGGTTGGCAGAATAATGCTGCCCGCCTACCCAGCCCCCAAAGAAGTCCACGTCCTAACCCCCCACACCTGTGAATATGTAATGTTACATGGCAAGGGGAAATTTTGATTGCAAATCAAAACAAATTTGTTAATCAGTTGACTTTAAAGTAAAGAGATTATCCTGGACTAGCGAAGTATCCAGTGTAGTCACAACGATCCTTTAAATGTGGAAAATGAAGGTGAAGCATCTGTGTCAGAGTGAAGCCATGTGAGAAAGACTCCACCAGCCATTGCTGGTGTGGAAGATGGAACGGGCCACAGGCCAAAGAATGTGGGCAGCCAAGAGGAGCTGGAAAAGGCAAGGAAATCTTCTCCTCCTAGAGCCTCCAGAAAGAAGTGCAGTCTGCCACCACCTGCCATCCTCTATTCTTCTGACTCTTTCTTTTGAATAGTGTTTACTACATGTTTTACAAGCCTGATAACCTATATTAGATTTTTTAAGGGAGAAATGAGATGTTTTGGATATCTGACCTCCAGAACTACAAAATAATAAGCATGTGCTGCTTAAAGCCACCAAGTTTGTGGCAATTCATTATAACAGCAGTAGAAAACTAATACAGAAACTAATTGGAACGCTCCTAAATGTCTGATGAATGCATAATGAGTACAAAAATTGTTGTGATGGGAAAGCAAAACTTGGCATTATCTAATAAAGTTAAAAATACATCCACCATATGACCCAGCAATCTCATTCCTAGATATTTAAACATTGATCCACTCAAATGTTTATTGCTACTTTTTTCATAATTTATCTCTGATTAGTAGATAAATATGTAGTGGTATATTCACAACGGAATGCTCAGTAATAAAAAGGGGGTGAACTCACTAAAGAAAAGGGATGCAAACAGTAACAAGGATGACTCTCGAATGTAATGAAGTGAAAGAAACCAGACTCAGAAGTCTATGTATACTCTGTGACTATGTTCATATGACTTTGTGGAAAAGACAGAACTATAGGGAAAGGAAACAGGCCACCGGTTCCCAGGGACTGGATGGGTGAGGGGATTGATGGTAAAGGGGGTGATGGAACTATATCAGATTGTGGTGGTGGTTACATGCTTGTATGTGTTTGTCAAAACTCATAGAATTGTGTACCAAAAAAGGGTAAACTTCACTGTTTGTAAATTTTACCTCAGTAAGCTTGAATATATGTATAAATTCTCCATGCAAGACAAGCTGCCTTTGAAGTCAAGGAATCTAAGAAACCCTGTCTACTGATGGCCCCTTGCTATTATCTCATAAGAGTTACTTTTTAGAAAAAGAAATTTTAGAACTGGAAGGAATTTTTTTTTTAACATCTTTATTAGAGTATAATTGCTTTACAGTGGTGTGTTAGCTTCTGCTTTATGACAAAGTGAATCAGCTATACATATACATATATCCCCATATCTCCTCCCTCTTGCATCTGTCTCCCTCCCACCCTCCCTATCCCACCCCTCTAGGTGCTCACAAAACACCGACCTGATCTCCCTGTGCTATGTGGCTGCTTCCCACTACCTATGTATTTTACATTTGGTAGTGTATAATGTCCATGCCACTCTCTCACTTCGTCCCAGCTTACCCTTCCCCCTTCCCGTGTCCTCAAGTCCATTCTCTACATCTGCATCTTTATTCCTGTCCTGCCCCTAGGTTCTTCATGACCTTTTTTTTTTTAGATTCCATATATATGTGTTAGCATACAGTATTTGTTTTTCTCTTTCCAACTTACTTCACTCTGTATGACAGACTCTAGGTCCATCCACCTCACTACAAAGAACTCAATTTCATTTCTTTTTATGGCTGAGTAATATTCCATTGTATATATGTGCCACATCTTCTTTATCCATTCCTCTGTCGATGGACACTTAGGTTACTTCCACGTCCTGAACTTTCCCTTTTAAGATTCTGTGCTCTGCAAAGGGGAAAGGTGGAGGGGAGGGATAAACTAGGAGTTTGGGATTAACATATACACACGGCTATATATAAAATAGGTAATCAACAAGGACCTACTGCATAGCACAGGGAACTCTACTCCATATCCTGTAATAACCTGTACAGGAAAAGAATCTGAAAAAAAAAAAAATGAAGTATGTGAATTTCACTGTACATATTCTCACATTACATGAGACCAAATGGATTTCTATAGTATCTTATTACACAGGACAAGAATAAGGATTGGTGGCTTTAAGTAGCTTTCAATAGAAGGTAGGTGCAATATGGTCTCAGTTCATTAATGTGAGTCTGATTCTGTTAGTTCCACTGACCTCCTGGGATCTAGTCCATAATATCCAGTCAGCACATCTTTCATTAAACAGCGATGTATAGCAGGGATGTACTTGCTTCATTCATTCAGTAATTTATTGAGCACCTACTATGTGCCAGAACTGGGCTTAATGTTTTCCATCCATTACCTCAGTGAGTCCTGTATAACATTCCTAGAACAGTCCAGTCCTTCCTTCAGTTTTCTGAGCCACTCCTGTGTCTCTCCCAGCTGGTGACCCAATACATTGCATTCTTGTTGGTTGACTTGTTTTAGACCAGTTCGAGATGGATAACTTGTAATTGCAAGAGTCCTGACAAATAGAAAAGAAATCACTAAAGAAGAAATCCAAATGTCATTGTATGTATGCGAAGTTCTTTACCACCCTAAGAATTAATAAACTGAAGTGAAATAGTAATATCATTAGCTCTCTATCAAACTAAAGAAGACCAAAAAGTATACTGATACTCAGGGCTGGTTAAGGTACAGGAAGTGAACTCTTATAAACTCCTGGTGGGCGTGTAACTTCAAAAGCCACCTGAACCTGTGAATCAGCATGTGGCATGTGCATTCCTGTTAACCTAGCAATTCCTCCTCTAGTAATTGATTCTGAGGAAATAATTGTATAAACTTACAAAGGTGCATGTACAAGAATGTTTACTGCAGAATTGTTCATAATAATAAAAAATTGGAAGAAGCCCAAACGTCCCTATTTGGGGGATTTTTTTGGGGTAACATTTGATTTATAACATTGTATGTTTCATGTGTATGCCATTATATTTCTACTTCTGTATGCCCTAGAATGTGCTCACCACCAAAAATTTATCCTCCGTCCATCACCATACAGTTGATCCCCTTTACCCATTTCTCCTTACCTCTGGCCTCTTCCCCTCTGGTAACCACTACTCTGTTCTCTGTATCTACTTGTTTTGTTTTTGTTTGGTTTGTTTTGTTCATTTATTTTGGTTTTCTTTGTTTATATGCTTTTTACTTCCTCACATGAGTGAAATAATCTTTCTCCACCTGACTTATTTCACTTAATGTAATACCCTTAAGGTCCATCCCTATTGTCACAAATGACAATATTTCATCTTTTTTATGGCTGAGTAGTACTCCATTGTGTTTATGTTTACATGTATGTATGCATGTATATATCACATCTTCTTTATCCATTCATACATTGATGGGCACTTAGGTTATTTCCAAATCTTGGCTGTTATAGATATCTTTTGAGATTAGTGTTTTCATATTATTTGAATAAATAACCAGAAGTGGGATACCGAGGTTACATGATAGTTCTATTCTTATTTTTTGAGGAATCTCCATATTGTCTTTCATGGTGGCTGCACCAATTTACATTCCCACTAACAGTGCATGAGGGCTCCCTTTTCTCTACATCCTTATCAACACTTGTTATTTCTTTTTTTTTATAATAACCATTCTCATAGGTGTGAGGTGATATCTCATTGTGGTTTTGATTTGCATTTCCCTAATCATTAGTGATGTTGAACCTCTTTTCATGTGCCTGTTGGCCATCAGTGTGTATTTGTTGAGAAAAAAATGTCTTTTTAGCTCATCTGCCCATTTTTTCATTGGAGTGTTTGGTTTTTTGTTGTTGAGTTGTATGAGTTCTTTATATATTTTGGGTATTAGCCCCTTATGTGACCTATCTTCTGCCATTCAGTAGGTTGTCTTTTCATTTTTTTTTTTTTTTGATGGTTTCCTTGCTGTGCAGAAGCTTTTTAGTTTAATATAATCCCAATTGTTTATTTTTGCTTTTGTTTCCCTTGCCTAAAGGGACACATCTAGAAGGCTATTGTAAGACCAATATCAGAGAACATACTATATATGTTTTCTTCTGGAAGTTTTAGGGTTTCAGGTCTTATATTGAAGTTTTTAACCATTTTGAGTTAATATTTGTGTATGGTGTGAGATAGTGGTCTAGTTTTATCTTTTTGCATTTGGCTGTCCAGTTTTGGGGAAATTAACTTTTTAAATGATGGTATGGTGATAGAGTAGAATACTGTTCAACGGTTTTAATGATTACAGCAGATCCTTAAGTAGTGACATTTGAAAATGTCTACAGTGTACTTTCATGTGATCAAAACGCGATACAGAATAGGAAATATAGCGTGACCTATTTTTCATTTAAGATGTATGTGTTTATATGTATGCATAAAAGAATCTGGATGATCTGGTTATCTCATGGGGACTCAGGATAATGAAGGAAATTTTACTTCTGCTGAATTGTTTAAATATTTCACAAAAAGTTTATATTATTTAAAAATTCAAAAATATGTTGCCATATTCTTATGGGAGGAAAGGATGTAGGGAAAGGATTAGACCCATAGCCTTGGGAATAATCACATCATGGAAGAAGTGAGCTACTTAGGCTTTAGTTAAACCTTCCGTGAATGCAGAGTAGCTACAGATTGACAGACAAGATTTGGAAGGAACATGTAAAATTTTCATATGGTCCAAAACATAGGAGCTAATCTGGAGCTGGGTTAAATCTCCACAGCTTTTCCCCCTTCTGTGCCAAGTGCACCACCATTAGAAGTAGACCCCTATGCCCAGCCCCTACTCCACTAACAGCAGTTTTGCTCTACTGAATTCAGTGACATGACTCCATCACTGGGATTCGTAGAACACTGGCAGTCTTTACTGAGAGGGCAGAGAAGGTTTAGGTTTCCCCACTTTTAGGTTGAACCATTTGAAATTGCCACCACTGAACCACTTTGACCTATAGAAAGGTCAACCTATGATTCATCAAAACACACTCTAACACAGAAGTTTATATTTTATACAGTCTGTACGAAATGGTGTCTTCAGCAGCCCATAACTACTGATCAAGAGGCAGCATATATTCAGTCTGAGTGGGTATTTGGTCTCCCAAGTTTGGATGATATAAAAAGGCATGGTTGCACGATCTGAACTGTGTACAGTTGCTAACGTTATTTCAAAAATGTTGGTAGAAACTCATTTCAAAGCTCTCCTCCTGCCACCACCCACGTACCACACGAATTTCTATCCCATCTCTGTTTTTTCACACTTACTAGAAGAAGCTTTTAGAATATCTTGTTGTTTTTGCTTCAGAGAACTATTAAACACAGAGGCAAAGCGTAAAATCAAACTGTGAAGGTTCTCAGAAGCTAAAGTATGCTCTGTCAAAGATGTGAGAGCAAAGCTAAATCAAATAATGACTTGTAATTTTTAGGTGGCCTAAGTTATAAATTGCAAGGCAGCAAAGATAATTAAGAATAATGTTAGAAAAGGTAGACTCAACATAAATCATATAAAAAGGATAACAAGGTTTATCAACTGGACCAATTTTGAGGCAGGTTTTAAGTTGGGTATGTTTGGAAGGCACCAAAGCAGATGATTAGATACAGTATTCAGCTTAATGTGCAGGAAAAGCAATTGGGATGAAGCAAATCAGTTTCCTGACTCTGATGCAGGGAATGTGGAGGGGTTTATTAAATATAAATTTAAATTTAGATTTATGGCCAATGTTGATCAACTAGAAAGAAACTGACATTATCGTATCATTATTTTTTAATTTCTAGCTTCAGATGCCTTATTAAACAAACAAAAAATAGACTAAAAGAAAAAAGTCAGCATCAGTTTCAGAATAAATTTTGCCTTTTCCCATAATTATTTCATTCTATACTCATTTATTCCCTGCATCAGTGTCACAGAGAGCGCACTGCAAGTATAGAACATTATGTTAAGGTGTAGATGAGACACAGGGGGAAGACATTTTCTAATATTGACCTTTTATATAAATGAATCAAGTTATTCACATTTTAAAAGATCTTTCTATGACTGATGATGCCAGAAGCAATAGAATTTGTCTAGGGAAAGTAGTGCCGGGTATCAATTTCTTAGGAGGTGTTTTCTAAGCAAAGTCAGATGTACTGAGGTATGAGGATGAGCAGAGAGGACAGATGTGGGAGGTATCCAGAGGGGTTGTCACTCCCATGTACTGGGGTGAATAAAACTCAGCTACTTCATTCTGGGAGATGCTGCTGAGTGCTGGTGTGACAAGGCAGTGTGCCCCTTTCAGACACTCCCCCACCCTTACGCTGCTTTGCCTAGGAGACCCAGCACGGAGTGCAAATGAAACCAGTGTAAGGTGGAACCCTGGAGAGGGATGTTACTCAGGTTTTACCATGTAACGGGAGGGGGCAGAGAACAGCTTAAAAACTTGAGATGTGATTAGGTCATGAATGTGGAGCCATCTGGAGAAACCGAGGAGAAAGAAGGACTATGCCCTACCCTGGAATAAGCCAGCTGCTGACTTTCCGTGAATGGTGAGTTTATTTTCCAGGGTCATCTACCAGGACCTCTGCCATTGCTCAGGGTTGTCCGAAGTCCCAGATATTCCATTCCCACCACCGTATGGGAGTAGACCCACCTGTCGCCGCTGATTGATTCCTAAATCCTTGATTCCCCAGGTGTGAATATAGTTTCCCGGTGCAATTCCCACCTGACTGGATTGTCAAGGTGTCGTGCCTTGGCTCGCTGACTCAGAGTCTCTACAGATTCCTTCCCGTTAGCAGACTTCTAGTCATTGCCATCTCAAGGCCACTTGTCCTTTTGCCACTTCTAGCCTGTCAGTGAAATAGCTCAGTCCTCCCCTGCTCTGGGGGATTGGAAGAGAGCCTCTTTCTCCCCTAGAGGGGTTGGAATGAGAAGAATTTAGGGCAGATGGGTGGAGATGGGTGTTTTATCTTGCCCATTTGCTAATATTGTTAGCACTAAGTAGAAAAGGAGTTTCTGGTCCCCTACCCCACACCCAAGCCCACTTAGGAGGCCCTCGAAGGCCCCAGTGAGCCCCAACTCCAAGTCACGTATCCATAATGGCAGCATTTGTTTCCATAGTGCACATGTGATACATCGTGATAGGTTGATGACGGAAGATACCCAGGATAGTTTTCAATGGTATAAATATGTACCCGATGACTATTTGAGTAACATAACTATCACATTGCATCAAACTCATGAATTTATGGATTGTGTAGGATGAAGCTATGGTAGAAGTGGTGAGTTTATTTAAAGAATAAACATACAGGTGGTACAGAGATATTGAAAAATAATGAAGGGCCGCACAAATGACTGGAGGTCAAGGGCACTCACGCTAGAGGATTTAGGAGCACAGGTGAGACACCCACAGCAGCGGGCCTGGATGGTTCTACCAGGAGCCTTGTGCAGAGCTGGGTCCTTGATTTTACACTCCGCCCTAGAGATTGCCATGATGCCAGGTTGAAGCAAACTTTCCCTTGTCCAAAACGTTTGGCATGTCCCAGTCCATGAGCCAACGCCAGAATGCAGGATAAAGATGAGCTCCCGTTGTGTTTGCCAACTTTGGACCCAGGTTCCAGCTTCTCCCCTGGACCCTCAAACACGAAAGTGTTGACGATGCTTCTCCCAGTACCATGGTGGTTGGGGCCCCTCCTTCTAGGGGTGACTCCGCCGAGTGCTGCTAGACAACCCGGTTGGGGCGGGTGGGTGATTCATGGAGGGACTCAGACGTGAGCTCCCCCACCTACCCTCAGTGGGGATCAAGGCCGTTTGGGGGTACTATCCTCCACGGAGCCAGGGGAGGGGAAATTTTCTCCATCAGTATCTGTAATAATAAGGGTCAGCATTTAGAGTGGTCCTCTGAGTCAGGATCTGTGGAGTAATGTGAGAAAATATTCATGGACAAACACTGATATGGATATTCAGAAATTTTACTTGTTTTCTTCCTGGTTCTGGGCGTTGTTAAAACTACTTGAGGTTTTACGGTTAGTAAGTGAGGAGTTACTGAATATTAATAGAAAATACCTATATGGTAAGTGTATTAGTTTCCTAGGGCTGCTATAACAAATTACCACAAACTTGGTAGCTTAAAATAATAGGAACATAGTCTCTCACAGTTCTGGGAGTTCAAAATCAATGTGTCAGCAGGACCATGTTTCCTCTGGAGGCTCTGGGGAGAACCCATTTCTTGACTCCTCTGGTTTCTGGGGGACTTTTCGTATTCCTTGGCATTCCTTGGCTTGTGACCACATTACTCCAATCTCTGCCTTCATCTTCACATCACCTTTTCTTCTATGTGTGTTTCTCCTCCTTTGTCTGCTTCTTATAAGGACACTTGTGACTGAATTTAGAACCCAACCCAGATAATCCAGGATAATCTCTCCACCTCAAAATCCTTAATTTAATCACATCTTCAAAGACCCTTCTTTCAAATAAGGTAATACTCACAGGTTCCAGGTTATATTAGTCATAGTATTCCAGAGAAACAGGACCAACAGGATGTGTGTGTGTGTGTACACACAGAGAGATGCATATATATGTCCACACACAATAGGTTGTATATGTGTGTGTATATATATGTACACACACACCTCAGAGATAGTGCAGGTTCGGTTCCAGACTGCCACAATAAAGGAACTAAAATATCACAATGAAGCAAGTCACATGGATTTTTTTGGTTTCCCAGGGTATATAAAAGTTTTGTTTACACTATAATGTAGTCTATTAAGTGTGCAATAGCATTACGTCTAAAAAAAGAAGTACATACTTTAATTTAAAAATACTTTATTGCTTGAAAATGCTAACCATCTTCTAAGCCTTCAGTAAGTTGTAGCAGTAACATCAAAGATTGCTGATCACAGATCACTGTAACAAATATAATAATAATGAAAAAGTTTGAAATATTGTGAGGGTTACCAAAACGTGACACAGAGACATGAAGTGAGCAAATGCTATTGGAAATATGGCGCCGATAGACTTGCTCGATGCAAAGTTGCCACCAACCTTCAGTTTGTAAAAAAAAAATGCAGTATCTGTGAAGCTCAATAAAGCAAAGTGCAATAAAATGAGGTATAGTATGCATATATATACATATATGTGTATATATGTGTGTATACACACACACACACACACACACATAGATTGATTGACTGATTGATTGAGAGATTTATTTTAAGGAATTGTCTGATGGTACTGTGAGGGGCTTGGTGCGTCCAAAATCTGCAGGGTAGGCCAACAGGCTGCAGACCTAGGAAGGAGTTGACGTTCAAGTCCAAAAGTAGTCTGCAGGCAGAATTCCTTCTTGCTCAGAGAAGGTCAGTCTTTGTTCTATTAAGGCCTTCAACTGATTGGATAAGGCTCACACACATTATGGAAGGTAATCTGGTTTATTCAAAGTCTACTTATTTAAATGTTAACTTCATCCAAGAAACACTTCATAGAAAAATCTGGAATAATGTTTGACCAAATATTTGGACACCATGGTCCTGCCAAGCTGATACATAAAATTAACTATCACCCAGGGATTCAGCTGTGGGCATATCTTTGGGAGCCATTATCGGCCTACCATAATAAACATATATTATTTACTATGGTAGGCTGATACCATAGTAAATACATGCTTATGTACTTCTCTAAACTTTTATATATTAACTCATTTAATAGTCACAACAACTTTAGAGGTAGAATTATTATTATCTCACCTTACAAAAACAGAAACTGAAACAGAGAAGATAAGGAATTTGACTAAAATCACACAGTTTGTAAATGATGGAGCCAGGGTTTGGAGTCAAAGTCTGGTTTAATCCATCAAATTTGGACTAAGGGGTCATCTTTCTGGTAAATCTCCATCTTTATTGTGTCATGGACCTTTGAATTACATTCAGTATTTCACATTTCTGCTGTATATTTTTTACTTGCTAATTCATTGTATGAGAATAATAAATGCTAAGGGTAGGGCAGTTTCTGTAGTAATTTCTCCTTTTTCCTCTTCTTTCTCATCTTCCTACTGCAGCGATTATATCGCACCCTGTTTTGACTTCTTACACCTACCTCGAAAGTGGCCTCTGCCTTCATTTGACACTTGATAAACACTTACCGGGTCTTGTCTCATGCCAGGCCCTATTCCAGGTGTTGGAGGCACAGTGAGAACTCTGTGTTTTATGTCAGGGCTAGCAGCTTCCTCCTGAACCCATGTGTTATTCCATTATCTTTCCCTGAGCAGATGCCAGAAATTGGCTCAGAGGAACTAAGAGGAAGGCTGGCCTCTGATTCAGTTCAGACCTAAAGGGGTTGGTGAGATACTTTGAGTATCTGCTGATCTTGGGAGAAGATAGCAAGGGTGTTAAAGTATTTATAATCATCCAGGCCTTTCCTTATCTCAAAACCTGGGTATGGCCAAGAAATCCAGCACATCACAAGGATGAGCCGGACAGATGTAAATAAAGATCCAGGTAGAGCTTAGGCAGCTTTATGCTGCTGCTGCTTCCCGGGCTTCCAGCAGAACAAAGAGAATCTCCATCTTCTTAAACTGAAACTTCGTAAAACTAAGGAGATTTCAGTATCTGTTTCCCTCTTCC
Source organism: Balaenoptera physalus (assembly GCF_965194825.1). Lineage (NCBI taxonomy): Eukaryota > Metazoa > Chordata > Mammalia > Artiodactyla > Balaenopteridae > Balaenoptera > Balaenoptera physalus. The sequence goes on along the minus strand of NC_138896.1, from coordinate 98,046,559 downwards.
TAAAAACTGCTTTCGAAAGATTGAGATTTTAATGTCTAATGTTGTGTATTTTCTGTTACAATTAAAGTTTAACGAGAATCCTTTTCTATTTCAGTAGGGCTTCTGTTTTCTAAGTGCTTTCACACATGTGATCTGGTTCAGCCTCCCAACAACCCCACTGGATAGATAGGACAGGAAGGTGCCTCATGTTATAGATGAAGACACCCAGACTTGGGGGAGTGAAGTGCCCAATAAAGTCTGAACAGTAACCACAGGCACCTCTGTTTTAGAAAGATAAGAACTGCCATGGTCCTTTATCATCTCTCCACCATCGAAATGATTTTCTTGAGCTGGCTAAGGCCTAACAGTTCGTTGAATAAAGTCAGGTTATTGAAAATGACCAAATACATTCTATGCAAAAATTTAAGTACTCTACATAATTTCAGTCCATTATAACCTATTATGATACAATGAGGGAAACATATTAATTTTTATTGCACTTATTTTTTGTAGCACAGTCTCATGACAGAAACTGAGCCACTTGGATAAAACTGCTCCAACCTGACCTGATTAATCGGTCAATCTTTAAGTCCTAGCTACAGATGAATATAAAAAGAATCCTTTTTGCCTGGGAAAATGTGAATGCATATTCTACATGGGGGGTTTGAAAGTGGTGATTTTACTCTCATATTATTTATGCTAACAGTTTTCTAAACCAAGTTTTACCAGAGCTTCTAGAGCACGTATACCCCACACATGGAGATACCTACATACATACACTAGATACAGTTAAAAGCATAAACTGAGGTATCGGACCACTCACATATATCAGTAATAAGCTCTGTGACCTTAGATAAATTACTGAATCTCTCTAAGAATTGTCTTCATTTTCCAGAGATAGGAAATTAATCATTTGATCTGTCTCATGGACTTGTTTTGACAATTAAGTGATATAAGGACTGGACAATGGTAGGTGTAATTGCTTGCCGGTGATTAAGGCTCAGTACGTATTATCTATTGTTGTTACATTCACAGGTCAGTCTCATCTACCCAGAGTGCCTTAGACAGCAATACAAAGGAGAGTATAAAAGAGAACCAGAGGGCAAAAATCAAAAGGCCTGTGTATTCCTTTCCTACTGCTGTTATAACAAATTACCACAAATCTACAAGTAAAAAACAACATGAATTTATTATCTTACAGTTCTGGAGATCAGAAGCCTGATATCAGTTTCACTGGGCTAAAATCAAGGTGCCAGCAGGCCTGCATTCCTTCTGGAGGCTCTAGGGGAGAATCTGATTCCTTGTCCTTTCCAACTCCTAGATTGAGTATATATAAGTCCATGCCACTCTCTCACTTCGTCCCGGGTTACCCCTCCCCCTCCCCGTGCCCTCAAGTCCATTCTCTACGTCCTCGTCTTTATTCCTGTCCTGCCCTGTTACTTTTAGAGGCAAGCCTTTTCCTTCCATACTTTTGAAGTTAGTTTTAGATAGGGTTTGGAGTATCGGGTTGCCTTTTCTCTGGGTTTGAGGAACAGGAAAATTAAGCTTAAATGCAAAGTTGCCTCCAAGTTACCAAGTGTTTTGGTAAAGTACAACAACTGGTGAGGAAAGAAAGAAACCAGGCAGTCCCATAGAAAATAAAGGCATCAGGATAGGGTATGGATTTTTAAAGCCGTGTGTAATCTTTTCAGCATGTCTGAATGATTTGAATTAGAATGTTAGAGCCCATTATTTTCTGTAGTTTTAAAATGACCATGAAAATGTATACTCGTCCACAGCCCAGGGTTAGGAGAAACAAAGGTACCAGATGGAAATCACAGAGTATGTTTGATGAAATCTCTGTACTTAGGAGACCTCTAATACCCTTTGCTGCTCTGTTCTAAATCTTATTTTAATTCGGCTTTCGTGAAATTTTGAGACTAGAATAGTCTGGACTCAGCTCAAGAATAAATCAGTACCAAATGAAAGGCAGTCATACAAAGAAAAACCTCTTCCAGCCCTGGCACCGCGGCTCCAAGTTTGAAGTGACCAGGGAACACACATTTGCCTTAGAATGACCCCCTATTGACAAGGTAAGTTGACTAGATGAGGTTAACGTCTGAATCTCCATGTCAGCCACCCTCTGGAATCAAAGAGTCGCTTTTCTGCAAAGGGGGAGATTGTAAATACAAATGAAATACTAGATATGAAATTCTTTTGAAAGGTCTAAAGTACTACACAAATGCAGACTGTTAACATTTTCAGTAGATTTGTTCATATTCCACAGAGGCATGTTTGCTGCAGATCAGGTATCACATGCCTATTGGAATCAGATCTGGTTTCAAAGCCACCATTTACTAAACATCACAGCCTGCGCAAATTTTGTAACTTCACTGAGCTTTAATTTTTTTCATCTTTTATTGGGAATAATAGGAACTTCATAGTCAGGAAGGTTAAGCAAGAAGGGTCTGGCACAGTGATTCAGTTAACATTAGTTTCATTCACTTACTTCCTCACAGCACGAGGGTCGGTAACATCTCTCTATGAATGTGGATGTCCTCGGTGCAGGATTTTGCACGTGACTGCTGAAACTCTGAACCTACAGTGAATAGAAGTCACCATAAGATGTGGTCCTTTGGCTAGCCCAAACAGGAAATCACTACATGCCTCGAAGTAAACCAAAGGTTAGGTCACCTGGCACAAATTGGAGATGTTGAACCTTATCAGGTGGAGTGTTTGCCTACCTATCAGGCGAGCCCTCCTGGCTGAAGTTCACAAACCTCTTGAGTCTGAGAAGAAATTAGAAATGTCAAGGGCAGAAAGCGCCTGTGACTATTCTACACAGTGATAATTCAGAATCTTACACCATTTGAGAGAGAAGGGCGGGGCAGGGAGTAGAGGGAGAGAGAGAGAGAGAGGTTGAGAGGTTTCACTTCCATAAGATTGCTAACTGCCCCCGAGACTCAACGTCAAAGACGGGCATTGTTTTTGAGAATTGGCACTTTTCAAAACCCTTGTGTGCCAGTTATGTTCCAAGCATGCTAACTACTTTACATCCGTTATCTCATGTAAGGCTCAGATGACAACTTTATGAAGAGGTACAATTATTATCACAGTTTCTAGGTCACCACGCAGCTAATCCAGCTTTAAAGTCCATGCTGGCAATGATCTTGTGTTGTCATGTCCTCAGGAGAACCTCTTTCAGATAAATCCACAGATAAAAGAGAGTATTTCGCATTGTGTGCGATTGTACCCCTGGCTGTTTGAAGATAATTTTAAGTTGTTCATGACATTAAGTAACTTTGACTAGCATAGTAAGAAAATTACTCCCTTCCTTTTTTTGTACCACAAGGAGAACCTCTCAGCCTGGTGTTGGCATCTCTTAACTCCTCTAACGCTTTTTAATCCCCAAGAGAGCAGACCTCAGGCTGATGAGATTTCTGTTGCCAGTACTGTCTAGCTAGAAATTAATATCTGTTCTTGCTTTCAGTATGTATTTTTAATTAATTTCTAATTACTGCTGTACTCCTATTTATGGGAGTGGGATACATGTTTCCTTTTTAAATATATTTCCATTTATTATAAATTTACTTCCATTAAAAATAGCTTTAAGGTGTATACCTAAGACCAATATGTTGTATGTCAATTATAAATAAATAAATAAATAAATAAATAGGAGGAAGAGGAGGAAGGGGATTCCCACCAGGAAAATGAGAAGTAGACAGAGGTTTCCTCAGCAAATCTCCATGTGAGGCTCCCTCCATGCAAAGTCAGGGTGAAAAATAGAGTTAAGAGGACGACTGATGGAGCAGTGAGGGAGATGGGACTGTCTTGGGTGGCTGCCAGGTTTCAGATTAGATTCAACTTTTCTCAGCCAAGATTCCTGGAAGCATCAAAAGCTCTGACGTACAGAGGTGTCTACTGTATATAGTAAATTAATTCACTATCCTCCTAAGCATCTAGAATGGTTCTATCTGTGTGCAAAGAAAAAATAGCTTTTAGGAATGTTACTGAGTAAATAATAGTACAGGTGGCGTAAAAATCATCAAATGTGTTACAACAGCAATGCTCAGAAACGTGGTGTATTCTAGACCAAAATTTGAGACATTCTCCACTGAAATACAATAGAGGCGCTCTAATAGAAGCCACTGTAAAAGGGTGAATCCTGCCCTCAAGTAAGAGCTGCAGTCCCAGTGGTTTTCCATCAGGGGCAGTTTTCTCCCCCTGGGAACATTTGGCAATGTCTGGACACATTTGGTTGTTAAAAATCTGGAGGATGGAGATGGGTGTTGTACTACTGGCATCTAGTGGGTGGAGACCAGGAATGTTGCTAAACATCCCACAGTGCACGGGACAGCTCACCACAAACAGTTACCCAGTAGTGTTGAGGGGGAGAAACCCTGCTCTGTCCTGACTGTAAGTGCTGGAAGTTCTTTCAGCTACAGCCACTTATCTTATCTGAAGGCCAAGTCCCTATTTGATAAAGTTCAGATATCACCTTATGGTTGACAATTCTTGTTGGGTGATTTGACCATTGGTTGTAATTTTCTGCTTGTTCCAAACACATTATTTGATTATAAAGTATCTTTATTTTAACTTTAAATTCAGAGAGAGCCCCCAGCAGTGAGTTACAGTCTTGTCCTTGGTCCTGTTATAACCAGATGTGTGGGCCTTTTGCTAACCATTTTTTAAATTGTTTCAACTTTAAAAAGGAACCTCATGTGGGTAGTTCTGATCAAAGGAGTGTGATAGTTTTTATTTCAGCTGCTTGGACCATTTCATTGAAGATTTTCCTACAATTTTTATCTTTTAGCTTATTTTTACCCTTTCACTTGTAATCTATATTTTATTTTTTTAAATCTTCCTATAATGGCATGTAACTCACGGCATGCAATTAAACAGGTGTGATGTTAGCATTCTGAACCTCAGTTTCTATTATTGGAGAATGCACAGGGGCCTGGTCTGAAATTGTACCAACCTTGGTCCATATCCGGAAATTGGATTTTCAGGCACATTACATGAGCTCATTTTCTTGTCTCTTTCTCCTCAATATAAACTTCAGAAAATAAAAATTAGTTCATTGAAGGTTCTATCACTGGGGAGATTAAAAAAAATCAGAATTTTTCTGTAATGACATTATCCTGTGTTCAGTGAAAAATACTAGTTTCACCCCTAAAATGGAAACGAATCATGCAAAAGTCTATAAATTCATTTTTATAAAAGAATGAAAGAATATTCAATTGCTTGATTTTTATCCTAGAATTACCTGAGGGCGGGGAATCTTGAAAGCACAACAGTGTTTACTAATAACTGACCCCTTACATAGTTAGCCCCTACCCTCGGACTCAGGCTATTTGTCCATGTTGGGTGGTACCTTATTGACTGAATATTTGTCAATTCTGTGCTTCAGCAATGCAAAGCAATTACAAAATAAAATTTCAAATCCTACAAATCTTGCCCCCAAAATGTAGGATTTCAGAAAGTCTAGAGTAGGAAAACTGTTCTAATTGAACACAAAGCCATTGACACATAAGGGTCTAAAGAGTTAGACAGTTAGCAATTAAGAGAAAATCGACAAGAATGATTGCAAGATAAATGCCTCAGAAGAGAAAGATTTAAATATCAAAGATAAAGAGAGACTCCTGGGAAAATTGATGAAGCCTTCAAACACTTTTACAGAAGTGACTCACTTGATTATCACACTGTGAAAGTCAAACATGAAATAAAGGATATTGTTTCACTCTACTCTTCAGATTGGTCAGAAAAAAATATTCTCGCCCCCAAATAATCAATGCTTGGTTCAAGCTGTGCTCATTCTGACATTTTATACATAATTACATTGATAACTTAAATGTTGTTAACGTTGCAATAAAATTTTATAATTTTGATTTCATTTTTCATGATATCATTCCAATCAAACATTTCACTATTTGCTATGAATTTTTGGTTCCCATATTAATTACATTCATTTAAAATGGGCTTTTGACAGTACCAATTATCCATGGACAACTATCACCTTTTGTAATAGCATCTCCTAAAATAGTAGAGTTGAAAGAATTTTCAGAAGGTCTCGAGTTCGCCACTCTTTTTCAAATAAAGAAATTAAGACTGAATGAGAATGTCACCTGTCCCAAGATTACAAATTATACAGAACATTTTTTCTTTTTAATTTATTTATTTTATTTATTTTTGGCTGCATTGGGTCTTCGTTGCTGCGCTCAGGCTTTCTCTAGTTGTGGAGAGCAGGGGCTACTCTTTGTTGTGGTGCGCGGGCTTCTCACTGCGGTGGCTTCTCTTGTTGCGGAGCACGGGCTCTAGGCGTGCGGGCTTAAGTAGCTGTGGCACGCAGGCTCAGTAGTTGTGGTTTGTGGGCTCTAGAGCGCAGGCTCATTAATTGTGGCACACGGGCTTAGTTGCTCCGCGGCATGTGGGATCTTCCCGGACCAGGGCTCGAACCCGTGTCCCCTGCATTAGCAGGCGGATCCTTAACCACTGCACCACCAGGGAAGCCCTGTACAGAACATTTTAATAGAGTATAAAGATCACTATAGGCCAATACAATAATTTCTAGACAAGAAGGATAACTCTTTTGAAGACCCTTTGTTGGTGCTTCTGAATTTGAAATTGTTTATTTATATAAGAGTAAAACGTATAACTATTTTTGCCCATATTTTTTTCAGTCCCCTTTATGTTTTCAGTAAATGGGTAAGAGAATAAGAATTATCCCTTATTTACCACTGCCTCTGGATTAGTCATTTGCTGCTCCTCCTGAAAATCTATTCCAGCTCAGTGTTTATTTTTATTTTCTCCTTCACTTAGTGTAATCTGTGATGGATCACTATGCAATTAATTCAGATTACCAACATATCAGTATGATAATCTTGTCAACTACCTTGTATTGAATATGGTCCTTATTTGACAAGTTCTCACGGTCTCGTATAAGAAGCCATATGAATGCATCTGCTTTTGTCACACTCTGAGGATGATGGAATTACCATGTTCTTACAGTGTTTTTTCTCCCCACTTCCATCCCACCCACCCCATTTATCCCAGGCTTCTCAAACTGGTGATCCATGAGCCAGAGATGGCCCAGAAACATGTTTTCCCTATGTCAATTTTAAAATCTATGCCATTTTTAAAAATTTGCATTAGTGGCCAGCTTCAAAAATCAGATTGTTTACAGAAGTCCAAATTTCTAGCTTCCCTTTGGAAAGGGGGCAGATCTTGGAGTATCAATTTGCAGTCTGCACCAGTTTGCCAAGGCTTGGTAACACCTGGCCCCTTTTTACAGAACACCCGTTTTGTAGTGTGCCTCAGTAGCGTCAAGTCCTATAGCCTCTGTAAAGACAGAATAACAGTTGCTATGTTGTATTTGTGCGAGTCTTTTTCTTACAGTGATGTTGAGGTGAAATATTTCATGTATCCGTGTCCATAGAGAAAGAGGGAAGATGAAAAAAACAGAGAGGGCCGCGTAGCTCACAGAGAATAGGAGGGAGCCTTCTTACACTCAGTTGTTTCCCCCAGGAATCCCGTCAGCACTTGAGGTGGCACTCTCTGATTTAACCTATTGTTCTCCATCATTTAAAGTTTGTATTAGGCTTCTCAAGAGAAACAGAATCATTAGGACTTATTTAAGGTAGCAGTTCATGTGATTATGGAGGCTGAGAAACTCCACAATCTGCCATCTGTAAGCCTGAGACCCAAGAAAGCTGGTGTTGCATTTCAAAGGCCTGAGAGATGGGGAGCCAATGGTGTATATTCCACTCCAGGTCTGAAGACCTGAGAACTGGGAGCATGAAGGGAAGGAGAAGATTAATGTTACAGCTCAAGCAGTCAGGCAGAGCTAATTCAAACTTCTTCTGCCTTTTTGTTCTGTTCAGACCCTCAACAGATTGCATGATGCCCCCCACACACACACACACTGGGGAGAGCCATGTGGTTTACTCAGGACATCAATTGAAATGCTAATCTCATCTGGAAACACCCTCACAGACACACACAGAAATTATGTTTAACCAGCTATCTGGGCATCCTGTGACCAAGTCAACTTGACAAATAAAATCAACCATCACAGTGTTCTTGTTGAGGGCACGAAAAGTATGAATCAACAAATGAATTAACACAGAAGACAAGTGTGTATATGCTTTATGGACCAAGGAAGCCCGTCAATGGGGATGTTCCACCAGTGTTTGAAAGTGTATACCACAAATCTTATACCCGAGAGTTTTTTGTACTGGTCTACTGGATATTTGATTATCAGATTGTTTATTCCCAATCCCATGCCTTTTCCAGAGAAGTTTGAGTTCTGCCAGAAATTTACATGAAAAGAGGACAAGACAACAAAAAGTCTCTCTCTGGTATTTAGCACTTTAAAATCATCTTGGATTTAGTTACTCATTTTTTACTTCCTTCCCTCCTCCTTTTATAAGGTCACCATAAGGAGGTCTCATGCTATCTAAAACTGATTTTGGCTTAAATGGAAAGATTTGCTTGCTTATCTTTTTTTTAATTGAAGTATGACTGACATACAATGTTATATTAGTTTCAGGTGTACAACAGTCGTTGGGCATTTGTATACATTGTGAAAGGATCACCACAATAAGTTCAGTTATCGTCAGTCACCATATAGAGTTACAGATTTTCTTTCTTAGGATAATAATTTTTAAGATTTACTTTCATTTTTAGAATACAGTATTATTGACTACAGTCACCATGCTGTCTGTACCTTACATCCCCATGACTTACTTATCTTATAACTGGAACTTTGTACCTTTTGATCCCCTTTACCCATTTTGCCCACCCCCAATTCCCCTCCCCTCTGGCAACCACCAATCTGTTCTCTGTATCTACAAGTTTCGTTCTGTTTGTTCATTTGTTTTGTTTTTTAGATTCTACATATAAGTGAAATCATACAATATTTGTCTTTCTCTGACTTATTTCACTTAGCACAATACTCAAAGTCCCTTCATATTGTCACAGATGACAAGATTTCATTCTTTTCTGTGGCTTAGTAATATTCTATTCCATTATATTATATATAAATATATATATGTAACATCTTTATCCATTCATCTGTTGATGGACACTTAGGTTGTTTCTATATTTTGGCTATTGTAAATAGTGCTACATTGAACATAGGGGTGCATGTATCTTTTTAAATTAGTGTTTTCATTTTTTTCGGATAAATACCCAGAAGAGGAATTGCTGGATTTTATGGTGGTTCTGTTTTAAATTTTTTGAGGAAACTCCATACTGTTTTCCATATTGGCTGCACCACTTTGCAGTCCTACCAACAGTGCACAAATATTGCCTTTGCCAACACTTGTTATCTCTTGCATTTTTGATGATAGCCATTCTAAGAGGTGTGAGGTGATATCTCATGTGGTTTTGATTTGCCTCTCCCTAATGATTAATGATATTGAGCATCTTCTTCATATACCTGTTGACCATCTGTTTGTCTTCTTTGGAAAAATGTCTATTCATATCTTCTGCCCATTTTTAAATCAGATTGTTTGGGTTTTTTATTGTTATCGTTATTAAGTTATATGAGTTCTTTATATATATATATATTTTTAACATCTTTATTGGAGTATAATTGCTTTACAATGGTGTGTTAGCTTCTGCTTTATAACATAGTGAATCAGCTATACATATACATATATCCCCATATCCCCTCCCTCTTGCGTCTCCCTCCCACCCTCCCTATCCCACCCCTCTAGGTGGTCACAAAGCACCAAGCTGATCTCCCTGTGCTATGTGGCTGCTTCCCACTAGCTATCTATTTTACATTTGGTAGTGTATATATGTACATGCCACTCTCTCACTTTGTCCTTCCCCTTCCCCATGTCCTCAAGTCCATTCTCTAGTAGGTCTGCGTCTTTATTCCCATCCTGCCCCTAGGTTCTTTGTGACCTTTTTTTTTTTTTTTTTTAAGATTCCATATATATGTGTTAGCATATGGTATTTGTTTTTCTCTTTCTGACTTATTTCACTCTGTATGACAGACTCTAGGTCCATCCACCTCACTACAAAGAACTCAATTTCGTTTCTTTTTATGGCTGAGTAATATTCCATTGTATATATGTGCCACATCTTCTTTATCCATTCATCTGTCGATGGACACTTAGGTTGCTTCCATGTCCTGGCTATTGTAAATAGTGCTGCAATGAACATTGTGGTACATGATTCTTTTTGAATTATGGTTTTCTCAGGGTATATGCCCAGTCGTGGTATTGCTGAGTCTTATGGTAGTTCTATTTTTAATTTTTTAAGGAACCTCCATACTGTTCTGCATAGTGGCTGTATCAATTTACATTCCCACCAGCACTGCAAGAGGGTTCCCTTTTCTCCACACCCGCTCCAGCATTTATTGTTTGTATATTTTTTGATGATAGCCACTCTGACCGGTGTGAGGTGATACCTCATTGTAGTTTTGATTTGCATTTCTCTAATGATTAATGATGCTGAGCATTCTTTCATGTGTTTGTTGGCAATCTGTATATCTTCTCTGGAGAAATGTCTATTTAGGTCTTCTGCCCATTTTTGGATTGGGTTGTTTGTTTTTTTGATATTAAGCTGCATGAGCTGCTTGTAAATTTTGGAGATTAATCCTTTTTCTGTTGCTTCATTTGCAAATATTTTCTCCCATTCTGAGGGTTGTCTTTTCGTCTTGTTTATGGTTTCCTTTGCTGTGCAAAAGCTTTTAAGTTTCATTAGGTCCCATTTGTTTATTTTTGCTTTTATTTCCATTACTCTAAGAGGTGGGTCAAAAAGGATCTTGCTGTGACTTATGTCATAGAGTGTTCTGCCTATGTTTTTCCTCTAAGAGTTTGATAGTGTCTGGCCTTACATTTAGGTCTTTAATCCATTTTGAGTTTATTTTTGTGTATGGTGTTAGGGACTGTTCTAATTTCATTCTTTTACATATAGCTGTCCAGTTTTCCCAGCATCACTTATTGAAGAAGCTGTCTTTTCTCCATTGTATATTCTTGCCTCCTTTCTCAAAAATAAGGCAACCATATGTGCGTGGGTTTATCTCTGGGCTTTCTATCCTGTTCCATTGATCTATATTTCTGTTTTTGTGCCAATACCATACTGTCTTGATTACTGTATCTTTGTAGTGTAGTCTGAAGTCAGTGAGCCTGATTCCTCCAGCTCTGTTTTTCTTTTTCAAGATTGCTTTGGCTATTCGGGGTCTTTTGTGTTTCCATACAAATTGTGAAATTTTTTATTCTAGTTCTGTGAAAAATTCCATTCGTAGTTTGATAGGGATTGCATTGAATCTATAGATTGCTTTGGGTAGTATAGTCATTTTCACAGTGTTGATTCTTCCAATCCAAGAACATGGTATATCTCTCCACCTGTTTGTATCATCTTTAATTTCTTTCATCAGTGTCTCATAGTTTTCTGCCTACAGGTCTTTTGTCTCCTTAGGTAGGTTTATTCCTAGGTATTTTATTCTTTTTGTTGCAGTGTTAAATGGGAGTGTTTCCTTAATTTCTCTTTCAGATTTTTCATCATTAGTGTATAGGAATGCAAGAGATTTCTGTGCATTCATTTTGTATCCTGCTACTTTGCCAAATTCATTGATTAGCTTTAGTAGTTTTCTGGTAGCATCTTTAGGATTCTCTATGTATAGTATCATGTCACCTGCACACAGTGACAGCTTTACTTCTTCTTTTCCGATTTGGATTCCTTTTATTTCTTTGTCTTCTCTGATTGCTGTGGCTAACACTTCCAAAACTCTGTTGAATAATAGTGGTGAGAGTGGGCAACCTTGTCTTGTTCCTGATCTTAGTTGCAATGGTTTCAGTTTTTCACCATAGTTCTTTATATGTTTTAACATTGACCCCTTACTAGATATACAATTAGCAAATATCTTCTCCATGTGCTCAGAGAGCTTTCTGCCTATGTTTTATTCCAGAAGTTTTATGGTTTCTGGTTTCACATTTGTGTGTTTAATCCATTTTGAGTTAATTGTTGTGCATGGTATAAGAGAGTGGTTTGGTTTCATTCTACTGCATGTGGCTGTCCAGTTTTCCCAGCATCACTTATTGAAGAAACTGTCCTTTCCCCACTGTATATGCTTGCCTGCCTATCTTGACAAGAGCTGACTAATGCCTTTTTCTTCTCTCCAAGTAAAGAAATCTCTAGAATGTGAAAAACTGTTGATAGCAGGTCCCAATTCCCAACAGACAGACAGCTCGTTTACTTAACATTCTGCTTTGGAGGCTACACTTAGAAGTCAAGTCCCTAATCAAAGCTCCAGTGGAATATTTTTAAATGCAGCCAGTAACCATCCAGATAATGTCCATACAGGAGAGGTAAAAGCTCTTTGGCATGTTTGTATCTGACCTCATCTATTAACCTCGAAGAAAGGTAATGAAACTTGCACTCAAGAGAGATTATATTATCTACTTCAGAATAAATCTGTTTAATGAATAAGTAATAAGCAAATTTTTAAAGAAAATAAAATTCCTGGGGACTCTTCAGAAAAAATTTAAAATCACAATTTGGGAATGTGTTTACCATATAACTATGTAAATGATAATTAGCTCACAATTTCTGAGCCAGAAAATTTCTTCATTAGTAAGTAATGCACTAGAAAGAAAACAAACCACTACCACAAGATCTGCCATGACCATCGGTTAAATATGGACTTCTAGAATCCTGTTTTAACTAGCTGTATTAAACTACCCTGTACCAATATCAAACAGTAATAAAGACACTTGGAAGCGGGGGTGAAAGAGAAATGAAAAAGCTGTGATAAATTAAAAAATAAAGTACCTTTATCTTGAGTGATCTATAGAATTATGAAAAGGATAGGAGATGGTTAACTGTGGTGAAGGAGATTCATTTGTGTTGTTTGCCTGTTTACGGGGGGGTAAGACAGAGGTTAAATGATAGAGCTTATTAATGCTTTGCTCAGCCCTTTTTAGTCCCTTCCCCACCCCCAGCCATTACTTTCCAAGGCAATTGGAAACTGCTTCCGGCGTTCAAAATCCTTCACCATCTGGCCTTTGCTTCTGTGTTTTAAACAGATTTCCTACTACTCCCCTCAGAAAGTAGTAAAGCCCAAGGTTATGCATCTGGGTTTAATTTCTAATTCTACCATTAACTGTGTGTGGGACTTTGGATGAGATAGTCTCCATCTGTAAAAGGGGTCATTCATCATAGGCCTACATGAGGATTCAATGAGATAGCCTATGTCATGGACTTAGCTCCGTGTTTGACATAAAGTCGGTATACCAGAAATGTTAGCTATTACGAAGATAAATTTAACTTCTCTCTGTTCACTAGCGGTGACCTAGCTTCAGGTTTTTGTGTGTATTAGTCCTTCCAGCTCAAAGAGTCTTCCCACCCCCTCTCTTCAAGTCCAAATCCATCCTTCACGTGCCTTTTCATAAAGCTTCCTGACTCCCCACCTCCTCTGAATGTCACCTTTAGCTCTCCTGCTTCCTCTTCTTTTCCCCGAAAGACAGGCAGTCCGCAGTGGACCGCACACTCCGTGAGGACAGGAGCATGTCCTGGTCATCTTAGTTATGGTTACGGTGCCAATGCCAGCGTCCAGTGGGTAGTAGGTGCTAACACTGGGGCATGAGAGAGGCAGAGAGAAAGAAAATGAGTGGAGAGGAATGGGAGCCAGAGGGAGAAGAGGCAAATGGAAGATGAGAACACAGATACATATAAAAGAAGCCCCCCCACCCACCCCCAGAGGACTGAGGAAGGAAGGACTGAGTGGGGGAGAAGGAAAAGCAGATCAGAGGTATACGACTATGGTTTTCCCTCTATGGTTGCTGCTGCCAGCCAGTAAATGGCTCCTACAGCTCTTCAGTGGGATCTCTGCTAGAATAAAGCCACTCTGTGTAAACAGTATCCCTGTGTGGTCATCAGAGAATGTGCAATAGGCTCTCTGTGCGAGGGAACATATAATAGGCTCTCTGATGAAGCTGCTGCTTAGACCCCTTGCTATCTCTGTGCACAGCTCTAATGAAATCTCAGAGTGTGTTAAAACTAGGACCACTGGAATTATAGTGTTGGAAGGGCTGGAGGGGGAAGGAGTTAGTCTTCCTGAGGCTCATGAGCTCTAAAATCATGACCCCTTCCACCACCACCCCTGCCTGGATGCAGCCAGCCGCAGCGTCCATAGAAATAATTCTCACTGTGATGCTTGCTCACAATTCTGGTTCTTCCCTTACCTACACTCTACAGCTGCTGCTGCCTGTTTTCTCTACAAGGTAGATTTGGGGGATTTCTGTCTATTTTCAGCCATCCTGTTAGAATTCAATAATCCTCTTCCAGGGTTGTCTCTGCCTGAGATTTTCATTACTTGAGGTCCAGAGCAGCCGCTGGAGAGGTCCTGATAAGGAGGGTTGAGCCTGGGTGTCACTGGGGACAAGAGGGTGTCACTCCTGAATTCTCCTCCCTGGAGCCCAGCTGTCCGGAGCTCAGGGCCGATCTTGCAGACTTCAGAGACAGCTGTTCATGATGTGTGGTTTCAGGGACTTCCGAAGGGGCCTTGCTCCCAAATTCTCCCAGGTCAGCCTCTGTTCTTTGAAGGACCTTGGACAAAAGTAAAAGCTCAGCATACAAATACCTTGAGATAATAGATACAGTTTGATGTCATACTATGTGCTTAGTCTCACACTATGCATTTTACAGACATTATGGGCTTTAAGTTAATCCCTAGATCAGTTTTATTTGTTTGTATATTCATGACATTTACAAAGCATCTATGCTGTTTCAAAATATGGAGATAAAGCAATTAACAAAATAAAGTCTCTGCTCTCCTAAAACTTACAGAAATAAACTAATAAATATATAATATTTCAGGTGGTACTAGTGCCCTGATGAAAATGAGCAAAGCCCAGACAGGGAGAGGGGAGGATTTTTGTTTTATATAAAGAGGTCAGGGAAGGCCTGCCTGACAAGGTCATTCTTGAGCAAAGATCGGAAGGAAGCCGAGTAAACACGCTGGGAAGAGCCGTATAAGCACAGGGGCCAGAAGTGCAAAGGCCCTGAGGCAGGAGCATGTTGACTGTGTCCCAGGAATAGCATGCAGGTAGGTGTGGTGGGCTTGGAGTGCGGCAGAGGAAGCGGTAGAGGTGAAGGCAGGCAGGAAGGAGAGCATCCTGGTCATGCATGCTCTGGTCGGGGTTAGAATTTTGGATTTCCTTGAGTGAGATGAGGAGCGCTGAGCAGGCAAGTGCCATGAGGTAAGTTGTGTTTCCCAAGATTCACTCCTTCTGCTGTGTGACAAACCACAGGAGAGAAAGTAGAAGGCGGCAAGAGTCAGCAAGAGGTGCTGGCTTGTACTATGGTGGTCAAAGTGGTGAGAAGTGGTTGAGTTCTCAATACAGTTGCTAATGCATTGAATGTGAAATATGTATAATAGAAAGAAACGAGCCAAAAAGATCTCCAGAGCTTTCAGCTGGACCATTGGAGTTGCCATTTTCCAAAATGGGAAAGGCTGAGAAAGGAGCAGGTTAACCTACATCTCTGAGGTAGGGATTGTTGCCCCATTTTACAGATGGAGAAACTGAGGCATTGCCCAAGATCACATAAGTAGAAAAAGATGAAGTGGATTTGACCCTAACCTCATTTGATTCTATCAACCTTAATTCCACAAGGCAAATAAATATAAATTACAAAATATATAATGTGTGATAATATGTCTTATAAAATAAATTATATTACTTACGATTCTCTTAGTTACAAGTGGCAGAAATTCTAGAGAAGCTAACTGAGGCAAAAATATAGAAAATAAAGTAAAGGAGAGGGTAGTCAACTCTGTTGACTTGTGTGGCTGGGAAGTATACTGGGGTAGGTAACTCATAGAACCGAAGAACGAGCTTTGGAATCTGGGGTCTCAGAACCTGAACTGAGGGCTCTGAGCCAGTAGGGCTGTCTCTCTGTGCACCTGGCATCCTCTTCTTGCCTTCTTCTCTTGAGCATCAGACTTAATGTCTCCCACCTTTGCTGGGCCTCTTCCACAGGATGTCAAACATGGACATTAGCAATTACAGCTGTAGATTCCAGACAGAATAGAATTTCTCTCTCCCAACATTTATATACCAATCCAAGGTATAACATATTATTATTCAAAATAATTATTCCCCCAATCCCTATAAGAGGATTGTACCTCCCTATCCATTGCCATGTGACTTGCCAGGCCTCCTATGGGATAAGCCTGCATCCCACTTCATTGGCTTTGAGCTTGGCCATGTGATGTGCTTTAGTCCCTGGAATGAAAGTGAACAGTGTATGTCAGTTACAAACATAAGCTTTATAGCTTTAAGAGACATCACAGGTTTCCGCCAGCCCTCTTGCTTTTCTCCTGTGTCATGAGACCAGGCATACCCCTTACAGGGGCTGCTCCATAGGCCTGGGTCCAAGAGTGAAAAGATACATAGAGGCCCAAACCCAACATTAATCTGCTGATGTGTAACATGAATGAAAAGATGTTTGCTGTTTTGAGCCACTGAGCTACTGAGGATGTTTGTTACTACAGCAAAGCTGCTGGATAGGCCAAGGGGTCTCCCTTTGGTTATCTTAATGTCACATGCCCTCCCTTGGACCAGTGACTGAGCCAGGGGAATGGAGCACCATGTTACTGAAGGTAGCCTAGGCTGTACTGTGGTAACATTCCCCACACCTTCGTGGTTCAGCCGATCAAACTTTATTTCTAATCATACAAATACCAGTGTGTATCAGCAGGGCTCTCCTCCATCACATCACTCAGGGGTCTAGGCTCCCTTCTTCTTACACCACTTGATCTAAATACCTGGCCTCCAAGGTCCCGAGACATGGGAAGAAAACTAGAAGTTTATAAAGGATGTCTTTAGGGGCAGTGATTGGAGATTGCCATACCATTTTCATCCATAGCCCACCAAGTAACATGATTCCACCTAATAGCAAAGCAGGCTGGAAAATAACAAAGTTCTCCCATGTGCCCAAGGAAAAGAAAACGAAAGCGAATTTGGTTATCTGGTGGCGCAATCTCTGCCGTAAGAACTATGTTTGCCCAGCCTAAGCCATGTCCCACCTCTGTGGTCTTTATTACAAAAGGAGAATAGGAAAAGTGAGAAATCCTGAACACCACTGTGCACTCTGCGAGGTAACATTGCTCTGGGTCACTAACTGTACTGGCTTAGGAGCCAGGAACCAGCTCTGGTCCTGTATCTTTAACTTAGAAAGAATAGCAGTAAACCCTTTATCCAGGAGTCTACTTTCATCATATGTAAAATGTCAAAATTAAATATTACTATTTCGGGGGTCATGGACCTCTTTGAAAGTCTTGCAGAAGCCAAGGACCCAAAAATTGCATAGACACAAGAAAGATTTAGTGGGTTCAACATCCTTCAAAGCTTATGTGCTTCACATCACAATCCTAGAAAATGATACATCAGGCCCCTTCCAAGTCTGACACTTCATGATTCAACTGGATAGATCTGAGGGAAAAAATGGAGGGAAAAAAGGAGAGCTGTTGGGCAGTGGAGCAGAGACCTAACCTACAGGCGATGAGCTCTGCAAACCTGCCCCATGGACTCTCATCCTCCCCTTTTCATCTGCAATAAAACTTACCCACAGACATTTTTATCGGGTCCCGCTGGAACAGATCAAAAATATATATATCGGGTAGATTTATTTTCACACATTTTCAATGAGTTGACAGTCTCTTATTCTTAACTGAAACATGGTTTTGGCGATATCACCTCATTTGCAACGCAGCCCACTTTGTGCATCTGAATGACAAATTGTTGATCTACAGGTTGGTAAATAAGGAAGCAGCCATCAGCTGTGCCCTGTTTGGGATCGATCGTTAACATGAATCAGTTTTACATGATGCATCGTGTATCTTAGAGCAGAGAAAAGAGCATCCGTGGAAGGCAGAGATTGGAGAGCGTCTTGATTACACCACCAACTTCTCTAGGTAGTTTGGCACTTATACCGTCTCCTACTTTTCTGTTTATCAGGAAAATGGGTCTCAGTCCCTTTCATTAAAATGTTATTCTTAGGAAAGAAAGACACCTAGTTGCACCTCACAGGATTGGGGTGTTGGGGAGAAGTGGAGAGGTTAGCCTCACTCTATTCTGCGGCCATAGCTGAGATCCTTGCCTTAGACTAACCACTGTGTAAATGCCCAAGGTGGTTTTTGTGGCAGAGACAGGATGGGGCAATTTGAAGGTATTGTTACTCCTAGAATTAAAAAAAAAAAAAACTTTAAAGGGCAATCCCTAACTCTGGCATCATCACAATTGAGAGTTTGTTCATTCCCTCATTCAGAAGACATCTATTAAGTGCCCCAAGTGCATTGGGTATTGTTTTGAGATGACAGAGGTCCTGTTCCAAAGTTCAAGAGTCCTATTTGAGTTGGGGAGATAAGATACCTATCACAGAGTCACCTAGTTAACAAGGAGATTCTAAAGTCAGCATCAGAGGCCCAAAATGCCCATAGTCAGCATTCTGCACGAGGTCCCAAGGAAAGGTGTGGGCAGTGTTGAGGACCAAGGTGTCTTGCTCAGTAAGTCCAACAGAGCCAGCTTTTCCAGTAGTTGGAACAGATCATCAGTTCTTTGGTTGAGTAGGATATGAAGGAGTTGACTTCCCAGAAAGAGGAAAATCAAATCAACTTTGGTGATCCGCAGTGCTGTCTCTGCCTTGGGAACTACATCTGGTGCAGCATAAGCTGTATACCCACCTCTGTAGTCAAGGTTCACTATGTGAACCTCTCAGTAAACTGTATGGGACAAGTGTTTAAAGATACATGTTTGTATTACAGCATGTCCTAAAAGCACGTCCATGGGGGCTGGAACCCAATATTTAGTCCTATCTCCCATCTGGGTCTATTCCAGGGCAAATAACCATTGAATGGAATGGCATGTGAAATAGTCTATTGTATATAAATTTAAAACACATCATTTATCTTTCTTCTTTTATCATTTGCTACATACCTTTTTTAAGTTAAAATAACCTTTTACAAATTTCTTACTCTGTACACTTAAATATATTTCAAAGTAGAGTGTGAAAACTGCTATAAGACAAGGACATTCAAGTGCTACTAGCCCCTTACAACAAAGGAATGGTTACTTCCAGGTGAGATCGTTGAGACTGACTTCATGGAGAAGGTGGAGTTTGAACTGATCCCGAAGGATGGTGAGATCTAAATATTTAGAGGTTGGGAGAAAGACATTTCAGCTGGAGAATATAATCAGAAAAGGCCTAGAGGTGGCCATGTGTGCATGTATATCACAGAGGGCAGCCATAGTTAATATCACAGAGGCAGCGATAGGTAGTGATAGAAAATAATTTGGAAGAGAAAACTGCAAGGCTTGAATGCCAAGCTTAGGGTTTTGAGGAGGACGTAGGGAGTCAGGACGTTTTTCAGGTGAGAGTAACATCATTAGTCTAGTGGTGGCATAGTGTTGAAGCATTAGAAGTGGAAAATTTGGAGGTTTGAAAGCCTCTTAGTATACAGCCCAGAGGTATAAATCTAAACTAGTCAAGATGTAGGAGGAGGGGATAAAGAGGAGGAAAATGGTTCTATGGGGGCTGACTCCATGATTTTAGCAGTTAGCTTTACAAAGGGATGAGAAGAGAATGAAGAATTAGAGATGCATGTTCCTGTATGTGTGTCTCTCTCCCCAACTAGACTGTTAAGTCTTAGAGGGAAGGGACTCTGTGTTCGTGTCTGTATCTCCTGAAGTATCTAACATAGTCCTTAGTACAAAGTCGAAGCTCAATAATTGTTTGCTGAATTTCATCCCATCCCACAGCATTTTTGCTGTCTATTCCCAGAAACTCTGCTCCCTAGAGGATAGAAGTCAATTGGTCCCCATGATAAAGCAAACCTATGTCTTTCTGGGTCATAATATCATGGATAGTCCTCTCAGGTTTAGACAGAGAATGGAGCCAGCCATTGGTAATGGACTTGAAAATTGATTTCCTGTATGGGTAACAGCTAGAAGGATATCTACCCTTTCTGTGGTTTCATTGTTTGATTATTGCTTTTTAGTGACTTGGAATAATAGAAACTCAGAAACAGACCACTAGTCCAATGTTTCTTACATCCTAAAACTCCTCACTGCTTTGGCTAGACTTTCAGGCTCCTTGCTTGAAGATTTCCAAGGTCAGAAGATCACTGCCCTGACATTATTGGATGATTCTATTTGTTTCCAAGTTCTACAACTTTTACCTTTCTCCTCTGTGGTTTTTATGTCACAGCTATGGGCTGCTATGTACGTGTAAACACCAGCCTGACCACTGCCGTTTTCGTATGGTTGTGATCCCTTCAGGACCTAAGGTTGCCTACAAATAAGACAGAAGACTATTTAGAAGGATCTTGGGAGACTTTATTAACACATCACATTCCTGTGGAATAGGAACCGTGCTGTGTTCAAATTCAGGCATGACTGGGGAAGGAAAACCTTCACAAATATTTTTAAGCTGAATTTTATGATATTTGCAGTAGCTTTCCCCAATCACCACAGCGTCCCACGTGGCAAAAAGGGCGTGGATGGGGAGTCTGATTAGGGGCCTCATCTCATTCTTGGGTTTTCCTAGATTAATAATATCAGATTAACTCACCTCCTTGTGATTTGACAATCCAAATTTTGCTTATCATTGGAGTTGCTGGGGAGAGAAGGCGAGAGATACTGTAGAAAAAAACAGAGATACTCTAAAGCATTTAGTTGAAGCAACAGGAAGGGGAAACACATCACAAAAGCCATCTTGTAATTCTACATCAATTCCTGAAAATCCACTTAAGGTCCTTTTGCCTTGAGAAATATCTCAGGTCTTTGGCAGACAATAGGGTGAAGGGGACATTGATATTCTCCGGTATCACACAGCAGTAATCTGCACCTACCAGCCCTATTTTTTCCCCCTAGAGAAAGTCAGATGCTTCTTCCACATTGCAGCTCTCACATCTCCATTTTCTTCATGGGGCCATATGTTCTCAGTTCTTCCAGGCAACCAGCTACTTGGGGATTCAAAGATGATCAAGACTCAACCTCTGCCTTAGAAAGTTCACAGTCTCCAAATTGTCAGGGTTTCCAGACCCTCCTCCCCTGCCTTTCCAAGAGCCTTTTCTACATACTCTATGATGTATCATTGTTCTGTGAAATGCGGCATTTGGGATCAAAACCAGTAGCGTTTATCTAACCTGACCAGTTTGGAAGGTAGTGGGACAGAAACCTTCCCTGTGTGTTAAACATTATTCATTTGGTAATGAAACCTAAGAACCTGCCAGCTCACGATGAGCATATGCTTAACTGGAGCTCTCTGGTCCAGATATCCTGTGTGTCTTTGTGCAATCTTCTTCTTTAAACTTTAGTAAAAGGCTATATATATATGTGCTTTCCCATCAGATTTATCTTAATGAATTGGACTCTTGATTTGTGGTTTATTAGTATCAAAATCCTTTTTAGATGCCAGACCCTAGCAGACCCTCTGGTCTGCCAAATGTGAAGTAATGAACTATAAGAAGTCAGGTGCTGTCACTTCCAAATCCCTCACCATGGAGTACTCTAGAAAAGGGAACAAGAAGAGTTGAGGTTCAACACTGAAAAGAATACCTGCAGCAAACTCTGCCTTTATAGGGAAAAAAAAAGTGAAGCTCTCTATGAAGAATTTGAACATTCCCATTCAGACTGTTTTAAAGATATAAATCTAAGTTCATCCATACAACACTGAATGGTTTGCTTAATATCTGGCACACCCGGCTCACAGGCTAACTCCCTCCCCCATGCCTGCGTGCGAGTATCACATCATCTGGAAGGAAATGGCAATTCCATAAGCTCTTTCAAGGAATTTAGTGCTCCAGAAGGAGCTATATTTTTCAGGGGCTCCCAAACTCACCCCTGAGGTACCATAAAAGATTAAGCTTGCCTCATTCATGGGAAGTAGCTTTTTTTTTAATCCTGATTTATTTCAGATTTGTGTAGTAAAGCATTCTGCTCGACCCCATGTGGATAAGAGAGACAAAGAGAATAGAAATCATGACACAGAAAACATTTTCTGAAAACTGTTTCCTTTTCCCATCAAGATGCATTTCAACAATATGCAAATTAGGTGGTACCATTGTACAGTAATTATGTTTTCTTAATGTTTCCACAACAGCTCTGCTTTTGCCAGACTTCAATATTTTAGCAGCCTAATGGTCACTTTGGAAGGGATGAAAACCCGTTGTATCTAGAGAAGGAAGACCTTGGAAAATCAAATTCAGATAATGCAAAGAATATACTTTCCATTGCTAATTTGTTTCGCAGTTACCTTAGCAAGGGAGAAAAATAGAGTGCTCGCTCCAGGAAAAAAAATATTGGATAAAATGCAAGTGAATTAGAAACATCCTGAAATGCAAATCCCTCAAATTCTAAACCTATACTTAAAAACCTTCCCAGGACCCTTGGACACACAGGCTGGATCGATCCCAGTGTAGCTGTGACTCATCAACGTGTGAGCCACTGGATGCAAGTTCTGGGCAGTTAATAAATGCTATCTTTTGTCAAGTCAGTTTGCAAAATTGCACTAGATTAAACAAAGTTAACCAAGTTTTATTCCTATAGGAACATTCTTTAATACGGTGATATTGAAGAGTTGTCCAAAGCCAGATAAAAGCATTCCCAAACTATGTGGAAATGGAACCCTGTTTTCGCAGAGGCTCAAGAGATCGGTGTGCCAAGAAATGCTCTTTGGGGAACACTGGCTACACCAGTCCCCATTATTAAAATAATAAAACTGTAGCCCAGGAAATTAAAGAGACTCTTCTGAGGACACCCAAGTGACTCAAGGTCAAACTAGAAATAAAATCTCAGATTCCCTGATTCTCGGCTCTCCAATCTCTCTTGCTCAGTCACTGCCTGCCTATTGGCAGAAGCTCATCTGATATTGACACATTTATAAATGCTCCCTTTTTAGAAGATTCCAGAATTTTTCTATAGGGAACAACAGATTGGTAATATCCTAGTTTATGCTTTTCATATCCTAGATGAATTTTACAGTTTAAAAAATGCATATCTGCCCCTAGATAATTGTTTAAATAGATGCAACCCTTTAGAGCAGCGGTCCCAAGCCTCCCTGCCTCCAGGGCCGGGGAGGGACTGCACATGAAACTGCTCAGCTTTAGCCAACTACTGCTTTGTGGAAATCTGAGCCCTTGTTACTAGTTCTGATTTTTTTTTTAAGGAGAAAGCCAAAAGTGAATGTTTTTGTGTGAAAATCATCTACTTAAAATTGTAACAAGTGTTTCAAAATAAAAAATAAAACAAAATGTTGGCCAACAAAACAGATCTACAGGTAGAATTTGGCCTGTTTTCAGGCTGCTGGTTTTCCATCTCTGCTTTACATTTTCAAATTATTCCAGTTCTCTCCTTTGGCTCTGGTCAGGGCAGGCGCAGTGGTGGGAGAGAGACTCTGGGAGTCCTGGGACAGAGGCAGACACTCAGCAGGTCAGAGCTGTTGCCCACTTCCATCTTCCATAACGACCAAATGATGCAAAAGAAGAGAGAAAGCCCGAGAGAGAGAGAGAGACAGCCAGAGATAAAGAGAAGGAGAGAGAACAGTTAAGATCCTGGGCTCTTCCCACTCCACTTTTATCTCTGTCTTCTTTTTGATTTTTTAATGTATTTTTAGTAGAGTTTGTTTTTTAGAGCAGTTTTAGGTTCACGGCGAAATTGAGTGGAAAGCACAGAGAGTTCTCGTGTACCCCCCGTTCCCACACAGTGTCCCCCACTGTCAACATCCAGAACCAAAAAGGCACATTTGTTTCAATCAAGGCACCTACACCGACCCATCATTAGTCCGTGGTTTACACTAGGGTCACTCTTGGTGTTTTACATTCTATGGGTTTAGACACATGTATGACACAAATCCATCATTATAATATCACAGTGAGTATTTTCACTGCCCTAAAACCCTCTGTGCTTTGCCTTTTCATCCCTCCCTCCCCCCAGCCACAGGCAACCACTGATCTTTTTACCTTCTCCATAGTTTTGCCTTTTCCAGAATGTCGCATAGTTGCAGTCACACAGTATGTAACCTTTCAGACTGGCTTCTTTCACTTAGTAACATGTATTGAAGTTTCCTCCGTGTCTTTTCATGGCTTGACAGTTTGTTTATTTTTAGTACTGGGTAACATTCCATGGTCCGGTTATACCAGAATTGATCCATTCCCCTACTAAAGGACATCTTGGTTCCTTCCACGTTTGGCAATTATGAATAAAGATGCTATACACATCTAGTGCAAGTTTTTGTGTGGACATGAATTTTCAGCTGCTTTGGCTAAATAGCAAGGAGTGAGATTGCTGGATTGTATAGTTATGTTTGGTCTTGTAAGAAACTGCCAAACTGTACCATTTTGCACTTCTACCAGCAGTGAATGAAGTTCCTGTTGCTCCACAGCTCTTATCTCTTTTAATACCTGATATAGCTCATTGTTCTCAGCTTACTGATGGATATGTACTCACCGAGTGACGTGGTAGAGGAAGTTTCTGCTTCAGGAGCTGGGTCTCAGAATACCTGAGGGATGAGAGCCCTTCCTCTGTTCCTTGTGGGTTTGGTTCATTTTGGAAGTTGGATGTTGCCTGGCAAAACAGCTCCTCACCAGGGTCTGGCCATAGGCCCCAGGCCCT
Source organism: Balaenoptera physalus (assembly GCF_965194825.1). Taxonomy (NCBI): domain Eukaryota; kingdom Metazoa; phylum Chordata; class Mammalia; order Artiodactyla; family Balaenopteridae; genus Balaenoptera; species Balaenoptera physalus. Next base: position 98,021,972 of record NC_138896.1, on the reverse strand, counting down.
CACGAATTCTCTCCCGACATTTTCATTGGGAGAAATCCATTTCCTCGCTACTATTCCAGGAAGAAGTTGGGCAGCATAGATTGTGAAAGATTTTCCCCTCTGGCTTTTAAAATAGCCCAGCCTTTGGTCTGAGAGTTGGCAAATTGAGCTGAGTAGAGATATGGATAAAATTAGAAAGTCCTAAAGCCTGGATGGCAGCAAACTTCACTTTTTAACTTCTGTAACACTTTTCTTACGTAGCTGGGCTCAATGACATGCAGGCAGAAGACAACTTTGTCTCCCATTATATGTTCGAATTCACCACTTGGATGAAATCTTGGTCGGATCTCAGAACTTGCAGATAATTATAAAATCTCCCCATCACTTTTCATCCTCAAAACAATCTCAAATCAAGGAATTAAAATCTTCATTCCAGTGCAAGAATCAAAACTCTAAACTCTTATCTGATAGTAAAGATTCTCAGCCCCAGGCTCAGAAGTGCTTTGAGTCTCTTAGTTTGGCTGAAGCCAGAGGAGATCGAGGGAGCCCCGTGGTTTACTTCTTGGGCTCCTGGTCCTCATCAGCTGATTTACCCTCCAGGCCTGGAACCAGGGGGAGGCAAGCAGATGAAAGAGCTCAGTCACATGTGGCTGATGCTGCCATGATTTGGCATCAGGACCCTCTGCACTTGGAGGATGTTTGAATCTATCTCTTTCTCTTTGGTGCATTTTTTCTCTAGTTGACTACTTTTGTAGGTTTCTCAGTGATTCCCTTCTAGGAACCTCCAATTATCCCGCAGGGATATTTCTCTTCATCAAGTCTCATAAGATTCCCTCTCTTAGGCTCTGGAATAATACCACAGGGGTTTACACTGATAATTGTGAATAAGTTACCCAAACCCCTGATGTCTCAGTTTCCCCACCTTTGAAACAAGATGATAATAGAATCTACCTCAGAGGGCTCTGAAAAGGATTTAATGATATTATTAATGTAAAGTGTTTAGACTAGAGCTTAGCATATAGTAAGATCTAGTAATAAATGTTGTTATTGTTAATATAATGTACAAGTAGTTTGAAGGCAGTGTCTAGAAGATTATTACCAAAGACATAAATTCCGTGTCGAAGAGGCTAAGAACTAGCTACAAAGAATTCTGGCATAGAGAAATAAGAAATATGTTCTAAAGTTACACGTGATGTCATGGTAAATTAGAAAAACATTGGACTCACTTTCAGGAGACCAGGATTTTAGTCCTAGCTCTGCTGTCAACTGCTGTGTGTTCCTGAAACTGTAGCAGAAACTGTCTGTTCTGCACCTCATCTTCCTCCCTGAATTTAGATTAAGAAACATGATTTTCAGTTCATCTTTTGATTTTGCTGGTTTGGTACTGGCCAAATTGTACAGTCCTCAGTGTCTTCGTCTTCAAAATGGAATCAGCAGCCCAGCCCACCCCAAAGTTTTGGTAAAGATCAAGTGAGATGCTCTGTAAATGAGCACACCATAAACTCTAAATCCTTCATTCAGTCACTCAGCATACATTTACTGACCAACTCCAGGCCCAGATGCTATGAAACTGTAAACTATCACTAACATCACCATGAAGGAACTAGGCCAACTCCAGTGTTTCTTCTAGCGCTAAAATTCTTGGAATCAAATCGTAAAAAAAGGAATCCTTCCCATTGTCCATGAATGGTTTGCACCTAGTAGTGTAGAGAAACATCGGAAGTAACTCTATCCAACTGAACATCCTGTGGTGATGGAAACATTCTGTGTCCGTACTGACCACTATGACAGCCACTAGCCACATGTGGCTACTGAGCACTTTAAATGCAGATAGTGCTACTGAGGGGTTGACTATTTAATTTTACTTAATTTAAAATAACTTATATTTAGGAGAACTTGCAATGTGTTTCAGTGGCGCTGTTTCACCTGTTGTTGGAGCTCATCGGGCTGGCCAGCCCCCCGCCTCTCCACCAGTTGTGACGCATTCCTTCCACATCTACCTACATGAAAGCATCCGTCTGTGATGAGGACGGTGCAGTGGTCCACACAGAGTCCGGCACCAAGAGGGAAAACCGTGTGGCTGACAGGGTCTTGGTGCTCTGGCTGGGTGTCAGGCCTGAGCCTCTGAGGTGGGAGAGCGAGTTCAGGACATTGGACCACAAGAGACCTCCCAGCCCCATGTAATATCAATCGAAGAGAACTCTCCCAGAGATCTCCGTTTCAACGCTAAGACCCAGCTCCACTCAATGACCAGAAAGCTCCAGTGCTGAAGGACACCCCATGCCAAACAACTAGCAAGGCAGGAACATAGCCCCACCCATTAGCAGAGAGGCTGCCTAAAATCATAATAAGTTCACAGATACCCCAAAACATACCACCGCATGTGGTCCTGCCCACCAGAAAGACAAGATCCAGCCTCATCCACCAGAACACAGGCACCAGTCCCCTCCACCAGGAAGCCTACACGATCCACTGAACCAAACTTACCCACGGGAAGCAGACACCAAAAACAACGGGAACTACGGACCTGCAGCCTGCGAAAAAGGAGACCCCAAACACAGTAAGTTAAGCAAAATGAGAAGACAGAGAAATACGCAGCAGATGAAAGAGCAAGGTAAAAACCCACCAGACCAAACAAATGAAGAGGAAATAGGCAGTCAACCTGAAAAAGAATTCAGAGTAATGACAATAAAGATGATCCAAAATCTTGGCAATAGAATGGAGAAAATACAAGAAACGTTTAACAAGGACCTAGAAGAACTAAAGAGCAAACAAACAAGGATGAACAACACAATAAATAAAATTAAAAATTCTCTAGAAGGAATCAATAGCAGAATAACTGAAGCAGAAGAAAGGGTAAGTGACCTGGAAGATAAAATAGTGGAAATAACTACCACAGAGCAGAATAAAGAAAAAAGAATGAAAAGAATTGAGGACAGTCTCAGAGACCTCTGGGACAACATTAAATGCACCAACATTCACATTATAGGGGTCCCAGAAGAAGAAGAGAAAAAGAAAGGGACTGAGAAAATATTTGAAGAGATTATAGTTGAAAACTTCCCTAATATGGGAAAGGAAATAATCAAGTCCAGGAAGCACAGAGAGTCCCATACAGGATAAATCCAAGTAGAAACACGCAAGACACATATTAATCAAACTATCAAACATTAAATACAAAGAAAAAATATTAAAAGCAAGGGAAAAACAACAAATAACATACCAGGGAATCTTCATAAGGTTAACAGCTGATCTTTCAGCAGAAACTCTGCAAGGCAGAAGGGAGTGGCAGGACATATTTAAAGTGATGCAAGGGAAAAACCTACAACCAAGATTACTCTACCCAGCAAGGATCTCATTCAGATTCAATGGAGAAATGAAACCTTTGCAAACAAGCAAAAGCTAAGAGAATTCAGCACCACCAAACCAGCTTTACAACAAATGCTGAAGGAACTTCCCTAGGCAGGAAACACAAGACAAGGAAAAGACCTGCAATAAGAAACGCAAAACAATTTAGTAAATGGTAATAGGAACATACGTATCGATAATTACCTTAAATGTAAATGGATTAAATGCTCCAACCACAATACATAGACTGGCTGAATGGATACAAAAACAAGACCCGTATATATATGCTGCCTACAGGAGACACACTTCAGACCTAGGGACACATACAGACTGAAAATGAGGGGATGGGAAAAGATATTCCATGCAAATGGAAATCAAAAGAAAGCTGGAGTAGCAATTCTCATAACAGACAAAATAGATTTTAAAATAAAGACTATTACAAGAGACAAAGAAGGACACTGTATAATGATCAAGGCATCAATCCAAGAAGAAGATATAACAATTGTAAATATTTTTGCACCCAACATAAGAGCACCTCAATACATAAGGCAAATGCTAACAGCCAAAAAAGGGGAAATCGACAGTAACACAATCATATTAGGGGACTTTAACACCCCACTTTCACCAATGGACAGATCATCCAAAATGAAAATAAATAAGGAAACACAGCTTTAAATGACACATTAAACAAGATGGACTTCATTGATATTTGTAGGACGTTCCATCAAAAACAACAGAATACACTTTCTTCTCAAGTGCTCATGGAACATTCTCCAGGATAGATCATATCTTAGGTCACAAATCAAGCCTTGGTAAATTTAAGAAAATTGAAATCGTATCAAGTAGCTTTTCCGACCACAACTCTATGAGACTAGATATCAATTACAGGAAAAACAACTAAAAAATATAAACACATGGTGGCTAAACAATACACTACTAAATAATCAAGAGATCACTGAAGAAATCAAAGAGGAAATCAGAAAATACCTAGAGACAAATGACAATGAAAACAGGACTATACAAAACCTGTGGGATGCAGTAAAAGTAGTTCTAAGAGGGAAATTTATAGCAAAACAATCCTACCTCAAGGAAAAAGAAATCCTACCACCAAGAAACACGAAACAAGAAAAATCTCAAATAAACAACCGAACCTTACACCTAAAGCAACGGGAGAAAGAACAAAAAAACTCCAAAGTTAGCAGAAGGAAAGGAATCATAAAGATCAGTTAAGAAATAAATGAAAAAGAAATGAAGGAAATGATAGCAAAGATCAATAAAACTAAAAGCTTATCTTTGAGAAGATAAACAAAATTGATAAACCATTAGCCAGACTCATTAAGAAAAAAAGGGAGAAGACTCAAATCAACAGAATTAGAAATGAAAAACGAGAAGTAACAACTGACACTGCAGAAATACAAAGGATCATGAGAGATTACTACAAGCAACGATATGCCAATAAAATGGACAACCTGGAAGAAATGGATAAATTCGTAGAAAAGCACAACCTTCCGAGACTGAACCAAGAAGAAATAGAGAATATAAACAGACCAATCACAAGCACTGAAATTGAAACTGTGATTTAAAAGTCTTCCAACAAACAAAAGCCCAGGACCAGATGGATTCACAGGCGAATTCTATCAAACGTTTAGAGAAGAGCTAACACCTATCCTTCTCAAACTCTTCCGAAATATAGCAGAGGGAGGAACACTCCCAAACTCATTCTATGAGGCCACCATCACCCTGATACCAACACCAGACAAAGATGTCACACAAAAAAGAAAACTACAGGCCAATATCACTGATGAACATAGATGCAAAAATCCTCAAGAAAATGCTAGCAAACAGAATCCAACAGCACATTAAAAGGTTCATATACCATGATGAAGTGGGGTTTATCCCAGGAATAAAAGGATTCTTCAATATATGCAATTCAATCAATGTGATAAACCATATTAACAAACTGAAGGAGAAAAACCATATGATCATCTCAATAGATGCAGAAAAAGCTTTCAACAAACTTCAACACCCATTTATGATAAAAATCCTCCAGAAAGTAGGCATAGAGGGAACTTACCTCAACATAATAAAGACCATATATGACAAACCCACAGCCAACTCATTCTCAATGGTGAAAACCTGAAACCATTTCCTCTAAGATCAGGAACAAGACAAGGCTGTCCACTCTCACCACTGTTATTCAACACTGTTTTGGAAGTTTTAACCACAGCAATCAGAGAAGAAAAAGGAGTAAAAGGAATCCAAATTGGAAAAGAAGAAGTAAAGCTGTCACTGTTTGCAGATGACATGATACTATATATAGAGAATCCTAAAGATGCTACCGAGCTAAAACTACTTGAGCTAATCAATGAATTTGGTAGAGTAGCAGGATACAAAATTAATGCACAGAAATCTCTTGCATTCCTATATACTAATGATGAACAATCTGAAAGAAAAATTAAGGAAACACTCCCGTTTACCATTGCAACAAAAAGAATAAAATACATAGGAATAAACCTACCTAAGGAGACAAAAGGCCTGTATGCAGAAAACTATAAGACACTGATGAAAGAAATTAAAGATGATACAAACAGATGGAGAGATATACCATGTTCTTGGATTGGAAGAATCAACACTGTGAAAATGACTCTACTACCCAAAGCAATCTACAGATTTAGTGCAATCCCTATCAAGCTACCAATGGAATTTTTCACAGAACTAGAACAAAAAATTTCACAATTTGTATGGAAACACAAAAGACCCCGAATAGCCAAAGCAATCTTGAGAAAGAAAAACGGAGCTGGAGGAAACAGGGTCCCGGACTTCAGACTATACGGCAAAGCTACAGCAATCAAGACAGTATGGTACTGGCACAAAAACAGAAATATAGATCAATGGAACAGGATAGAAAGCCCAGAGATAAGCCCACACACATGTGGTCACCTTATCTTTGATAAAGGAGGCAAGGATATACAGTGGTGAAAAGACATCCTCTTCAATAAGTGGTGCTGGGAAAACTGGACAGCTACATGTAAAAGAATGAAATTAGAACACTCCCTTACACTGTACAGAAAAACAAACTCGAAATGGATTAAAGACCTAAATGTAAGGCCAGACACTATCAAACTCTTAGAGGAAAACTTAGGCAGAACACTCTATGACATAAATCACAGCAAGATCCTTTTTGACCCACCTCCTAGAGACATGGAAATAAAATAAAAAATAAACAAATGGGACCTAATGAAACTTAAAAGCTTTTGCACAGCAAAGGAAACTATAAACAAGATGAAAAGATAACCCTCAGAATGGGAGAAGATATTTGCAAATGAAGCAACTGACAAAGGACTAGTCTCCAAAATTTAGAAGCAGCTCATCTAGCTCATTATCAAAAAAACAAACAACGCAGTCCAAAAATGGCAGAAGACCTAAATAGACATTTTTCCAAAGAAGATATACAGATTTCCAACAAACACATGAAAGGATGCTCAGCATCACTAATTATCAGAGAAATGAAAATCAAAACTACAATGAACTATCACCTCACACTGGTCAGAATGGCCATCATCAAAAAATCTATAAACAGTAAATGCTGGAGAGGGTGTGGAGAAAAGGGAACCCTCTGCACTGTTGGTGGGAATGTAAATTGATGCAGCCACTGTGGAGAACATTATGGAGGTTCCTTAAAAACCTAAAAATAGAACTACCATATGACCCAGCAATCCCACTACTTGGCATATACCCTGAGAAAACCATAATTCAGAAAGAGTCATGTACCACAGTGTTCATTGCAGCACTATTTACAATAGCCAGGACATGGAAGCACCCGAAGTGTCCATCGACAGACGAATGGATAAAGAAGATGTGGTACATATATACAATGGAATATTACTCAACCATAAAAAGAAACGAAATTGAGTTCTTTGTGGTGAGGTGGATGGACCTAGAGTCTGTCATACAGAGTGAAGTAAGTCAGAAAGAGAAAAGCAAATATCATATGCTAACACATATATATGGAATTAAAAAAAAATGGTTCTGACAAACTTAGGGGTACAATAGGAATAAAGACGCAGACGTAGAGAATGGACTTGAGGACACGGGGAGGGGGAAGGGTAAGCTGGGACGAATTGAGAGAGTGGCAGGGACATATATACACTAGCAAATGTAAAACAGATAGCTAGTGGGAAGCAGCCACATAGCACAGGGAGATCAGCTCGGTGCTTTGTGACCACCTAGAGGGGTGGGATAGAGAGGGTGGGAGGGAGACGCCAGAGGGAGGGGATATGGGGATATATGTATACGTATAGATGACTCACTTTGTTATACAGCAGAAACTAACACACCATTGTAAAGCAATTATATTCCACTAAAGATGTAAATAAATAAAATAACATATTTAAATAGCCACACTTGGCTAGTGGCTACCATATTGGAAAGTGCAAATTTCTAGCATCTAAGCAAACGGTGGTGCAGGACAAAAAAAGAAATGCAGGCCATGGAGTCTAATTTGAGAGATGTATTTGCAACTTGGTGGGAGTGTATGTTTGACTGCAGATATTTGGTTTTTTTGTTTTTCAGTTTTGAACACTAGAACTTGGATAATTTGGATGTATCTGGAAAAGACTCCAGCTTAAGTTGTAAAGATTTGCCCAGTTCCTTGCCCTGAAAAAGGAATGGGGAAAATCCTTAAGCTTTCTGTTCTTACAGAGTATAATTATGTGCATTTTATGAACTAGGAAGAATCAGGGACTTTTTGAAATTTTCCACTCATTGGTCCTTAAAGCAGGCATGATTTAAGAGGTACTAGATACAAACAAATGCATTTCCTCCTAAGTGTACCATTATTGGGGATGTGATAATGAATGATTTAGAAAACATATATTAAGTGCTTCTAATTGTGTAAATTCTGTAAATCAGACCTTGCTGGATGGTATTAGAGGCAGGTAGGCTTACAAATTCACACCCTGAGCAGCAGGTTGGCATGTCTTTTTGAAAACAGATGTTCTGAAATGCCTGGGGTAACCAAAGGGATGATAGACTCCAAGTTCACTCTCATGCCAGGCCCGGGCTTTTCCCCACTTCTATGAAAGTGGTGAAATTTCCCAAATCTATTAAAATGAGATAGCCAGACAGGGGAGACAATGTATACATAGGAAGAACTCTGTGTTTCGCCTCTACTATTCATGCAGAACACTTCTGTGACGTGATGTGTCAGCTTTTTCCCACACCAACCAATTCTGTAATACTGGCTGGGTGTCCTACAGTTCAGTTTGGTTCTGACCCTGACTACCTAGAGTTAGGCCAGAACCCCCAAGTTAAGGGTCCAGATCTACAGGACTGCCCCACTTCAGATGCCAACCACAAGTCCCAGGTTGTCACCTGCGCTCTAACCAACCAGCTATAAATCGGGGTTCCTGCAACCCTTGGGTTTGATCATTTGCTAGAATGTCTCACATAACTCAGGACAACATAATTTACTGCTTTATTATAAAGAAGGTAATAAAGGACAGAGATGAATAGCCAGATGAGAGAAGCTGTTTCCTTACCTTTTCCACCTTCTAGATTCCTCCTGCTTTCCATGGCCTGTGGCCTCTTTCCTCCATCTTCACAGCACATTGGTTTAACCTCTGCTTCTGTTGTCCTATCTCCCTTTTTCTCCCCTTGACCCTCTTGCCTCCCTCTTAGAAAGATGCTTGTGATTAGATTAGGTCCACCCAAATAATCTTGGATAATCTCGCACCTCACGATCCTTAACTCAATTACGTCGGCAAAGTCCCTTTTTGCCATGTAAGGTAACATATTCGTAGGTTGTGAGGATTAGCCTGTAGACACGTGTGGGGACCGTTATTCCATCCCGGAGTCCTAAGCAGGTAACAGCGACTTGAACAGTGAGCAGTGTGCCGCGGGCTCTCTGCTTTGCTTGGACCAGTTGTTCTCTGAGTGTGTTTCCTGGACCAGCAGCACCTGGGAACTTGACAGAAATGTACCTTCTTCAGCCTCACCTCAGACCTGCAGAATCAGAAACTCTAGGGAAATGGAGCTCGGCAATCAGTATTTTAACGAACACTTAGGATGATACTGACGCACCGCTGAAGTCCGAGAACCACTAGCCTGGGGAATGATGTGGGGAATCAAAGATTGATATTCTTTTCATGCTCTTGGGAGCAGCTGTCTTTCCTGTATTCTCTGTCAAGGAAAGATGTCTTTAAGTTTTTTAGAGGCTAAATTTCTTTAAGATTGACTATCATTATGTATGTGTCATAGTTATTCCCTGCATTGCTCCAAGTGGGGTTTAAGATGGCTTACAAAATCCAGTTAAGTCATCTTAAGTAGGTGAAGTTTTAGTCCAGTTTTGTTGTCTCTGGGATATTTGTGCAGGGGAGGCAGGGTTTTGAGGAGAGGGCAGTGGAGGGCCCTACCCCTTTTCTCCTTTTTACCACCCCATTCTCCACTCCACCGGAGCAGCCTTGCATGTATTAGTTATGAGTCAAAAAACACGTTGTTGGAGGAGGTGGGGTAAAGTATGAAGCCACTGATTTACAGAATTAGAAAATGTTACAACCAGAAGAGGTCTCCGAGAGCATGTTTCCAAGGCTCTCATTTTACAGAGGACTCTGAGGCCCAAAGAGGTCACACACAAGGTCACACGGTTAATGTGCGGAAGTCAGTACTAGCGGCCCAGATCGCTGATTTTATGCCAGTCACGTAGCGCCTACAAGACAAATAAAAAGTATGAAGTGTTTTCACCTAAAACAAAGAAACGTGACTAAAACAAGGTGACTCTGACCTGCTCTCATTTTCATTAAGGCTCCGTACTGTGAGGGAAATCAGGTAGCAAAATGTGAAGATGAAGATATTGGCTGTAATGTGGAGCAGAATGAAATTGAAATCTATCTGAGGTGTGTCCAGAGCAAGAGTAGGCATAAGAAATCATTCTAGTTCTATAGAAATAAAAACCCTTTGAAAGCAAAGGTAAGAATTTTAGAAAATCAATGGGGTACTTGAGGTTTCTGAAGCCAGTTGCTGGGGCAGGTGGATGGGGGAGTGAGAAGTTGCCTGTACAAAGGAGAGGGGTTATGAGAATAATGTGAAAATCCAGATGCTAAATTATAGAGCCAACCCAAGGAGTTCTTGAAATTTCTTTATAGGAATGAAAATATACAAGAAAAGTGTTCACCGTGAGAGCTAGCTGAAGAATGAAGACCAGGATTTCCTTTCCTTTAACACAGAGGATGAAAATGTTGATGATTTAATAAACAGGAAAGTGTATAGAGGTGCAGGTGGGGCAAGACAAGGAGGGGGAGGGTGATCCAGTGAAGAAGTAGGAGAAAAATGTAGAAATTTCTCACCACGGTCTAACGCATTAAAATGTGGGGCTTTAAAAGTAACCAAGATAATATTTTCTTGGTTTCTCTTTTCTTTTTATTTGTTTGTTTGTTTCTTTTTTTTTTTTTTTTTTGTCTTGGTGAGAGGGAATAAGTTTATTCTAGTGGTAAATATGATTTGGGAACTGATGAATTCAAATCATTAGCTTCAGTATGTATAGTCAGACCTCCTAAGAGGGGCTACTGACCCACTTACTAATTTTCACAGGCAAGGTTAGGGGAAAATTTTTCCACTTTTAAAAACTTAGTTGAACAATTTTTAATGCCTTTCTTTTCCCATCTGCTTTCGTTTCTTTATTCATTAAGTAGAAAGAGAGCGTGTGTGTGCGCGCGCGCGAGTGTATGTGCCAGAGAGCGCGAACGAGAGATCCAATTTCCCCCCATGCACTCTCTGTAAATGTCAACTGCGCCATCTGGTGGCAAATGGGTATTGGTGCACCTGGCCTAAATTTCGCTTTGAAAGATGCACATCAAATTTGAAAAATACCAATATCATGATTTCGCATTACCTTCAATCATTAGATACCAATTCTGATGTCCTGAATATTAAGTAGGATTCAAAGTGAAAATTAACTAGATGCTTGTCGTAAAATATTTGTTATGAAATGAAGGGCAATTAAAAATTTAATAGATACAAAACTTTTATCAGGTTCTTACCCATAAACAAAGCTTAAGAAATTGTCCAGGTCTGTGATGACAGCTGGGAAGGCTTTTATTTTCCACCCAAAGTCAAGGGGGCCCCCCTCAACCCTCATCCTTCTCTACTTCAGCCCCTTATTATTTCTTTCATATTTATTTTTTATAATTTCCTATTATTTTTATTTGCTTTTTCCTCCAGCATTGCTTTTAAAATGAAGTAAATTTCACAAGATTAGGGATTGCTTTTGTGTTTTTCACACTTGTACCCCCAGTGCTTATAGTAGATGCTCAATAAATATTTGTCAATGAATTTAGTTGAACTAAAAATACTTCATAATAAAACCTGAAATTTAAGAGAATCAGTTATATGAACAACCAAATTAGAAAAATCTCTCTGAGTGAAGTAGACTAACATTTTTCAAGAAATTCAGTCCAAGTGGTATGGATATATCCCCGGTAGTTTCAGAAACTGCAGTTTTTGAGGCCATGCTTCTGACAATAAAACTGCTAGCATGCATCCATTTTTCAGTGGAGTGGCATTCGTTTTAAAAGCCCCCTTATTTAGGCTGGGGTCTTTAGCAGTTAACTGGTGCCTTTCAGAATCAACAGTCAAGTCAAAGAACAGCTGGAAATACACATTTTGATGTTTGCCAGATTCCACTGGGTTATTAAGTGACATTTAGATAACTGACTTAAGCCCCACCATTGGGAGCTTCATAACTAGCTAAGCTTGTAGATGTCAACGCATTGGAAGCAAAGTGCTCGGGCTCTGCTTTCTTGGACATGAACTTAGTCATGTCATGTGAAGCATTCATTTTCAATCATTGTACCACACTTGTACTTTGACTTCTGACAAATGCCAAGTGTTTCCTGACATACATATTCTTATCATGCAAACCTACTTGAGCAGCAGAAGAAATGGTGGAAAGATAACTGAATTGCACGTGGATTTGAGGTGGACATGGTGCAGATTTCATGTTCAGTTGAGTACATTCAATTTAGAGAGCAATCTTGTAGGTTCCCGAAGATCCTTCTAGGGGCACTATCCACTTTACTGAAAGTTCAAGAACCTCCCAAAGGAAAATGGGGTGCAGAGGAATTAACCACCGTAGTAAAGTTTTGCTCATATTTAGGGGAGGGGATGTGCTCTGGTTGGCCCTTCTTCCTCCTCCTGCCCCCTCAACCCTTGCTGGGGATCCCAGTGAACCCTGGAGAGAGTAAGGAAGTGGGGCTCTACCAGCTGAATTATTGTTATTTACAACAATAGTAGGATCCAAAACTTAATGTTTATTAAAATCACCTGGGAAGCTTGCTAAAATGCAGAGTCCTGGGTCCAGCTCTTTCTACGTCTATAGATGTGTAGGAGCCAGGAGTCTGGTAACCAGGTGAGGCATAGAACACACCTTGGGACACCGCTGTTTACTACTGTCAGCCCTAGGAGTGTGTGGCCTCTGTCTTCTTCACCACTGTATCCCAAGCGCCCCAGGCACGTGGTCGGTATGCAATGGATAGCTTGTAGGGTGGGGATGAGGGATGGGTGGATGGGTGGAATGCTGGATGGACTGACGCAAGATTATGTAGATTCAGGGACTTAAAGACAGGGTGAACCAGAGTAGAAGAGAGAATGGTGAAATTTCTAAGGTTCCCATGGATTCTTTGAATTTATCTTTAAATTTCTGATACATCATATGCTGCATTTGCCCCCTGATTTTCTTTGACCTTTATTTAAATACCATCTCTCTTTAGAAACAGAGTAATTTTGTCACTTGGGATTAAAAATGATATTTTTGTAAAATGGCAAACCATCTTGACATTTCATAACAAACCTTTTAACAAATTCCTGTTCTCACTCAAAACTCTTCTTCCAAGTAGAACAAAGCCTCCCATCAGTGGTTTTATAAAAACAAAATGCTTGTTTGCCATGAGAGTCCCGTCAGGAGGGCTACCGGGGGCAGTGGAAAGAGAGTAGGCTGTGAGCCAGGACAGCTGGATTCCACCGACAGCCCCTCTTCTGTAATCATCGTGTGACCTTGAGCAAGTCACGCCCCTGTCTGGGCCCCAGTTTCCTCACCAGTAAGGTGAGAGGTTTCACCAGATGGTCTCGAAGGCCCTGTTGGCTGTACATGTTTTTTAGAATCACCCTGAGGCTTTAGATTTCCCCTCATGCCTCGTCCTTGGGAGCAAAAAACAGACTTTCCTGAAGGCCTCCACTGAGTATGTTTGGGGAGGCGGAATTATGCCCCCCTAAAGATGTCTGTGTTTGATCCCCAGAACTGTGAATGTGCTATCTTACATGGAAAAAGGTATTTTGCAAATGCGATTAGGTTAAGGACCTTGAGATGGGGAGGTTAGAAGGGATCATCCAGGTAGGCTCCGTCTAATCACAAGTCCTCAAAACCAGAGAACCTTTCCTGACTGATCAGAAAGAGAGATGTGATGATGGAAGGGGGGTCAGAGAGGTCACTGGTGGCTCTAAAGACACAGGAAGGGAGCCAGGGGCCAGGGAGCCCATGCCGCCTTCAGAAGCTGCGAAGGGCAAGGTTCAAGGCTTCCCTAGAGTTTCCAGAGAGGAATGGAACCCTGCCAGCGCCTCTGTTTCAGCCCAGCCAGACCCGAACTGGACTTCTGACTTACAGAGCTGTAAAATAATAAATCTGTATTGTTTAAGCTGCCACGTTTGTAGTAATTTATTGTGGCAGCAATAGAAAACTAGCAAATATGCCCTAAGAATCCAAGTGCTATTCAGGAGTTTGGCACTTTCCCTAGCTCATTGGGTGGGAAAACCAGGACCTCCTGGGAGAGGAGTCATGGGGGTCATTTGGCCTGGGCCTCACACTCATCAGGATCCTCACAGTTAGACGTTTTGACATTGGCCTCTCAAGAATTCCTTTGAAATGTCTGTGTGTGTACATTTATGTGTGCGTATATGTACATACACTAATATGTTCAGCCAGAGCGATTTTTCAGCACCCCTCGGAAAACCATTGAACGGTCTAAAAACACACTTGATAACTCATAACAAATGCCACTCAGGCTAAGCCAGTTGCGGTGGGTACACCCAGTATAAATAGGAAAAGGACCTTCTGAGGCAAGTAGCCTCTATCATGTAGCTCTGGATCATAAAGGTAATTAGTCTGGGTGTGAGGAAGTTGGAAGCCAAAAATAGCATCCAGATACATGTGAAGTCGTAGAGCAGAAGGGGACCGTCAAGATCTCCCAGGCCGCCTCCTTCACCTGCAGGTAACTAAACTGAGGCTCGAAGGATCAGGAACTGCTCCAAAACAAAGCCTGAAGTACTCCTTCTGCTACAGCAGAAGTTCTCATCCATGAGAAGAAAGCAGGATTGGAGAGTAAACTTTTATCACAGTATCTTAGAATCCGCGTTGCCTGAGCCTACCTTGCAAGTCAGCGGGTGCATCACGTTTTGAGGTCTTGCTCCCCAAACCAGGAAACTGACCCTGATTTGAGGGGGCAGCCGTGGAAGGCGAGGCAGCTGGATGTACGAGCTGACACACAAGCTGTCAGCTCAGGCTGACTAGAGACTGGCAGACACGTCTCCAAATAATAAACAGAATCTCTGCTTTAACGTGGTCTACAATCTGCTTTGGCCTAAATTATCTGGAAAATTTGGAAATCATCAGTAGTTTGTTTGATCCCTTAACTAACATTAATGATCACCATTTAGAATGATAGAGCTGGAGGAAACCTTAGGAGTGTCTAGTTCACTCCTCGATTCATGCACATGGAAACGGACTCCAGAGGTTAAGGGCTGCATCCTAGTGGCAGAGCCAGCACTTCAGCCCCATTCATCAACCCCCAGGCACTTGCTCATGCCCTCTGCTCACTGGAACTTACATGATGCTTTCCTGTGAGTGAAGACCCGTGAAGCATCATGAAAAGTGGTTTTAGTTTCAGCCCATGTACTATCTTGTCAGTCTGAGAACTGTCTCTCTTGAGGTCAGAAGTCATGTTCTCCGATAGAGGGGGAAAAAATGGACTTGTAATCCCAACTCTTGGGTGAATTAATAAAAGGCATTCCACTTCTAGGCTGAGGACACAGCTTTTTCAAGGAGACTGGGATGGAAAGCACTCGTTACTCGCCAGTGATTTGATACGCTAATCACCACAGTGTTTGGGAAACCCACAAACTCCTCACTCTCCTCTCATCCAAGTAGCACTATGTGAACAGTGTTATTACACAGCGATTATCCAGACACTCAGCTTAATATACTTAACAGTAGATGTCCATCCAGAGTCATTAGATAAACTTGAATTTGATGTGAAACCTAATTTGAAGATATTATTCAAATACTTCAGACCTCAGGCCTCTGCTCAGATTGCCCAGATCTTTATTCCTGATTTCTCTAAATTCACTCTCTGAATGAAGAGGCACCCAAAATGCTTACCTGTCAAGTGCTACCATTTTAGGAAAATTCATTTTACTGTTAATGCTTAAGGAACTGGGGGGATTTCAGATTTGTGGTATCTGCATTCTACTCTGATACTTGATGGGTGTCCCTGTGCTACTTTCAGATCTCATCCTAGACATGAAATGCATATGTAAGATGAGTTGTGTTCAATGAGTACTGTATGTGGATTATCCATTTGCAAAGACTGATAATGCCACAAAATACTCTTAACTTTGAAACTGTGAGTAATAAAATGTAATCTTACTTTGATCGTTCTGAATGCACTTTAAAATCATGCAGTGCCTTGGAGTCATTGCAGAGAATATTGCTTTTTATAGATCATGGAACCATAGAACTTTGGAAGTGAACAGGACTTTATGTCATTCAGGTGAGGGTTGATAACTAGGTTTTGTATAGTTGCCAACTACAATTGATTGGTATGGCTCTGGTATGCCAGGCTGAGAAGAACTCTGGCTACTGGGGCTCAGTGGACAAGTGTTATGTGATCGATTAGCAATGTCTGCCCTGGGCAGGAGGAAAGAATAGTCACTAGCAGAGCACATATTTTCTGTCCTTAACAAGTCCAACTTCTTCATTTTAAAGATGAATAGCCTGAGGCCAAGCATAGTTCAAAGGACTGGTCACAATCAACCAGCTGGTCTGTGGTCGAGCAGGACTGGCCACTGCTATTTTTATCATAGCATGCCATCTCTGTAATATCAACCCACGACTTCTAGATAGGAAATCAAATAACAGTTTCTTGGGTATCTAAAAATTTTGGCAGGGAAAAAAAAGAACACAACAAAGCAGAAAATATATTTGGATGGTGATGTACATTACCTAGGAAATTGGTGACAATTTATTGAAAAGTTCAAAAGAATTTGATCTTTCAGTGAGGCACCATGTAGTTTATAATCATGCTTTTGAAATTCATTTTTATACACTCAATATATATGTTTGGATGCCTTTTTTATGCAAGGTACTGTATTAGAGTGGTGAGAATAGTAATGAGACATTCTAGGCAAAAGTCCCCCAGCATCCATTCAAGAGACATTTACTGAGCACTTACTTGAGGCGGACAATGCACTCAGTCTTGGAGATTCGAAACCAAGTAAAACTCTGCTCTGAAGGAGTGTTCTCTTAGTACGCAATATCTGGCACCACAACCAACGGTTAGAGCAACTTTGTTTTGGCTTCTAGATCTTCAGGGGATTCCAAGAAACCCAAGATAGAGATGACTCTCTAAAGCAAGCTAAAGCATAGTAAGGGAGAAGCTGGTAATTTTTCAAAATAAATACCCAATAAAGATGGGAAACTTCAGGTTGTAAATATTTTAATCTTTTACTGAAGTAGAGCACACTTCCTAAATCAAAATGCATGGCTCACTGCATTAACACACAATGAACAGAGTAATTATATCCTTGAAGCCATCACCCAGGTCAAGAAATAGAACATCACCAACCCAAAAACCCCTCTATCTTCCTCCGCATCCATACGTCTCACATCAGCCCCAAGGGTGGCAACTATCCTGACTTCCAACACCAAATTTTTTTTTTTCAGTTTTTGAACTTATATCGATGGAGTCACATTACATTTTTTGTTTTCTATCTGTCTTCTTTTGCTCAACAATAGTTTTGCTAGAATTATTCTTGTTCTATATAGCTATAGTTCGTCCAATTTCTGTTACTGTATAGTATCACCCTATGTAAATAGACTTCAATTTCTTTATCCATTCTGTGTTTGGAGGATATTTGTGTTACTTCCAGATGGGAATTGTCACCGAAAATATTTCTATGAACGTTCTTGTACATGCATCTCTACTGGGGACATCCCTACGATGTAATAGCTGGGTCACACACGTGAGCATTATGTAAGCACTTCCAAAACGTTTGCCAAAGTGGCTGGAACCAATTTATACTCCTGCCTGTAGAGTTGGAGAGTTCCCATTGTTCCACATCCTCATCAAGATTTGGTATTCTTAGTATATTTAATAGTAATCAGTCTCGTAGGTGCCCTAGAGTTTTAATTTGCATTTTCCTAAATTACTAAGAAAGTCAAACGAGTTCTCATGTTTGTTGGGCATACGGATATCGTCTTTGGGGAAGTACATGTTCAAATGTTTTGCTCATTTTTCTTTTGGACTTTTTAAAAAAGAATTGTACAAGTTCTTTGATAAGTTGGATTATATTCGAAGTAAGAACTTCTTTTCATCGAAAGACACCACAAGAGTGCTTCCGTCAGGGTCCAGTCAGACATAAACCATCCCAGGTTACTTGGAAGGAGAGAGTTTAACAGAAAGAATTATTAGCTAGATACAAAACTGCCATCTCTGTAACTGAATATCAGACCAAAAGAAAACACTAAGGTCTCGCGGAGGTAGCAACTGCCAGAAAGAGTTACCCCGACCTGCCTCCCAGAACTGGAGGAGCAAAGGGAAATGTTGACACTATTAAACTCAGAAACCCTGAGAAGGGGCTTCCGCTGAGCTTGCTGAGCAGGGATTTGGGCCTCTGAGGAAGAGGCACAGCCAGCTGGTGCTGGGTCTCTGAGACGGGACGCAAGAGTGCTGCAAAAGCTCCAAACTGGATTTGATTGCTGCTCTGGCAACAAACTCACGCTGTTGCAATGAAGTGCTTGGTGCCTTGGGAACAAGAAGCAGGCCGGAAGGCTCAGTGCCCTCCTCCTCCAGCCTCGCAGTGTCCCGCTAGCGCTCCCTACCGGCGGCTGTCCAAGCCGAGCCTGGTCGGCCATGGGGGGCCCCATCACCACAAATAGAGAAGAACGGGGTCGGAGCTGAGAGACGAGAGCTTAATACTTACCAAGAGAACACGAAGGCAAAGAGTGGGGAAGATACAACCAACAACGGGCTTGAATCTAGGCTTGAGATGTGTAGCAGTTCAAAATAGCTAACCTTTAAAAGTTAAAATGGCTCAGCTAAGCACGTGTTTGCCGTGTACCCACTTGCTGTAAAGCTTCACCACATCATCACGCCTCATCTCACATCAGCCCATTAGGGTGAGAACTCTCACTATTCCTACTGAAAAGATGAGAAAATAAAGGCAAGAGAGTTTAAGTAACCTGCCCAAGGTCATCCAGCCAGGAGGTGCCAGGTAGAACAGATAACAATTCAGATCAATCTAACTCATTTTTATCTTCATATTCCAATCCAAAAATAAAGAGGATTTACTGTAAGAGTGTACAGGATTATGGTAAATGAGACAGGAAAATTCATAGCAGGTCTCCTGACTCCAGGGAACTTTTACAGTCATCAATATTTTCTGGTCAGATTAGCTCATAAAAATATGGCAGATAACATCAGTATCTTTCCTTCTTTACCTTTTTTTGAAGTCCTTATCTTCTTTCAGCTGGTCTTTCAGGCGTCCTTGTCACTGTGGTGAAAAAAACCACAGATCCTATTGATGTGCTTGAAGCTACTTTTACTGACTGTCGCTTTGATTTCTGTACTTTGTTCTCGCAGATGGTAATTGTCTTTGGGTGAGAACAGTCCTTCTATGCCTTTTCTACAATCAAAACCTAGACCCACGCTGCTCCCCAAGCCATAACCAATAGGAAAAGTGTCTGGTTTATTCCTTTCCTATACACAGTTGTTTGAATGCAGGTGAAGCACCTATAGACACAGCCACTGCACTTTCCTCATTGTGGACGCTGCGTCCACATGCTGAGATTTGGAGAAACTGTGAGAGCTCCTTTATTCATTTATCGTCGGGCTGAAGTGTAGGGTGAGCTAAAAACCTGACTTCCTTTAAAGGCTGAACCTGTGCGGTGCTCTTGTGGAGTTAGTTGGGGGAGCTAAGTCTCACTGGGCAGCCTGTGGCTCTCGGGCGCTGGGGCGGTCACTCCCAGCCTCCAAATCGGCGTCCCCTACTCCTCCCCTCCCCATGTCACCTGACCCTCCAGCTGGCAGCCAGATGCTAATTGCCGAACCTGGTGACGTGCGCCCTGCTCTGGGGAAGGGGGAAATTCTTAGTGTGGTCCTCAGGCTGTGCTCTCCCTGCAGCCTCACCTCAGCAACCTTCACCTTCCGCCCTGTCCTCCAGCCCCCTGGGTCCCTCCTGCCTCGGGGCTCTTACATACGCCCTTCCCGCTATGCCATCCCCTACCCCGCAGACACCCTGTTCCCCGTAGTTGGCCCTCGCTCACGCTTCAGGGATCCCTTCCTGGGGAAGGGGTTTTGGGCTTCCCTCCCCAGACAGGCCAGCGCCTCCGGTGAGAGGCTCACAGCTCCCTGGAGTTTTCCGTTCCGGCACCCATCATTTGTGATAGGTGCTTGCATGTCTATCAAATCCAAGTGTGTTCTGTTTTTCCCACCAGCGTGTAGCTTCTCGGGGAGGATGAGGAGGCCGGTTTTGTTCACCACCGTGTGTCCTCAACACCTAAGAGTTCACTGGAACATGGTCATCGTTCAAAAAAGATGTCGTGAAGGGGTAATTGACCTCCATGAGCACCGCTGGTGGGGGTTAGTGAGCAACCTCTTTATCCTAGGTCTGCTCGGAATTTTCCTCTCCACAAAGGCCATTGCAAAGCAGTATTCTCCCGTCAGCTGCTTTCATTTGTTTTTATCTGTCTGGGTAGGCTATAGCTTGATGTACCCTCTGTCACAGCAACACACACAGGTTGTGGGGAGCCCTGCATGGGCGGTCCGATTGGGAGGTTCTAAGGCGGGGCCCAGGGATCTGCATTTAACAAGCACCGCAGGCATCCTGGGCTTAGCTTGAAAACATTGGCCCAGCCACACACTGCTCCATCCCCTCCCCAAGCCAACCTGACCTCAGAAATCTTGTCTCCGTTTCGGGACCTCTGTATCTTCAACATTCTGCCCTGCATTAGTTTCCTTTCACCACTGTAATAAACTGCCACAAACTCGGTGCCTTAAAGGACACAAATTTATTGTCTTACTGTTCTGGAGGTCAGAGGTCCAAAATCAGTCTCTCAGTGAGCTAAAATCTAGGTGTTGGCTGTGCTTCTTCTGGAGGCCCTGGGGAGGCTCTGTTTCCTTGCCTTTTCCAGCTTCTAGAGGCCGCCGAGTTCATTGGCTCGTGGTCCCTCCTCACCGCACCTCTGCTTCTGCATCACATCTTCTCTGACTCTGACCCTCCTGCATCCTTCTTATAAGGACCCTAGTGATGATACTGAGCCACCCAAATAGTCTATGGTAATTTTCCATCTCAAGATTCTTAGTTTCACACATCTGCAAAGTCCCTTTTGCCACATAAGGTAACATAGTCACAGGTTCCAGGCTTGGGTTGCGGAGCTCTTTGGAGGATCATTATTGCGCCCAGCATATGCCCCAACCCTCCCCCCAGCATCCTTCCTTTCCTCCTGTTTCTAAGGACTGAATGTCCCTCGTATTTGCCAAGGCTTTCACCACACCCGCCTCCCTTCTGCTCTGCCCCTCGTCCCACAGGGTGTGTCCCACCTGTGGTCAGACCATGCCTCTCATGGTCTTCAACTAGAGTGACTAAGTTCTTTTTGGAGACAAACTGGTGTGAATTTGAATTGCCAGCTCTGCTGCTTCCATGCTCTGTAGGCTTAATAACCAAACTTCAACTCTCTGGTTCCCTTCCAGTGGGCTTAAAAATGCCTACATTTGGGACTATTGGGAGGATTAACTGAAATAATGGATGGAAACTCTCACCCAGGGCTTGGCAAGTAGAAAGCGTTCAGCTAAGATAGATTATTACAATCATTATCTTCCATGTGTTCCCCCTTTCTTTTGTCCTAACTTGGGGCCTGGAGGCCTATACTACCTTTTTTTATTGACGTGTATTTGATTTACAATGTTGTGTTAGTTTCAGGTGTGCAGCAAAGTGATTCATTTATGCATATATATATATATGTGTGTGTATATATACTCTTTTTCAGATTCTTTTCCCTTATAGGTCATTACAGCATATTGAGTAGAGTTCCCTGTGCTATACAGTAGGTCCTTGTTGGTTATCTATTTTATATACAGTAGTGTGTATTTGTTAATCCCAGACTCCTAATTTATTCCTCCCCCCTTTCCCCTTTGGTAATCATAAGTTTGTTTTCTATGTCTGTGGGTCTATTTCTGCTTTGTCAGTTAGTTCATTTAATTCATTTTCTTTAGATTCTACATATAAGTGCTATCATACGGTATTTGTCTTTCTCTGTCTGACTTGACTTCACTTAGTATAATAATCTCTAGGTCCATCCATGCTGCTGCAAGTGGCGCTGGGTTCTGTCTGTGAGCCATCCCTCTAACAGCACATACTATGCCTGGATAGACAGAGGCTGGACTCTTCTGTCTGTCACGTTCTTTTTCAAGCTGAATTTGGTCCAACAGTTGTCTATCAACCCCATCCCAGCACTGGGCTATTCACGGAGCATGCAGAGATGAGTGAGGCATGTTCTCTGTCCTCGGCAGACACTCGCAGACGATGGGACAGATAAAAATAAAATTTCATAACAAAGTGGCAAATGCCATAGTTGCTTGGAGAGATCAGGAAAGACTTTTGGATGAAGGGACACTTGAGCTGAGTGAGGTAGGAAATACTTTTGCAGGAAAAGGGTTATGGCTTTTCATATTCATAGATTACATCTCTGCCCAAGGCATTGGGCCAAACCATCATCAGCAAGGTTTACACTTGACTGTTTCAGAATAATAAGAGCTTCACCACTCTGGTCTTTTAAGCCCAAGCCCGGCACAGTGAGAGCTTGTGCTGAGGGCCTGGCTAATCCCAGGATGCTCTGCTTTTCCAGGGACAGGCCGGACGTATATTTAAAGCAGAACAGTCACTTTGCTTGATTGGAGTATGGTGACTGCCCGAGCATCTTAGCCAACACAGAGAGACTCCTGCGGAGAGTACCGTAGCCATGTGATAAAGCACAAAAGACATCAAGCTGGACTGTGAATCAGTGGCTTTCTGACTTCTTAGATCTTGACTCATTACAGCAGTGCAAAAGCCCTACCTCTGTCCATCCTATGTGTTCTGGCTTTCTAGAACAAAAGAACTCCACGATGGCTAGATGATGGAGTGAACACAGTAACAATCACATCTCTGAAAATGCTTCAGTCAACCAACATAATGATCAACAAGGGCAAATCCCAAAATAATCTCTCAATTACATTAATTCATGAAACAATGAGAGCAACAGTCCAGGACCAAGACCGACTGAGACAGCACAGATGCAGTCCATGTAATACAGAGCCCTTCCAGAAAGTCCTGGGAACCCCTTCACCTCATGCTTCCACATTCTCATACTGCCATACTTGCCGTACTGCCAAAGCATTGGGTGGTTTCCAGACATCTTGATAGAATAGAAAATTAAAGTCTTTAGCAAAGTCTAATAATACCCCAAGTTTAGTTTATGAAAACCAAGTTTCAGTTACCCTTGTTTTTAAACTTTATTAATAAATAGTCCTACTTGTGCATCAAAATGAAAATCTATGCGCTTGTGTCTACTGTCTCCAAAGAAAAGACTTTCATCCTGGGATACGTTTACCATCCATCCAGGAAAACCCCTACAGCCTGCAGTGGACTCCAGGCCACACCTAAAAACACTACTCTAGAGAAACCTACATGCATTATTCATCTTCCCGCCCCATGGACTTGCTTCTCCATGCCATCTGTCTTGGGGGAAGCTGAGGGGTGTCCAAAGAAGCAAGAATAGTGCTCCAAATCTATAGTAAAAGGACAAATCTGGAGGTAGATCCAGGCAGTGGAGAGGCAAGGACCAAGTGGATAGGGTAAAGGTTAAGGTACACACTGTGAGCTAAGATCTGAGTTCACCAAGTCATAGAAAATGAAAGCTGATTGGGACCTAGAAAATCATTCAGCCTGAACCTCCCACTTCATAGGGAGAAGGTGACTTGTGATCATAAAAAATAGGGATGATAGCACCTGCCTCTCAAGATTGCTGTAAATTCAATGAAAGGATAGCATGCGTATCAATTTTGGATCAGAGCAACCATTTAACGTGTTTTTGCTGGTCTGCAAGTAACAGAACCAGAACTAAGTCTTCTAACTTAGAGGAAGTGCTCTGTCAGGCTGCCAGGAGGCCCAAGCACACAGGAAACTCATAATAAAACAAGGGCCATCTCGAGAGCATGATTCTGGGCCCAGCACTTGGTCCACTCAGGTGGATTTTATATGTTTCTGTTTGGATAGCAGTGAACCTCGAGGCCAGTGTATGACTCCATCTAGTAAAGTAATTCTTTATACACTACTCTCCCACGGCAGGAAGTTCCTCTAGATAGCGCTTGTCACATTGTGGCTTGGGCTCTCACCTATGTGTGTCTTATTTCAACTACTTTTGTGATCCCTTTGGGAAAAAAAATACACCTTTTAATTTTTTTTAAATTATGACAGTACTTACAGTTATGTTTACTCATAAATTATTGTAATCATGACATCTTGGAAAAATAGAAAGGTTTTAGAAGCCAGTGGGGGGAGGGAGGAATCCCAGTATCCAGAGGCAACCAGTATGACAGAATATTTCATTATTTTGGTTGTGTATTATTTTGTTTGTCCATTACATTCCATATATATCAGTCAGGATTTTCAGTAACAAAAAGAAACTGACACTGACTCATCCAAGCAGAGAAACAATTTGTAAGGAAGAGATCAAATGACTCAGAAAATACTGGACATTGACTTGGTTTCCACCTTGCGTGTGTTAAATAATGCTGATGCGAACATCTTTGTGTGTAAATTTTTGTCTGCTCTGTGAATTATTTCCGTGGGATAAATTTCTAGATGTAAAGACTAAAGGTGAATCCTTTTACATACTAAGATCCCTCTTCTTGGGTCCTTAGTTTTGATTAAGCTCTCAGATGGCTAATGTTAAGTCTGTCAGTAATTTTTATGAAGGAAACTGAGCGAGTGATACACCCCTTCAGTGCTTGCCGATCTAACATGCTTACACTCTAAGGCCTACCGACTGCTCGTCGCTGTAGCCACATGCAGCGGTCTGATGTCGTCACTGAAATGTGGACAATTGAAGGAGAAGCTTCTTCGTGCTGCCACTGCCACGCTAACTAGCCCTGTGTCAATGCCGAGTCCAGCGGTTTAATACGAGTGGAGAGGACCCTCCTCCTCTTAGAAGGTCCCTGCACTCCGTATAGACACGCGTCCCCTCCTTCCAGCAACCATCATGGTTTACATACAATTTCTTTTGAGGAAAAAAAAGCAGTGTATAATGTGGCCGCTGCACTGGGTTCTTTGTTAGGTTGTTTATATGCTGCTTCCCCCTGCCCCTCACCTTCACACTACAACTCAGCCAAGGGCAAAGACTACATTTCAGTCATCTTTTTTCTCTAACTAACTCATTATCTTCATTTTCCCAGTAGGATGTAAGCTCCCCGAGGACAGGCACTCCTGTGTGTTTTCTCACGCTGTCAGTTTCCCTGGTTCCTGTAACATCACCTCGCACACAGCACACAAACAGTGAACATGCTTATTAATCTGAGTTGAAGAAGAGCCAAGTAATCCAGAGTCTGGAGTCTTAGAATGATTTTTGTCTCTGACCACATCCAGGTTCTGTTCTCAGCTCTGGAGCTGGCTTACAAATCATCTAAGCCTTTTGCTGTCTACTTCGTCTTCCAGTTAGTTTCTCTCCCGAACACATGATTAGACTGTTTTATCCATCTTTCTATTTTTCTTTCATTGAAAGCCACATTTCTCATGCATCCATTAATAACTTCACATGACATACCTTTCCCAATTAACACCAAGGATCTAAGCTTTTCTGCCTTTTCTTGATATGAATGGTAAAGTCGGTGGTAGCTAAGAATGTATGTACTAGAATTTGGGGACCCAAATCCTCTTCATGCTATTGGAATCATATTTATTCAGACCCTAATTTGATCGGTTTTTCCTTTCTGTCTTCTCATCTCCCTCATGAGTTGCTTGACTTTCTCATATAGTGCAGATGTTATGAGGTAGTTTATTCTCATTACATCTGCACTGGTCATCGTGCTGGTCTCTTATTTTTGAGCTAGTAGCTTATGAAATTACTCAGTTCCTGGCCTTGGGTCACATCACAGCGTTTGAGAAATGTCCATGGATTGTCGAACCGTGGTGCCCCTTAAGTGTAGAAGGGTGAAGGGACGAAAAGCATCAACCTCAAGCGTTCCACTTTCCTTTGTTTATTTATTTATTTATGCATCCATGTAAATTTTATCTGGGCAAAGTATTCTGAAACATATATGGGTATATATCTGAATATGTGTGTGTATATGTGTATATATGTTTGTACACATATGGACATTCACGTATACGTACACACACCCTGTGGCAGATGTTACTGGTGCAACCAAAGTACAGGGTATTTTGAAGTCAGGCTTGGATTCACTTCAGCCAGTGCCATATGCGTGGAGGGGACAGGTGTCACCCGCAGGCAGGAGCATTTAAGAGGCAGTGCTCAATTCTTCAGGCCGTTTTCTGTACCATGGCAATCAGTGATTGTAGACGTATATACCTGTAAAGAGGTGGCACAAGGCTGAAGAAGCAGATTAGACTGGGGATCCATCTCAGAGAATCACCAAACCCAGAACAGACCTGATTTGGGAGAAAAAGAAAAAAGAAAAACTTGTGTTAAGCCACTGAGATTCTGTTCTGATTGCAAAACTTCACACGTCCTGGCCATTGTAAACCTTTACACGCAAGGCCAAGAATGAAAGGCCAGCGGGGGAGACATTGAAATGACCCAGCCAAGACCACAGCTGGAAAGAAGGTAGTGACTAGAACCCAGGACTCTGCACTCCTTGCTTTGCATTCATCTCCCTGTGATACTCTGGACGCCTTTAGCTGCAGTGGAAACAGCACGTGGCGTCAGGAAAAGCTCCTGGATGAGTCATGAAGACAGTATACAAGTTTAAAACCATAAATTGCCCAACACTTTGCTATCTTGCACGATCTTCCCTCTTTTACCTGTCAGGTCAGAGATGGATGGGATGGCAGGAAGTCTCAGTAAATTGCAGCATTAAGTATCATCACAAATAATCATTTTTGCAAATAATCCAACCTGCTTGGACTTGAATAGGCTCTGGTGTATCTGAAAATATTACCGTAGCAGTCAAAGATGTATATAAAGGTATTTTTCAAATCCCAAATTATTCACCATATTACTGAAATATGAAAGTGAGTAGTTAATAAAATTGTCAGCATTTTGAAGGGGCCATGAAATATCCTTATACATCTGGTTTTATGCCTGCTCTCCCCTCTAGGTCTGCGTAAACAGCCAAGATCCATCTTTCATTCCCTTTTAACTCTGGGATTTACAGGATAATAGATGCCAAAATGCACATCCCGTGACAATGGCTTCCAGACCCAGCGCTTGAAGGTGAGAAGTAAAGAAGAGATGCATTGCCGGTTAGAGTATTACTTTTCCTGATATTCAGGGTGCCCGCCCCGCCCCCCCCCCCCCCCCGCAAATTAAAAAGATCTCTCCACTTGGGCAAGTTTTGGAAACTAGCTATGGTTTCTGGAAATTAGGAACATGAGAATTAACAGGATTTTAATTCCAAAGATTTTTTTCTTAAGTTAGTAACAGCACTACTTCATGAAAATGTCGCAGAGCTACAAAGAATTGAAGATCCCTGACTCCAACCCTTTCTTGTCAAGGAATGCGAAACATGACTGCGAATCCTCCACAGTGGTTGTTGAAGACTGCATAGACCCGGCACAGTGCTCCAGGCTCCTCAGGGGCATATAATTCATTGTCCAAACTGACACACTGTGGAGAGGGGAATGGGGCAGTGGGTGCTCTGGTCCACTAGACACACACCACGGCTGCCGTGGACCAGTTGGGGTTGGTGTCACTCTCCCTACTCGTGCCTATACAACAGGTGGCAAACACAGTGCCGACGGATCCAGGCAGGGCCACCCCATCTAAAAGGGCAGCTGCCAGTTGGCTCAAGGCAATTGTCCCCACACATGAATCTAAACTACAGTTGCCAAATGTTCCCATTTTTAAAAGGAAATCAATATCTGTATGTGTACCCTTCAATTTCTAAATGTTGTCAATTCATTCAAAAACTCAAAATACCACAAAGACCAAACACTTCCTTCGAATTGTCGCTTGGGGGTCACCAGTTTTTGACCTCTGTCTTAAGAGTGGTAGACAGAACTGTCACCCTGGAAGACTGGGAAAGGGCTCTGGGGATGAGGTAAAGCTGTCACTTAAATGTGCTTTTGCACACAAAGGTAAGGAGTCAGAAGATTTACACAGTTCCAAAATTAATGAATTAATCCCTTCATTTAAAAATGATAAATATAACTACAAGTAAACCTAGCTTTGATTTTTCTGAAGTTCATGATTTCCTTTAAAAACTCTTTTTGGCTGTTTGGACTAGCTTGGCTGGTTTTATTGGGCAAACCAATATGGAGCTTAATCTTCATCCCTGCAGGAGTGAGTAGGAATGAAATCTCTTCCTTTAATCATGAAGGAAAAACTTTCCCTTTTCACTCTTCTCCATGGCTGCCAAGCCAACTTTCTCTGTGTTACATCAGCCAGAACTGTGTCTCCTGGCTGCCACGAGCTGCAAAAGATCTCAGGGAAGGGGAGTGGGCTATGACGGGCTTAGAGCAAATGTGACTCTGTGGGGCTGGGCACACCATTGCCCCAAACAAAATGAGGGTTCTTAGCCAGGAAGAAGAGAGGAATTGGTGTCGGGTCAATCAGCAATGTCTCCCATAACTGTGCAATTCATTCATTCCTCCATTCTATAAACATTTTTTTGAGCACTTATTAAGTGACAGGCCCTTGGGACACAGGAGCAGACACAAGGGGCATAGATATCTGACTCCCCCCACTGAGTTTACATGCTTGGAGTGGGGAGGATATTTTTAAAAAGTAAGCTTCACAGTACTTTAGAAGGTGATGCAGTGCCCTGAACGAAAATAAAACAGAGAAGGAGGATAGAGGGTGATGAGACTGGGGTGGGGTTGCAGTTAGATATTGGGTAATCTGGGAAAGACTCCCTAAGGGGGGACATTTCATCAAAGACCTGGAAGATGTAAGGCAGCAAATCACATGCCCACACGGGGGCAGAACATTCCAGGCAAAGGGAATAGCCAGTGCAAAGGCCCTGAGGTGGGAGCGGCCCCTGTCTGGTTGTGTAACACAGGGGCCAGAGCAGTGGGAGAGCCTGGACGGTAGTGAAGGGAGGTCAGAGCAGGACGTGGGGGCCACTGGGAGGAAGTGGCTTACAGTGTGGTGGGGGGGGAAGGAGGGGCTGTGAGCGGGGTGGTCACGTGGTCTGGCTCTGGCTCCTTTGTTGAGAATGAGCTGTGGGCACCAAGGGTGGAAGCCAGAAAACCATCACTGAAGCTAGTGCAGTAATCCAGGCAAGAGATCATTGGCTGCTTAGACCAAGGCGGTAGTTTTCTTTAACACATTAAAAATATATTTGCAGATAATACAAAAGCCAGAAGGGAGCCCAAAATGTCTCTTCCCAGTATGTGTATCCCTTGCTGCTAACGTAGTGTAGAAGCCAGAAATTAAAAGTGCAGTGGGGCTTTTTTGATTCGCATTTTCTCTCATCTAATATTAGCCTTAATTATATCCTATTAAAGTTAATTCTCGAACTATAAGACAAAGATCTGTGAATTTATAAGTTTCCTTTCCCACTGGTTTGCAGAGCTCCTTATCAATGAATAGATTTCATACAAACAAGAAGCAATGTAAGCCACTCAGTGTGATACCTTACTTCAAGATAAAGTTACCCAATTAAAAATAAATGGTGAATGATCATGTTTTCCTTTCTGGTTTTAATAACCAGGGCTTAATTCAAGAAACCTGCTTGCTGAGATGCTTTTGTTCAGTGATCATTTGTTGTTACCCCTCTTGAAAGACAAAGCTATGGATGACTGGGCACACTCCAGCGAGGGGGGGAGGGTAATGAGATGAAGGCGGGAGCAGATGGTGAATGTGAATGGAGGCGAGGGAAAGGAGGCGAATGGGGAGTGAAAGGTACACAGATGGTAGCATCAGTGACCCTGGGGCTGAGCACAAAGGAAGAAAGAGGAGCGAGTGCTTTTCCAGCCACATCTGCTGACCCCGCCAGGCTCACAGCTGTCCTTTCTTGCCCACAGGGTTCTTGGTTGACCCGGGGTGCAGGGCACAGTGCTGGTACCACCTCTGGGGAGGACCCGGGAAGGTCAGAGCTTCCTTGTTTAGGGGCCAGATGTTTGCAATGTAAAGAAACTTATGCTGCAGGTAAGCACAGTTCTTTGCAATTCTATAAACCATAGTAACACTGCTAATGTATATATATATGTGTACTTGCTATCACCCTTCTCTCTCTCTCTCTCACACACACACACACACACACACACACACACACACACAGAGCCCAACCTTTCTCTCATTGTTCTCTTTCTCTCCTGTATTCTCCTTTCTCTCATCCTTCACCTGTCTAGAGTGACCATCTTAATTCTAACCCATCACAATAATGTATGCTATGTAATTGTTATTAACCTATAATCTGTAACTGTTATATATAACCATAAAAGGCAATGCTATCATTAATACTGCAGCCATTGTTAATTAGAACAAATCTGAGATGCTGTTTGACCCATTGTCATTTTGCAAATGGGTAAACTGAGGCCATAAATGACTCGACCAAGGCCCGAGAGTGTGTTCGGGGACAGAAGGCAGAGTGACTCTGAATGGATTCATCAGCCTCTCTCCCGAGGTTTTCTTTCGGCTTTTAACTTTTCAGTGAGCAAACTTTTGGAACAAACATATTTTAAAATATCGCATTCATTATTGTTTTCTTCAGAGCAATGCTGCTTCTTCCTCTCACCCTTCTCCTCCCCACCGTGTTTAGGTGTTTTATTGCACTTAAGGATTTTTCAGTTTCCTCCTTCGCTGAAAAGATGACATTGAAAAGATACTAAGGGAACTTTTGTCCATCCTCCAAAACAGGAACCTTACCAGTCAACAGAATTATGCATCTTTTTGCATTCTGCAGTATTTTTTTTTTTTTTTGGCTATATAATGACTCATTTCTGTTAAAGTAATAATGAGTAAGCTGTTTTATATTCTGACAATCTCACTTGCCAATCATAGGCCTTTTTGTATTCTGTGTTATCATCATTTCTAGTATTTGTTTCTGACCAATACATGTTAATTATATATGTAAACTACTTAAGACTGTTGAAAAGAAAATCAGCTATAACCCAACCGCCCTTGGAATAATTGATGCATTGGCCCAGTCTCCATGTGTACGGTTTTTATTTTAAAAATTGGAGCTAATTGCTGTAAAATTGGGTTTCTATTTGCTCCCCGGCCCCCTCGTTAAGAGCGAGGTGGAGACTGAAGAATCTGAGCCTGTTTCTCCACGTGTAAAATGTCGTGCCAGGGGCGGGAACAGGCGAGGTCTCTGCACCCATCGAGGCGGGCACCAGGTCACCCAGGGCAGCGGACACAGCGCTCAGCCCCTGTGGCGACGGCCCTCCCGCCCGCTGCGCCTTTCCGGGCGGGCCAGCGCGCGGTCCTCCCCGCGGGCGCCGCCAGAGGGCGCTGTGGCCCGGGGCGCGACGGCGGCGGCGCGGCGCGGACCCTCCCCCGGCGGCTCGGCCGCCGCCCTGTCCCAAGCTCCTCTGCGGGTAAACAGACATGGCCGGCGAGGGAGATCCGCAGGACGCTGCGAACAACATGGGCAATCACTTGCCGCTCCTGCCCGGTAACCGTCCGGGGCCGGTCCCTGGCGGCGGGAGGGGGCGAGGCCCGAGCCGTGAGCGGCACGGCGGGGCCGGGGAGGCGGGCGGGCGCTATGGAGCCGGCGGGGCCGCGCCGGAAGCGGCCGCGCATCGGGCCGCCGGCCAGGGACCCAGTAGCGGCGCTTCTCCCAGCGGCTCGGTCCCCCGGGTTGGGGACGAGGGTTTGGAGGCCGGGGAGGGGGGTCTCCCCCAAAAGGCAGGGACCCCATGCTCTCCATCCTCCGTGTGTCCAGAACTTGGCTCCCAGGAAATGGTCTGAAACTGGGTCGGGGGAAGAGCGGGGGACTGGGATAGAGCTCAGCAGCCCAGACTTTTCCTCGACTTCTTCCCTTTGATAAGGGTGACAGCTACCATGTATTAACTGTTTGCCACGTCACGGGCCTTGCCATAAGCGCTTTGCATGCGTTTCTCCGTTTAATCCTCCCCACATTTCTTTTCTAATCCTGATTTGGTGGGTGAGAAGTGGATTGGCAGATTAGTGTGTGACTTGCCCAAGGTCACACAGTTGCAGGGCCAGGACTCCTATCCGAGTCTGTCTGCATAGCTGGTGTCTCTCAACCACTTCACGGCCAAGACAGTATTTGGTCTGTTCTTAGGCACATAGTTCAAACACATGGTAGAACAAGCTTAATTAGAGATACTTAGGACTGTGATGTTAAACTCAGTTTTCTCTCTCTTTTATGTTTTGTGAAAATTTATACTTTGGACTTAACGTTGGAATACTGGGTAGAAAAAAAACCTGGAATAATTGTACAGTTTTGTCGTGGAAGGCTCTAGACAGGAGATGCTTTCCAAGAGGTGTATCAGCCAAACTGAGACTATTAGCTGAGTCCCTTCACTGTGTGTCAGGAAGTAAGGTATGATATACAGTCTGATACTTGAGGGGGTTTATCATCTGTACGAGCCTCCTGAAAATATAACTAGCAGAAGACCGTTGATTTAGGCCAGTTAAGCAAATGCTCTTACCCTCCATCAGAGGGAGGGATTGTTCAGGGCCAAAACGGATTGGGGGAAAGCCCTGTGGGGTGTACTGGAGACATCCAAAAGCATATAACTTAGGATAGGCTTGCAGAAGATAAGGCCTGGAAGCTTGGGTCGGAGTGCTGGGAATCTTGCATCTCTTGCCAGTGAGACTGGGGGTTTCTTCCGTGGGTTGCAAAGAAACAGTTGTGGGTTTCAGACCTAAGAGAAGCTGTGCTTGGAGGACTAATTTGCCCACTGGGAGTGGCGTGGGTTGGAACAGGAAGAGACTGAAGGCATGCCCTCCATATACGAGGGACCTTTTCCAGAGAAATACATCAGGATCAGACTCAGTGGTCGATGCGGAGGCAACCTAGCCGAATTGAACTTGACTGAAGACCTGAGCTGTTTTTTCAGAGACATCAGCCCCGCTCTGTCTGTGCCGAAGCCAGCGTGTCAGGGAAGGTGCTGATGTCCTGCTGGCATCCACAGGGTGCCCCTGCGTGGGATGAGTCATCACACTTCACCCTGGAAGCTCTGAACACTCAGTGTGTTTTGTCAAAAAAAGATCGGGTGCGAAAGGGCTCAGAGAGATTGTCAGTACGATAATCCTGCTTTTGCAAAGCATACATGAGTTTTATTTGTAGAAACATTGGATTGTCCATACATCCATGTAGAATGAATTGTTTTGAAGAGTAATCCACTTTAAACGCTAAGGAACTAGCTTAATATTTAAGATTCGAAGAATCTGTCCCAACCAAACAAAACACTAATAGATACACAGCCAAGTGGGGGAAGTGGGTTTCTGCCCTATCTATGAGAAAGACTACTTTGTGTAAGGAGATCATTTAGAGACGAAGTTGGAACAGTTAACATGTAAATTTTAAAGTTATGAATTCTAGCCTTTAAGCTAAAATTTGACCTTTTAAACTCTGTGTAATAGAGCAATAGAGTGTCAAAATGCTTAGTGAAAACCATGGTGTCAGAATTGTGAATGCAAGGAAGTAGATTCAGAATATTTCATCGGTTTAGATTTTTCTTTGTTATCTCTTGGTCTCTTAATGAAATTTCTTTGTGCTTAGGAAAATTTTGTATGAAGCGTTAAACCACTGAACATTTGAATTTAAATTGAAACAATTATGTTCTCTTTGACAAAACCTTATATCTAAGGAATTTATAAGAATTAATAGAGAGTCCAAGGCAGTTGCCATGTTGAAAAACATTTATATTTTCTTGTCAGGGACCTAGCTGGAGGTGGTTTGATTTAAATAATGATATGCACAAAGGAAAATAACTATTTTGTAAAGACATTTTATCCATTTAGAAGTTTATTTGGGGGCTTGCTTGCTTTATTCCTTCTTTCTTTCCTTCCTTCCTTTCCTTCTCCCCTCCTTCCTTCCTTCTCTCCCTCCCTCTCTCCTTCCTTCTTTCCTTCCTTCCCTCCTGTCTTCTCCAGAAGCTCTTTAAACGTTTGAAAGAACTTTAGAGATTGTTCTTGTTCATGCCTGTCATTGTTCAAATGAGGGAACTAAGGTTTAATCAGGTGGGATGAATTGTCTGAGGTGTCAAAATTAGTTCCTAGCAAGGGAGAAGAGGTAAACCTCCTCTGCAGAAGAATTTCCAATCATTCATGCAGGTAGTCCCCCTTCAGGGAGGTGGAACACAATCCCTGCTCCTTAGATGTGAGTTGTCCCTAGTGATTTGCTCACAAAGAGTACAATGGGGAAAGGAGGGGGAAAGTAGCTTTGCAGTCGAGAAATCTGACTAACACTACCTCATCCAGGTGATCAAGGTCAGCTTCAGTAGTTATAAGTGACATCGGTAGTGTGCACCCTTGATAGGACACGATGAAAATGGCTCTTCACCTCCCTAGGCTTCCTCCCCAAAACACAAATCCTAATTGAGGGACATTCTACAAAAATGCCTGGCCAGTAGTCCTCAAAACTGTCAAAGCCATCAGAAACAAGGAAACGCTGAGAGACCATCCCAGCCCAGAGGAAGCTAAGGAGACATGACAACTGAATGTAATGTGGTGTTCTGGATGGGGTCCTGGAACAGAAAAAGGATATTAGATAAAAGCTAAGGAAATCCAAATAAAATGTGTTTAGTTAACGGTAATGTGCCAATGCTGATTCCTTAGTTGTGACAGATATACCGCACTAATACAAGACATTAGCTATCAGGAAGTGGATGTGAGGTATACAGGAACTCTCTATTATCTTTGCAACTTTTCTGTAAGTCTTAAACTATTCTAAAATTAAATATTGATTTTAAAAAAAGTAGTTGGTGGCAGAGCCCAGCCTAGACCCCAGCCCTCCAGCTGCCTCTTCACAGTACTGTCCAGATTCCCAAGTGTGTGTGGTGTTTACAAGAACCTCTCTTTTCATGGGCCCAGAATCCTCATGAAGGAATTATGTATTTGAAAGGGAACATAGCTTTTACATGTTCATGCATCTGTTTTGTTTTGTTTTGTTTTCCTTATAATATTGTACTTTTACAGCAGAGGATGAGGAAGAAGATGAAATTGAAATGGAAGTTGAAGACCAGGATAGCAAAGAACCCAAGAAACCAAACATCATAAATTTTGACACTAGTCTTCCGACATCACATACAGTATGTAATTTTGTAACAGATCTAGTATGATAAATACGTACATTTAACTGTAGATGGGAGTTCTTGAAAGCGAATGACTGCTTTTAGCATTACTGGAAATTACCTCACACCAGAAGTTGTGGATGAGGACGTGGGCTCTTGACAGTAGATAAACAGTCTTCAGCTGTAATTTTTAAGCGGTTTGATACCATGTCTGTTACTAGCTGTAATTCTTTGAACAATTGGTGCTCTTCTTACGTCTTTGCTAGTAGTGGGGCTACTAAAGTACTTCTTATTCTCTGTACTACTGGGTCCCAGGGTGTTGTTTAACATTCTAGCATTTTATACTTGTCATTTATGCTCTTTGGACATAGAGATGTCTAGCTTAGTCAAAATCAAATATCAGGTTGGCCAAAAAGTGCCTTTGTTTTTTAAGTGAAAGTAAAGGACATTTTTCATTTTCACCAAGAACTTCATTGAACAGCGTATTCACCCTTTGGTTCCACTACCTTCTGCCATTTTTTAGGCAACTTCATAATTCCATCTTCCCAAAAGTTTTTATCTTTTTGAGCAAAGAACTGTTCCAAGTGCCTTTTACAGTCTTCCAGGGAATTGAAAATATTTTTCCATTAAGAGAATTTTGTAAAGACCAAAATAAATGGAAATTCGAAGGTGCAGTGTCTGGTGAATATAGCAGATGAGTCAGAACTTCCCAGCCAGGCTGTAACAGTTTTTGCCTGGTCATCAAAGAAACATGCAGTCTGCATTATCCTGATGGAAGATTACGCGTTTTCTGTTGACTAATTCCGGACGCTTTTCATCGAGTGCTGCTTTCAGTTGGTCTAACTGGGAGCAGTACTTGTTGGAATGAATCGTTTGGTTTTCCAGAAGGAGCTCATAATAGAGGGCTCCCTTCCAATCCCACCATATACACAATATCACCTTCTTTGGATGAAACCGGCCTTTGGTGTGGTAGGGGTGGTTCATTTCAGTTGCCCCACGATCTCTTCCATCTGCATTTTTGTACAGTATCCACTTTTCATCGCCCGTCACAATTTGTTTTAAAAACGGAACATTTTCATTATGTTTCAGTAGAAAATCACATGCAGAAATATGGTCAAGAAGGTTTTTTTCACTTAACTTATGTGGAAACCAAACATCAAAATGATTCACATAACCAAGCTGGTACAAATGGTTTTCAGCACTTAATTTGGATATTTTGATAATGTCGGCTATCTCCCACGTGGTATAATGTTGATTGTTCTCAGTTACTGTCGATTTGATCGCTGTCAACTTCAGCTGGTCTACCCGACCGTGGAGCATCGTCCAGCGAGAAATCTCCAGCACGAAACTCCGCAGACCACTTCTGACACGTTCGCTCAGTCACAGCACCTTCTCCCTACACGGCACAAATCTTTTTTTTTGCGTTTCAGTTGCATTTTTACCTTTCTTAAAAATAATAAAGCATACTGTGATGAAAATGTTGCTTTTTTTCTTCCATCTTCAATATTTAAATGACTAGACAAAAATTCACCAATTTTGATCAGTTTTTTTTTAAAATGCACGCTGATATGACAGCTGTCACGATACAGTCTAACAAGATTGTTTTGAGTGAAGTTGAAGACAACTAAGCGCTACTAGAGCCGTCTTACGGAAAACAACGAATGAACCTTTTGGCCAACCCAATATTTTGAACTTAAAAAATGCTCTTGAATTTTTATGTATGTGAGAGATTCTCCACAAGAAATTAGAAATTCTACTTCTAGGAGTCAAAAATAGATTTTCATGTGGGAGCTGATACAGCAAGTTTATTATTTAAATATTTGTACCCCCTGTGTATGTTTCCTCATGCGGATTTGCTGTTCAGTCTGTTGAGCTTGTGTTTTTGTTCCATATCTGTAACGACACTGACCCCGTGTGTGTTCCTCTGTAGTATCTGGGCTCTGATATGGAGGAATTTCATGGCAGGACTTTGCACGATGACGACAGCTGCCCGGTGATTCCAGTTCTGCCGCAGGTGATGATGATCCTGATACCCGGGCAGACCTTACCTCTTCAGCTTTTCAGTCCCCAAGAAGTCAGTATGGTGCGGAACTTAATTCAGAAGGATAGAACCTTTGCGGTGCTTGCATACAGGTAAAATCTTAGAGCTAATTGACTTAACAGTCTCTCGTGCAGTCCCAGGAGAGGTGGTTTTAAAGCCAAAACTGACTCCTATTCTGCATGCACAGGAGATGGGATGAGGTTGGGAAGTAAAACATTCGGATAAAAAGTGTGAAAGTGCAAGTTGGAGTATTTCGGTATGATCATTACCATCTAAATCAGGCTTTACCTTTCATACACATTTGAACTTTCTGGTATTTGAAAGGTTTTGTATCATTAATATTTAATGAAGAACATTTCTAGAATCTTATTTTCAAGAACTATCTTTATTTAAAGAAAAAGAGGGCTTTACATTGTAACGTAAAGGATTACTTTTACAAAAGAGCAACTAGTTATTTCACCGTCTCAAAATTCCTAAGCAGTCCTTTTACAGACCCGCGCTAAATTGAAGCTGAATTTGAAGTATCCCATGACAACTAGAGGAAATCAGTGGTAGAGGCAGGATATCCATACAGGAAGGTCCCCCTCCCGCCCCGGCCCCCCAGTACAGTGCTGCCGATAAGCAGCAGAAAGGATGGTCTGCTGAATAAAAAGAATGTTTGGTTTGGGAAGTGAGAGTTTAAAGTCCTATCAGTCCTAGGTCATTTTCAATGACTAGCGATCTGTTCTTTTCCTAATGGGCTCTAATTGTACTTCCTGAAGCCCCTTTATATATCTCAATTCCCTGTGTGATTCTAAAATAAATAAAATTAAATAGCTTTGCAATGAGAGCCGATTGCTATAAATTGTTTTCCCATGTGTATTGCTTTTGTCAACTTTGCATATCTGAAAACTAAATGTTCAAAACTGTTTCCTTTTTAAAATTTACCTTGGAAGTAACGTACAGGAAAGGGAAGCACAGTTTGGAACAACAGCAGAGATATACGCCTATCGAGAAGAACAGGATTTTGGAATTGAGATTGTGAAAGTGAAAGCAATCGGAAGACAAAGATTCAAAGTCCTTGAGCTCAGGACACAGTCAGACGGGTAAGAAACACCATGTGTCTTAAAGCTCCTTGAACATCATAAAATGAAATGGTTTTCTTATTTTTTTTCTGTTTTGCTGACCCTTCACATTTTGTGACTTTTAACTAGTTGTTCTTTTCCCTTTGAAAGTATAGCCTAGGGGTTTCCAACTTTGCTGTGCATCAGATGCCCTGGGAAGTTTTTAAAACTATAGATGCTTGAGTTCCAACCTCCCCTCCCATCCCTAGAGAGCCATCAGTCTGGGAGTGAGGCCACAGCATCTTTTCTGAGGATTTCCAGGTGATTCTTAACGTCCCTCTAGGTTTGGGAACAGTAATGTAAACCCTACAGGCAGTGTCATGTGGGGCAGGGCTTCTTTGGGGTTGAAGACCTCTCTTCAGATTGAAAAGCGTGGGAGGTCAGAGCCTGGTGAGCTGTGTGTGGCATCCCTGTGCTTGGGGAGCCATGGCGGTCAGCCCGCCACCTCCTTGTGGACTGTGGAGGAGCGTTTACACTGAGTGCCCGTCTCCACCGTGCGTGTGCTCTCACCCGTAACGGATCACATACTTAGTAAGTGACCAGGAAGCACTTGTCATCTCTGTGCCTTGTACAGTTTAGAAATTCTCTGAGTGTTCTGTTTCAGCAGTCACTATTCTGGCGTGGCTCTCGTGGTTAGGGTTTTTTCACAAATTTAAGGAATACCTCATTTTAAAAAATGCAGTTCACCTTTACTCTTAAAACAAACAAACAAGCAAACCTCCAAAAAAAACCACACAGCATATTGTCCTCAACACTGCATGTTTCCTTTTATAGGAGTGGTTCTTAACTATGGTACCTAAAAATCACCAGTGAATCACCAGTGAAGTCTTAGAAACAGATTCTTGGGTCCCCCCAGCCCTAGTGAATTGGTCTCTTATCTGTAGCCACGGTTGAAAATCTTGTCAGGTCTCTGTGTTGCACAGGTAACGTCTTCCCAACGCATGGACACTCAGAGGGATCTTTAAAGATTTAAAAAAGAATACGAGCTGCCTGTGGGCAATAACTTTTTGTCTGTGTTGTTCACATAGTGGGCATTCATAAATATTATTGAACTATGAAAATATTGAGGGGTCAGCCACCCTTTGGAGCTTGAGAGAGCATAGAAGAATGAGGGGTAGGGTGCCAGAGCCCTCGGGGGGGTTAGTGCTACCCTCCTGGTGACCCCCACCCAGAGCATTCGCTGCGCAAACCCTCCCAGCACTGAACACAGTGTACTGTCATTATAGGGTTGTGTGTGTCTCCCTCGAGGCGAGCTGCTCAGGACAGTGGCTGAGACTTCTATGCGTTCTGCATTTAGGACCATCAGTGTTACGTGAATGAATGAAAGAGTGTCCCCCTGAGGGCTCTGCATTGAGACAGTTAGCAAGCTGTTTTGTTGCTGTGGATTTTACTAACAGTTCCATTTTTAAAGTACTTAGTATCCTCATGCTTATAAAATTTTGAGTATTTGTGAATACTGTATTCCAGAAACCATAATGGCAAATTGACTTGGGGAAAAGTATACTTCTGAGACTGTCGACATCAGTGACTTGTGATTGTGGACAACTAGTTTGAACACAAGGTGGCAATAGACCCTTAACTGTGAAAGCAAGTCAAGGGATATACCTTTGACTCTAGTAGAGATGAGCGTGAAACTGATAGGGCCAGACAGGACTGGGAAAGGGCCCATTCTCTGTAGTATCCCTGAGACCCACTACCACAGCCTCTCACAAAAGTGAGTCTGTCTTAATTTAAAAGACCTCCACGGAGTGAGAATCCTCTGTCTCCACTGCCCCTCTGGTCCTGTCACTACCTTCACTGGAAATGGTGACACAGAAGGAACTATGGAGATAATCTAGTGCAAGCTCCTCTTTTTTCAAATAAGGAAACGAAGTGCTAGAGAGGTAAGTAATTTGCCTAAGGTCATAACAACTAGTAGGCACCAGCTGGTTGGTTCTAGGTCCCTGACTTCCAAACCAGTGCTCTTCCCACTAAGCCTGAATTCCTCCATCGCACGTTTGCACCTCAGGCCAGTTTCCTTTTCTTTAGTAATGCAGTACCAGGTAATAGTCATTTGTCTTCTACATAAATGACTCTTCATATGTAAAAAGTATACCGCTACTTTTCCAGAGTGAGTCTTTATTTCTGTGGCATCTTCTGAGCACATGGAAATTTATTTGAAAAATTAATTAAAAAAAAAATAGAAGTGTATCATTGAATCACCGTAGGACTCTTCAGGAGTTCTGAGTATTTCTTACATGTAGAGAGGAAAAGGAGATTAATACTCTATTTGGAATTACAAAAGAAGCTCTCTTACCTGCCATAATTGAGATGAATAATTTTTAGTGAAAAGGGTTAATTAAAAATAGAAGTCATAAAAATTTACACACACATATCTTAAACATTTTATTTTAACTTAAAATATATAAATGTTCCTTCATTCATTTTACGTTTGATGGAAAGACAGGATACTTTCTTCGAATTGGGTCTGTGGATTAGAGATGGCACTAGTCTTTCTTGCATTAACAGCTTTCATTGTGCATCATCTATCTGCAGTTTATACCTGTAGTTTTTCTTCAAAGAGAGGTTCTGAAGATACTCACAAGGCTGTCTGAGCACAGAAGCCTTGCAGATTTGTGCACTTTTTTTCTTACCATTAGAATTGTCTGAACCTAATTTGAAAGCATTTTTTTTTGGCTCAACCTAATATTCATTGAAGCAGTTTTAATTTTGTACTTATATTTTATCAGTTGCTATAATATTTATATAAACTATCAAACAACAAGATTCTACTGTATAGCCAGGGAACTATATTCAATATCCTGTTATAACCATAATGGAAAAGAATATGAAAAAGAATATACACATAGACGCACACACACACACACATATATGTGTGTGTGTGTGCGTCTGTACGTGTGTGTATATAACTGAATCACTTTGCGGTACATCAGAAATTAACACAACATTGTAAATCAACTATACTTGAATAAAATAAAATTTAAAAGAAAACTTCCACTTCAAAAAAATATTTATGTAAATTATGCAACTGTAATCACAAAACAACTGCCATAAACAGGTCAGGAAGAAACAAAACTAGTGTATGTTACAACCAAAACTCATCTGCTGGGAGAAGCAGCAGCCGTGTGCAGCAGACCCTGGGCGGGCTTCACAAAAGGAACAGAGACCAGTGCTTAACCCTGTGAGGCAATTCAGACATCAAAGTGTCGTAAGTTTTTGTGGGTTGAGACAGTGGTTACAATGAAAGACCACTTTAGAATTCCTAAGCATGATTAATAGTGAAGCAGAGACTTGTAATATTTTTCTAATTATTTTGTAATATATTTGACTTCATCAGTCTGACAGTGTTTTGTTCCAGCGTTTGGATGTGTTGATACCTTCTGCATTTGAAAAGGTATGCTAGGAGATTAAATGGCTCATAAGACTGTGGTTCGGAGGTACAACCTTCCTCTTGGCATTAATTCATGATGAGATGCTTGCAATTGTGATATTCTCAAGTAGCATTCTAGAATGATGACTTTACTGGCATGAGAGTTGAAATAATTTTTAAAGTAAAAAAAAGATAATATGATGGATATTTTGATTCTTTGCATATTCAGGGTAAATGCTTAGGAATGAGAAAAGGAATGCACATAGAAATAAGGCTGTGTGTAATTCTTTAGTCTTATCTAATCTTATCCATGTAAATGGGTTCTTGATTTCTCTTCCTTTCTCTACCTACTCCTCAGGTTCGGTGATTTATGAGAAGGGATAGATGTAAGAGACGGGGCAAGGGGAGGGGCGGGGTGTGTCTAATGATGTCTGAGGAATTAATTTAGAAGTTATCAAGATATGCATAGGGGTTGGTTGTATATTGATTTTTTTAACTTTGTTTCATTTATAGACTATCTGAAATGTAAAAATCTCCCTTTCCATTCCACAGTGAGATAAAAAATCTTAGGTTACCTTTGGTTTTAACTTTGGTATGATTTATGAAACACAGTATTTTTTGAAAATTTCTTGTATCATAATAGCATATGATGAGTATGTTTAAAAAAGAAAACTTTGAAAATCTTAGTATTTAAAATTACCCATAATGTTTAGAAACTTAATAGTTGGAGTTAAGATTATCTAAAAAATGAACAACATGCCTGGTTCTCTTTATTTCAGAATCCAGCAAGCTAAAGTGCAAATTCTTCCTGAGTGTGTGTTGCCTTCAACCATGTCTGCAGTTCAGTTAGAATCCCTCAATAAGTGCCAGATAGTTCCTTCGAAACCTGTCTCACGGGAAGACCAGTGTTCATATAAATGGTGGCAGAAATACCAGAAGGTGAGAAACTTCTTTTTTATGCCTCTTCAAAACAACAAAGACAGGTTGCTTTTTTCCTGTTTAAGAAAGAGACACAAACAACTCTCATGATCTCCTTCCCCAGACTCCTTCTGGACAATACTGTAGCCGCGTTTGATCGTGCTGGAGCTTCTAAAAATTTCATAGGCAGCTGTTTATGTAAAAGCAGTTTGCAAAAGTACTAAAATGTTACAATACTGTGAGGTATTCCAGCTATTATGCCTGTAAGTTATGTATTAATTAATAACTCGTGGTTTTAAGTTCTGCAGGAGTCTCTTATTAGACTGTGGTCAGATGAGATGCTTGGCTCTTGCGTCATAAACGCTTTACCTCAGAAAAAGCGTTTGGGAGAGTACACAGTAGTGAAGTACGTTTTGCTCCTTCTGGACTTGTGAAAGGAAGATTTTTTTGCTCTTGTACAACACTATTGACATCACAAAAATTGGCTTGAGACTAGGTGCTCTTTAAAAGTATTGCCTGTTGGGGCATTAATTCCTGTGTATATCCTTTTGGCTAGATCATTCTTTCTCTTAGAAAAAATACTGATGAAGCTTGTTTGTACTCATTTGTGAGATGTATCAGTTATGAGTATAAAATACCTAATATTTATGATTTCTACCTAAAGGAAAAAATTTACCAGTTTCTAAATTTAGAATCAGTTGGCTTTTTGAGATTTATCTTTTAAAAATATGGAAAGACAATTTTCATAGTAACCTGAAAAATCCTGTGCTAATCATCCTTTACTCTTTGTCATGTAGAGTAGTGAAATTTTTAATTTTGATGTAGATGAGCATAGGATCCTAATTTGATGTGATTAGCATATATCATTCATAAGAGGGTCTCATACACTAGTCACTGTACCTCCACTCTTAGTGGTCTTGCAGTAGAAGTCGTCCAGTTTCCAGAGAGAGCTTTGTGCAGGATGGGTGGTTGATGGGCAGCAGGCTCATGACTGGCTTTCTGTAGGCTCCTTGGTCTCGTTAGTTTGTGTTTCAGCTCACCAGTCTGTGTCATGAGATACTGTGGCTTAATTAGTGTTTCTAAGAAGATTCTGATGAGAAAGTTTAATTAGACTGCTTAAAGTTTCCCAAGCTTTGACACTAAAATTTTTGAAGGTTTCAGAATATTGGTACTGCCATAAGTTTACAGTAGCTTTTGTATAGCTGTGCAGTACTCGTATTTTCAGACTTGATATAGGCACTTTATACTTTCACTCTTGTTTATTTTAGCAGTGGAACAGTGGAAGGTTTTGCTGTCCTAGTCATTTTCAGTGTAACTGCTGAAATCAGTATGTGGAGGATAGCGCTGCCGGTACGTGGCTCCATGGGGTGGTTTTGGAGCGTGTGGAGTCATTTAGTGCCTAGCGGTGAGTCTGGCACTGGGTGGTGCCGAGATGTGGTTCTTTGGTGGGGTAACCGCACCAGGGCGTGCCTCCACAGCCTCTCGGTATTTAGACAGCTTTGTATTTCAGTCGCTGGGTAAGTTTTCAGGAGGCAGTATTTTGATTTATATCATAGTTCTTCCACACCAAGATTTTTGTTAAAAACTCTTAACCGCTTATAAATCGTAAGTTAACTCTTTGCACAGCTCTAAGCATAGAGTGAGAGTGATTGGAGTTAATTCCTGACTTAAGTGCTCTGGACGACTAGTTCTGCGTTCTCTTTGCAGGTCCTTGCCATCTTAAACCTGAACTTGGGTTAGGCAGATAAAACTTTGTACGTGTAATTTTTGTGTGAATTACTGATTAAACTCCTCCTAGTCTGTGGTTAAAGCACCTCCACGTGTT
Organism: Balaenoptera physalus; assembly: GCF_965194825.1. Taxonomy (NCBI): domain Eukaryota; kingdom Metazoa; phylum Chordata; class Mammalia; order Artiodactyla; family Balaenopteridae; genus Balaenoptera; species Balaenoptera physalus. The sequence goes on along the minus strand of NC_138896.1, from coordinate 97,977,699 downwards.
CACATTGAATTCAGAATTAGGCCTTTGCAGCTGGGTTGTCACTGGCTCAACAACAGCAAGGAAGGACACATGTGCAAAGGCCAAGGAAGCACATTTTTGTTTGGAACCAGATCTTTTGACCTTGCCCTGTTGTCTTATTTCTCCAGTAATTCTGGACTCTCAAACATGAGCCCTCAGTTACCTTCACATTCAGAGTTGCCAAGAACTAAACAGAAGGTGCTAAGGAATGAGAGAGACATAAAAGGTTTTCAGAGATAGAAATGCCTCATCCCGTGTATTTTTCAGATCGTTCAAGGGGTTCCCTTGCTTAAACTTTGGGTAGAGTTTCTTAGGTTCTGAAATTTGGAGCTAGATCACTAGGCCAAGAAAAATTGCTAGCTGATCTATTTTGGACTCCAGGTGCCCTACAATCTCTGTTCTACTTTAGAGAGACCACTTAGAGCCATCCTGCTGGCATCAAAACGTGGAGTGGAGCAGAGGGAAGGGATGGCAGATGACACCAGTGGGAACTCCACAGGCCCTGGTGCCGTCTCAGTGGGTCGTCCTATTGCACCCGTAGCCGGACGCTAACTTGCGTCACAGCACTTGGCTTCAGGCAGATCTGGGGCTCGGGTCAGCCCTCTCTGCAGAGTTTATTTACATCTGACTTGTGCATCTTTGTGTCTGAGAAGTGGTTCACGGGGCCAGAACTGGGAGATGCTTAGTTCATTCTTAAGCCAACTCGCAGTAATCGGGTTGCCACACACTTTTCCACCAGAGAAGATACTTAAAGGGTCTAGGAGTGGAGTGGAGTCTTCCTGACATGTATTCAGTTAACCTTGAAACTGTGTGCACACCTCTCTTAACATTTGCCATTGAAAACTAAAAAATCCAAATGACAAAATTATTTACGCTTCTGTTATCTTCCATCCTGACAAGGGAACATTGGAGAAGATGTCCCTAATGATTAAGGAGTTAGGCCAGTATTATCAGGAAGCACTCTTCCAAACCCACTTCTATCTGGAAACCTTCCTCATTCAGTGATTTGATCTTTGAAACTCATGTTTACTTATTTCCTTTCTTATCACAGTGCCTTTCTCTCTTCACTGGGTTTACTGAAGTGGGATTCCCTGAAAGAGAGGAAAGTGTTGTTTCACCTACTTGGAGTACAATGTGAATGTTTCTAAGTACACTCCCTGCTTGCCCATACTATCTATCTACTTGTTCATTTATAAAGCCCTTCTATGTTAATCAGAAAAAGAGTATGCAGTATAAAAAGAAATCAAATGTGGGTGGGCTTCCCTGGTGGCGCAGTGGTTAAGAATCTGCCTGCCAACGCAGGGCACACGGGTTTGAGCCCTGGTCCAGGAAGATCCCACATGCCATGGAGCAACTAAGTCTGTGAGCCACAACTACTGAGCCTGCACTCTAGAGCCCGCGAGCCACAACTACTGAAGCCTGCACGCCTAGAGTCCGTGCTCTGCAATAAGAGAAGCCACCACAATGAGAAGCCCGCACACCACAACGTAGAGTAGCCCCCGCTTGCTGCAACTAGAGAAAGCCCGCGAGCAGCAACGGAGACCCAACACAGCCAGAATAAAAACAAATAAATAAATAAATTTGTTAAAAAAAAAAAAAGAGAAAGAAATCAAATGTGGGAACATATTAAGAAAGTGACTGAAGCGTATCCGTCTGGTCTCTGCTAAATTTATAAGCCATGGTTCCTCCTGCTTCTCGTACAGAACAGGGAGGAACTGAGCTAACTCAGAAGGGGGAGGCCCCAAACAGGAGTTCACAGGTTAGCTTCTCAGTCTTCTTCCCAAGTTTCTTCATGAAAATACAGATAAATATTCTAACTTCTTTCCTTTTTCTTACGTGAAAGGATCCATACTGTCCTGCACCGTCTTCTCTCTTAAGAGTGTAGGAGATTCTCTGTATTCGTTTTTGGAGCACTGCTTCCTTCTTTTGAAAGCTGCACAGTATTCTCTGTATGGATGCACTATAATTTATATAACCAGTCCCCTCTGGATAACAGACCTGCACTAAGTGCTGTGTACAAATGACCTTTCATACAGGTGAATATATAGGGCAGATTTTGAGAAGTGGGATTATCGGATGTCAGGGCAACTGCACTTGTAATGTTGACAGGTGTTTTCAAAGTACCTCCCTAAGGAGGTTGTTCCTATCTCTGTCCTGATTGTCAGTGTTTCACCAAGGCTTTAGAGTATCCAGGTTAATTTTTGCTGATCTGATAAGTAAAATACAGTATCTTGTTGGAGGTTTAATTTGAATTTCTCTGAATATGAGTGAGCTGTGTGGCATTTTGTGTTTAAGAGCAATTCATATTTCCTTTAGTTGGAATTGTCTTCATAGTCTTTGCCCTTCATTGATTGCTAGGAGTTCTTTACACATTAGGAAGCTTATCCTTTTGTCTGTGATTAATGAGTTCCAAACATTTCCTTCAGTTTGTCATTTTTTTTGTCTTTTAACTTTGTTTTTGGTGTGCTGTCATACATAGTTGAATTTATCTTTTTTTTTTAATACTTCCATATTCTGAATCATAACTAGAAATACTTCCCTGTGCAAAGGAGTCTTCATTCTTTAATAAAAGTAAAACATGTCATCTTTTACTGCTGATTTCGTTGTCTTTAATCATCAGAATGTAAGCTTTGATCCAAGTGTAGTTTGTCCTGCTATGGTTTCAGTGCTCCTTTTTCCAGGTAGCTCCCCGTTGTCCTTTGACCATTTTTTGAGAGGGTCATATTTTCCCTCACTGAGATGCTACCTTATTATAGACCAGATTCATGTTTTTTATTTTATTTTTTCTTCTGCTCTGTGATCAGTTTGTTTATGCCTCACCAGGATACTGCTATAACTGTGGAGAGTGTATAATTTTGTAAGTAAAAATATGACCAGTAACCCCTCACTGCTCTTCTCTATTCAAGGTTTGTTTGGCTACTACTGCTTCTTAACTTTTGCACGTGGCCATTAGAATCTGTTGTTGCCTTGTTCCAGGATAATAATAGTAGCAGAAGGAGCAATGATATTTGTTGTCTATTTTTATCGTAGAGAGAAGAAAAGTCTTGAAATCGTGGCTGTGTGTATTCAGGGACTTCCTCAAACCAGAGTAGTGATTTCCCTGGCATACACCTTAAGCTTATAGTTGCCCATCTGGCATTGTGAGCTTATAAGCCTCGGGATCAAGAAAAAGCTCGCCATTCCATTCCAGTTCTTATAAGCAAGTAGGATTTGATGAAGGAAGGAAGGAAACAAAAACTTGTTTCAAAAATTCAAAAGCTTGAATTATTTGGATAAATTGTTTTTATCATTTACATTGCTGATTGTGATAGGTGTTAATACAACAAGCGACCACCTTTGGTCACTATGTAAACCAGTGGTAACATTTTACTATTCACACTTAGCCTTTCACATTACTCTTCCAATTTCATTGCACTTCAAAGAACCATTTAAGTGGAGTTTGACATTTTTTGAACGTTCTACATTGTTGGGAGGCAAAGCCGAAGCTATAGTTATGAGGCTTAAAAATGGAAAAAATGTGATGGATTACCTCCACGTAACAGACAGTCATTTGAAGGGCCTTTCTGCCTGCTTTCAGGAGTAAATCCTATTCCTGGAGCAAATACTACTTCGTTGGAGAATCAGTCATTGGTCACTTTTAAGCACCTAACTTTTTGGCTAGTATTAAAATTTTCTTGAAGTATAGCCCTTTTAGGAAGTAAATCATGGTGTTGATAGACTTGAAGAATGCCCATAAATTGCTGGGACTTATCATCAGTATTACCCAGATATAAGTCGGGCCTTTCCTATTGTGCCAGGAATCTAAATGGAACTCTTAAATTTGAGGATATTGAAGTGGCTTAAATTTTGGCAGTTCAATAAAAGCTAGCTGATCTCTTCTGGTTTACTTCTCTTCAGTTTGTACAGTTGACTTTCTAAAGGGTGAAATATTAAGGTTGTAGTACGTATATTTAATTGACTTGTAAATAGAACTGTAGCATCTGTCAGGGTAATCCTGATAAAGAATTTTAGAGGCCGCCTCACGTTGAAAAGTAGGGAACAGAGACCTGAGGCTGCAGCTTGTTCACATTCACAAAGCCTGGTAGGGGCAGATCGGATGGTCATGACACTGACCCTGATGGTGCCTTGCCCTTCATATCCTATTCGCTGTATATTATAGTAAGGAGTAATGTTTATATATAAATAAATAATTTTAATTTCTTTTTATCTTTCTGTGGGTGTCAAACTACTTGCTTTTGTATCACAAAAGTGATCATTTTGATGTGTAAAGTATATATTAGTGACTGAATTCAGAGTGTGTCAGTCATCCAAACTGAAACTTCATTGGATCTGTGTCATTTCGTAATGCTAAGTACCCCTCTAGAAAGTAAGCCTCTCCCCACTAAAACATAAGCTCCACAGGGCAATGATTTTATTCTTTTGCTGTGCTTTTAATCACTGGTATACACCAAATGCATAAAAATAATGTCAGGTACATCCTAGGTGCTCAGAATATTTGTTGAATAAGTAACGCTTGGAGTCAGACCCCCTGAATGCACGTCCTAGCCAGCCCCCATTTACCAGCTGTGACCTTGAGCAAGCATCCTTCTGCGCCTGTTTCCTTACCTTTAAATTGGGGTGATAATACTGCCAATCTTATCGAAATCTTTTAAGTCGTGTAAAGTGGTTGCCGTTACTATTACTGAATATTCAGTTACCTGATGGGCCGTTAGCATTTTTTATTCTGTAACTGGACTCTGACAAAAATTCTTACTAGCGTTAGGTTTTGGTCTGACTCCTCAGGCTTAAATCACTACCTGAGCATGTGCTCAGAGGCCATCCCAGACCATCTTTGGGTAGCTTCAAACATAAGAATTATATTGAGCCAAAAATTCTTCTTTAATGAGAAGCCATTGGTTAGAGCTGTAGCCCACGAGCCTTTGAGGGCAAGTGTGTCCTCATCCACGTAGCAGTTTCTGAATTATTCGTAAGCAAGTATCACATCCTCTTGAGAGGCAGCTCCACAACACACATCGCTAGTGTGAACTCTAGACCTATCTTCAGCATCCTGGCCCCTGACAGGGAAAGTTCCCATTTCTGACCATCACAGAAGAGCAACGTTACTGTCTCATCTTAGTGCCTAGTCTTCTTCTAATAGCGCTAGAATAAGATTGTGGGGGCAGTAGGGGGTGAGCTCTGCAGTGCGCTGGTTAGTTTACAACCATCAGCTAAGACCCCAAGTCCTCTCTGCATGTGCCGTGTGCCCACGCTCCCCATCTCGCACCCACTCACTTGGTCTTGCAGGTGCAAGCGTAGGATTTCCCTTTTATTTTGTTAAAGGTTATCTTGCCTTTCTTGTTCCACTCTGATAGTTCTTTCTGACCTCCCGTACCCCTTTCCCACCCAGTTTCATGTGTCATGCCCTCTGTCAATTGACAGCTTGTGTACAAAATTACAAATATGTGTACATATGTAGGTTTTGTTTTATTAAGAAAACGTGATCATTCTTTATATTCTATACATTCTTTGGTCAGGTGCAGAATCTTCTCTGGTGTCAAAGTATTCTGTTGTATTTAACTATTGTTGAGAGATGGTTAGGTTGCTTACAACCGCAGTGCATCCTTTCAATCCTGTTTTCGTGTCCTATAGAACACTTCCCTGTCCAGATTTTCTTGGTTGTTTTTACACATCTGTTCTCTCAGATGAACTTGAAATTATACTTCTAAGTTCCAATCTCATTGGTATTGCATTGAATATATACTCTGAGGACTGACATCTTAATGATTGGGTCTTCGCAACATTCACATGCTGCAGGAATTCAAGTAAAAACATCATTGTCAAATATAATAGATAATCGTCTATTATGGGATTATCTGCAAGCTTTTCCATCTTTCTGAAATTAGAAAGTCTTCCTGGGCCAAGATCATTTTTTAAACGTGCTCCTTTCTACTACCAGATCTTGATTCTGTGGTGTTTTTTAAGTGACTTTTTTTTTTCCTGTTTTCAGAGAAAGTTTCATTGTGCAAATTTGACTTCATGGCCTCGCTGGCTGTATTCCTTATATGATGCTGTAAGTAACTTACCTTGAACTTTGTGCTCCTGGGGCAAGCCATGGCATACATAATTAAGGGTCATTAGAACAAAATAGGCTTTCATACCCAGTGCGGTTTTATTTTTGGAACTAATGCCATTCATTACATTTAAGTGGAACAGGCAGGAATCATACTGCTGGATAGACTTGGCTCTTAGTGTGATAGATTTTTAGTTTTCCCTCAGTTTATAGTGGCTTGCAACCTCAGGACAAGATATTGAGGCATTTTAGGGTTTATTAAGCATTTGAAATTTTGCTGAGTCAAGGGCTAGTTACATTTAGGAAAAATAAAGAATCCTTCAACAATGTTTTGTTTTTTTCCTAAACAAGTATATTAACTTCAATTTCCTGATCCCTAGTGTACTAATTGATGCATCCACCAATGTTTTTGCACCTCAGATTTTTTTATTAGGCATCATGACATCTTGAAAAATTAAGAGACTGCTGGAATAGTTCAGAGAATCTGGCTTTTAGACCCAAAGACCGTGTTCAAAGCCTGATTTCTGTTACTTTTCCTGCGGTGTGGGGCAAAACTTGATTATCTATAAAATGGGTTATCGTCTTTGGGATGTCGCGGACGTTCAACAGATGTCAGCCTTTCGCTTAGGGAATCGGCCCGCCCACAGATATGGAGCCCTGGGCAAACTAAACCCATAGGTTGTGAGCACTTACCACATGGGCAACACTAAAGGAAACTACAGTTCCGTCTGCCCTTCAGCAGCTTCTGAGCCATTACAAACGCACAATAGACAAGAGTCGTTTTTGCGTCCACTGGTGAAAAGACAGTGAGCATCTTATGTAGTAAGTAAGTGCCAAGGAAGGTGTGTGGGTAGCAAGTGCGGGTGCAGCTTACAGGGACTGACAGAAGAGGCTTCCTAGAAAAGGGAAGAGGAGGCCTCTGAGATAGCCAGAGCGTGGGAGGAGAGGCCTGGAAAGCCAGCATAGTGCCGGGCAGAGCTGGGTCTCCCATCACTTCTGCCTAAGAAAACGGACACATTTAAACTCGGAATTTTACTAGGTAGTGATGACTTAAATTGCTGCTAATATATTAGGTTTATTGAGTTGACAAGCTGCCAGTAAAGTGTAAAAAGTCTGTGAACCTTATTATGGCTACTTTTGTTTCAAACAAAACAAGGAAACCTTAATGGAGAGAATCAAGAGACAGCTACACGAATGGGATGAAAATCTGAAAGAGGATTCTCTTCCTTCAAATCCAATAGGTATGAAAAATCAGTTTCCTTCCTGTGACCTGTGATGCCTTACTGAAAGAAATTTTTTTGTATGTTTTCTGTTTAATGAAAATGAAACCAAAAAAAAAATTTTTAATTAGTATTCTGAAAAGCATACCCACTTCTTTTGCTTTGAGCAATTACAAAAAAAAAATGAGTATTTTTTAGTTAATAGTAGCAAAGGTCTTAAATTCTCTGAGCACTCCTATTTTAGGCAAGGTTTTCATAAAAAAAGTTCAAGTTGCAATAAATGGCTTGCATCCAAAAACACTTGAGTGTGAAGACTCTCCTTTCCCTGGTCTTCAAGGTGCCATTAAAAGTGAGTGCAGTACCACGACTTATTATTACCTTACTTACAGATCCGTTAATTAGGTACAGTTTAGCTATTCTTCTAGTCTCATAGCAAATAAGTGACTTATTCTAACATGGGTTTGATTTCACGTTTAATTTAAAAGACATTTACAAAAACAAGTATGGGAAAAGAAGTTACACTGTAGAACTTCCTAAGAGCTGGTATACTGTAGTACTGTTTATAATTGTGTGAAATGTGTTCTTTGGGAACCCTGTAGAGAAGGGTTTATTTCAAAAGGATGTTATCGCATTCATAAGCTATCCTGATACTTAACTCCTTCCTAAGTTTAAAGCTTGAAAAACCCACCATGTCTTTAAGATTTTTCTTACAGAGTAGCTGCCTGTCTTCCTATTGATGATGTATTAAGAATTCAGCTCCTTAAAATTGGTAGTGCGATCCAACGACTTCGCTGTGAACTAGACATTATGAATAAAGTGAGTAAAGTGAATATGTTCGGATGCCCACGTTCAGTCAGTCTAGAGAGCGAGGGTGCGCTGTTAGAACTATCTATCTGTAGGGTCCATTCATGTAGTCGTGGAATTAGAGAGCTAGTTGTCCATCATCATGGTTGGCATTAAAAATATTTTAAAGGATTATTTTATATATTTCATTTGGGATCATAAGACAGAAACTTGAATTGTTTTGCATTCCTCAGATATAATAACCTTTATGTGATCTTCATTCAGACTTTGAACACTTGATTTCTACATGAACCATGTATGGTTTTTATATTCTCTATCCTAGAAGGTCATTAGTCTTGTGAGTGAATGTGTGTTAGATCTCAGATTGTGTTTTTCTTGTTCCATCTTTAAAACTATGTTGTTGAATGGCTGGAAGGAAAATATGATAATCAGAGGGATCAACACCTTGGGAGCACTTTCCCACTAATTTTCTCTTACATTTTTTTAGTGTACGTCTCTTTGCTGTAAACAATGTCAAGAAACAGAAATAACAACCAAAAATGAAATATTCAGGTGAGATCTTTATTACATTTTTAGTATAGATCTGAATACGTTTTTCCAACTGCCATAACAGAATTACAGGCAAGACCGTATTTCGGTTCTCCATATATTTCCCTCCATTAAATTACAAATACTCAGCAAATGAAATAGGGGGGAATTAACTCCATGTTGGCCAGAACAACAGTGGGGGTATGTAAGGGATTTTTCATAGGTAATGAGCATGGTGAAGTAAAACAGCTGAGCAGTTCTCTCCTCCCCCCACCCCACCTCCTTGTTGAAAATCTGTCAATTAGAGGATATCTTCTTAGTGCCTACCTACCATGATATTTCACTCAAATATCAGTTTCGCCACATAGCGTCAAAGATAGAGGAGGACATGCTTCTGAACATGTACTGATGCTTTTCTGACAAAAAGTCATTATAAATCAAGAAGGGAAGAACTGCTGTTTGCAGAGTACTCAGATGTCCAAGAATGACCAAGTGGAAACTTGTCATTGGACTTCCCCTCTCAGGCTCCTTTAGGGGAAGTTGAGTCCATATATTTTACAATGTCTATCTTGAGGAAGATTTTTAAAACTAGCAGTATTTTTTCCTTTTTGTCATCATGGAAAACATTTAGACCAAATAAAACTGGGCTGACTGCCAACCTCTCATTATTATTAGTTTTAACTAAAAGGTTAAAAACTGTAGCTCTTAGAACCTTGTTTCTTGGTGAACTTTTAGAATATGTGATTTCCACCCCACCCCGTTTCGACTTGACTCACCCTCTGCGCTGATTTCTCTGTCTTAGTTTATCCTTATGTGGGCCCATGGCAGCTTATGTGAATCCTCACGGGTACGTGCACGAGACGCTGACCGTGTATAAGGCTTGCAACTTGAATCTGATCGGCCGGCCTTCTACAGAGCACAGCTGGTTTCCTGGGTAATGTGGTGGTGCTCACTTTTTTTTGGTTTTGCCTTAAATTGGGAAGAAAAACCCAGAGTCCTAAGCAGAGCTGCTAGAATTATAATCAATCAGAAATAGACAATGAAGTGAATAATTCTATTTAAATGTTCATTTCATGAACGGCTAGAAAAAGCTCTTCTTGCACAGTCTCACTGAATGTAATGTTAGGGAGAAAGAAGGTGGCAACTGCACTTCTCCTCAGATTAACTATACACTTAATCCACACTCATTTTCCTGTCAGCTCAATCTGAAAATCAACTGTTGTATGACCCCTTAAACAATGTGGATTTGAACTGCTTGCATCCACTTAGACGCAGATATGTTTCACTAGTAAAAATACTACAGTACTGCGTGGTCTGCAGTTGGTTGCAGAGGAACCGCAGGTATGAGGGCCAACTGTAAATTATAGGCGGATTTAACCCGTGTGTTGATCAAGGGTCCACTGTGTATCTGTATCATATTCTGTAAAGTGTTAAACTAGAGAATGTTACCCAAGCAGTGATAGACACCAAACACACAGAAACCATGCTTGCTTTTCTTCTAGTTTGCATGTTTTGTTTTGTTTTTTGCTTTAGCCCAGTGCCCTTCAGAGTATGACTGTGGGACCAACAGCACCACCTGTTAGATTCCTTGAGCCATATTATCTTCAAGACCCCCTATTATCTGTCCAAATACTGGCTCAGCCTTTTTATTTTGAAAGAGGCAAGCTGAGTAGGGATTAGTGCTTATACTTACTTACTCTTCTGGACCTAGAACCATATCACTTGGATTGTCCAGTCTTATTTGATATACTTCTTAAGGACTAAAACTAGAATTAAGGTGTTAACATAACATAAATACTAAATGGGGGCTATATCCAGGGGAAAAAGTACCATTACATGGTTTGGGCTTTTGGTTTGTTTGGGTTTTCTTTCTCCATGGCTTGTATTTTTGGATGAATTACCTGACAAATCATTCTCATTTTAGAAGAGTAGTCCTGAAATCTTTCTTACGTGAGAAAAACACTTACCTCCCCCATCCCCAGTTGTAACTCACACAAAAGTGTGTATTTCTACTGGTGGTTGCTGTTTTCTAACTTGAGTGCAATACAAAACAAAGAAAATGCAGATGCAATTTAGAGTGTGGTCCTGGCAACCAGCAACTTGTATAAAAACATCTGTATTAATAAGATTATTCTTTTTTTCTTTCTTGGCATTGGAGAAAAAAATTTAAGCACAGCTTAAGAGCACAATCAAGTAACATATATATAGAGACTGACGCATTACCATGCTGAACCATTGAACTAGAAAATCTTTTTGTGAGGTTCGTTTCAGGAAACTGTATAAATCCGAACTCAAGAGTATTCCTTCTTCCCCATCCTTAGAATTTGGCTCTAAGATCTGTCTTCCTAACTGGTTGATAGGCTGGGATACACAGCCTCAGCTGATACCTTTCCTTAATTTTATAGGTTCGCCTGGACCATTGCCCAGTGCAGGATCTGTGCAAGCCATATTGGATGGAAATTTACAGCCACCAAAAAAGACATGTTACCTCAAAAATTCTGGGGTTTGACTCGATCTGCTCTGCTGCCCACGATCCCAGACACTGAAGATGACATAAGCCCAGACAAAATAATACTCTGCTTATAAACGAATACGGTAGGGATAAGGTTCCTTAGCAAAATCAGTATTCTAACATCAGGTCTGCTTTGGAAATTACTGCTTTTGATGCATACCTAAGTAAAAAGCGACATTACATGGAAGGTTGCAGTTTCTTAGTCAAACAAACAACAGTATTTGAAGATTAGACTAAAATACATTATTGAAGAGGATGAAAAGCAGTCTAGAATACTTGGTTTCGGGAGTTACCTACTTTAGGAGCTTGGTGCTCTTATTCTGTGGGATCTGATAGGACATGAAGACATCTGTGAAACTGGTGAGAGTATTTCCTGCACAGAACATACCTGAAATTCCTATAAATTCTTATAATGTGAGGGTTCCTCATTTGATCCTGATACATGGAACCAGAATGGCACGTTTCTATCAATGCTCAAAACAGCAGAAGTTTCCAAAAGCTAGGGTGCCAAGCACTAGTACTGTTCCTTTTTGAAAGAGGCAAGGCAGTGTGTATTATTTTAAAAGGGCTTTGTTCTTTCTGATTTTCTTTAATACTTTCAAAATTTACAAATCAGTATCTCAGAGAAACTAAAGTACACAGTTTGAGCCCCAAAATAAAAGTTCTCCTTTCCTAACATGTTTGTTTGTTAGTGAAAATAGTATTTTGTGTGTTTGGTTATTTTGTTCCAAAGTTTCATTTGAACCTAGACTACTGTGGAACACAGACGTTAAAACACGTCCCCTTCCTACAAGTGAGATGTGCTAATGTATTTTATAGGCTATTTTGTTCAATGTAAACTAAAGAAACTCTGTAAGTAAACTGTAAGAGCAAAACTAAATTAATTAAACATGTTCTTTGTTTAAATAATGTAAAATATCTACTCATAAGCAGATAATCTAGGTGTAAGAAATAATTCTTAAGATAAAGTTCTAGACAGACTGATTGATTTGCCACCTACCTCTTTGCTTATACATTCAAGGGGTTTATTGGATCCTTTTACATTTGCGTAATTTTGATGTTCCTTCACTGCTTTACATAATTCATTGGGAAAAGTTCACCTAATCAGGTACGATGGATGCAGCCAAAAACAGACTGTTAAATTTCTCATGTTTGAATCTGTCAATATTTTCTTTTTCCAAACATGCAATGGTTTTGACTGCCTAGCCTGGAATCCGCAACTGAGTATAAGGTTGCACATTTATGTAAAAAGAGAGTAAATGAAAAGCAACTCAAGGACGCTGTCGGTTTTTTAGCATGTGCCCCTTCTGTATTCGATATGCCTAACCTTTACTTTGTTACAACTAATAACAACCTTGGGTTTTTAATGACTCTACTATTTGTTCATATAGTCAGTCGTACACTGAACTAAAACGTCCTCTAAACCAGGTGTAGTGAGGGAACATTGTGCCCCCTGAAGAGTGTAATCTCAGAATGTTCTATATTATTTACTGACACTTGCAAATAAAATTTCCTGGTATATAAAAACACGCATATACTATTTTAAAAAGTCTCTTTATACGTGATGAAGCCAGACCTCAACTAGCTAAATCTGCATACTTCCTACATAGCACAGTAGGAATTCTACAGTGTTGGTTCCAAATATATCTTAATATACTTAAATATTTCAGTGGGTTATTTTATAAGACGTTTAATTACTGACCTGTGTGCAGTCGTTTCTGAGGCTCCCTTTCTTGCAACATAGCCCCTGTTTGTACACTGAGTGTTTTGTCTGGCACACTTCCTCTTAGCAGGGCTTTAAGAGAAATATGCTTTTCAAAATTGTTTTATCAAGGTCCAAAATTGCTATTTGCCAGTAGCGCACAAAGATGCTATGAGTGGCTACACAGAAAGGAAAATTATAAAATGTCAGAATAAATAATACTTGTGTGTGATACACCTCTTCACCCACACTGCAAGCATCTGGCCTCAGATCTTTAAAGAGCAAAAGGCCATAACCCTTATTTTACTTTAAAGTGACAGGAGTACTGTCACTATGTATCTATGGCACCTGTTTGTTATATATATATATATATATATATATATATATATATATACACACACACATATATAGATACCCACATTTATCTTCCAAATTCCAAAGGAAATGTTTATTAAAATAACGGGCTCAAGACTAACCCTCAAGCTAATCTTTCCCGGCTTAGCAGGAAGTTACAGAAATCGTTCATTATGGCAGAGAAAAGTATCAACTACATACTAAACTACAGCTCCCTAGAACAAGTCAAGTCCTGGGTGTAGGAATGACGGCCACGTGGGACACATCTGATCTTCACGTTTTATATACGACACTTTATGCAAATTTGTCAGCTATTTTCAAGCACAGGTTTATTCTGGAATTCAGATAAAAACTGACACTTATCATACACAATCGTTGTAGAAAATTAAACCAGGTATTTCAATTGCAAATACTAAGAAACATCTTTTTCAAAACAGTTATTACCACGTGTGAGGATTAATCTTAGTACTGCCCTGTGCAAAAACAAACCAAAAAACCCACTTTTTAAAAAAACCCTAGACAGATTAAGCGAAGCCAACTCTTTTTTTTCCTCAGTAGGAACTATTCCAAAAGAATTACAAGGTTCAGTGATATAAATCAGATTAAGAGGACGTAGACTTTCCTTTAGTGCCTGAAATATAATTGTATTCCACAAAGTAAGACCTTTATTCTTCTGAAGAAATCCTCTAAGCTGGCTTTTATTCCAGTCTCTTAAATCTCACTATTCCAGTCTCTTAAATCTCACTAAGGGCGGAGGGGAAAAAACTAGTCTTACCAAAACGTTTCTGCTGTTTTAGTAGCCAGCTCTCATCAATTTTAGGTCTTCTTTATGTAACTTAGCAGTTCATCTTTTTCCATTTGGTAACCACTTTTCTTCCACTGTTCTCTCAACTGCTGTAAGAGAGCCCCAATTTCTTTTCCAGAAGAAATGCCCACTTTTCTGATGTCATGGCCACTTACAGGAAATGGAGGAATGGACCACTGCTGCATCTCCTTCAGAAGACCGTGCTCTCCTTGGTACTTGAGGAGTTCACACACACGAGCAGTTGCATCAGATTCTCTAGACTTAAGGGCCAAAATCAAACATTACCACACTTGCTAATGATCTTATCCTAAAATTTAAATAAATGCTCAATGTGAAATTTTTCATTTAAAATAAAAGAAATTCACATAATACTTTGTGGGTCTTAGTATTAATAAATTTGTTCCACAGTTAGCAAAGATGATTTATATTCTGACCAAGCCTAGAACATACTTACATCTATAATGAAGTCTTGATAGGGTTTCAAAGGTTCTGAACTATCTGTTGCTTTAATTAAATCTTTCCTGTTTTTAACTATAAATAAACCGAGATTCTTCTCTTCTTTTGAAATCTTCAACCTCAGATCCAATTTTGTGACATCATCCTGTACTTTGAACAGTGAGGTCAAGAGAGTCATTGGCTTTGGGGAAAAACCTTCAACATTTTTACTGACTTTGTTAAATTCTTCTAAACTTGCATTAGCAGGTAAGCCTGTAGGGACAAAAGCATTTTTCACCCATTTTTAGAGAGGATACCTTTAATAAAATAAATTCCCATCTTAAGCAAACCCTGTTTCCGTTTGCAGAAATGCCCTGGCACCAGGGCTCACTAGGGGTCCAGTCTGCTGCTCCATGTTACAGAGGAACCACTGCTACACTGCTGCTGTCCTCTCCCACGTCGCAAACACCGGCTGTTGCTTCTGAATATTAATTTTAATACCTACTGAACTATTTCCATGTATAAGTCAGGTCTTCTCCGTGCTTTACGTGTATTAAACTCCCGGAAGCTCTCAGCCCTTCCATTAGACAGATGCCATCACTTTCATACCCCTCTGTTAGATTCAGAAACTAACACGTAAGGAAACAACCCAAGTCACAAAGCTGATAAGTGGCAAAGCCTCACTGAAACCCAGGATGGACTGACTGCAGAGGCCACTTTGTTCCACCACAATGTGCTCTCTCTGTGCTGTCCCCTACCTGTAAAAAAACTGTCCTACTCCTGACCTCAAAGTTTATTACCATCTTTTAAAATACTCCATTTTTCCTTTTAGAATTGGTAAACGTTTTCTTTCTTATGAAATTTTTAAACCAGACGTGTTTCATGGCCAAAAAGGCAAACATTTTTCAAGTTGGACTCACCTATGTAAGGAGCCACATCAAGGTCATAGATGAGGTGAATCAAATGATGTACGTGGTTACTAGTAAGAATTTTTTTCAGTTCCACCCAAATCCTCTCTCCTGATATTCCAGCCAAGCCTTTTGCATTTTCTGCAATTGCTTCCAAAGTCTCAGGATCGTGGTCACCAGGTATATCTACAATTTTCCCATAAAACCTACAAAGCAAAAGTCTCAGAGTGTACTACCTCTATGCTGGTGTTTCACCAGAAAAATCTGCTTTTCATTTTACCAGTACTATTGCAGACATCTATTTAATCACAGAAACAACAGCGAAGTAGTTAGGTCTAGGAGGGACCTTAACAATCATCTGGTCAGTTCACCTTCTCTCTTTTCTCACATGAGAAAACCTGAGGTCCAATGAAGTGTACGTAACCTTCTTAAAGTCAGCAGGAACCAGACCCCCTCCTCAGTGCACTTTCACATCACTGACTGAAACGTTAGAATGGCCAGCAAAAGAGGTCTCTGAATTGGTACTGACGGTGGATGCATAAACCAGAGCAGTCTTGTCCAGGCACTAAAACGAGACTTGAAATGCCATGCTGGAGGAGTCTTAACCCCTCAAAGATTGCCTGTCTGTACACATCAATACTTTTAATTAAGAGCTTCAAATAAAACAAATCTCGCTGCATCGCTGCAGACAAGGGAGTGTATCATGGGCTCTCAGAACTGGAAGCATTAAAGTATACCTGTTTTTACCACTCATATCTTCAAAATTCAGTTCATTAGTGATCTAAATTAAATGACTAAATGGCTATGGCTGTGCCTCAGTCTGTGTCCTATTATTTGTAAAGAGAGACGGTTTGCAAACACTGAAGTCTAAAGGGATAGCATTTATTGACAAAATATGTAGACTCTGTCAAAGAATATTCTGAGAGTGATCCCAACCAGTGAAAAATTAATATTAGTAGACATAAATTAGCCAGTTACAATAGTTTTTTTAAATGTTAGAGTTCAGAGTTGAAAAAGCATTGCTACCCACAAAACCATCCAAATGCATTTCATACCTTCCCAATTCTTCGGACAGATTTCCCATGACCACCTAAAACGGTAAGCCATATGAAGGCATGCTTTCACTCACTACTCTGTTCAACGCACCTAGCACAAGGGTTGGCTTGTGATAAGCCCTCAAATATCTGTGTAATGAATGACTGGTGCAGAAAATAATCAAAAAGAAAAAAGACCTTTTTAAAGCTGAATTATTTAAAAGATCATCACAGAAAGGAGCAAGTAACTGTTTTGGACAATGAAAAGATGCAGTATCTAAGTATTATCTCATGAGCCACAGTACCCTGTCTCTTGGAGACAGACATTTGGGATGTCACCATTGTGTACACTAACCTGCTGTGCATTTCACATGATCAGAATTGTGCTCTGGTAATAGTATTCAAAACTGTATCATTAATGTAATTTATAGAAATCCTTACCTGAAATATCTTAAAATTCGAAGATAATCTTCTTGTATCCTCTGTTTAGCTTGTCCAACAAATCTAACTTTCTTATTTTTTAAATCTTCATAACCATTAAAGTAGTCAAATAAAGTACCATCGAAACCTATTCATTAGAAAAGAGGGAAGAAAAATCACTAAGAACTGGAAAACAATGGCACATATACAATGGAATATTACTCAGCCATAAAAAAGAATGAAATCTTGCCATTTGTGACAACATGGATGGATCTCGAGGGCATTATGCTAAGTGAAATAAACCAGACAAAGAAAGACAAATACCATATGACCTCATTTTTACACAGAATCTTAAAAAAACAAGCTGACAGATAGAGAACAGACTGGCGGTTGCCAGAGGCTGAGGCCAGGGGCCGGTGCAGTGGGTGAAGAGAGTCAAGAGGTACAAACTCCTAGCTATAAAGTAAACAAGTCTTGAGGAGGTAATGCACGGCATGGTGACTACAGTTAACAATACTGTATTACATATAAGATACTAGACCTTAAAAGTTCTCATCACAAGGGGAAGAAAATTCTGCAACTATGTATGGTGTCACATGTTAACTAGACTTTTTGTGGTGATCATTTCTTAATATATACAAGTAGCAAATCACATTGTATACTTAAACTAAGGTTGTATTTCAATTACTACCTCAATTCAAAAAATTAAAAGGAACTGAGAAAAAATTTGGAAAACTCAAGAAAATTAGCTAAAATCTATCACAAACAGTAAAAACTAAGCAAAGTGAAGAGTTACAAGGTTGAAATAGACACATGAATAGCATTCATCTATATCCAGTATCAAATGGAAGATATCATGGAATAAAAAGCTGCATTTACACCAGCAATTAAAAGACAATACACTCAATAAACTAAATAAGACCTATGCCAGTATGAAGTGGGCTGAGACAACGTCAAACAAGCTGATTTTCAAGTGAATAATGGAAAATAAACAAGAACTATCAAAATAATCCGGAAAAAATACACAGTAGTAAAAACTATCTGGAGAAATTAAGTACTAAAAGTAATAAATAATAAACCACAGGAAAAAATTTTATAATCCTGAAATAGGGACGACCTTTCAAAATATAATTATCAAGAAAAAAACAACAAAACACAATACCAGAGCCTTCAAAGAAATTAATAAATCCAACTACATAAAACATCAGATATGCCTGCATAGCAAAAAACATCACAATGCAAAGCATTAGACAGATGACATACTGGGAAAAACACATTTCGGTCTGTATCATAAAGACAAATGACTAATTTCGATAATCTACAAAAAGCTCTTAAATAGAAAAAGACCACATAAATGGAAAAATGAGCTAAAAATATATACAGGAAATACAAAAAGCCTCTTTAAAAATGAAGATTTTCAACCTTAGTCATAAGAAATGCAAGTTTATGAGATACTGTCTTCCAGATTTGCATCAGCTTGGCAAGGATCCAAGTCTTATTGCACTGTCAGCAAGAGGACAGTAAATCTGATGGTGACGCTTCACCAAGCAGCCTTTTAAACTTTGTGAATTTTGAACCATGTGAACCTAATATCCATTCAAAATGTTGTAAACCAATTTCTACCACAATATGCTCTCTCACATGTTGAACAAAATGAAAAAACCTAACAAAACAATTTTAATATAAAGCACATAAAACCTCAGGTATGAGTAAAGTGATCAATTCATCCCAGTTATCCCAGGACTTTCCTGATTTTAAAACTGGAAATCGCATGTCAGGAATTAGCTCAGTCCTAGGCAAACTGAGACAGATGGTCACCCTGAGAACTAAGAAGGAAAAAGAGAAACACTTTGAGCAAAGACACAGGCACCATTCAACCACCCAAACTGGGAGCTCTGTGAGCCTAAGAGAGACTTCACCTCGTGGCATCATCGAAAGGAAGCACTGCCACTACTACAAAAGATAACCACTTGTCATTTTAATTCTCTTGAACCTGAATGCTCTTTGATTATCCCAAATGCAACAACACTGGTAAACTCAGGCTTAATTAACACTTGCCAAGCTCTTTTGGCTGACAGGGCATTTTGACACTTAGAGCCAATTTATAAGGCTCCAGATTCAAAAAGATATAACAGGAAATGAAAATAAACAAACTACATAAAGAGACAAAGATAACGATTACAAAGTAGAACATAAATGTGGTATATATCTGTCTCTTCGTGTTACTTCTCTTAATGAAGAGACTCTTAACTCCCTGGGGAATGTGGAAATAATAAGATCTTTTCCAGTAAAGAGAAGATCAAATTTGGAAGAAAAAAACATAGTGTGACAAAACGGAAAATAAGGGTTTGAAAAGCAAAGTAACCCTCACCCCCAGAACCAGGAATGCTTTATCTGATAAGGCTTGAAAAAAGTCTGGATGGGAAAATGGGCTAAAGGTAAGGATTACTGAGTATATATAGGCGTGTACTTTGTTTTGCTCTGAATACCCTTTTAAAAAAAATGATGAATAAAAATGAGAAATAAAGCTGTGTTGCCGAGCATAATGTGGTGGTTAAGGATGTGACCTCTGGAGCCAGGCTGCTTAAGTTGGAATCCTAATTCTCCAATTTACCAGCTGCGGGACTTGGAGCAAATTATCGTGAGTTAAATACCAGGAACCACTCATAGGGTTGGTGGGAAGATTAAATTTATGTGATGGGCTTAGAACATTGGCTGGCACATTATGAGGGTTCAGCAATGTTAGAAAACAGTAGTACCAATAAGAACAGCTTTTATTTTTATAAAATAGTCTCTTGAAAAAGGCTATTAGTTTCTCTCTTTTAGTTATGTGTGCGTATGAGAAGCTAGTTGTAAGGTTTTTCATACACTGCAGTAGTTGGAGCAGTTTAAATAAAAACGATGTAAGAAGAAATTAACACCTGGAGTTCCACCCCCTAATGGAGAGAAAACATGCCTCCAGCTGGGCTGCCTTTGGTCATAAATCACCCAGGCTTTGGAAACCAATCAAGGCTCTCCATGACTTGAGCTCAAGTACTTAACATCTCTGTTTCCTCATCTGTCGAATGAGTTTAATACCCACTTTATGGAATTTTTCTGAGAATTAAATGAGCCAAAGTGTATCAGGTGAGCACTGATGCGCTTTGAACCGAGTAGGTGCTGTAGAAATGTGATTTGGCATTAATGTAATTAGCGAGAGACCCCATCTGGGCCTACAGCCCCCTTCCCCATCCCACGAAGTGGACCCCATCGCTTCATCCTTTCACAGTTACCGTGCCCCAAAGTAGGTTACGCAGAGTGGATGCTCCATCTCTCTTTTCTAATCCAGAGATTTAAAGCCGAAGAGCTTGTCTAAAACTTAAAGGACAAAAAACAATGCTTCAATTGTGCACCAAAACACTAACGTAATTCACATCTACTCCCATTATGATTCCCACTCCTTTCATGAACAAGTTAAGCTGAGATGATAAACAGGTTCCCTCACACACGCCAACTCTGACGGAGCACAGACAATTCCTGAAACGCGACGCTACAGAAGACGGTGAAGCGGTGCTCGGCACACGGAGCAACGGGCAGCGGAAGAGGTGACGTCACAGACCAAGTGCACCACCGGCTCCGGCAGAGGAGAGGGTGGAGTGTGCGCACAGCAACGACAGGGGAGAAGGGGCACGGCGTGTGTGTGTCTGTGTGCGCGTTTCTGACCCGAAACCTAACGTTTTTAGATGCGATTAATAAGGTGCCAGGCACTGTGCCAGGGATTCGCCATGACCAGCTCCTTTAATCCTCACAACAACCCTGCAAAGGAAGCTAATATCACCTTCCTCATTTTACAGCGAGAGAATGATGGAGTCCGAGGAACCCAGGGGTCTTGGCTCCAGGGTCATCTTTAACCAACAGGCCGTCTCTTAGAAGAAACTAATGCAACCCCTCAAGCTGGGGAACATTTCCAGGATGCAGGTTTCACTCAAAAAGAAGGCATTCGGACTGACTGAATTAAAACATTATCTACATATATTACCTAAAAACATAGAATTTATAGTGAGATCTCTGCGTTCAGCATCTTTCTGCCAGTCAGTTGTGAATTCGACCTCAGCATGTCTTCCATCAGTGGCAACGTCAATCCGTAGTGTAGTAATTTCAAAATTTTCTTCATGAAGCTGGAAGTAAATATGTTTTTTTAAAATTCGTTTTTAGCATCACTGGATGAATTGAAAAAAACATGTTAGTCCTGACAGGTATCTTCTTTCTTTTTACAGTCAACTAGTGCACATATACCTTGAGACAGGAAGACACCCACAGTATTCAAAGATAGATCCAAAGAATAATTTTTAAGAAATAATAAACCCATCTTAATTAAAAAAGATGAGTCTGACATACAAAAATGGCATGTCTGACAAATCATGTGGCAGAAGGGAAGAGCCCTTAAAAACAGTATATTCTGGTTCTTCAATTTCAAACCAGGCTACTCTTTGAAATATTTTTTAACAGCTCCAGTTTGCAAAGAGCTGAATATCAATTTACAGAATATATACCACTGAGCAAAGGACTGACAGAGGAAGAAATACAGGTACCACATCCTGCAGCTCCTTTACTGGTAATCATCAATGAGGTTAAAATACAGTGCCACATATATCTTGGGAAGAGAGATTACCTCCAGCTGGGAAAAGTTGGGTAGCCTCATGTTAGAGGGACATGTGGTCTTAGCCTTGAAAAATAAGTAGGATATGCACATGCAGATGTGGGAAGAAGAACATTCAGATGAAGAGAAAAGATGACCAAAGGCACAATGGAGAGGAAGAGGGATACGTGTAAGAGAAAGCACACTGGACAAATAGCGTATCAGCATGTAGGGGAAGACAGCAAAGGGTGCTACATGCCAAGCAGGAGTTTGGAATCTCTTCATTAGGAACTGAAAGTCATTAATGATCCGTAAAAGTCTGTTCTAGAATTTCTCTCAACCTCATACATATTCTTCTCTACAAACAAACTAGTTCTCACTACAGAATTTCAGAATCAGGAATTTGAGGCACAAGTTATCCCAAAGAAAAGGGTATGAAATATGAAGACTGTTGAAAATCCGTGTAAGAAACAATTAGACCTCCAGAGTGCCTCCCTCACCCAAGCAGAGAAACAGAGATTAACCAGAAAGGCTGACCCCAAAATAATCAGAACTTGGGGCACCAGACACATGACCATGGGAGTGATGCACCACAATGAAAATAACATGAAGAAAAACCAACATGACCCCTATCCCTTTCCCCACTTGGTTTTCAAAATGCTAACAAGCAGGCTTATTCTAACCTGGGTAACACTGGAGGATTCCTCTGACGTCTCCTAATGAAAAGTCCTCCTGATATTGACAGTGGTGGTCCCATAACTAACTGGCTGACGCTTCCCACACAGAACTACAGTAAAGTGCTCAGGTCATTCTGCACACACTAGATCACCCAAACATAAAGAGAGACCGAAAAATACCCACACCGAAGGAAAGCCAACAGCAAA
The DNA here is from genome assembly GCF_965194825.1 of Balaenoptera physalus. NCBI lineage: Eukaryota > Metazoa > Chordata > Mammalia > Artiodactyla > Balaenopteridae > Balaenoptera > Balaenoptera physalus. Next base: position 97,955,408 of record NC_138896.1, on the reverse strand, counting down.
GACAGAACAAGCTCAGAGGAAATAAAGACATTGTCGAAGTACCTATAATTGATGCCCTAAGGGAAATAAGAGAAGATACTGCATCTGAAACAAGAACAGGAAGCTTTCAAAAATACTGTAAGAAAGACCTCTTGAAAATTCAGAAGACAGCAAAAGTTGCCAATACAATAGGAAAATTGGATGATCAAGTTAAGGCAATCTCAGAGAAAGTAAAATAAAACAAATGAGAATATAAAGTAAGAGACAAAAGATAAAACTAGGAGATCAGTCCCCGTGGTCCAACGTCCAACATCACGGGATTTGTCAAAGGGAAAGACATTTAACAAAGGGGATGACATCAAGAGGGGAACACAAGGGGGCTCTAAGTGCCCTACACAATGAATGAAAAATTAAGTCCGAGCCAAGGCACGTCATCTTGAAATTAAAAACACCAGAGATAAAGAGATCAGAAAGGCTTCCAAGAGGGGGAAAAAATAATAATAATCAGGTCTCAAACAAAGGAGAGATCTGAACGAGCTCAGACTTCTCAGTGGCAGCACGGGAAGGCAGAGAAACAAAGCCTTTACATTTCTGCCTGAAAATAATTCCCAGCCTTGAATTCCGCAGCCAACCAAACTATCAGATCAGTGTGAAGGTAAAATAAAAACATTTCACACATGTAAAGCTCTCTCAGGTTACCAAAATGAGGGCATAATCCAGGAAAGACTACCACGGGATCAGGAACCAGGAGGTCTGATAAGTAAGAGGCCAAGGAAGCTCCCAAGATCTGGTGCGGGGAAACGCCAGGATGAGAGTGGGGAGCCGGCCTAGGATGCACAGATGGGAGAAGACAGACTGCAGCCGGTGAGCTGGCTCCAGAAAAAGGAACTGAAACTTGACATGGTGAAAGCCACCGGGAGGAACTGCACAGCACAGGATGAATGAATGAGCAGCACACGAGAGCTGTGTCACAGAACTACGCCGTTAACTGCAGGGAAAACCCAAAGCACGGAACACGAGGAATGTAGTCGAGACACACCGCACGATCCAGCCACAAACAACAGTTACGCGCTTATTTAACCAAAAATTATGGCACATATGTACTGAGACGATGAGGGAAGGAGCATCGTGTGTGCTTGCTGTTGAGGAGGGTGTGATAAGAAGGCCCAATCATCTTCCCTGCAGGACCTCAACGAGCAACATCTTAAGACTGGAAATTAAAAACGAAAATGAAACACTGGAGCGTAGAAAGGTCTTTTTTAGAAATGTGGAGGGAAAAAGTAACTACTATAAAAATAAAAGGGCCTTCAACAAAGGAGGATGCAGGATTTAATAGGGGGTAGAGGAGACTGACTTTTTTTTTTAACTAGGCTTTTTGTTATTTGCTTTTTAAAAACTAGAAATGATCTATAACAATTCTTTAACTTACCAAAAAAAGCAATGCAGTTCCTGTCAAACTTTTCACTCACCCTGGCAGTGATCGTCCCGTGCTTTTCTCCTTTGTTGTTGATCATACGAACGCCGACCGACTGAAACAGCTCCTTCATTTGAGCAGGGGTAGCAGTGGTAGCAAAATCCACATCCTGTGGCTTTACTCCACTTAATAAATCCCTCACTGCTCCTCCTGCTATTCTTAACTCATGATTTTCTTTGATGAATAATTCTGAGGTGAAAAAGAACGTTTTCTGTTTCAGTGTGTTTCTTTTAAGCACAGAAGTACAAGTTTTCCCATCTACTTGGGATAGCAGAGATTATTGAACTCAGCCTCTTTACATAAAAATTAGGAGAACAAGGCCCACAGCAATGAAGCGACCTGCCTACAGCGGAATGCCTCTAACAACCATGAGAAGCAGGGAATGTGCAGAATTTCTTTTAGGTTAATTCGGAAGATCATTTAGAATTCCACAGTGCTTCAAGGTCATCAATGTAAATGTGAATTACTACTAAAAAGTAAAGTGAATAATTCCGCTTTCTCTCTCCGGGTTTATGTGCATACTTTAGAAATGTGCAGTGTTCTCGCACATATTTCTGTGTGTTATGCTGAGACAACATATTCATGCAGGAAGCCGTCAAACATTAGTCTATCACACCACACACGATAAACGTTATAGCTGAGAACCCTTCAAGAAACAACCGACATCTGATGTTCGAAACCAGCTCAGAGCTCTTCTATGGAGAAGCCATATGACACGGGGCCACCGTGAGGACCTGAGTCCAGGACACCCAAAGCAGGCAGAGGACAAGGCCGAGGCCACCACAACCACCCATGTGACTCAGGGACACCACAGGGACCCAGTGAGCATGACGTCCAGGACCCGGCCTGACACCACCACCACACAAGCCTTGGTGTTGCTGTGAGCTGGACATGCACATGAGGCCCAGGTGTCCTCCTGTGAACGTCACCGTGGCAGAGGACATCCACAGCAGACAAGGCCACGCTGCGACCAGGATCAAGACAACCTGTCATCATGTCTGAACACAGATGAGACACAACCACTGTCCAGACAGCACCCTGTAACAGTTCATACGTGTGATACTCCTAGTTCCCAGTCAGCGTTAGCCTCACACTGTGTTCCCACCTTCCAGGTAAGAATTATTAAGACAATCACAGGTTAACCCCTGCTTCCTGACACCACCTGATGCACAGCGAAGCCCCGCTTCGTCCACTTGCCCCCAAAACACGTGATTCAAGCTCAAGTCCTACAAGGCGTCCTTTCTACAGCCCTGGTCCGCGGAGGCCCCAAGGGGCCCCAAGGGTCCGCATGGTCGGGGCGCCCCGTCTCGGCGAGGGGTGCTCCTGCTGGTCTGCGGCAGGACGGCGCCGACCCGAGCGTTCGGCCAAGCGCGTCAGAGCTCTAGCCGCACTGACCACAGCGCAAAGCGCCGCCCCCCACCCCCACGCCAGCCTCTGTGCTCTCCGCCATCCTCCTCCCCCACCCGTGCTTCCCAGACCTGCCAGCTGCAGACCTCTGCAGACGCCCTAAAATGATCTGCGAAAAAATAACAATGGTTCCCTCCCTCTACCTTCTTGCCTTAACTAAAGGCTCTCCCACAGGGTTACCACTTCCGTGAGCCCCCTCCCAGAGCAAGTGTGCAAACTCCTTTAACTCCACATTTCCATTCAAGTCCCAATGAGTCCTTAAAATGGGGTCCATGGCCCCTTAAAATAAAATGTAAAAATCATCTGTTAGTCCAAAGCTTTTCTGAGACTTAGAGAGGTAAGGTAAACAAGAGTTTCATGAAATAGTACTTACCCTTACTATACATACCATGCAATCTAATCTATTCCATTCTTTATCTCTTTTCCTCTATTTTTCAAGGCTGGTCATGACCACTAAGCTGACTTTATGACCCACTAACCGGTCACACAGTGGGGAACACACACTGACCCAGCTCACCCTTACTCAACTCCTGCGATTCAGTTTAGGAAGTCTCTCCTCGTGGTGGAGTAAAGTGAATTCCACCTAAGCTACGAGAGCAGCCTATCTTTAATTACATGAAAATTACCTGTTTATGTCTTTGTCTCCCCACTTCTCAGGGTAGAAAACCTATCTCACTCAACTTTATACCAAACTGGCTCACGATGGAACTGAAGTGTGACACACAAGCTTAAGAAAAAGAAAGAAAAGAAAAAAAGAAGGGTCACTGCACTGAAAAGTGTACTTTTTAAAAAGATTTTCTTCCTTCAACTTGAGAGTACATAAGAAACTGTTGGAATGCAAAAAATGGGCAAGTTTTACTTTCATTTGAACCTACTTTAAGAGGATGAAGGTCAAGGCTGAACACAAAGATAACCACTGTTTTGAGATTCTCAAGCTGCCTCTACTAAAATAAAACTGTAAGTTCAAAGTCATCCAGTGTATTAACTACATTACAGAAAAAAATGTTCCAGAACTCGAAGTAATCTATTCATCATTTTGATTAGCCCTATGGAAATGGGTAACTATGTCCAAAAATTCTCACAATTGTAACATTTTGATATAAATGAGAATGGCACGTAAAGGCATAAGTACGTGCCTGTGTGAAACAGCAGTCACAAAAACTGCAAGAAAGGCATGATTTTATATTGACCCAAAACAGTAAGGATTATCCAGCTTAAAGAGGCTCCTTTTTCCCCTCAGTTACTGACACCTTCAATCTTACAGAAACAAGGACACATTCCACACTCCAACAAACTCTGTAAACTACATGCATATTCAAGTGAACATAACACCTCATACAACTAAAGTTAATGTACACTCAAGCTTAAAACTCATGAAACGCAGGGTCTCATCATTCCAAATGGTCTTAATTTGTGTCAGCTGCCACATCTGACAGCAGGCTATTATTAATCAGTCTGAAGAGCAACCTAAAGACCATGACATTAATTTGTCAGAAAACTTATAATTGTCCTCTATCTTCTAAATTTTATTTTAACTTTCAGTCAAATTCTCATTAACTGCTTCACTTTACAATTGTGAGTTTTGAGTGCTGGAGGCTGTAGGGATGGAGCGCGGGCAGGAAGTGTTAGTAAAAAGACCACTACACAGCACAACCGTTACTACCAGAAAAGAAACTATCTGTTCCTCAGCGTTTCTAGGAACTCCCAAACTTCAAGAGTGATCAGCTACTCCAATTGTCCCAAATGTTAATACGACTTGGTGACATCACATACCTAAGCAGCGGACAGCTAACCACGGAGCACCATCTCCCAGCAACCCTGGCTCGTCCACTAACCATGTAACTTATGCAAAAAGCACTAGGTTTGGAACTTCAGTCTCATGTATGCAATGAAGAAATAATTTTATACGCCACTGGTATTATATGGCTGTCCTTAAGCAAAAGGAAACATAAATTACATGACATAAACTGACATTATAAAACGCTGTATGAGCATAATACACTGTCCTAACCTCCCAAATTCTTGCACGCTGGGAACTAACTTTACATTCGGCAAAACAGCTATCAGGATTCAAGAACTGGTACCGTATGAAACTGCACAGCATCACCATGCAACAGCCATCTGTTTTTTCCTTTGTGTGTTTTTGTGCATTGTTTTCATACAGAACATTATATTTTACCAGGATACTCAAGTCTTTAGAAAGTAGCAAAGATCAAATAAAACTAATGAGTTGATTTTCTAACCATTAGGCACTGCACTAAAAGATTCCATTCTTGCCCGTTCCACTATAACCTAGAAAAACGCAATCTTAGAAGATGCCCATGCTCCCATTTGCCAGTCTTTCAAGGACCAGACCATTGGGCAAATACTACCACTCTCTTACCATACTATTCCGTCTCTAACTTCCTTAGGACTTGACCTCTCAAGGTGGAGAAAACTCAGCTCTTGAAGTCAGGGTTAGTAAGCCAAATGCAACTGTTAAAATAAAAAATGTTCAAGGACCTACAGTAATCAATATCCACAGCCTTGTTTCCAAAAGAAAAATGCAGAAGGATCTGAGATAGGCCCCCAAGAGTTAACTCCCTACATCTAATCATTTGGCCCTTACAATGGAAGACGGGAAGAGTGGGAGCTGGGAAAGGCATGTAAAGAAAGAACAAGCTAGAATTCAACTCAAAGTTGGAGCTTCTAGACGTGAGCCATATGAACAGTAGCCACACGTGGTTCTTGAGCACTATGAAATGCAGCGAGTCTGAATCAAGACGGTCGGTACGTGCTAAGGACCAGAATTCAAAGATTTTCAAGCAAGAGTAGGAATTATCTCACTCATAATTTTTACACAAATTTGACATTAAAATGATGGTATCTTAGATATACTGAATTAAATAAGTTGATGTACCAAAAATAGTTATTAAAATTCATTTCACCCATTTCTCTATTTTTTTAATGCGGTTACCAGAAGAGTTTATGTAGCATATGTGACTCACTTCTGTGGGCCAGTGAGTTTCTAGCATTTTTCACTCTAATTAAAACTCACAGCAAAGCAACTGCTTTAGGCCCTCCACTTCAACACTATGTGAAGAACCTACAAAAATCAACAAGTTCTGTACCATTTACCTCTGACATACACCTAAAAAAATCACCTTATTTCAAGAATAGGAAAGTAGCTTTGTCAATAAGCTAATGCAAGGAAAGTCATTTTAAAGCAATGGTTCCTCCACCTTCTGGTCATGAGAATTAAGAGGGTAGAGTTTTCATCAAAATTTATAAATGCCCATGCTCCCTAGAGATTCCGATTCCAGTTCAGTAGGGCAGGAGTGGGACACCAGCACCTGTATGTTATAACAAGCTCCCCAGGTGAATCTAATGGACAGCCAGGGTGGCAAACCAACAGCTAAGGTCATGTTTCTACATCCCTACACCTTAATATATTTCTGACGGCGTGACTGAGATACCATAGGCTTTGAAATGCAGCTGTGTGCACTGCAACAGCACTAGCTGATACTGAGAACCAACATAAGAGATGACAGAACTGCGGCAAGCAAGATGAAGCTGCTGTAATCCGGCACTCAGCTCAAGTTGTTTCCTGTGGTCCTTCCAGATAAGCTTTGCATGTGCACAAATGGACGTAACTCCCACTTCCTTCTACCTTCAGTTGTTTCACAAAGCACTTATACCTGGGGCGGAAATATAGCTTAGTGGTTACAAGCTGCGTTCTCAAACCAGACTGCACAAGTTCAAAACCCAGCTCTCCAGTTATTAGCTATAAAAACGTTGGAAAAGCATTTCACATTCCTAAGCCTCTGTTTCTTCAACCATAAAACAAGAGAAAAAGTACCTACTCCTTAAGTTAGCAGGCCCAATTCTGTGATGCATATGAAGTACCTGGGGTGACACACAAAAAAGCCATGCATTTTAACTGCAATCATTATTTGCCTCTTCTCATGATTTGGCTATAGTTTTGGATTACCCATGGTAAACCCTGCTTTCATTAGCTTAACAACAACAAAAAACCATGAATGTTGGCTAAAAAACGTTAACCCTCTGCCTCTCCATTTTTACAGGCTTCCAAAGCAAGAAGAGGCATCCTAATCTCTCACCTGTCAGACTCTTCAAGCCTTCTGTGAAAAGTGACTGGAACTCTGGAGACTGCAACTTCATTGTAAACAGAGAGTGCTTCAGAAGGCACAGTCTACTCCAGCTGCAGCTCAGCAACTGCCTGCGCCAGGGATCCAGGCACCTTAGCATCTGGAGAGAAAGTCACCAACCACGCACCTACAAGACAAGCAAGCATGCCCAACAATGAAACTTCCGGGTGAAGGACAACAAAGGGATAGTCTGCGATTTTACTTATCAACAGAGAGAGACATTCATCTCCTGTTCAGAGGAAAAACTGAAAAAAGCGACAATGGGAGGGAGAATTACAGCTGGATCTACGCTTGTCGTTATCTGGTTTTGCACTCATGAAGGACATACTACTGATACGACACCCGCATATTAATTTTACTGTTAGGGTGCTCTTCCGGGAGGTGGTTTAGAGCGTGAGGGGTACAGGGCTGCCGAGAACAGTGGTTCCATAAAATGTAACTCAAAGACTTGCAGGAACACTTGGTCTCCTCCAGAACAAGGCACGGTCACATACTTGCCCACACGCACCTGAGACTTATGACCCAGGGATATTTCCTAGGCACTGTAAAATAAGGTATTTCCCCATGACCGGTCCTTGCTGCCCGCTTCTTCCTCATTCACCATCCGCCCCTCCCATCACGTCGCCTGAATCCCACCCACCCACACCCCACCCTCCGTCCTCCGTCATCCCACCCCGCTTTCCACATAAGGTGGGCCTCCGTGAGGCGGCAACAACAGAGCTCAAGTGATCCCTGACGGAAACCACTAGAGAAGAACCATTCCTTTACTTGGAAAGCAGGTTTCAAAGAGCGGCGCTTCCCACCAGGGGGCGAGCTCCCCTCATCCAGACCACTGGGGAGGACAAACACCGCGCTTCCTTCCACCTCCGATTCAACTCAGAAAAACCCGGGGCGGGGGGGGGAGCCAGGTCCCAGGAAACGGTGTGTCCCGCCCCTCCCACGACAGGTGCTGGACAGAAAAGGGAGACCCTCAGGGGCCCGGCCGCGAGGAAGGGAAAGCGCCCAGGGGAAGCCCGATGAATCAGCCCGCGGTAGGCGAGACGTGGCGGACACGCGGCCCCGCGACCTCCACGTCGGGCTCCGTCCCCTAGTCCGGAAGAGGCCTCTCACCGCCCCCGGCAACCGCCTTCCCCAAGACCGGGCCCGCGCGAGAGCCCTCCGGCATCTCGCGTCGTCGCCGCCGCTCCCCCCCTCCAGCGGCGCGCACCCGCAGGTACCCCGCGCGCCCGCTCACCGGCCCCGCTGTGCCGTCATCGCCGCGCGCACTTCCCGGCGGCAGGCGAGGGGACGTCACTGACGCGCGCCGGTCGACGGCGAATGGGAAGTCGCAGCAGGGCGTGGGCGGGGCCCGGGCAGGCTCTCCCCGGCCCTCCCACCTCCCCGCGGGAAGCCGCTCGCTGGAGCGCGGTTCCCCAGCTCCTCCCAGGGCTGCGCAGCCAGTCGTTGCTCCTGGGGGGACCCGAAGGACCGGGGGCTGTACGTTTGTTTTAATTACATCTTACCGCGCCTCTCTCTGGCCCTGAGGTAGTTAGGCGCCCATCTGCACTGCATACCTGTGTGACCTTGGTCGAGTGACACCGGCTTCCTCTGTAAAATGAGACGATCACTAGAACCTCTCTCAGGGGCTTGCCAGGCTTAAATGTCATGTTATTCCCTAGTAAAGAGGAAGTGCTCAGTAAATGTGAACTTGTTATTCTTGCCTGCTCCCCGGTTCGCACTTGACTCATGTTACTATTCTATACCCTAATCTCTGCCCAGGAGTAAGAACACATTTTTTAAAATACACGTACCTCGACAAGACCTAGGCAGAGGGTTCCAGAGACATTCGTTTTAAATTAAAAGCCTCCGGTCCGTTGAAATTACTGGGCATATTTTATTTTCCCATCTGATTTTTGTAACCGTTGGCTTTCACGGTCTGGAGACTTTTGCAGCTGTAGAGTGAAGAACTTGGATTTGATTCAGTGCTTTCGTTTTTCGGAGGGCAGAGAAGAATGAAGAAAGTGGCCAAAGAGTGGGAGGACAGCCCTAAATTCTTAACATGGGAAACTTCCAAGAAATTTTCCAATAACCTAAAAAATAACTAAAATCTGCATCGTATAATGTCGTTTTAATATTGTAAGTGTAGTCTTTTTGCTTTAACTTTAATGTCCCTAAAATTGTCCTAGAAAAATTCATATGCTGTGGTATTTCTGTGGCTTCCCTTGATGAGACCTCTTATCTTCAGAGGGGTTAAGTGTTCCATTTTGAGGCACATATGACTAGCCTTCCAAGTTGCCATTCAGAGACAAAGCATTGATTCAATCCAACTTCTTAACACAGTACTGAAAATACATATGTATACGTCTCCTAACTAAGCCGGCCAAGAAAAAAATACAGAGAGCATTTAATGTAAAAGACACCATCAATGGGGACTTCCCTGGTGGCACACTGGATAAGAATCCACCTGCCAATGCAGGAGACGTGAGTTTGAGCCCTGGTCTGGGAAGATCCCATATGCCCACATGCCGCAGAGCAACTAAGCCCATGCACCACAACTGCTGAGCCTGCGCTCTAGAGCCCGTGAGCCACAACTACTGAAGCCCGCGTGCCTAGAGCCCGCGCTCTGCAACAAAACAAGCCACCGCAATGAGAAGCCCACACATGGCAACGAAGAGTAGCCCCCGCTCGCCACAACTAGAGAAAGCCTGCGCACAACAACGAAGACCCAACACAGACAAAAATAAATAAATTAATTAATTAAATTTTAAAAAAAAAGAACCATGCTTACAAGTAAAAAAAAAAAAAAAAAAAAGCCCATCACTGAAGACATATGGACATTAACAAGATAATAGGAGACATTATGGACAATTGTATGCCAACCAATTTGATATTATAGACGAAATGGACAAATTCTTTGAAAAATACAACTTATCAAAACTGAAACAGGATCGAACTTTTAAGTCTGAATAGCCCTTTACTATTAAAGAAATCAAATTTTGTTCAACAAACTTCCCACAAAGATAACTCCAGGCCCAGATAGTTTCAGTGGTCAAATTTATCAACTACTTAAGGAAGAAATAACACCAATTGTGAACAGTTTTTGCTCAGAAAATAGAGGCGGGAACACTCCTTCCCTCATGTGAGGCCAGCATAGCACTGATAACAAAACTGAAATAGATATTACCCAAAAAAGAATTTACAGTTCAACATCCACATGTACACGGAAAGAAATACCTCTAATAAAATCTTAGCAAATTGAATCCAGCCAGGTGGATCAAGTTGGGTTTATTCCAGGAATGCAAGGTGGATTTAACATTTAAAAACCAATCAATGTTACTCACCATATTACAGGCTAAAAAATAAAAACTATATGATCATCCCAATAGATGCAGACAAGATGAAACCTAGCAGGACCTTGTGGGGCTCCTGGGCACAGAAGCCTTTCAAACACTTGCTAATCAGGGAAGGGAGGGGATGCAGAGACAAGGGAGGAGCAATCAAGAAACATTAGTGCAGCCTTGGGGCAGGGTCCTGGTTCTGCCTCAAGCGATACACATAACAATATCTTTGAGCTCTTTTACAGAACTAAACCCCCCCCCCCAACAAATGGAAGATGTTAGCATTTTTCATTGCAGAGCAGCTCATCATGAGACCATATGAGGCCAGATTAAAGGAACAGGAGAAGCTCATTAGGAGATCACCTGAGGCTAGATTAAAGGAGTGCAGGCCCTGCACACACCCTGATCCTTATCAGCAACTCCACGCTTGAACCATTGCTGTTAAACTCCTCACCAAATCCTCCCCGGTTGGGACTTAGTTTTTGAAGGGCACAAGCCCTCTGTGTCCCCCTTTGCCTGGCAAGGCAATAAAGCTATTCTTTCCTACTTTACCCAAAACTCTGTCTCTGAGATTTGATTCGGCACCAGTGCACAGAGGCCGAGTTTTCAGCGTCAAAAGCACTTAAAATTCAACACACATTCATGATAAAAACTCCAAAAATTAAGAAGACTTCCACAATCTGGCAAAGGGTATCTCTGAAAAATGAGCAGCTAATATCATACTTAATGGTAAAATATTGGCTACTTTCTCCCTAATATCAGCAACAAGAATGCCCATTCTCCATACCTCTTTTCAACATTTTACCATAGTTCAAGCCGTTAACATAAGGCAAGGCAAAGAAATAAAAGATATAATAATTGAGAAGGAAGCGAAATTGTCTTTGTTTTCAGATGACATAATAATTTACATGGAAATCATAGGAATTGACAAAACTACTAGAACTAGTAAGTGAACTTAGCAAGGTCTTAGGATTCAAGGTTAATAAAGAAAAATTATTTGTATTTTTATACAGTAGCAGCAAATAGTTCTAAATTCAAATTTTAAGAGTAGCTAAAGTATATATATATAGATATATAGTATAATGTAGAAATAAATAGAATAAAAGAAGCTATATGGTTGGTAACCAAGCATAGGTAAAGTAATTCAACATCAGCATGCATTAGGGAAATGCAAATTAAAACCACAGTGAGATGTCATTACATACCTATAGAACATTTTAATCAAAAAGAAACAAACAAAAAAAACCCTGGTAATATCAAGTGCTGATGAGGATGCAGACCACCTGGAACTCTCATACATTGTTGGTGAGAATACAAAGTGCTGCAGCCACTTTGGAAAACAGTTTGATGATTTCTGGTAAAGTTATGTATATACTACCCACCATACAACCCAGCAATCCTGTTCCTAGATATTTACCTGAGAGAAATAAAAACTTATGTTCATACTAAAAAAAATGTATGTGAATGGCTACAGTAGCTTTATCAATAATCATTCAAGCCTGGAAATAAGCCAACTCTCCTCCAACAGATGAATGGGTAAGTAAACTGTGGTCGATCCACACAAAGAAATATTACTCAGCAATACAAAAAAGTTAACTGCTGGTCCACACAACACGTCTACAACTCCAATCAAGAAAGCCAGACTCAGGAGGCTACACTCAGAATGATTCTACTTATACGACATCCTGGAAAAGGCAAAGCTATAGAGGCAGAAAGCAGATCAGTTGTTGCCGGGGACTGGAGACGGAGGGAGGGGTGTACTACAAAGGGGCAGGAGAGGATTTTGGGGGGTGATGGAATGGTTCTATATGTTGGTGATCGTGGCAATCACATGACTGTGTGCCTCTGTCAAAACACACAGAAAGGTACACGAAAAAGGGTCAACTTTCCTGTATGTAAGTTATACCTTAATAAACCTGACCAAAATACTGTCTTTCTATATATTAGCAAAAAAACACCTAGAACATGAAGTTTTTTAAAAATATATGTTTAAAGGCTCTCAAGGAATGCTTATTCAAATGGATTCAATTTTTAAAGCACTGACATATAAAAGTAGAACGAAGAACTTGGAGGGTATTAAACTAAAGGGGGAAGAACTCTGTAGATAAAATGCCCCTCAACGCTCCTCCCCAGTGTAGTGAAGCTAACCATAGCTCTAGAGACATCCTCTGTCCTCCACACAGGATGTTTACTATTATCTCTTAATACAGACCCATCCTAAGGACCATAAACATTACCTGCCAAGGAGCTGAGATTTACCACACTGAAATCCTAAAGGAAGTTTTCTCTTTGTACAGTATATACCCAAAAGTAAACATTGTGAACAGAGAGTACTGTTAGGGTTCGGCAGGTATCTATACTCTGGAAACACCACAGCCATGAGTATGATTCTGCAGTTAGAAGGCAATGTGTTATTAAAAAGAAATGTCAATAAATTGAGATAAGAACAGTTTAGAAACATGTATCAATATTTATTATATATACCAACTTCAGGTCTTAACAGTTATCAATGCTCGTTTGAAAACTCACTAATGCTTGTTGCAATATAAGTTCAGTGCTGGTTAAAGATTCTCTCAAGAGTGGACAGCTTCCATCTTTCTTCACAGGAAATCAGATCTTTGATTCCAGTCTATGTATCTAAGTGGCCAAAATTTGGCTCCCAAATGTCTAGTTGTCTCTTCACTCATCTAAGTTTTGGTTGTGTTCCTCTGAAACGGATTCATTTCTGCCAACTAGAGAGAAGTAATGGTGTATGTATAGCAGTTATGAATGTAACACTGTTTTCTTTCTTCTTTTCATCCATCCATCCATCAAACGTTTGTTTAGTGTCCACTATGACCAATGACATGCGTCAATACTCACAATAAAGATAAGTTTATCTAACTATTTATATTGTGCTTAGAACAGGGCCAGGCACTGTATTAACACATTAATCCTCACAAACAGCCAATGAGGTATTTTACCAAAGAGGAAACTGAAGCATAGAGAGGTTAACTTGTCCAAGGTCACATAGGTAGTAAGTGGTACAAGCTGAAGCCAAACTCAGACATTCTGACTCAAAAATCACCAGTGTCCTCTGATAAAGCTGGAAAAACAGACAGGGACCAGATCATGCAGGGCAGGGCACTTCACAGGATGACATTTAGTTTCTTTTTAATGGTAATACAAAGAAACTAAAGGTTTTCTACATAGGGCTTTCTAGAAACCCATTTGTGTTTTCACCGGATGGGTCTGGCTGTAGCATGGAGAATGGCTAGAAGGGTCTGGTGCATAAATTTAGTATCTCACAGTTCTGGGGGTCAGAAGTCTCAAATGGGTCCACAGGGCTGAATTCCTTCTGGAGACACTTGGGAAGAATTATTATTATTATTATTATTATTGGTCTTTTCCAACTTCTAGAGGTTCCCTCCTTCCATCTTTAAAGCCACCAGCGTAATATTTTATTTCCTCTCTCATCCTCCTGCCACTTTCTTACAAGACCTTTGCGATGACATTGGGCCGCCCCCGGATAATCCAGGGTCATTTTCCCATCCAAAGATCTTCACCTTATTCACATCTGCAATGTAAGGTGATGTGTTCATGGGCTCTGGGCATTAGGATGTGGATATCTATGGGGGACCGTATATCAATCTACTGCAACCCCAAGTGTGTGCTTTAGTGACTGGGGGATGGGAAGACATAGGAACACCAAGGATTATGAAGTTACAAGCCAACTGATTGTTCAACTTGGGACATTCACTTCATGGATCTTAATGCAGAATACTTTCTCCTTTTTTTTTTTTCTTTTCTTTTCTTTTCTGGGCTTTAGGCAGGTGGTTTTATTTCAAGTAAAAACACAAGGCTGAACAGAGGTAGAGCTATTAAGTGGCAGGGTGATAGCCTTCGGATCGTAGTTCTGCATTCCCCCTGCCAGCACCTCACTCCAGGACCCTTTAGCAAAAGCCCTCCTTAATCACTGCTCCCAGGTGCATTTGCATTCTAAAATAGGACAGAGAAGGGAGACTAATGCTTTGCATAAAGATATGAATTTATAATGAAAGCATGTTAGGCCCCTTGGAGATATCTGAGGTAATATGTAGACAAAGGCAGAATAAAAACATAATTATGAGCAAATTTTAATATTCTGCAGTTTTGTAGTGGTGGTAGTGATCTACTCAAACCTGTCCCCCACCCTTTTCTTTTTTCTTTTTTTCTTTGTAAGGCACACTGAGTAATTTGTTTAAAAGAACAAGTTCTGTTTCAAGAGTGCCTTCTTTCATTGAAACAACAAAAAGCACCTGTTTGAAGAAAAAGTCATTCACTCGTTTTGTTCTCATAAAAGTTTAATAGAAGCCAACTAAAGTTTAAGATGTCCCAGAGGACAAATAAAGATATTTCTCAGCAAATGTAGAATCGCAATTTTCATTGGTGCTAGGGGATTTTCCACACAGATGCAATTTTATTTTACATTTAAAACAGGTTAAGTAAATAGACAAATCAATTTTAGCAGTTCTGAAATTTCATACTGGGTCATTAGTTTTAAAAGATGGGACTTCAGGAATAGTTAAAAGAACAGAGGCCCAAGGGTAAAGACTGAGAATAATCACCTTCAAAATTCTGACTTAGCAGCAGCCTCAGATCAGAACCAAGAGTGGTGGCACAGTGGTTAAGACTCTGCCTGCAAATGCAAGGGACACAGGTTCGATCCCCAGTCCGGGAGGATCCCACATGCTGCGGAGCAACTAAGCCCGTGCACCACAACTACTGAGCCCACACGCCACAACTACTGAAGCCCACGACCGTAGAGCCTGTGCTCCGCAACAAGAGAAGCTACCACAATGAGAAGCCCTCAGGCCTCAACGAAGAGTAGCCCCCGATTACCCCAACTAGAGAAAGCCCACGCGCAGCAATGAAGACCCAACGCAGCCAAAAATAAACAAACACATAAATATTAAAAAGAAAAAAGATGAGTCTAAACCAGCTTTCTTGTGATGTTCTCCATCGCATTTATTACTTTTAAATATAGAAATTCCTATGGAATTCCCTATTGTAATTACACAAACCCCCTCTTCTTTCCTTAAGACTGCATACTCTGATGGATTCTGACAAGACCAAGCTAGATAAAATTAACACCTGTCCTCACATCTAGTGGTAGAAACAGAGATATAAACATAATATTCAGTGCAGCATAAAAATAAAATTGACAGGTAAATGCAGCAATTGAACATACACTCAAAGTAAAGACAGTAGAGACAGAGAGGTCTTCCCATAGGAAATCAGACTTAACCTAAAATAATTAAAACTTTCTCAAGACGAATCTCCTCCTCCTTCCCCACCAACACCAAATAAGATATTTAGTCCCAGTTAAGTACTTGTTCTACTGTTCCTTTTAAAATAATTATGGCAATTATATAAGGTTTTGCCGTCCTGGGCATTGTGACTTTGGAAAGCACCATAAAGAAGCTGTGCTAAGTAACTTCTCTGAGCCTCAGTTTATATGTATGTAAAATAGGTTTATAGGAATGTGTGTAAAGCAATGGACAGTCCCAAGCACATAGGAGGTTCCTTCTAGACTAAAAGGGAACACTAA
Organism: Balaenoptera physalus; assembly: GCF_965194825.1. NCBI lineage: Eukaryota > Metazoa > Chordata > Mammalia > Artiodactyla > Balaenopteridae > Balaenoptera > Balaenoptera physalus. Next base: position 97,939,514 of record NC_138896.1, on the reverse strand, counting down.
TTTACATTAGTAAAGTAAGTTTAATTTTTAGTTTTTTTACATTCTAGTTCATTTCCTGCATCTGGCTTTGAGACCAAAGAGCTGGTCCCTGCAAACTCATTTCACACTATATGCTTATATCAAATCCTTATGTTGTTCACCTTAAACTTATACAATGTTACATGTCGATTAGATCTCAATAAAACTGGAAAAAATAAAAGAGTAAAATAAAACTGATCACTGAGTAAAGAACTGAAAAAGCACCCTACTGAAAAAACACATGCTTTTAACTTTAGCTGTACACAGTAAATCCAGATAGATTTTACACTGGAATTGTTCTAATAACACCTGGGATTCTATTTAAACCGTTAGTCCATCTTTCTATTTTTTTAATAACAGTTTTATTGAGACATAATTCACATGTCATAAAATACATCTATGGTTTTTAGTATAGTCACAGAGTAGGCAGTTGCCACTGTAATCAATTTTAGAACACTTTCATTACCTCAAAAGAAACCTCGAACCCTTTAGCAGTCATTTCCCATTCTGCCCAAGTTCCCCATCCAGCCCTAGGAAAACACTAATCCACTTTCTATCTCCATAGATGTACCTATTCCAAACATTAAATGTAAGTGGAATTATGCAATATATGGTGTTTTGTGAACTGGATTTTTTTTTTGAATTTTATTTTTTATACAGCAGGTTCTTATTAGTCATCAATTTTATACACATCAGTGCATACATGTCAATCCCAATCACCCAATTCATCACACCACCACCACCACCACCCCGCCGCTTTCCCTGCTTGGTGTCCATACGTTTGTTCTCTACATCTGTGTCTCAATTTCTGCCCTGCAGAGCGGTTCATCTGTACCATTTTTCTAGGTTCCACATACATGCGTTAACATAAATGCCACATATTCTTAACCCACTCATCAGCTATGGACATTTCTGTTGCTTCACTTTTTGGCTGTTATGAATAATTCTGCTATGAACAGTCACATATAAATTTCCGTGCGGATGTATGTTTTCAATTCTTTGGAGTATTTGCCGAAGAGTGGAATTGCTGGGTCATATAGCAACTCTATGTTTAACTTTTTTGAGAAATTACCAGACTGTTTTGAGAAATTACCAGACTGTTTTTCGAAGTGACTGCACCATTTTACATTCCCACCGACAGTCTGTGAGGGTTCCAATTTCTCCACATCCTCACCAATGCTATTATTGTCTATCTTTTTTATTTTAGCCATCCTAGTGGGTGTGAAGAGGTATTTCACTGTGCTTTTGAGTTGCATTTTTTTTCCTGATGGATAATGATGTCAAGCAGCTTTTCATGTGCATATTGGCTGTTGGTACCTATTTTGAAGACATTTCTATTCAAATCCTTCACCTATGTTTTAATTGGGTTATTTCTCTTTTCACTGTTGACTTGTAAGATTTTTTTTTTTTTTGTAGATACAAGCCCCTTATCAGGTATTTGATTTGCAAATATTTTTTCCTATTCTGTGGGTTGTCTTTTCACTTTCTTGCTCGTGTGCTTTGTTTTTATTTTTTAATTCAAATATACTTGCTTTACTATGTTGTGTTAGTTTCTGGTATACGGCAAAGTGATTCATAGATACATATATTCTTTTTCAGATTCTTTTCCATTATAGGTTATTACAAGATATTAAATATAGTTTCCTGTGCTATACAGTAAGACCTTGTTGTTTACCTATTTTCTATAAAGTACTGTGTACCTATTCATCCCAAGCTCTTAATTTATCTCTCCTCACCACCGCCTTTGGTAACCACGAATTTGTTTTCTATGTCTGTGAGTCTGTTTCTGTTCTGTAAATAAGTTCATTTGTATTATGTTTTTAGATTCCACACATAAGTGATATCAGATGATATTTGTCTTTCTCTGACTTACTTCATTTAGTATGATAATCTCTAGGTCCATCCATGTTGCTGCAAATGGCATTACTATTGCTGGTGTCCTCTGTAGCACAAAAGCTTCTAATTTGGGTGAAGTTTAATTTATCTTTTCTTTCCTTTCACTGCCTATGCTTCTGCGTCATATTTAAGGAACCACGGCCTCATCCAAGGTCACAAAGATGTATATGTACGTCTTCTTCTAAGAATTTTATAGGTTTAGCTCACTGTTAGGTCTTTGGTCCCTGTAGAGTTCATTTTTGTATATGGTGTGAGGTAAGCGTTGAATATCATTCTTGTGCATGTGTATATGCATCACTTACTGAAAAAACTGATTTTCTCCCCCACTGAATCATCTTGGCAACTTTGTCAAAAAAATCAGTTGACAACTAATGGGAGGGCTTATTTCTGGACTCTCAATTCTATTCCATTGATCTCTATGTCTCTAATATTTTTAAAATATTTTTTATTCCGGCATTTGCTTAGAATAAAACATTGGTATATAGAGAAGTATAAGAAGAAATTTAAAGGAAATACCATAAGAACCTGCTGTATAAAAAAATAAATAAAATTCAAAAAAAAAGAAAATTAAAAAAAAAAAAAAGGAAATATCAATCCCCCTGTGGGAGAACAAGCTACTGGTTCCAATTCTCACTCCTCTCTAATGGTTATATACACACATGCCCTTGCCTTATCAAGGTGGGGGAAATGTACTGTGAGTGTGGACCATCTGACCCTGGGCTTGTCCATGCAATTAGCTCTGACTCTTGGGATGTCAGTGAATGTGACATAAGCAGACACTTCAAATGTTCTTGTATAGTTGGTCTTACTTTCTTGCACTTTGGGAATCACATGAAAAGAACATGCCCTGCATAGCCCCAGGTTCCAAATGAACGACAGATGCTTGGAACAATCTTGAACCCGCTCTGTGATTGGGAGCCCAGCCAAGTTTAGCCAGACCCCAGCCAGAACTCAGAGGCTTGGGCAAGAAATAAATGCTTATCACTGTTTCCCACTACAGCATTTGTGGTTGGCTGCTCTGTAGCAATACCTAACTAAAACGCCTACCACTTAGAGATAACCACTCCTATCAGTTTGGTCTTTTGACAGAAAATGAGATTATGAAAAACAATTATATATTTATATATGCATATTTGCACTCCTGTTGTTTTTACTTAACATTTTCCCATAATACCGTGTTTAAAAGTTCTTGATGAACACTCCTTTTACTATCCACCTATTTCAACCTTTAAAAGCCATACATTTCTCTTAACCATTTCTATATTACTTTTATTATTATAAGTAAAAGTACAATGAATTGTGTTTACTTTCCCTCTCTCAGATAAATCTTCCTCTATATTTCACATGTTTTCCAAGGAATGGATTCCTAGAAGTAAAACCTTTAATAAGCACCTTTAACCAGGGTTCAAGGTAGAACCACTGCATCCAGATTTCCATGTTACTACTATTCATATTTTCACCTACACTCTTCAGCTAAACCCAGACTATTTTGCTTCTTAAGAAATACAGGCAAATTTGATTTCACTTTTTGAAAAACCATTTTTGTGAATTCTTCTAGCATGTTCCATTATACTGTCTTTGGACATTTACAATTTATTCTAAAGAAGAGTCGTTCCCACAAAAAACAAACAAAAACAAACATGAAAACAACTATACAAAGCCCTTCCTTTCTTATTTTCCTTTGGGCTTATTTGGAAATAGGGCATGGGACAAAATGTGAGCTCATTTGTTTTTGCTTTTAATATTGGCATAGTTGATAGAGTGTCATATACCTACAGTGATGGTATCCAGGGTACAAGCCAGGTCTAATTTTCTTTATATCTGTAACTGTGCCTGGCATAATGCATAGGTGCATTCAATAAATATTCGTTGAATAAGTGTATGTAAGAAATATAGAAAATGTTAAAACGGCCCTTCAGACCAGAAATTACTGCCCTCACAATGATTAATAACTAGTTTTAAGGCTTCCAGAGTGACAAATATGTTACAACTAAAATTAGATATAGGACTCTAAAGAGCAGACCACATGGCTGATACTATATCTGAAATTTTCTGGGTCCTTCTCAGCAAACAAATGTATCTCTCTCTCTTCCCTCTTCAACCTTCCTTTCCCCAAGGAAAAAAATCACGTTTTTTTTTTTTTTCAGATCATCTAATAACAATTTTTGTTTGTTTGTTAACAGCTTTATTGAGATTCATATACTCAATTAATTCACTCAAACCCCTTTGTAGTTAATATTAAGCAGTATAAAATTTCAGGCTTAATGCCTTAATTCTACTCTATTTTTTTTTAACATCTTTATTGGAGTATAAATGCTTTTCAATGGTGTGTTAGTTTCTGTTTTATAACAAAGTGAATCAGCTATATATATATATATATATACACACACACATATATCCCCATATCTCCTCCCTCTTGCGTCTCCCTCCCACCCTCCCTATCCCACCTCTCTAGGTGGTCACAAAACACTGAGCTGGTCTCCCTGTGCTATGCAGCTGCTTCCCACTAGCTATCGATTTTACATTTGGTAGTGTATATATGTCCATGCCACTCTCTCACTTAGTCCCAGCTTACCCTTCCCCCTCACCATGTCCTCAAGTCCATTCTCTACGTCTGCGTCTTTATTCCTGTCCTGCCCCTAGGTTCTTCAGAGCCTGTTTTTTTTTGTTTTTTTTTTTTAGATTCCATATATATGTGTTTGCATATGGTATTTGTTTTTCTCTTGCTGACTTACTTCACTCTGTAGGACAGTCTCTAGGTCCATCCACCTCACTACAAAGAACTCAATTTAGTTTCTTCTTACGGCTGAGTAATATTCCATTGTATATATGTGCCACATCTTCTTTATCCATTCATCCGATGATGGACACTTAGGTTGCTCCCACGTCTTGGCTATTGTAAATAGAGCTGCAATGAATATTGTGGTACATGACTCATTTTGAATTATGGTTTTCTCAGGGTATATGACCAGTAGTGGGATTGCTGGGTCGTATGGTAGTTCTATTTTTAGTTTTTTAAGGAACTTCCATACTGTTCTCCACAGTGGCTGTATCAATTTACATTCCCACCAACAGTGCAAGAGGGTTCCCTTTTCTCCACACCCTCTCCAGCATTTACTGTTTGTAGATTTTTTGATGATGGCCATTCTGACTGGTGTGAGGTGATACCTCATTGTAGTTTTGATTTGCATTTCTTTACTGGTAAGTGATGTTGACTATCCTTTGATGTGTTTGTTGGCAATCTCTATATCTTATTTGGAGAAATGTCTGTTTAGGTATTCTGCCCATTTTTGGATTGGGTTATTTGTTTATTTGATATTGAGCTGCATGAGCTGCTTATAAATTTTGGAGATTAATCCTTTGTCCGTTGCTTCATTTGCAAATATTTTCTCCCATTCTGTGGGTTGTCTTTTCATCTTGTTTATGGTTTCCTTTGCTGTGCAAAAGCTTTTAAGTTTCATTAGGTCCCATTTGTTTATTTTTGTTTTTATTTCCATTTCTCTAGGAGGTGGGTCAAAAGGGATCTTGCTGTGATTCATGTTGTAGAGTGTTCTGCCTATGTTTTCCTCTAAGAGTTTGATAGTATCTGGCCTTACATTTAGGTCTTTAATCCATTTTGAGTTTATTTTTCTGTATGGTGTTAGGGAGTGTTCTAATTTCATTCTTTTACATGTAGCTGTCCAGTTTTCCCAGCACCACTGACTGAAGAGGCTGTCTTTTCTCCATTGTGTATTCTTGCCTCCTTTATCAAAAATAAGGTGACCATATGTGCGTGGGTTTATCTCTGGGCTTTCTATCCTGTTCCATTGATCTATATTTCTCTTTTTGTGCCAGTACCATACTGTCTTGATTACTGTAGCTTTGGAGTATAGTCTGAAGTCAGGGAGCCTGATTCCTCCAGCTCCATTTTCTTTTTCAAGAATGCTTAAGCTATTCAGGGTCTTTTGTGTTTCCATACAAATTGTGAAATTTTTTGTTCTAGTTCTGGGAAAAATACCATTGTTAGTTTGATAGGGATTGCACTGCATCTGTAGATTGCTTTGGGTAGTGTAGTCATTTTCACACTGTTGATTCTGCCAATCCAAGAACATGGTATATCTCTCCATCTGTTTGTATCATCTTTCTTTCATCAGTGTCCTGTAGTTTTCTGCATACAGGTCTTCTGTCTCGTTAGGTAGGTTTATTCTGAGGTATTTTATTCTTTTTGTTGCAATGGTAAATGGGAGTGTTTCCTTAATTTCTCTTTCAGATTTTTCATCATTAGTGTATAGGAATGCAAGAGACGTCTGTGCATTAATTTTGTATCCTGCTACTTTACCAAATTCATTGATTAGTTCTAGTAGTTTTCTGGTAGCATCTTTAGGATTCCCTATGTATAGTATCACGTCATCTGCAAACAGTGACAACTTTACTTCTTCTTTTCCGATTTGGATTCCTTTTATTTCTTTTTCTTCTCTGATTGCTGTGGCTAAAACTTCCAAAACTGTATTGAATAATAGTGGTGAGAGTGTGCAACCTTGCCTTCTTCCTGATCTTAGAGGAAAGGGTTTCAGTTTTTCAGTAATGAAAACGATGTTGGCTGTGGGTTTGTCATATATGGCCTTTATTATGTTGAGGTAAGTTCCCTCTATGCCCACTTTCTTGAGGGTTTTTATCATAAATGGGTGTTGAATTTTGTCAAAAGCTTTTTCTGCATCTATTGAGATGATCATATGGTTTTTCTCCTTCAGTTTGTTAATATGGTACATCACATTGATTGATTTGCATATATTGAAGAATCCTTGCATTCCTGGGATAAACCCCACTTGATCGTGGTGTATGATCCTTCTAACATGTTGCTGGATTCTGTTTGCTGGTATTTTGTTGAGGATTTGTAAATCTATGCTCATCAGTGACACTGGCCTGTAGTTTTCTTTTTTGCTGACATCTTTCTCTGGTTTTGGTATCAGGGTGATTGTGGCCTCGTAGAATGAGTTTGGGAGTGTTCCTCCCTCTGCAATATTTTGGAAGAGTTTTAGCAGGATAGGTGTTAGCTCTTCTCTAAATGTTGGATAGAATTCACCTGTGAAGCCATCTGGTCCTGGGCTTTTGTTTGTTGGAAGATTTTTAATCACAGTCTCAATTTCAGTGCTTGTGATTGGTCTCTTTATATTTTCTATTTCTTCCTGGTTCAGCCTCAGAAGGTTGTGCTTTTCTAAGAATTTGTCCATTTTTTCCAGGTTGTCCATGTTATTGGCATATAGTTGCCTGCAGTATTCTCTCATGATCCTTTGTATTTCTGCAGTATCAGTTGTTACTTCTTTTTCATTTCTAGTTCTATCGATTTGAGTCTTCTCCCTTTTCTTCTTGATGAGTCTGGCTAATGCTTTATCAATTTTATTTATCTTCTCAAAGAACCAGCTTTTAGTTTTATTGACCTTTGCTACTGTTTCCTTCATTTCTTTTTCATTTATTTCTGATCTGATCTTTATGATTTCTTTCCTTCTACTAACTTTGGGGGTTTTTTGTTCTTCTTTCTCTAATTGCTTTAGGTGTAAGGTTAGGTTGTTTATTGGAGATGTTTCTTGTTTCTTGAGGTAGGACTGTATTGCTATACACTTCCCTCTTAGAACTGCTTTTGCTGCATCCCATAGGTTTTGAGTCATCGTGTTTTCATTGTCATGTGTCTAGGTATTTTGTGATTTCCTCTTTGATTTCTTCAGTGATCTCTTGGTTCTTTAGTAGCGTATTGTTTAGCCCCCATGTGTTTCTATTTTTTACAGTTTTCTTCCTGTAATTGATATCTAGTCTCATAGCGTTGTGGTCGGGAAAGATTCTTGATACGATTTCAATTTTCTTAAATTCACCAAGACTTGATTTGTGACCCAAGATATGATCTATCCTGAAGAACGTTCCATGAGCACTTGAGAAGAAAGTGTATTCTGTTGTTTTTGGATGGAATGTCCTATAAATATCAATTAAGTCGATCTTGTTTAATTAATCATTTAAAGCTTGTGTTTCCTTATTTATTTTCATTTTGGATGATCTGTTCATTGGACATAAATATCAATAAAGTCCATCTCGTTTAATGTATCATTTAAAGCTTGTGTTTCCTTATTTATTTTCATTTTGGATGATCTGTCCATCAGATGATCTGTCCATTGGGGTGTTAAAGTCCCCTACTATACTGTCGATTTCCACTTTTATGTCTCTTAGTATTTGCCTTATGTACTGAGGTGCTCCTATGTTGGGTGCATAAATATTTACAATTGTTATATCTTCTTCTTGGATTGATCCCTTGATCATTATGTAGTGTCCTTCTTTGTCTCTTGTAATAGCCTTTGTTTTGAAGTCTATTTTGTCTGATATGAGAGTTGCTACTCCAGCTTTCTTTTGCTTTCCATTTGCATGGAATATCTTTTTCCATCCTCTCACTTTCAGTCTGTATGTTTCCCTAGGTCTCAAGTGGGTCTCTTGTAGACAGCATATATATGGGTCTTGTTTTTGTATCCATTCAGCCAGTCTATGTCTTTTGGTTGGAGCATTTAATCCATTTACATTTAAGGTAGTTATAGATATGTATGTTCCTATTACCATTTTCTTAATTGATTTGGGTTTGTTATTGTAGGTCTTTTCCTCCTCTTGTGTTTCCTGCCTAGAGAAGTTCCTTCAACATTTGTTGTAAAGCTGGTTTGGTGGTGCTGAATTCCCTTAGCTTTTGCTTGTCTGTAAAGCTTTTAATTTCTCTGTCGAATCTGAATGATATCCTTGCTGGGTAGAATAATCTTGTTTGTAGGTTTTCCCCTTTCATCAGTTTAAGTATATTCTGCCACTCCCTTCTGGCTTGCAGAGTTTCTGCTGAAAGATCAGCTGTTAACCTTATGGGGATTCCCTTGTATGTTATTTGCTTTTCCCTTGCTGCTTTTAATATTTTTTCTTTGTATTTAATGTTTGATAGTTTGATTAATATGTGTCTTGGCGTGTTTCTCTTTGGATTTTTCCTGTATGGGACTCTCTATGCTTCCTGGACTTGACTGAATGTTTCCTTTCCCATATTAGGGAAGTTTTCAACTATAATCTCTACAAATATTTTCTCAGTCCCTTTCTTTTTCTCTTCTTCTTCTGGGACCCCGATAATTCAAATGTTGGTGCATTTAATGTTGTCCCAGAGGTCTCTGAGACTGTCCTCAATTCTTTTCATTCTTTTTTCTTTATTCTGCTCTGTGGTAGTTATTGCCACTATTTTATCTTCCAGGTCACTTATCCATTCTTTTGCCTCAGTTATTCTACTATTGATTCCTTCTAAAGAATTCTTAATTTCATTTATTGTGTTGTTCATCATTGATTGTTTGCTCTTTAGTTCTTCTAGGTCCTTTTTAAATGTTTCTTGTATTTTCTCCATTCTATTTCCGAGATTTTGGATCATCTTTACTATCATTACTCTGAATTGTTTTTCAGGTAGACTGCCTATTTCCTCTTCATTTGTTTGGTCTGGTGGGTTTTTACCTTGCTCTTTCATCTGCTGCATATTTCTCTGTCTTCTCATTTTGCTTAACTTACTGCATTTGGGGTCTCCTTTTTGCAGGCTGCAGGTTTGTAGTTCCTGTTGTTTTTGGTGTCTGCCTCCAGTGGGTAAGGTTGGTTTAGTGGGTTGTGTAGGCTTCCTGGTGGAGGGGACTGGTGCCTGTGTTCTGGTGGATGAGGCTTGTCTTTGTGGTGGGCAGGACCATGTCTGGTGGTGTGTTTTGGGGTGTCTGTGACCTTATTATGATCTTAGGCAGCCTCTCTGCTAATGGGTGGGGTTGTGTGCCTGCCTTGCTAGTTGTTTGGCATAGGGTGTCCAGCACTGTAGCTTGCTGGTCGTTGAGTGGAGGTGGGTCTTAGCGTTGAGATGGGAGATCTCTGGGAGAGCTTTTGCTGTTTGATATTACGTGGAGTCAGGAGGTCTCTGGTGGACTAATGTCCTGAACTCGGCTCTCCCACCTCAGAGGCTCAGGCTTGACACCCGGCCGGAGCACCAAGACCCTGTCAGCCACACGGCCAGGTACGTGGGGAGTTTCTTGCCTTTGGGGAAGTCTGAGGTCTTCTGCCAGCATTCAGTAGGTGTTCTGTAGGAGTTCTTCCACATGTAGATGTATTTCTGATGTATTTGTGGGGAGGAAGGTGATTTCCACGTCTTACTCCTCTGCCATCTTGAAGGTCTCTCTCATCTAATAACAAATGATCTGGTTCCTTTTTGGCAACTGCAAAAACAATTACCTTGGGGATCCCAATGGCTGTCCTTGCACATGACATTCACTGACTTGCAGGACATCTCATTGAGGGTCCCAGTCATTTGTCATCTTGCAAACTGAAGCCCTTATCTCACCTGGCCATCACCTCTCTGCATCTCCTCTGTGGGGACCTAGGCCCCTCGGTTCCTACTTGTGCAGTGGCTTCGAAGGGCCTGCCGTCACTCACCGTCTTGGGCTAAGCCTGGAGGTCCCCTTTCAAAGGCAAAGACTCCCACCTGGCTCAGACACTTGATACATTAAGTGCCACTCTTGTCTATTCACACCCGGGCAACATTTTTTTTAAAAAGTCAGCTTTGCAAGTCAGTGGGCTGGAGACTCCCCAGACAGAAATGGAACAAAGGACAGGAAAACCCAGCTAGGTTTACTTAAATTGAAGGTACTGAGGAGAGGACAGCTGAGGTGCTACACTGGGAACCGGGAGATGACAGAAAAGGGAAGGTCCCAGGGTGCACGCAGACTGACATGGCCACCATCACAATTTGTTCAGGGCGCGTCCAGGCTACAGATGCCAGCAACTGATGGCACCCGGAAACTCCTTCTCCCTCCTCTGCCCCCTCCCATGGCCCACACCCATTTATCTGAGGGCGCAGGACCTGCTAACACAGCAGAGAAGGGTTAATGCATCCCCAGAAAACTGAGAATTGCTGCTCAGCTTGTAGGGAATAGTGGATGCCCCGTTTTTCTGTCAAATCATGTGCCTGGTATTGTGTAAGTAACAGAGGCGCTATACATACTCTAGTTGACTGAAGCACGTAAAGAAAATAGAAACGCAGTGCTGGAAAGTGCCCAGAGAAAACTTGATTACCTTGTCACCCAGGAGCAAACGTTCATTTCAACTCCTGAATAGAACAAAGCATCTTGAAAGAGAATGAAAATGCAGATGAGACAGTTATCAGATAGTGGCTATCAGGACAAGAGAGATCCTTCACTTGACAGCAGTTTAGTCCTCGGGAGTTTCAGTTAAGGCTCGTCCAGAATTGCCCGCTCACAAATGCTCCTTGATATTTGCTTGGAGTAGCCCTGCTGCCATCCCATCGTCAAGGAAACTGGCTGTGAGTTTTTAACCATTACAGCTGCGATGATGAAACAGTGAAGGAGATCCGTCTCTAAGTCAAAAAGTGCACCCAGAGATAAGGTTCACTTTCAATGCCCTGCGGCTGCTTCTGATGACATGGCACTGCACTGCTCAGTAAGTGGGGATCCAAGGCTGATTCATCTCAGAGTGAGTGAGCAAGTGTCTCTGTCTCTCTAATAATACCCTGGGCTCCACCTCCTAATAATTTCATTACATGGTGGGGGCGGAGGGGGGATAGGAAAAGTGACAGAGAATGATTTATAAATATATGGCAAACTTTTAAATAAAGAAAAGGGGAAAGCAAAACCCCCTGAGACTCTATTACTAGCAGGGACAGAACTAATACTGGTGCTATGGACATGGTATCAGGCAGGTCATATAGACTCTGGGTGTAGCATTCTATTCCTGTGTGTTGGCTAAGTAACTGAGGTGTGCAAATCCGTGCGAAGGTGAGTCACATTAAAATAACACCTACAGTTTTTGTTGATGCTTGTGTAAGAGGCTTGTTTCCCACCGTTGCAGATACTTTAGGGATTAAAATGAGAACAGGCGTTCTGCCAAGATTTCTGAGGAAATATGTGAATTTAGAAAATAGGGTACAGGATATAATAAAATATCTCAATATTTTGAGGAAGTTTCAGTTAATTGAGAAAGCTACAAATTAAGAAACAAAAACAACAAAGAAGGAGATGATTGCACTGCCTCTAACTGAAGGCATTCTGCTTTTTGTTTCTTCTGGGGGTTCTAGGATTTTCAAGGATTTTCTAGGATTTGTATATAAAATGTACAAAAACTTGCTGAAATATCTCACTTGGTTTTATGTTCACTAATTCAATTTTCACCCAAAGCAATGTAAACATATTTCCATGTATACAGAAGAAATGGATGGAATGAAAAAGAAAAAAGGAGAAAGGAAGACAAAGAAAAATCAGAATCTCTTATTAATCTATTAGCCTAAAATTCATCAACACATGTAAAATGACTGCTTTTATTATATTGATTACTGTATTTGATACCCAATTTAATGAATTATCAGGCCGAAAATTCCATTACCTGGTACAACGTCTACTTCTTGTAAAAGGGTATGCCCTCTTTCACAGTTATTGCAAACTATGTTAATGTATGTAGCTATTGGTTCAAAGTTTGCGTTTCAAACATAAGAAAGTTTTGGAATACAAATCACCTCATTTGTTTTCATTACTTGAAATGCTGCTTGGGGAAATTTTTAGGCAAGTTACCAAAAGTATTACACCTCCCCCCAAACAGACCAGGCTTGTAACATGTTCCCAGCCTGCCGTGCTCTCATCTAACTTGTCCCTATGCTAGGTTTTACCCTAAAGAGCTTGACATGTTAAGCGTTGTGTGTTAATTTGCCTTTACTCTGTATAGGGCCAGGCATATGCAGCACCTGCCCTGCACCTGACACTGTGCTAGGTGCTGATGGATGTGGTCCTGGCTTTCTGCTACTGAGTACAGTCGTGGGAAACAGGAGCACCGCAGGAGACAGGTAAGCCCGGGAAAGGGGGTGGGTTTGGGGAAGGGAACGCATGGATGTGGGATGACAGTGCACCACGTGCAATTCGCTAGAAGACATCCAACCACTGGGAGATTTGCAGCAAACTCCTTCTGCCAGCAGTTTCCAAATACTCAGGGTGGCAGCACCTTTTCTGCCTTGGCTAAAGAGTGTTTATGACTGTGGCAACAATTTGAATCCCTGAGTTACATTTTAGGACTATTTCAGAAAATTAATCAGAAGTTCCGTAGCAGGAAAAAAAAAAGTTGCCTGCCTTACATATGGTCCTTATTACTCACTTGTGTTTTTAGGAGTGTGTAGATTTCTCATTTGGGGGTAAGGCAACATATCTAGCTACCTAGCTAAACATGTCATTTGCATTTTACACCTTGGGTTATTTATTTATTCTTCATCCCCCAAGAGATAGGTTTTATTGCTGATTACACTGTACAGGAAAAAAAAGAAAAGAAAAGAAAAGACGAAGTAAAAAGTAAACTCTACTTTTAAGGGCTTAACAGACCATGAATCCTCTCAGTTGCTTTTCAATTTCTGTGCACTGAGATTGAGTTTGAATTCACTGTCACCACAGTTGACTCAAAAAGTTTCTTTAAAAAGGGTAAACTCAACTTTGGTTATAAAAAACAAATGTACCGGGCAGCAAAATATGTGGGAAAGAGAGTGGGGAAAATATTATCTGAACTTCAGTAGAATCTGATGAATTCTCAGGAACACTGGGGAAATTTGTCGCCAATTGTCAGGACTTCACCCAACTTTCTAGAAACATCTGTAGTGCAAGAGATGGTGCTCCGGTTTCCTCTAAATTTCAAAGAATATAACACCTACTAGAAGCCAGATTCTCAGAGAGTGCTCGAGAAATTTTAGATTGACTCAGCGAAATGTCACACGAACAGGTAGCCCATGGGCTCTCTAAGACACTGAGCGTGCATTTTTTTTTTTTCCTTTTCTTTTTTTGGCTGCATTGGGTCTTCGTTGCTGCACGCGGGCTTTCTCTAGTTGTGGGGAGCAGGGCTACTCTTCTTCGCGGTGCGCGGGCTTCTCATTGCAGTGGCTTCTCTTTGTTGCAAAGCACAGGTCCTAGGCACGCAGACTTCAGTAGTTGTGGCCCGCGGGCTCAGTAGTTGTGGCTTGTAGGCTCAGTAGTTGTGGCTCGTGGGCTCTAGAGCGCAGGCTCAGTAGTTGTGGCGCACAGGCTTAGTTGCTCCACGGCACGTGGGATCTTCCCGGACCAGGGCTCGAATCAATGTCTCCTGCACTGGCAGGCGGATTCTTAACCCCTGAGCCACCAGGGAAGCCTGAGCGTGCATTTCTGACAATCGTAAGTAGGAAACCCATGTTTGCTGCATTCTGCTGAATCTGAATCTTATTTTAACAATGTAACGGTTTTCTGCTGGATTTTAATTGGTAGCCATGAAAAGAATGCATTGAACATGTCATTCTGATATATTTTTAAGGTAGTGAAATAGCCTATTGCACAATGAAATATTACCCAGTTGACATCTATATAGCAGTATATCTTTGGATTAAAGAGATGACCCCAAGAGATTCAAGTTGTTTTTCCAGTAAGGGTGATTGCTATGCCTGGAACCAGAAATATTAAGGCGACATGAGCAAAGGCTGAAGGTGCTTTCAGGGAACAAGCACAGCAAACAGAATTATAGAAAATACGGGATCAACTGTCAAAACTCCAGTAATACCCAGCCTTGTATGGAATTTATCTGGCCCACAAAAAATTGTCATTTTTGGTAAAATTTATACTCCCACTTGAGTATCTTATGTTACTTATAAGACAATCATTTTTCATTCCAACCTATCATCCTGTTTAAGAGAAAATATCACAATAAGATGGGGAAAAACAGTGTATGGCTGTTTTATGGCCAAATAATTAATCATCAAAAAATTTTTGAATGATTAAATTTGAAAAATAATTCTATTTTCAACAGCTATAAAATCAGAACACATAACAAATTCTAGGGGAGACTGCTTGGTTGTATAAAATATTCAATTATCTCCCCACTGAGACATTCAATAGTTTATTACTTCAACAATTTAATTGCAAAGGATAGACATTTATTATTTTTACACGTATGGTTATAACTTACTACTTACTCTGCCAGGCAGTAAAAGTCACTCCGGAATATCAATGTTACATTTTTTTCTGACCTAGAATTCTTCCTGTTAATGATGATTACTGCCAAGTTAGAACACATGTGATATTATTTCCGGAAATGCTGACATTTCAAAGACATCACCTTCTAAACTTGAAGAGGAAGCTATCTTTGTTGTCTGTTAAGGATTTTTAATTTTTGCTTCTCAGGCTCACTAAATTACTAATGCTTCCCTTTAATTCCTTAACATTCTCACTTATTGAAACCTTTAAAAATACTAGAATACTTGCTTTTATTGTCACTGTTGTTTTAAAAATTCTTTTTCTACACGGTGTGAAATCATCAGAGAGAAAGAAACAGGATTATTCTTATCAAAAGCGGCATAACTCCGATTAGTAGTACTTAAGTTTATTTGAAAAAGGAATTAAATGCTTTGTATGCTGTTTCTGTTTTCTATGTTGTGACATTTTACTAATTTCATTAGCAAGTTAAGCAGTGATAATAGTAAGTTAAGTCATAAAAGTGAAGAAAGCATGGTTTTTGTACTTCCTGAACGTATCCATTTAGCCAAGTTCTATCTTCTGTGGTTCTACCAGAATTATGTTTGGAAAACACCAAACCATTTAAATAAATCTTTAAATTGAAAATCATGTCATTTAAATTAGTATAGAACAAAGGTTTTATGGTTGGAAGATCTGAGATTGGGTCTATGCTCCATGATTTACCAGACACGAGATTTTTGGCAAATTATTTAACTTTTTAGACACCTTTTCACCATTGTAAATTGGATAATAATCACACACCATTTCACTGGTGGGGAGGCGCCGGAGGTAGCTCATGAGAGAAAACAGGAAGAACTGCTTTGTAAAAGCGAGGGCAGCACACAGCAGGTGGAATGTTATTTTTGTTCTTTAAGTTCATAGGAAAAATGCCTTTTGAAATTTTCGGAGGAAACACTCAAGATTTCTAACCTACAATTCCCAACAAGAGATCCTCCACTCTTTTCTTTCACATGTAAAAACAAGTTGCTGAAATGACCTAACCACTTTTTCAGATGGCCACACTTGAGTTATGCTAACTTTTCTACTCTAGATTCCTTTTCATTGTCCGCTTATTTCAAATAAATAGAAATATTGTTTTTATCTTCTCCAGGCCTATAACTATGTTTTCATTTTCTTTTATAGTCTGTTCCTTTCTGGCTTCATCAAAAAATTCAGCCTCTTCACAGTTCAAAGTACCACACACATTCTAGGTTTGTGATACAAAGTTTCTCTTTCCCACATTAAAACTGTTTTAGATTTAAGTTTCTTGCCATGTTGGCTCATATTTAAATACTTACTAATGAAACTGGCAATGGTATTTACTTTCAATTTGATTAACTCTGCCTAGAACTTTTACTGTTCAAAGATCTGCTCTGGTCTCCCGCTGAATAGCAATCCTCTCCTATTTTCTTTCTTCTCTTCTGGCTTTGTATGGCTGTGTGCAAGGCCACCAGAGATGCCTTTCCTCACTTGTGTGTGTGTCAAGAACTCTAGTCCATCATTTAGGACTCGATTCAGAAGTCCCTTTGCTCCTACTGTGCCCCATAAACATCTTTATGGGAGCAGCTTTTGGACTGGAATTACAATTATCGAGTTACACTTCATTCTGCCCCTCAGATTACGGATCCACACTGGCAAGACAAAGCCTAAGATTTTTTCATATTGGTATTTCTAACACGTAACAGAAAGTTCATAAATGTTCGTTAAATGGCAAAATGACTACATTTTTCTTTAGAAAGGAGCTGCCAGTTTTTCTTTAAAATGGCAACAGGTGGCAATTTGGATTTTTGTCTCTGTTTTCTGCAGGATGTGATCATCATGGCACCTGCATCACTGATTCTTTTGGCGGCCACAGTGATACTGCAAGTAGACTTACTTCCTGATAAAAAATGTAAGCACCGTCTATTAAATTCAATATTTCTTTTTTTGAGAAAAAGTACATTACAAAAAGGATAGCATTATTTTCTCCTAAATAATACTTAACTAGGAAATGATCATTTTTAAAAAAGGGATGGAACATTTATTCTTATCAGAATGCAAACTCTTTAAACCTGCTATATTTTAAGAAAGCAAAGTCGGCTGAAATGCACACTTTATGCTGCAGTTTACCCACACTTCATATTCCAAGTGTGGGTAAACGGGCACTCAGAATAATGCTGCAGCTGATGGCCGTATTTGGAACGTCTTCCCAGGCAAGGGAACGGTTCCAAGTCCTCACAACCAAAGAAGAAGAAGCTTCCAGTACGTTTGCTTCAGAAACTTGTTGATCAATGGGTTTAAGAAAAAAAGAACTGTCACATGGTTCCCCCATCAGCACTGTCTAAGAGACCTGCTATGACCACGACAATCTTCTGTATCTGCACTGTCCAGTGATAAGTGACTATCGAGCACTTGAAATATGGCTCATGCAACGAAGACAATGAACATTTGAGTTTATTTAAATTAAATAGCCACATGTGGCCAGTGGCTACCATAATGGGCAGTGCAGTACAGAGCCTCAGAATACTGTATGTGGCAGGTGTGGAAGCAGAGTTGGGGAAGGCTACTGAATATTAAAGGTCAGTGGAAACATCCTCACATGTAGTAAATTAATCAAAGGAGGTTTCATAATTGTACAATATTGTAATTTTAGCAAAAATTATAAAGTCGTATAAACATATGCCCAAGAAAAAAGATAATGAATGTATCACATGTTAATGTCACTCTCGGTGATAGAAGTGTGGGTAAATTTTCCTTTTCGTTTTTGATCATTTGTGCTTTCCAAGATTTCTAAGAAGAACAGGCATTGATTTTGTAATTTAAATGAAATCTTTTATTTTGTGAAAGCTTTTATTTTCAAGGCAACATTAGAGAGCGGTTCATTAACGGGGGGAATAGAACACTTTTCTTTCTATAAATGCCTATCTGAGTAATTTTGCTCACAAGTTTTTTTGACCTTGAATAATAAGAAATAAATCCATTTAACATCATGAACCAGTACATATGCAAATATGTGAGTACACTTATATAACAGAAACAAGAGGTTCACGAAACAGTACTTCTTATATATTTGATACACCTGGTATTTTCTATTCTATTTTCTTCCATGTCATTAAACACATTGCTACCCACAAACTAATACATTATTGTAGTCCATTAATGGATAATGACCCTTTGAAAATTATGCTTGTATTGAGTAATGATGTAGTAAAATATTCAGATTTCAATAAAATACCTATAGATGTTATAGGTAAATACCTGGGCAAAGTAAAAAAAAAAAAAATGAGTTAAAAACAGTTCTAAGGAAACTTTTCCCAAGATTATTTCAGGCTACATTCTGATAGCCATAATAAAATACTATACTACACAACAAAATACTTAACAACTTTAAAATGTTATGTATAATTAAACATTGTGTGGCTTTTTTCTTTTGATCTACAGTTTTACTTCTCCCACCCGTCAATTTCACCATTAAAGCTATCAATTTAGCTCAAGTTCTTTTACGCTGGGAACCAAATACTGATCAAGAACAAAGAAATGTCCAGCTAGGGTATCACGTGAAAATAAATGCTCCACAAGAAGAAGATGTAAGTGTTTATTCTGACGGCAATCCTTATTTAAATTTTAATTTTGATTGCATCTTCCTTATCAAAGGAATTTTAACTAAAAAAATAGAAAACCACTAAAGGGCTTTTTGTTATATTCCCAGTAGAGCAATGTCTCTATTGAAATGACTGAGAACTAGTGCCACACCTGCATTAAACAGCAGCTCGGAACATTTCAACTTTGGGACAATTCTTCCACTTAAAAATCAAGTTTAGTAACTTCTGAGGTACAATGGTTCAGATATTGGTTTTATACAATTTCCTCTAAAATAGCCAAAAGAACAGAAAAGCCGAATAAAAGAGGAGGAGGGCAGGGTACCTAATCGAAGAGGCCAAGTTCGAATCCCAGTTCGGCCACTTCCTGACTTTAGAATCGCGGACCAGTCACTTAACCTCTCAGAGCCCCAACTTCACTGCAGACATACATTAAAGCACCAGATCCCTAGTAGATGCTCAATAAAATTAAACAAATTAAATTCCAGTCAATATGGAATTCTAGAGAATTTTCTGTCAAAAGTTACCTCTGGTGAGGAGACTGGAACTAGAGGTGGTGGTCAAAGGAAACTGGAGCCTTCATTGTAACATTTTGTTTGTTTTTATAAGAAGCATTTATTCAGGTATCCTTGAAGAATTAATTTTTATATTTTTATTATGTATTTTTAAAACATGTACACATCTCGAACTGGGTAATTTATTTATTCATTTTTTTTTTTTTTAAAGGAATTCTTTTTAAATTTATTTATTTATTTATTTATTTTTAGCCGTGTTGGGTCTTCGTTTCTGTGCGAGGGCCTTCTCTAGTTGTGACAAGCGGGGGCCACTCTTCATCGCGGTGCGCGGGCCTCTCACTGTCGCGGCCTCTCTTGTTGCGGAGCACAGGCTCCAGACGCGCAGGCTCAGCAGCTGTGGCTCACGGGCCTAGTTGCTCCGCGGCATGTGGGATCTTCCCAGACCAGGGCTCGAACCCGTGTCCCCTGCATTGGCAGGCAGATTCTCAACCACTGCGCCACCAGGGAAGCCCTATTTATTCATTTTTAAAACCACTTTATTTTGATATAACTGACCTGTAAAAAGCTGCACCTATTTAATGTCTACAACTTGATGAGTTTAGGGATAAGGACATAACCTTGAAACAGTGGGTTTAATTTTTTCTAGCAAAACGATTTCATTGCATTCTGTTTACGTGTCATTTTAAAAGTGGAAGAAAACGCCTAGTTGATTAAAATAGTTCTCTCAGGGCCACTTCCCCTTTGCATATCGTGACTTGTGGGTCTTATTTTTAGTACGAAACCAGGAACACTGAGAGCAGACGCATAACCATCCTTCATAAAGGCTTCTCAGCAAGTGTGCAGACGGTCCCGTGGAACGACCGCTCCCTCCAGCCAAGCAGCTGGGTTTCCGCGGAGCTTAAAGCCCCACCAGGTAAGGCAGGCCGCTAAGAGCCCAGTTTTATATTTCAAGCTTTGTAAACACAGGGAAGTCAGAAAACAAACACACCTCAGTTTCCTCTTCTTTTGTTAGTCACCAGTTCCTGCCCGGTGTTCTTTTACCTCATCGACACCCTCACCAAGACCATGATCACTTCTCAGTGTCATGACCCAGCCAACTGTGTCTGGCACGTCCCTGCCAGCACTGCGGATATTTCTCACTCCCCAGCTCAAAAGACAGAGGGTCATAAACAAAATCTGGGCCAATCAGGTCTCTCATAATTGGGTTCCAGGACATCTTTCCAACCACTCCCTACGTGATTCCTCCGCTTCTCAGATGGATTTCCAGGCATGACCCCTACACACCGGCACAGTCCTGCCTCGGAGCCCTCGCTTTCCTGGGCTCACTTGACTGCTTTTCTGAATCCTTCCTATACTTCATAGCCCAAATCAAATCGTACCTGCTCTGTGAAGCCCTTTTTGATGTTCCCCAATCACCACCCTTTCTAAAGAAACAAGCAGAAGCTGTCATGGCAATGTCTTGTTCTTTTTTTTTTTTTTTTTTTAATTTTTATTGGAGGATAGTTAATTTACGCTGTTGTGTTACTTTCCGGTGTACAACAAAGTGAATGAGTTATACATATACATATATCCACTCTTTTAAAAAATCTTTTTGACCATCTAGGGTCTCCTGGGACCTCAATTGTGAATTTAACTTGCACGACGAACACCAAGGCAAATAATTACACACACTTACGGCCGTACCAAGTTTCTCTTCACTGCACCTGGCTTGTTGGCAAGGGTGCCCCTGAGGACACGCAGTATTTTCTCTACTATAGGTTAGTATCTGTTTTCACTTTCGCGAGTGGGTTGTTTCCTCCAGCCTTAAAAACTTATGAGTGTTCCAATTCAGGTATGGCTCTTGGACTGAAGAATGCCAAGAATACAGCAAAGACACCTTGCAGAGGAATATCGCCTGCTGGTTTCCCAGGACTTTTATCAATAGCAAAGGGCGTGACTCGCTTGCAGTGTATGTTAACGGCTCAAGCGAGGAAGCTGCGATCAAGCCTTTCGATGAGCTCTTTGCCCTTCATGCCATTGGTAAGATGGGCTTGACTCAAAGCCAAAATAACCGAATCGCAGAATCTCAGCACTGGGAGGGGTTATAAGGATCACCTTGTTTAGCTACTTGTCTGATGCTAAGTGACCATCTGCCCGCTGCTTAAGAACCACAGGGTCAAGGTTTCTCAGCCTCCGCGCTCCTGATACATTTGGCGAAAGAACTCTGTGTGGGGGCTATCCTGTGCCTTACCAGGTGTTCAGTAGCAGCCCTGGTCTCCACCTACGAGATGCCAGTAGCACCTCCTCCCCGCCAAGTTGTGACAATAACAACGTCCCCTAGGGGATAAAATCTCCCCTCATTGAGGATCACCGCTCCAGGGAAAGTAAACTCACTGCTGAAAGAACCCCATATCATCTCTCAGCAGCTCTGGATGCTTTGGTAACATTTCTGCCCATGGGTCCTGTGATGGGCTGGTGCCACCCCCAAACAGGTCTGATTCTTTTCCCCACAAGATGGTCCCTCAGCTATCCAAAGGCAGCCAGCCAGGTTTCCCATCCTGAGATCTCTCTTCCCTGGGCTACCAGCCCCCAATTTCTCATGCATTCCTCTTATGACCCTCTACCCTTCTGGACTTTCTCCTCTGGGTGTTCTTGAGTTAGAGTGTCCCCCTTACCATGTGATTCTCAGATCTAAGCATATTATTTAAGCTTTCACTTGCTCAGTTCTCAAAACTAGAGACCTTCTCCTTCATCCGAGATACTTGTATTAATGCAGCTCACCAGGAGCCTGTCACATAACGTTTCTGGTTCTGAACGTTCAAGGTCTCAGTGGCGGCCTGCTTATCAGCGTGGGCTGTGGAGCCAGGCTGCCAGGACTTGGATCCTGGCTCCTCCACTGACTTGCTGAGTGACCTTACACAAGCTGGTCACTTCTCTGGGCCTCAGTCTTTTTATCTGAAATATGGGGAGAAATCAATACTTCCTACAAGGTCTTTGTGACAATTAAGTATGTTAATAATTATAAAGTGCTTAGAAGAGTGCCTGGCCTAAGTGCCCAATAAATACGCAAAATGTTATTATTCAAAGGACATGGTTTGGCATGTGACATCTATATCTGTTTCTATGTTTCTATCATCTATATGTGTATCAAACGGAGTATAACTTTGTTTAAAGAATCACAGCACTTGCTAAAGAGGTTATATAATTCTCTTCAATAGAGTATTACTTAGATGACCTAAAAATATCACTTTCATGAAAATAGGTAATAAAAAATGCTGAGGGGGACCTGAGAAACAATGATATTAAGATGCCAGTGGACACAGCCTGGGACAGACCATGGGCATTTTCTTGTGTGCTATTCCTTTTATTGAGACCAATTTCTCAGATTACTAAAAGAAATAAATGCTCTTTTGATGAAAAATTTTTTGGCTTAGGGGATGGTAGGCTCTGGAGCCAGTGGGCCCCATTCTTAGCTCGTCCCTATGACTCAGTAACTGTGAGATCTAAGACACATAACTTAAGACAAGGCCACTCACTTAGAAATAATTTCTATCCACATCAAGTGGCCATAAAACAATCATGTGAGATCTCAGGGGGAAGAACTGTGGAGTTATATGTAAAGACAAGTTTAGCCCAATCCGTTCTTCTTCTGTAAGAGAAAACTAAATCCTCACAACAAACCAAAACAAGATACACAAAACAAAATGAAATAAAAACTGAGGCCCAGAAAGAGGAAATAATCAGTCCAGCCACACACCTGCTTCGTAGAGCAGGGCTTCGTGGAGGCTCCAGGGCATTTTCTCTCCAGGATCAGGTTTACCCTCAGATCAGTCCAACTCGAGAAGTAAAAATGGATGGTGGGCTGGGTCTTGCAGTAAGCTGAAGGAAAAGGCATTTAACCATTCGATGCCGTTTGAAGTAGGAATCCTTGAGGTTTATGGGAGAGATCTCTCCTTTAGCACCACAAGATGGGAGTCAGATGTGAGCCGCTGGAGACCTATGACTTGCAGATTCGTTGATTAAATCCTGGTGTACAGTACTCGAGAAGACGTAGCTTAGAGATGCCTTGAGAAATGTGGGTGGATTAAATTTATCAATCGTGATCACCGACCTCTCGGTTCTTTAACCTAGATCGAGTAAATCCTCCAGCAAAAGTCACAGCAGAGATTGAAGGAACCTGTCTCTCTATCCAGTGGGAGAAACCAGTTTCTGCTTTTCCGGTCCACTGCTTTGATTACGAAGTGAAAATTTACAACACAAGGAAGGGGTATTTTCAGGTAATGCTTCAGCTCATTCTGATATTTGATGATAGATTTCTTTTAGAGACATTTAAAAAATTATCGTCAGTGACTGCGCTGGTTACACCTTGGAATTAACAAGGTCAAAGGTAGTCTAATCTACATCTACCTGGGTTTTATGAAAATAAATCAAACCTTACTGCCTTTTTGTCTTGAAAGGATCTATTACTTCTGGTTGAAAATAATGCAACAGATCAGGTAAAAGTTCATTAGCACTACTGTTGGTGAAATGGTGCAGCTGCTACGGAAAGCAGTACGGGGATTTCTCAAAAATTAAAAATAGAATTATCATATGACCCAAGCTTTCTACTTGTGGGTACATATCCAAACGAATTGAAAGCAGGGTCTCAAAGATCTTTGTCCATCCGTGTTCATAGCAACATTATTCACAATAGCCAGAAGAAGGAAGCAACCCAAGTGTCCATCGACAGAGGAATGGATAAACAAAATGTGGTCTATCCATACAATGCAATATTGTTAGCCTTAAAAAGAAAGACAATCCTGACATGTACTGTATCATGGATGGACCTTGAGAACGTTATGCTAAGTGAAATAAGCCAGTCACTAAAAGACAAATATTGTATGAATCCACTTATATGAGGTACCTAGAGCAGTCAAATTCATCAAGACAATGGTGGGACAATGGTGCTTTGAGGGGCTGGGGTGAGGGGGGAATGGGGAGTTTTTAACAAGTAGTTTCAGTTTTGCAAGATGAAAAGAGTGCTGGAGATGGGCTGCACAATGTGAATGTACTTTACTACTGAATCATGCACTTAAAAATGGTTAAGATAGTAACTTTTGTGTCATGTGCATTTTACCACAACTTAAAAAAAACCCTGCCTCCTTAGCCCTAATGGACAAAAAGTTCAAGGGGAAAGGAACTGAATTAAAGTCAATATTTACTGAGCATCAGCTATGCATTATGCTTTATTATCCTCACAGTTACTCTATTATGTAACGATCATTTTCATTTTACAGGAAAGTGAGGCACAGAGAGATTAAGTAAGTTGCCCAAAGTCACAAAGCAAGAATACAATAGAAGTCAGGATTCAAACTTCTGCCTTACAAATTCAATTCAATTCAATTCAATTCAATTCGGGTTAATAAATATTTACGAGCCGGCTTCTCTGTGGGATATACAGAGATAAATAGGTACTGTTTCTGCTATCAAGGGGCCTGGTCTACTGGATGCACTCACTCAGCCTCAGAGCTGCCTGACCATCGTAAATGTCAACGTGGATACAAAGGAGGGAGTGGACAAAGCAAGCTGCCAGGGCCTCCACCCAGGGGAGGGGAATTGAACGGACTCTTGAAGGATGAATAGAAACTTGCCTAGTGGGAGAAGCAGAGAAGGACTTTTTTTAGCCAGCACTTCCCCATGTATTTAAGCTCACATGGTGAAAGACTGGCTTTCTTTTTTAAATTTCTAATCCACCCTACATTGGTACTTCTGTAAAATACAATAAAAATGATTTGCTAGAAAAAATCGCATATAGCCAAAGACAAGCCCAGTGATCCTGGGCTTGGACGCCATGGCAATGCCAGGTTGCTATGAAAGCTCCCAAATTGTTGTCTCCATTTCTGTATTTATCTTCTCAAGGATCAGCAATAAACAGCTCCTGACTCACACCAGTCCTCCAACCACCCTTGGAGTGGCAGGGGTTCTAGGCAGAAGGAGCAACTCCACAGCATGAGTGAGCATGGTTCCTTCAGCCAAGTGGCAGTAATTTAGTCAGCCTGGACGTAAGGCCAACGTTGGAATCATAACTCTAGCTCTTACACTGGGACTTCTCCCAGAATGACTCTAAGATTTTGTTTATAAAAAGAAATGGTTTCTCTTTTTAAAACCATGGTCATAGGCAATGGAAACCACTAAAGTGTTTAGCTTGATAGAAAAATGTGAACACATCTGCAGAATTGCAGAATTATTTTGGTAGCAGCATGAAAACTGGGTATGGATGGAGAGGGGACATGTGCACATAGAATACCAGTTTCATGGCTACTGCAACGGTCCAAGCAAAAAATGATGAGACCTAAAATGGCAGTGGTTTTGGGGCAGGGACGAAGAAAGGAGAAACACATTCAGGCGTATGTAAGACACGGGAGGCCAGGGACACATCTCGGGTTTGGGGTATTAGCTGCATGGTGGGGACACTGACCAGTAGAGAGAATATAGAAGGGTTTGTTTGTGAGAAAACAGCCTCATTTCAACACTAGACAATGTTAGCCTGTGTTGCCTACGGCAAACTGGCGTTTACTGAGTGCTTATTATTAGGTTGAACTGCCCAAAATGGCTGTTTTTGCAGGTCAAAAATGGGTTGTTGAATATTATCACTTTTCATATGATTCAACCCAATATATCTTTAAACTTGGGCTTTACAATGTTAATTCCATTTAATTCAATAATCCATTAGGTGGTATGGTTCCTATTTTACAGATGAGAAAACTGAGGCTCAGAGAGGTCAAGGAAATTGCCCTGCAGTTAGTTGGAGGTAGACCTGGGATTCAAACCCCCTTCTTCCTAGATTCAAGGTCCTTGCTCTTTCTGCTTCCTTATGCCCCCTCCACCCCTGTCTCCTTGCCCCCTGGCTTGGGGTGAGACACTGTATCAGGGATCAGCGAACTTTCAATGTAAAAGGCCAGAGAGTAGGTATTTTAGGCTTTGCCGATCATACCGTTTTTGTCACAATTACTCAGCTCTGCCATCAATACAAGCAAATAGGTGTAATTTCTGTGTTTGTGGACACTGAAATGTCAATTTCATGTACTTTTCATGAGTCACAAAATATTATTCTTTTTATATTTTTCAAACACTGAAAAATATATAAGTCATTCTTAGCTTGCAGTCCTTAAAAAAACAGGTAGCAGGCCAGATTGGCCATAAACTGTAGTTTGCTGGATCCTGTTGAATATGACGGAAGCCATGCGATATTGTTAGTTAGATGATTAGAGAACATCCAGGAACAAGATGAGGGAGGTTATGCATTCTGCTATGTGCCACTCCAGTCTTTCACTCTGGAAATATCAGTTGGACCCGGATGGATCATCTAGATCTTACAATTGCCTGTTTTATTTATTTTGCTTACTACATAGCTTTCCCCCGAAGGGTGACTGCCAACACCTCCATAGTGAAGCGGTCTAGAATAAACTAATCGACGTGAGTCTTACTGATTTTAAATGGGTCACTGAATACTGAGTCACATTACTTACATACGACCTCCCATCCTGATGATTGGCATAATTTAAATTGCGTGTCCAGGGATTCTTACAATGCTATTTTTTCCCATTTAGACAGAAAAAATGACGACCAATACATTCATCTCCATAATTGACGGTATTTCTGAGTATTCCATTCAAGTGAGAGCAGCAGTGAGCTCTGCGTGCAGAGCGGGGGGGCCCTCCAGTGAGTGGAGTCAGCCTATTTATGTGGGTGAGTATCCCGTGTTTATTTTAAAGCAAGTGACCTTACTTGTGGTTATAACAGACCCTCCTGGAAAGTGTACACCTTCACTTGTGACTCTTGAAATGCTTTCACGTCCCTACTAAGCCTCATCCTCTGGCAGTCTGCTGCCTTTTCGACCAGAGGTGGATTTACCATGAGGCCAATGAAGCTCCAGTGTTCAAGCTTCTCACTAGTAAGAGCCCTTCCAAAGTCTGGTACTGTTTTTTTTTTTTTTTTTTTTCCCCAGATTATCTGGTTCTACTTCTATTCAGTTTTTCCAAGTTAAATTTTTTTGTTCTGAAATAACTGTAGATTCATATGCAGTCATAAGGAATAATGTCAAGAGAAGTTTCTCTCAAGAGTAACTTCTTGCAAAACTGTAATATAATATGGCAAACAAAAAGGTGGCATTGCTACAACCCACTGATCTTATTCAGATTTCATCGATTTCATATCTACTCATTTGTGTATTAGTTCTATGCAATTTTATCCCATGTGCAGGTTCATGTATAGGTCACCACAAGGGTCCTTCCTTTTGCCCTTTTTTAAGCACTTGCATTTCTCTCTCCTCTCCTCCATTCCTAACCCCTGTCGACTACTAATCTGGTCTCCATTTCTATAATTTTCCTATACCTAATTTTGAATTTATACTTTTGTCTCATTTCATAAAGAAGATTCCAAAACTGAATAAGCTCAGGGCCCACAAAATCTGGATCCAGCCCTGGGCCTTCAGCATAACAGACCTAGAGGATCCAAAGGACTGGGCATCACCTGGGCTCCGGCACTGGTTCTGCAGCCGTTTTTACTTATGATTAAACGGACTAGCTTACTTGGCAAATAATATGATCATTGTATGTGTCTCTGGGATTGGAGAAGGGTGATGATGGTGGCTCTGAATGAAAGGGCAAATTTCCATTCTCCCTTTATGTCAGGGAGACATATGTTTATGTTATGGCAATTCCCTCACCTGGAGAGGTGGCGTTGCACCATGATGCTAGAACATGCACACCCTCTGTTTGTTATTATCTGCGTATCTTGGCCAGTTAAAAAAACAACTAGTGTGTCTCATGTATGGGCCACAGACATGCAGCCTGGGGATGCAGACCTATGTGGCTAAGTGCTGCATAAGAGCTACAAGGACACAAAGAGGGGGGAAGAATTCTGGAGTCTTCCATAGAAAGCTCAGGTTTAATGCCAGCCTTAGCACGTACTGACTACATACCCTTGAACAAACCACTTCTCTCTGCCCATCCGTGGATTCCCAGGACTAAGGAGATAACCAATATCCACCTCTCCTGTCTCACAGGTTATTGTGAAATACAAACAACGACAGCACATAACATTTATTGCTGACTATCCTCCAAGCCCTGTGCTAAGTGCTTCACGTGCACTAGCTTCACTAATCCTATCCACCAAACTGTTCTGCAGATGAGAAAACAGGTTTCAAAAGTTTAGACAGTTTGCTTAACTCTGCATGGCCAGTAAGTGGCAGAGAAGGAATTCAAACCCAAGTTGACTGACGCCAGCACCAGAGACCTTAGCTCTATGGCATGGGGGCCGGGACGCTACAAGCTGCAAAGAGCTAAACAAATTAAAGACGTATTTAAGGGATCCTGGTAGCTAACTTTGTGGTTATGGTTGGTCAAGCACGTGATTATCACTCTCCCTCGTCCTACGAGGTAGTTAACGCTCCACTGAAGGGTGTACCTAAGGAGAGATTTCTTGTGGCATATGCTAGGATTTTCTATCATTTCATTCATTCACTTAGGCTAATGGGTGTCTCTGCAGGACATTCCTGGGCAGTGACCCATGGGCCCATGTGGATGTAAGTCAGCCCAGATGCATAGCAGGGAGATTTCCAAGGGAGATTGGGAAAGACAAGGAAAGACCCGAGAAATGGAGCTGGGTTCTGAGCCTGTAAGGGGACTGGCCTTACTGAGTCGCTGAGTTTCCAAAGGGGAAAGGAGCCCCTAGAGCTGTGTGACACGACCAGCACAGCCTTATGGCACGGCCGCCATATCACCCCACTGGAACTCAGAGGACCAGCATGAGCCTTGCTGGGAGAGGGAACCGAAAGGACAAAAGGAACTGAGGACCGGCCAATTGCACCTACTTCATGTTTCTGCCAAAGCCAGACTTTCCCCCTCCCCCCTGCATCCTCCCCAGGTCCAGGCCCCAACCTGACGAAACAGACCCACCGCACACAGGCACCCCTTCCACACCGCTTTATCTGCACAGACGAAATCCACTCTACGCCCCGAGAGGGGGACCAGCAGAAGAAACGTGAATCCGTCGCAGGGAATTTTCAACAAGGCTATGAATTTCTTCAAATGCCTGCGGTAGAAGCTTAATTTTCATGACCCGCATTTGGTGGATTTTTTTTTTTTAATGCTTTGTTATTCCCCAAAGGCCCAAAACTCATTGGCCCCCAATTATTGATATTTCTGAGTGTCTTCCCAACATCACTGCGCATACAGTTTCAGAGTTTTTTTTTTACTTCTTTTTTAAAAATTCTGTTTGAGGACCTCAAACTAACTTGGAGACCAAGGTGGGAACCTTGGCTACGGAGCCAGTTCTGATTTTTTAGTGTTTGGGATTTGAATTCTCATCAGTGTTGTCTGTTGAGAGTTTAGAACTTAGAGAGCGGAAGAAAGCGAGAGACAAATCAGGAGATCTAGGTTTTGGTCGTGGCTCTGCCAGTGTCTAGCTCTTTGACTGATGTTAGAGATGCGGAGATAATATTTCATGAGCCCAGTAATCGGAGACTGCTTTGACAGCTGTGTTGAGAGGGAATCTCAGGGTACATTCAGGACATCCGAAGGTGTGGTCGTCTGTTGTCACCCCTGCAGGGGTCAGGGTGGTGACCAGCGTGGCAGGGTTTGGCTGCCCCCGACCTCGTCAGTCGCCTCTAACCCCTCTGGGTCTCAGTCTCCTCACCTGTAACATGTGAGTCTCCTCACTTGTAAGTTCTTCCCTACTCTGCCTTTCATGTTCTCTTACCCCCATCAACCGCCGACAAAAGTGCTGAGAGAGAGATCGTGACCTGTGCTGAGAGTTTATTTTAAGCCTGTTTTTAATTTATTTTTCACTCTCCACTTTAAAGCTGGCGCCCCATGATTATTTTCTAAATAACAGCTTCCTAGCTCGGAACCGGGCTCATTATCGTTTGCTCTCAGGTGTGCCTCACTGCCAGCATCCACGGCAAATCCCATTCCATTTGCTGCCAGCCCGGTCGTGAAGACGAGCTGATTCCTATTACCACGCACCTTATAAATCCATCCTTTCTGGAAGTGACTTCCCTGCTCACTTTAGGATCATTAGTGAATTTAATCAATGCAGGCTCTCTACTGTCATCAGGATGATTAATAAACATCACAGGAAGCCCGGGCTCCCCTGGGACATTCCACGTGGCTCTTCCTTACCCGGCGAGGATGCAGCAATAATAACGCTCTGCCTGCAGCCCACCAGGCAGTGTCTCCGCTCCATTCAGTTCCTCTAGACATCCTTCCTCCACTCCTACCTTGTCTTAAAAATGGCACCCTGGAGCCCTCCCCTTCCACTTTCACACCAAGGCCCGACTCACATATCACCTCTTTGTTAGAGATTATTAAGTCCACCTCCTTTATTTGAGGGAAACGGAGGCCCAGAGATATTAAATAATTCAGTAGTTATCAAACAGCCAAGAAGTGGCTATTAATGGATAATATTCTCAAATAGGTGACATATGAGTCAATTAGCGAATTGGAAGAGATTCAATTTACTAATTAACCCATCATCACCCAGGGTTATTGAATCAAGAGAGAGACACGAGACGACTAAGTTTTGACTGATGAAAAGGGAGGGCGGAGGAGACAGGACTGCTGTCCTGCTCCGGTGGGCAAGGTCCCTGGACAGTCAAGAGGCACAGGGGCAGCCGTCAGGGGTCCAGCCAGCCACAGTGGGCTCTTCACCTGCCCTGAAACTCTGCCCTCCTGTGCTGGGATTTCCAGAACATGGAATACTTCTTTTTTTTTTTTTTCCTCAGATGGAAGGAGCAGTTTCATCTTATCAGCCCTCGTTATCAGCTGCCCTTCCTCAGCTGGTTTCTCTGCCTTATCTGAAGGGCGAACTTTCCACTTTTCACACTTCTTCCTCCTTTTGCAACTTTCTTAACTTCCGGACTCTTCTGTTCCCTTATTATCTGGGCCATCTCCTGTTTACTAAAACCTGGTGTCTCCTGAGTGGTTTCTGGTCTGAGTGAAGATATTCCTTTTCTCAAGTCCATCATCTTCTCTTCTCTCTCCCCTCCCGGAAGCTCAAGTATCATGCAGGAAACAAGCAATAATGAAAACAAAGTTTCCGACAATAACGCCCTTCCCCGTGGAAAAGAGCGTTACACACGTGTCCACCCAGCCGTGCTGCCGGTCAGGCTCAGTGGCTCCGAGTCCTGCGTATCAGTGACGGGTCTTCCCCCCCAGCACAGGCCCTGCCCCTCAAACAAACCACTGGGTTTTGCCCTGACCTCACTGAAGTCCGTATCTGAAGGCCAGGATCTATTCGACGATGGTACCAGGTACCAATTAAAATGTATTTACAAAAAAAAAAAAACATTGCTTTAGGCTTGAGATGTGTAGCACTTACACCCCGGGGAGTAGGGGAAAGTTCACCGCATTTCTCAGATGGCTCAGCTGTGCGGTCAAGGTCAACACGGGCGGCGGCTTCCTTTCGGGGCATCTTCCTCGAGACCTGTTATTCACAGGAAATCCTGGCCGTGGCTTTCTGTCACAGTTTGTTTGCGTGTGTGTGTGTGTGTGTGTGTGTGTTTAGGGTGGGGGGAGCCTTAGCGTCACATCACACATTCTAGAATCGGTAAGGTCTTCATGAAAAGAGTTGGAAGCAGAAAATCAGGGAGGGAAGTAAGAACTGGGGCTGGGATGGAAGCAAGGTTCCCACAGGGAAACTCTGGTGCCTTTTTCCTCGGATGTGACATTCATGGGCTGTGAATGAGTGAGGAAACCCGGCACACCGGCCCCAGGGCACATGGAATCAAAACCTGGAGGGCTTGGTGTCACCTTCAAGATCCTCCAGCCCACCTCCTACATTTTACACCTTGCCGGCTCCACCCTCAGACTCTGTGCCTGTGCTCTTTTTCTTTTCCTTTCGTCACCATCTTTCTTTTTACATCCTCACACTGTCGTGAAACAGGGAGAAAACCAGGAAGGAGAAAGGTGAAGGGGAGACACTGCAGAGGGCTCAGATCCACTTTCCCTGGGTCTTCCAAATGAATTTTGCAAATTCAGAAGCTTTTATGAAGAAATGGCGGGCTTCTGGATCATTAGTGACAAAAACTGATTGAGGAACAAAAAGCTGACCCAGTCAGGAACTTGAAAAACCCACCTGGCTTCCCTGAGGGTGATATAACATGTGACGATGCTGGGTTTTCTTTGTAAATGGGGGGTTTCGGGTTGGTAAATGTGGTGGCCGCTTTGACCCACTGTTTCCTTTTCCCCAGGCTCCTGTGGTTTCCAGCCTGGTAGCCCCACGCCTGGCAGCCCTACCGCTTACTCATTCCCAACAGGGGAAGCAGGGCCGCCTCAGCCCCGTGGCCTAAGGGAGGGCCAGCAGGGAGCTTTCAACTTCTGTCCCCAAATGTCAGGAGCAGGGAGCTCCCCTGTGCTTTCAGGCCCGGCCGCCTGGAGGTGTGGTGTCCACACCAGACTTCCACGCGTGACCTCTGCCTCGAGACAGCCCCGCCAGATGATGGGAGGAAGGTCGGACTCCCCTCTTGGGGCAGGCACTGTGCTTGGCGTGTTCACCTACGTTATTTTATGTATCTTCACAAACACAGGATTTTCCTAATTTACAGATGAGCAAAGAGACGCAGAGGGGTTAAGGAACTACCCCAAGTGACAGAGCTAGGAAGTGATGAACCCGGACCTAGAACACAGCCACAGGACTGGGTCCACGCCGTGCTCTTTCTGTGATGCTTTGTCACCCCTTGGGTGACAGTGCCAGCCAGGGAGACAGAGGCAGGAGGATTGGCTGTGGAGACTGGCGGCAGTGAAAGGGTTGCCTTGCCAGCTCATGAGCTGGTCAGCCTCCATGGAGCCCAAGCAATGGGGACACTTGCATTGACCTCTTCAGGCTACTCTATTCTAAATATCCCCTTAGGAGTTGTCCATGGCGTTCATTTTAATACAAACATCCTTGAGGGTGAGGGCCATCATGCTCTATGCCCTTTCCTACTCCCTAGTATCTTGAATATTTGGTGTTTTCTTTCCCTCCAGGCCTGAGCTTATGACTCTGCCTTCTGAGGATTCTGAAAGGGCTCCAATCTTAGTCTGGCTTTGATGATTTAGGGAAATTATCTTGATGCCTTACTGCTGACACGATGTGTTTAATCATAATCACAGTTATAATAACATTCATTGAACACGTACTATGAACTAGCACCGGGCCAATCACTTTACAGGAATAACTCAGCCAGTTCTTATCCCCGTTGAACAAGGCAGGTGATGGAAGCTCCTGAGGGCTCCCTGCTCAGGGTCACCTCTGTTGTAAGTGGCAGAACCAGGATGAAAGCGCTTCACCCCTGTTTCTTACTTCTATGTGAAGACTGCAGCCTCTGCAGCTTTCAGTTGCTTTAGCAGGTTGGTAGGACAGGGCCAGGAAACCCCTTACAGGGAAGAAAGTTCTGGGTTGCTTAGGGCCCCAGAAGGCACACACCTCTTGGTGCTGTGTGCAGAAGTCTGCAAAGAAGAAGATGGCAAAGAGGAGTTCTCTATTTAGCTTCATCAAGTCGTGTCCTACTGGGGACAAATGCAGACCAACAGTACGGCAGTGATCTCTCTAGGGAATCCTGAGCGCGTGAAGGTACACCTACACACCCCCCCCCCCCATCCCAAGCATCTCCATGTCCTTTCCATATTTTGGGTCATTGAGCCCAATTTCCCCAGATGAACACAGAACACGTTTTGTGCATTTTGCTCTGGACCCTGGACTACCTATGTTCGGTCCACTGAGGCTGCATTTGCCGACCCCTCTCTTTCACTCTCCCGAAATCAGGTAAAGGGATTTTTTTCCCCTAAAAAAAACCTCCCACAATCCACTTGACAGCTGCCTTACAAAGCTCACCCCCCCAAAGGGCTTGCTTATGATTTCTGCTTGCATTGTGAGCCTGTGACCAGCTTGGCGGGTCCCTTCGCAGACGATGCCGCGGCCTCCCCCTCTAATGAAAGACAAGTGCAGGAGGCTTTGTAGACTGATGCACCTGCATCCTCTCAGTTATCCAGCCCTGTCAGTGCCCTCAGAACTCCTCCCAGCGCCTGCTGGTTTAACAGAGTAGGGCTGCTTCACTGGAAGAGCCCCATCAATTTACTAATGAGCTCTTTTCCTGCAGAACCTACTGTTGAGTCTGAAATTAGATTCAAATGCAATATGGAATACCTAAAAGTCATACTTGTGTGAACAGCTTAAGGGTGGAACAAGCCTCCAAACCAAATTGACCTCCTAAGAGTTATTAGTCTGAACTACAAAGATCATACAATTCTAGAACAAGTGGGACTGCAGCACCAGGAGGAAAATGATTTGACAAAGCTCTGAGGGAAGCCAGAGGCAGAGCTGGGACTAGGTCCAGGGCCTGATTCTCTTTAACCACCATGCTATTCGTCCCCCTCTGTCCCTTTCCCACCATACACTCCCAGGACGTACAACACGAGCAGAATTGTCATTAGTTGGCTAATTCTCAAGGTTAAATGGTCGAGACGTCAGAAACTGAGGAAGCCAAGGTCACCAAGAAAACAGACAGCTGAGCTCCCAAATGCTCCAAGTTGTCAATATTGGGAGAACATCCTAGAAGGAGGTGCAGAGTCTGAAGGGCTTCTTCTCCTTGGCAGGACAGGCTTTGCGACTTCGTCTTTCTAAAGCTCATCTCTGCATAACCAAACAGTGGCGCCCATCAATTTCTTGAAAAGAAACATCTGTGGCTTCCGTTTTGACGGCAGAAAAGTCATTCTTGAGTCAGAGAAAACATTCAAGTTACCTTGAAACACTTGTTCTTAAGAAAATGTCCAAAGTCAGAGACCCCAGAATTCAAATTAATGATGTACCGAGGGGCCTCCCAACTTTTACAGAATTAAAATTCTTAACCATTTTGACCGGAAGGATATACACTGTCAGGGGGAACTGCACCCCTGTTCTACCTTCAGTGAAATCAGAGGAGGTGCTGTCTTCAATTCATTTTACTTACATAACTGACTCTCAACTTCGTTTTTGCATTAGTAAATAACGTAACGGTAGATAATCCCCAAGCAGTTTCCATTTGGTAGTGAACATGTGAAAGCTTTTTCTTGCACTGAATTTACCTGCCAGTTTAGGTTTTCTTTGCAGTAAAGCTGACCTCGGCTCTGCTGTCTGGGGGCTTAGCTCTGTTCTCAGGTGGCGGTAGGGGAATAGTTCTGAAGCAAGGTGGGACACTGCAGAAGCCAGGTGGGGAGAAATGACTCATGTGCCCCTCCCTCCAGGCAGTGACCGTGACTTTGCTTTCCACATAGTACCTTGCATGCACCGCTAACTTTTTTTGATCGAAAGAAATAAAATCAGTTGCCTCTCCAAAGAGGTTTTGTTAATTCAGAGAGAATCTTCACTTATCAATGTGAGCGCTCAAGTGAACAGCTAGAGAGTGGTTTAACTGAAAAGATTTGTGTAAGCACGCTCAGAAGTGAACGGCACTTTTATCAGGACCTGACATAACAGCCTGCAGAGAATTGCACAATTTGAGACACCAACGGGACCCAGGGTGCCACCCTGATAATACTGGTAACATCATTCTTTCTGCAGAACTCAAGCTTCACCTGTTTAACCTACTTGTAAACAGGAATAATTTTGCTACTGGCATAACCCTTGCTAAATTTATAATCCACGTATATGAGTCTAGAGTTTCTGAATGTACTTGTTAGGGGACTTGCATAATGGTTCAAAGTGTGCTACAGTGAGTTTCAGAGATGGGGCAATGAGGCAGGCAGAATCCCTTATGCAGGAAGTCAGAGTGGCAAATAAAGCGAGCTGGTATTTGATTTCACGGTAGTAGTTCGCCCCAGTTGCTCTTTATATTAGCTACGTGCAAGTGCAGTAAAAACTAGGTGTAACGGGACACTCGGTGACAATCCAGAGAACTGAATACTAATCCTAGAACCACTGAGTGTCTATGGGATTTGGGAAAATAAAAGGTTTGTAAAATGATGAAAAGCAGAGCCTCAGAGAGCCAAAGTGTGGCCACCACCTGTTTGTA
The DNA here is from genome assembly GCF_965194825.1 of Balaenoptera physalus. Classification (NCBI taxonomy): domain Eukaryota; kingdom Metazoa; phylum Chordata; class Mammalia; order Artiodactyla; family Balaenopteridae; genus Balaenoptera; species Balaenoptera physalus. The sequence goes on along the minus strand of NC_138896.1, from coordinate 97,903,492 downwards.
AAATAGCTATAAATACATGAAACTTCGTTTTCAACGCCATGGTCAGAGGTTTTAAATAAAGTGATTCAGTCCTGGCTAGAGCCTAGGGAGCATCAGGAGGAGGGGTCGCTTACAAGGCAGCCCCCTTCTCCTGGAGACACAGCCTGCGAACCCAGCCACGTCCAGCAGCTGAGACACAACAACAAGACAGGGCTGCCTTGGAAGGAAGCGGTATCCAGCCGGGAAGAGGACACTCGGGGGGGGTGTTCCGTGAAGCGCCCGCCCACGCAGTGGGTCCTGGGTTTGGGGGTGGTGGGCAGTGGGATGGGGTCCCTGCACCGTGGTTAAGAGCACGGCCGCTCAGCACGTCCTGGGCTTCACCCCCAGCTACTAGCCGTGGTCCTCAGCTGACCCCCTCCGCCCTTCTCTGCGACAGCTCCCCCATCCATCAAACTAGGACAGCAGCGCCCACCCTGAAGCACTGCTGTGAGAATTCAAGTGAGATTGCAAGGTGAGCACTTCGCGGAGTGCCTGGTACCTGAAAAGGGAATGTCAAAACATGTATAGAAGATAAGCTATTGGTGACTGCTGGTTTCTGATAACTTTTATTTTTTGTTCTTTTCTACAAATTTCCAACTTTCGCCAATGAAAATATACTAAAGTCAATTTTGTGAGAGGTCAGTATACACCAAATGACAATGCCCTGGATTGGGTCAGGGGTACTAAAAAATGTGCTGGATTGAGAGCGTTCTTAAGGGTCAGAGTTGAACTTCCTCATTTTTGCAGATGAGGAAACTGAGGCCCAGAACGGCCACCTTCACAACAAGCTAGGAATAGAACCCAGGTTTCCAGACTAGGCAAAGTCATGAGACAAAAGCATGCATATCTTGCATTTATGATAGTACAGATGAACCTATTTGCAAAGCAGAAATAGAGACACAGATGTAGAGAACAAACGTGTGGACACCGGGGGTGGGGAGAAAGGGGGGTGGGATGAATTGGGAGGTTGGAATGGACATATATACGCCACTGGGTATGAAATAGGTAACTAGTGAGGGCCTGCTGTATAGCACGGGGAACTGTACTCAGTGCTCTGTGGTGACGTGGATGGGAGGGAAATCCAAAAGGGAGGGGATATGTGTATACATGTGGCTGGTTCTCTTGCATTTATGGTTGGGTATGATGTACTGGTGTAAACCAAGTGGATGAGGAAAGGAGGGAGGGGCTGCAGAGAATGAGAAGAATCCAAGTGCCTTCCAAGGATTCCAGTTTGGGATCTTGGAAGAGGGGAGATCAGAAGGGGGAAGTTATGAGGGAAGTTGTTTTGATGTGAAGAAGGGTGTGAGTTTGGTTTTGAATGTTGTCAGCTTTGAGACACATCCCAGTGGGTTCCACCTACAGGCAGTCTGAGATCCAGACTGGGAGCTGGGCAGGGATAAAGACTCGGGAGAGGATGCCATGGAATTGAAAGACGAAGCTGTGCTCAACAAACTTGGCAAAGTTCAAAGAATAGACCATAGTGGAAAATACCAGAGGGTCAAGGCTGAGCGGTGAGGGGCAGTTGAAATTAAAAAGGGGGGAAGGAAATGATATTGAAGAAGAGGAATATTTGGGTAAAGGAGCCAGTGGCTTGGTTTCCAGGTGGGTGCAACCATCAAGTTTGAAATTCAGGAGGGAGGTCAGGAAAAATACAGTTGGAAAAAGAAACTGACCGTCCTTTGGCTTCAACCAGGAGGAAGCCACCAGCAATTTTTTAAAGTGCTTTCTGAGATGGGAAAATGAAGCTGCCTGAATCCCTTATTCAAGAAATGAGGCTGGGAAATAAAGTAAGGAGGTATTGGATGATAGTTGGGAGAGATGGCAGAGCAAAGTAATGGCTTATTCAAGATAAAGGACTCTATGAATATTTGAAAGCAGAAAGGAAGAGATGGAGGAGGAGAGATTAAAGCTTTTGGGAGGTAGAAGATAAACCTCAAGTAAGAGTCTCAGGAGGCCAAAGGGAAAAAAAAAAAAAAAAAAGTTCATGAGATAAAGGCAACATTGGAATCACTAGCATTAAATCCTCAAGACATCTCTCCATCCTGATACCTGGAAAGATTTGAGTTTTAAGTATTTTGGGGCTTTTGGAAGTCTTAAGATATTTACAAGGGGCTTGAAAATTCCATTTACATTCACTTCTCATTTTATAATAGAAACCGTTAATGGCAAACCAAGGATTAGGACCTGCTTCTCCTGGTGTCGGGTGTATATCTCACCTCTGTACTTAGAGCTGCTGTCACTAAATTACCTGTGTCTTTATTTGGCTTATCGACTTCTTCCCTTAATTGCAGGAAGGGAGGGTTCACATGCTTTCTTTTAACCATCTCCCAGCAACATGTACAATGTCCCACACATAATAGGAGCCCAATAAATACTGGCTAAATGGGTGAATAACGGAATGAATGAACACAGAAAGGACCCATGCATTCAGGGAGATAACTCAAGATTTGCATTCTTCTCTAAAAATGAATCAGGCAGTTTAGCAAGCGGGTTACCCTTTAAACACCATTTGGTAAATGGCCTTGGGTTTTTCTTGAAGGCATTTCCAGTACCTTAAAAAAAATCACACACACCCCAAAGCTATCATCAAAGCCCATACAAGAAGCTATCCTTGAGTATAGATTAGAAGCAAATTTAACTAGATAGTCGGGCAGCATGTGGCATATTTATACTTTCTGTACTGAATCAAGTTAGCATCTACGTTCCCATCTGTGAAACAGGTATAATCGTAAGAGGTGTTGTGAGGATAATTCAGATTGTAAACTTACAACCGAGTCTGATACCTTTGTTGTGAACTATGAGTATTATCCCACACTGTACTTCCTCTAAAAGTCCAACTTTGTAAAATGTTTTGATTGTACTGCAATTAGGTTACTGAGTAGGCTTACATTTTTGTACCTTTTTCATCCAAAAACCTTAGTACTCACCAAAAGCTGCTAAGCTCCAAGATCCAGCTGGCATATTACCTAGAATATGCTCCATAAATATCTGCTCACTGATTAAATAATGCCTCAAGATTAAAAGTGGCCTCATCGTCATTGCCGTTATTTCATTTCACCCTTGTATCAACTTTGTGAGATGGACGCTCCCTGCCCACCCTGCCCCATTTTACAGATGAACAATCTAAAGCTCGGGGAGGTTAAGCTACTTTCCCAGCATCACCCAGCACCTTCAACTCAGACCCAAGCCCCCTGATGCCCTAGTGCAGTCCTCTCTCTTTTCTGCTGATGATTCGAGTTCTGATTTCTTTTGCTTTTTTTCTTCTTTTTTTCATTAGGAAACAATGAGCAGAAGCCCTGGACAAAATGGTTCCTTATTGCAGTTACGGCGACCATCTGCTTTATCTTGTTAATTTTCTCACTCATCTGCAGAATGTAGGTATTCTTTTTATTTGGGTGCTTTCACTGGGATCGAAATATTGGATTTTTACCTTCTTGCCATGCATCCACCGGATGGAGGGTTCTTGTTATCAGGTGGAATTTATGACATTTTTGTGTCTTCCTGGACAGCCTTTCCAAGATGAGTGTAGACCAAATAAAAAACTGGGAAACAGGAGGTGATTTGCAGAAACTGGACACAGAGCACAACACAGCCCTCAGGCATTAGATACCCCCTTCCTGAATTTGCCAACAGTCTATTCATTTCCATGAAGGATTTTTTTTTGGCTGCACAGCGTGGCATGTGGGATCTTAGTTCCCCAACCAGGCATCAAACCCGTGCTCCCTGCAGTGGAAGTGTGGATTCTTAACCACAGGAATGCCAGGGAAGCCCCTCTATGAAGGTTTTTACATTTGTGTTTTTTTGATTCCTTGACTGCCTTCCACTCCAAACTTGGTTGCCTCTGTTGAGCCCCCAGGGCATGCTTGTTACGTCTTGGGTAAAGGAAGGCATCCCATTGGATGCTGAAGTCACTATGGTGCCACCTGTGTTATGATCCCCAATTATGAGGTACCAACTCCTACCCTGGCCCTTCGGTCATCCAGTCCCTTAGTGGCTGATCGTTCCCAGGTCAGACGCAGATTCTAGAAGTGTCATGCAGATTTGGTGGCCAAACCTAGAGCTTGCAAATGGCCCCATAAGAACTTCTCATCCCTTCTGGCGTCCAGGAAGGCCAAGTGCCACTTAGGAGGCTGCAGAACATGTTCTATCTTAGCTTCTTCACAATTTAGAAAGTGACTTTTATTTTAAACAGCTTCACTATTATAAATGTCTCATCAGATGGCATCTATAGGCTGGGGGGCGGTTGGCAGCTCAAAGGAGAGGAAAAAGACAGTAAACCCTGAGAGCTGGCGCCTAGGGGGAGGGGCCGCCTACCAGCATCGTGGGTAACCCTGGGGCCCCACGCACTTGATGTACATCATTTTCAGAAATCAGGCCTGGCAACACGCACCAACATGAAGCAATTGCCATTTCGTCTTTCTTGGATGATCCAGAAGTCACATCAGAGTCTTGCAGTACCCCCGAGGTCTTCAACTATCATTACAATGTAGATATTTGGAAGTCTTAGTCAATGAAGACTTTGAATTTACAAAACAGCAGGTTCAGGGATTAACTAGGTCAATTTTTAGAGTAGATATTTAAGGACAAGAAAGGCTGTTCTTGCTTAGCTATTTCCCTTCTTTACTCTGTTTTCAGATGCCACTTATGGACCAAGTTGTTTCCACCTGTTCCGGCACCAAAGAGTAATATTAAAGAATTCTTTGTAACCATCAACTATGAGGTAATATTGAAGGTTCTTATGATATGTCATATCTGCCCAGGGCTGGGTCCCCAGGGATCTGTCACTGGGTCATTCGTTTTCCAGGTTACAAGGCAGGGTCTTTACCCAGGAGGCCAGGTGCCTTCATGTTGCTTTAGTCATTCTGCTCTTTGGCTGATTGTTTTAATATATGTTCATTACAGTCTTTGAATATTGCAAAGGTCCTACTCAATTATGAGTGATCTCAACAGTCAGACTTGAATTTTTATTTTCTATCACCCAGCTCTTAAGTGACCTTGGGCAATTCCTTCAACCCCATGGGCCCTGACTTCCATTTCTGCACAGTAAGGGGCACAGATGAGATGGTCCAATGACCTGTTTAGCTCTGACATTCTAACAATCAATGTTTCTACACATGGGTACCCCAATCAGTAAAGTTTTTCAGAGGGATTTTCCCTAGTTCCTTAGTATAAAGAACCATAGAAAAGGCAAATGATTTCCCCAAATATGTTTTCTTAGGCGCTGTTAACCATTCAGAGCACTCAGGCTTAACTGAATGCTCACTTACCAATGGCATCCAATTGTTCTAGCATCACATGGTAGAAGTCATCCTTTCCCTAGTGAAATGCCTTGACATCTTTGTTGAAAATAAGTTGTCCATGTATATCTGTGTCTACTTCTGGACTATTAGGTTTCATTGATCTATTTGTCTATCTTTATGCTAATATAATACTGTCTTGATGACTAGAGCTTTATTGTAAACTTGGAGACCAGGTAGTGTAAGGCTTCCAAACATGACTGTTCAAAGTTGTTTTGGTTATTCTAGGTCCTTTTTATTTCCATATAAATTTTAGAGCCAGTTTATCAATTTCAACAAAAAAAGCTGCTGGGATCCTGACCAGGATTGTCTTGTATTATAGGTGCATTTGGGGAGAAGTGACATCTTAAACATAACGAGTCTTCCGATCTGTAAACATGACATCTCACCTTATTTTTGCAGGTTTTCTTTAATTTTTGTCAGCAAGGTCTTGTGATGTTCAGTGTATTGCATGTTGCTTGTCAAATCTGTCCTTAAATTGAATGGTTATTTAGATCAGGGGCCAGCCGACTTTCTGTAAAGAGCCAGATAGTAAACATTCAAGGGCCAAATGCTTTATCACACTGCCACTGTAGTGGGAAAACATCCACAGACAATATGCAAATGGCTCTGGCCAATAAAACTTTATTTACAAAATCAGGCAACGAGCCAGACTCAGCCCACAGGCTGCAGACTGCAGACCCTCATCAAGCAATTTTCTTAACAAATTTCATTTTCTCTCTGATAAAGTTACTCATGGTAGGAGGAGTCAACTGGTGCCTGGTTGTAGGGGCGTTTGAGTCGATCATTCACTCACCAAAATGGATCACTGCAGTAAGCGGTGACCTTTCTCTAGAGTTTGCAGTTCGGGTGTTTGGGATGATTTAGCGGATGACAGTTACTGACCTACTGAAGCAGAGAATCGAGGCTAGCCCTATAGTCACCCCTACCCTCAGTTCCACCCTTGTGGTCTCCTTTATCAGGGGGACTGCCAGCTTGCTCCTGTTAACCCGTAGCTTTTCTGGAAGGAAAGTGTGCCCCACTGTGAAACTTGTTTCGCTTCCTGTGAATTCATGCTGTGGATCCCTCCTGGATCTGGCACACTCATGCCTGGAAAGCACCTGTGGTTTAAGCAGCAGACTCAAGTCATCTGTCCCAGCTTCTTAACAGCACATCTTAGTGCCGGTATCTCATTTTCCTTCACAGCCCCCAAAGATTTCCTTGCACATTCTGAGGTTGGTAAAAGAAACTGGCTTAACAGCTTACTGTGTAAGTTTGCGGTTTGTTGTTAATTAAAATCAAGTCATGGGGATTTCCCTGGTGGTTCAGTGGTAAAGAATCGCCTTCCAGTGCAGGGGACGTGGCTTTGATCCCTGGTTGGGGGACTAAGATCCCACATGCCGCGGGGCAACTAAGCCAGCGCCACAACTACTGAGGTCAGCGCCTCAACTAGAGAGCCCATGTGCCACAAACTACAGAGCCCACACGCCCTGGAGCCTGCGGGCCACAGCTAGAGAAGAGAAAACCCACATGCCAAAACTAGAGAGAAGCCCACACAATTAAGACCCGATACATCAAAAAAAAAAAAAAAAAAAAATCAAGTCATGTGTGCAAAACAACTCTTGGGGTAGACAGGCTGGTTTCAGAATAAGCAAAGGATTCATGTCAAAACCCATCACTGCCAAGCTCTTCTGGACAACACACCCTCCTCTCACATTTCAGCGGGTCAGGAAAAACAGATCACTGAGAGGGACGGGGCAGGAGGCCTGCAGGGTGGAGGGGGAGAGTGGGGAGAATTGGGGAAATGAAGTGTCACCTCCTGCTCTCAGTTCTACCACCTCCACCTGGAGGAGTAGGTGCCTCAGTACGGAGCTAACCATAGCTGGGCCACGTGTGGCAGTGCCCCAGCCTCTACCTTCAAAGGCAGAGCCTGTGCAACCCACTTCTGGGGCCTTTGCTACAAGGACAACGAGGGGGTCCATTAGAGTTATGGGCAAACCGCCGGGAAGCCTCCCGCTGGCGGGAAAGGAAACCCTCTGCTTTTCATCACCGCTCACACCTCTCAGCTTGATGTTGGTACCCAGCATCCTGGGATTCAGAGGGTAGCTGCCAACCCAGAGAGGCTGTTAAGCATGTTTTTGCTTGTCCAGGCCTGAGTTAGAAATTGTTCTGTAACACTCAAGAGACAGGTTCTGGTGGGAGGAGAGGGAGGGAAGAAGGAGGGGGATGAGCTGGCTTAGTGATCAAAAAGACTCACTGAAAAAACTCTTACTCTGAGCTTTCCATTTGGTACAAACTGGTTTCCAGCCATTCTTTGTTTCTACGCTGGTAACCGGAGAGGGTTCCTTCCCAGATTAAGTAGACAACAACCTATTAAAAGTACATAAGGCAGAGAGCACAGTTGCCGTGTTCATCACTGCGTATTCAACGCATCACATGGTGTCCAGTGCAAAAAATGTTCTGGGACTTCCCTGGCAGTGCAGTGGTTAAGATTCCGTGCTCCCAAGGCAGCGGACCCGGGCCCAATCCCTGGTCAGGGAACTAGATCCCACATGCATGCTGCAACTGAGAGCCCATGTGCCACAACTAAAAAAGATCCCATGGGCTGCAACTAAGACCCAGTGCAGCCAAAAAAACAAAAGTGTGGAATGATTCCTACACTGTTGGTGGGAATGTAAGTTGGTGCAGCCACTATGGAAAACAGTATGGAGGTTCCTCAGAAAACTAAAAATAGAATTACCATATGATAGAGCAATCCCACTCCTGGACAAAACTATAATTCAAAAAGATACATGCACCTCTATGTTCACAGCAGCACTGTTCACAATAGCCAAGACATGGAAACAACCTAAATGTCCATCGACAGATGAATGGATAAAGAAGATGTGGTTCGTATATACAGTACAATGGAATACTACTCAGCCATAAAGAATAAAATAATGCCATTGGCAGCAACATGGATGCAACTAGAGATTATCATATTAAGTGAAGTCAGTCAGAAAGACAAATACCATGTAATATCACTTATATGTGGAATCTAAAATACGGCACAAATGAACCTATCTACAAAACAGAAACAGACTCATAGACATAGAGAACAGACTTATGGCTGTCAAGGGTGGGTTGGGGGGAGGGATGGGCTGGGAGTTTGGGGATGGTAGATGTAAACTACTGTATATAGGATGGATAAACAACAAGGTCCTACTGTATAGCACAGGACACTATATTCAATATCCTGTGACAAACCATAATGGAAAAGAATGTAAAAAAAAATAATATGTATGTGTAGAACTGAGTCACTTTGCTGTCCAGCAGAGACCAGTACAACACTGTAAATCAACTATACTTCACTTAAAAAAATATGAAAAAGATGTGCTGAATGAGTAAAGTGAGGTCAAGTGACCTCAAATGAGTAAAGGGGGTCAAGGAATACAATCTCTTACAGGAGGTATTTTTTTGGTCATGAATTTTGTAATTAATATCAGCATTATTTATAATAGCCAAAATTGGCCATAATACCCCTATTTAAGGGAAGACTATAGTCAACTGTGTTGACTATAGTCAACAATGGAACTATTCAAAATGAGGCAGCCAAAGAACATACAGTCATCCCTCAGCATCTGCAGGCAGCATGGTTCCAGGAGACCCAGCGGGCACCAACATCCACAGACGCTCGAGTCCATTATGTAAAAGGGTGAAGCCTGTGGATACCGAGGGCTAGCTGTATGTAATTTAAAGTAGGATGTGATGCTACGCAGAAAGAAATCCACTTATAAAGCTCTTCATATAACTGTAAAGATAACTTTCTATCTAGAAAAAAGGGCTGAAGACAAACAGTGGGCTGTGCTTGGGAGTTAAGTTCATTGGTATTTTTTGGGTTTTTTCCTACTTCATTTTCCGTATTTTCTTCAGTGACCATTTACTATTTTCATAAGCAAAATTGACTTGAAACCAATTGTAAAGAAATTCAAAGACTCAAAAAGTTCTCTAGAAGACATCTAAGGAAGGATGGTTTGTTTTGCAGAAAACCTGTTCTGGTGAAACAGAAATTGAAGTCATAAGCTATGTGGAGGAGGATGGATCTGAGACCCTGGAGGACTCCGTGTTTTGACTGTCCCTGGAGCAGTGTCAAAACCAACTCACGCTCACGAGCCCCAGTGATAAGAATGGGAACAACTGTTTCTTGGCTAGGAGGAGTTTACCGGACACTCAATTTAGCTGCAAGGGGAAAAACACGCATACAAATCCCTCAACACAGTCTCCTAACTCACACAGGTTGATTGTTTCATCTGACTGTCCTGCCAGGTCTGATCTCTGCACAGGGCAGCACCTCCTCACCTGCCAGTCTCCTGATCTGCATCACTCACCTCAAACACTTCTGCGCGAGAGACAGTTATTAAGGCTAACGTCAACTGTGTTTACTCTGGTAGTGCCAGGTTGACTGGTTCAGCTGCCACTGGTAACGATCAGCTAAAATCTCAGGAAGAAGGCATTTTGCACCATCCTGGAGTGAATAGTGAACTTGGATTGAAGACTATCTTCCCTATAGCAAGTGGGAGCCATGGTGTTTTTATTCTGAGTTCTGGAATACTTTTTCTTTCAAGTTGTGTGTGTGTGTGTGTGTGTGTGTGTGTGTGTGTGTGTGTGTGTGACAGAGAGAGACAGAGAGACAGAGAGAGAGAGAGAGAGAGAGAGAGAATCTCAAGTTCTATGGGCACAATCAAGTTAGCATCATTTGAGGCAAACAAATTTCAAAACATAAGAAGCTAACGTATCAGTCCATACCAAAGGAGGGGACAGGATTTTGTTTGAAGATTATATTCTCAAAGCCAGCCTTGATATTCTGGGATTATACTGAGAAAGGCATTGGGTGGAATTGTGTTGGAAGGGGATCACTTAATTAAGAATGAGTTTTCTGAAAAGACGTCTGCCTGCAAAGACTTCAGAGCAACTTGTTGGGCATCTGGTCAAGTAGTGCTGGATCAGCCCTAGCCTTGGAGGTTTGCAAGGGGTCCTACAGGTATCCCAACAAACATGCCAATCTAGACAGGAATTCCTCCTCTAACATCCTCCTGTATGAGTCTGCAACTAGATCGGTGGCCCTTGTGATGGGCCATGGGCTACAGGTAGAACCAAGTACAGGTGTGGCCTGGGCCGAGAGGGGGTAGGAGGGACACTTGGTACTTGAAGGGATCCAAACAGGGCTGATTGTACACGGCCCTGGAGCAGGAAGCTTAGGACAGGGAAAGGTCACAGTGCTCAGAACGAACCTCTACTGTGGCAGACTCTACATGCTTTTCATAGTTGATTTAGTCAGTTTGATCCAGGAATGGGGCATGTTGACTACCAAATACTTCCAGGGGTTGTGTTTCTTTTCTTTTTTGGTTGCGTTGGGTCCCCGTTGCTGCACACGGGCTTTTCTCTAGTTGCAACGAGTGTGGGCTACTCTTCAATGCAGTGCGCAGGCTTCTCACTGCGGTGGCTTCTCTCATTGCGGAGCATGGGCTCTAGGTGCACGGGCTTCAGTAGCTGTGGCACAAGGGCTCAGTAGTTGTGGTGCACGGGCTTAGTTGCGCCACAACTTAGTTCCGCAGCATGTGGAATCTTCCCGGACCAGGGCTCGAACCCGTGTCCCCTTCATTGGCAGGTGGATTCTTAACCACTGGGGAAGTCCCCAGGGGTTGCTTTTCTGATAACCATCCACTGCAAATAGCAGGACTTGGGCCCAGGACAGTAGGCACAGCAGTCTGGCAGCTGTCAGTTATTGCCTATTTCCAAGAGTCATGGACTGAATGCGCCCCACCCCCCATTCACGTGTTGAAACTCTACACCCCAATGTGATGGTATTTGGAGGTGGGGCCTTGGGCAGGTGACTAGGTTGGAATGCTCATGAATGGGATTAGTGCTCTTACAAAGGGATCCCAAAGAGTTCTTCCCACGTGTGATATGAGAAGTTGGCCTTCTGCAACCCAGGAAAAGGACTCTCACCAGAACCCCAGCATGCTGACACCTTGATCTGGGACTTCCAGCCTCCAAAACTGTGAGAAATAAATTTCTGTTGTTTATAAGCCCCCCAGACTGTGGTGCTTTGTTACAGCAGCCTGAGCTAAGATGCCAAGTGTCAGGAGCTGCACCAGACGCTTCCCAGACATCACCTCTAATCCTGAGAAGCCCACATGCTACTATTGCCCCTGTTTGACAGATGCAATCACTGTGGCTCAGAGAGCACGTTAGATATGAAATGGACAGTGAGGGGCTGAACACAGGCGCAAGTGACCCCGGAAATGTGGAGGGGATGGCTAGGAAACAAGCTGAAGTCCGCTTAGGGATTGGGACCGGAGGGCATGGCTGCAATGACCGGCAAAGTATCTGATCACCTGATCTAGAAGCTCTGTGAACGGTGTTTAGGAATCTGTAAGAGTCTTAGGTTAGGCATTCTCAAACTTGAGTGCATCAGAATCACCTGGCGGGCTCATTAAAGCAGATCAGAGCTTGTGACTCAGTAGGTCCGGGGGGGCTGAGAATCTGCTTTCTCCTAAGCTCTCAGGTGATGCTGATGCTGGTCTCCTGACCCCACTTTGAGAACAGCTGCTCCAGGTGATTCTGGTGAATATCAAAATTTGAGAACCAACTGTTTTGTTGCAGGAAAAGCCCTGCAAAAAAACCAAAAAAACCCAACAAAAACCCTACCCCTTTTTCGACTTATTACTCCACATCTGATCTCTTTCAAACTGGGGCCCGGAAACCTAGGACTGTGAAAACTGCCTCTGCCTAGGAGGCTGGACGACAAGGAGAGAGCCATCCCCAGTGTGGCAGTTCTTTCTCTTTGGTGAGGTGCTGGCTTCACACCCACCTGCCTCCACCTCAGTAGCAGCCGTCACCCTGGTACTGAGCCCAACCCACCGCCTGATATGGGGATATGAGTGTCAGGGCAGCACAGAGCAGCCCGTGTCTCCCCAGAGGGTTAGGCCCTTCCTTTTCTGGCTTGTGGAACTGACACTCAGTCTTTGGGAACGTTTACCCCACGCCTCCTCCTTCGTGAAACCTTCCAAAGCAGAGTTTGCTTGATCCTGCCTCTGGGGCCTTGTTCTGGGCCTCAGCCCCCTTCTTGGAGCAGCTGCCCTGTAGGATGGGCCATCCAGGACGATGGGGCTCATGTGAAGTGCATTTTTATCTGCAGCCTCTGGGACAGTCCCTGACTCTTAGAAGGGATCAATGCTTCTTGGACACTCTTAAACCCTCTTCTCACCCCGGCACAGCTCCTTGCAAACAGTGGAACTGAATGCTATTTGGCAGAGATCATCAAGGTCTAAATTGAAAGCACGGAGAGGAAGACGGGTGTCTAGTGAGAACATGATTGGAAATAACCAGGAGGCTCATGTGTGCCTGGCCATCTGGCTGGTGTAGCCTGGGTCTCTTTCTGCTGATGCTGTGGCTACGCTGCAATGTGTAAGTCACTATGTAAAAGGACTTGGGTTTTGAGTGGTGTGTCCTGCTTTCACTGCCCTGCCATGGCAAATCAGTGTGAACGCTTCACAGCAAATACCCTCGTCAGCAGGTTGATGTAGGCAACCCACCTCTTCCCATCTCCCACCAGGACACGGTGGACGGCCACCTCCCTCCCAAGAGCCTTCATGCTCAGAACAAACAGTGCTTCTGAACGACAGCCTTTCCAATAAGGATTTCAGCCCCACCTGAAATGCAGTGTTTGCGATGCGCTGAGTGCGCCGGGGAGACCAGAGGGGGAAGGGCAGTTTGCCAAGAGCTCGGCCACCTGAGCCTCACTGAAATGCCTTAAGGCCTGGAGCTACTGATGCAGGCTGGGGAGGAATTCCGTGTGGGCCGAGAACATCCTGATTAAAAACCCAAACGTTTTCATGGGGGAGGCTTGTCTGTGTCAGGACCATCTGCTGGTGGAATTAATAATCCTTAGGCGCTAATTTGTTAAAGAAAAAGTAGATATCTGGAAGCGAGAACGGAGAACCGAAAACAGTCTTTGATGGCACGACTAAAGGTGAAAAACCTAATTAGAATAGGACTTCGTGTCAGCCCAAGGGTCTCTGTGACGACCCCTGTGCAGCTATTCCTGCTTCCACAGCCTACAGACCAAGTTCCAGGGTACCAAGTTTTCAAAAACTATTTCTTGTTAAAAAATTAACCTTGTTTTTTTCCCCCGTATCCCCCTTTTAGGTAATAGATACGAATGTAAATGCAGCTCAGAACGAGAAACGCCGAACAGAATTGACAGTGAATTGTCTGCACGTTGAACAGGAGCACATTTCTCATTTCCCCCCCAAATATTCTCATTCTTTGTCCACACTACTGTCTGCATTATCTCTCAGCTAGGACCAATGCAGCAGCCTCTCAGTATCCTGGCCGCCGGTATTTCCTTTACTTTGAAGCATCTCAGCAGAAGCACATCTACCTAGATCACCCCTGCGCAAAACCCTTAAATAACTCCAGCACCTTCAAGTTCAAGCTCCTTTTAAAACCAAGTCCCCTCTGACTTGGCTTCTCCGTAGCGCTCCAGCCACGTCCCCGGGGAGCACCTCGTATCACAACCACCATGTCCCTCATCCCTCCAAGCCACGCCTGAAGCTTTCTCTGACGGACAAGCTCTTTCAATCTTTTTTTTTTTTTTTTTCCCCATCTTGTAGACAGTTTAGCTTCTAAACCTCGGCTCTTTGCCACCAGGAAGTCTATGTTCCCCAAGTACCTTCTGTTGCATTCTATTTTATCACTTATTATTTAAAAATTTTCGGTCTCCTTTAAAGGGGAAACACTCCGAAATCGAGAAGGCGGCCGTGTTTATCTTTGCGCCCTCAACAACTGCGTAGGAACTGGGTGAACTTAGACCATGAAAAATTAAAGTCAGTTTCTTAAGTGTAAGCCAGACTAGACAACTCTACTCATCTCAGATAGAACCGAGCTCTAGTCAGCGCGCTCACTTATCAACGCTGTGTGCGAACAGTAGAAATATCACCAGAGTTTAACAAAGAAGTTACAAGAACTCACGGTTGGCGCGGCTCTCCCTTCCTCGACCTCAGCGGCCGGCCTGCACCCGGGCTCCCGGAGCCTCTACCGCCCACCGACCTTCCGGGAGCCCGTACCGCCCCTTCTACTCACGTGACTCACGTGCCTTTTGTTAAAGTTCCAGTGGGCTCTTTTCCCCATGAAGGTGTATTATTCGTTTTCTTTCATTTATTAAAATGAAAACCCAAGATTTGTCCCTGCCAGGTGATAAAATGAAAGAATGCATAAGCCTGGGGGAAAACTGTGGGAAAGAAATCAACACTTAAGCAACTGGTGTCATAGTTCAAAGGTCGGCCAGCTTCCTCTTAAAGGGCTCGATAGTAAACCTTTTCAGCTGTGAGAGCCATCGGGCCCTAGCTCCCTGGATACACACACACGCCATCCTCGGAAAGGGGTGGGAGAGTTCAGCAAACCAAAGAGAGCTTAAAACAGCAAACTCGTGCTGGCACCCTCAGCGGCATCAACCTTCAAAGAACTGATCACACATCAGCAAGACCCTGGAATTTTGCACTAGAAATGAATTGCCTCAATGAGCAGGCAACTTCTTCCCTGCATAAACTTGCCAGATTTAGCAAATAAAAATAGAGGAGGCCCAGTTAAATTTGAATTTCCGGTAAATGTTGCATGACACATGCTTATACTAAAAAAGTACTAGTTTTGAAATCCAAGTTTAACTGGGCCTCCCGTACTTTATCTGGCTACCCTGATCTTGTAGGATAGCCCGAGTGTGAAAAACAACTCTGAGACACCTGAAGCCAAGTAAAACAAACAAGCAAAGACCATCCTTTGTAGTTAAAGAAGTCCAAGCAGCTGAGCTAGACCGCCGTGGAGCAAAGAACTCACCACACCTGAGCTGTATGGGTTCTCCCTGCAGGAACCCTACACCTGGGAGCCCCGCCCGTGCCCCTGGTCACTTTTCAACAACCCCGTGTACAACTTCCTAGGAAGCTCACTACCCTTCTTGTCGGGAACCGGTATCCCTATCTATCTATCTATCATCTCCCTCCCTCCCTCCCTCCCCATTGGTATAAATATCTAACTTTTTGGAGAGAGGCCTGGAGTCACAAGCCACCAGCATCTGAATTCCTGGCCTCCCTGGTCAGCTGTGTGATCTGGAACAAACCTGCGAACCTCCCAGCCTTGGTCCCCCATGGACCAAATACGAATACTATGTGGGAACTAAACCAGCAGGTTGACTTGCAGAGACTGGCACATACTAAGAGCATCATTGTTGTCCGCGATTATTATTATCATTGCATTTCTCTGTATTGTGACAAACGCCGTGGCTGGTCCCTTGCCTTCCCCACCCAGTCTCATTCCAAACCAGGTGATTTCACACCAGCCTTAGAGTGTCCCCATCTCCTCCATTCTGTGGCCCTTGTGGGGTCCCCCTTCCTGACTGCCAGCCACTCCCCTGTGCCTAGAACAGGGCCTGGTACACAGAGGGCACCAGGTTCCTCTGAATGGCTGTCCTGTGCCTGGTCCTAGTTCAGAACCCCTCCACCTCCCAACCTCAACCTCACACACCTCCCCTCCCCCTTCACCACTGTCTTCTTGCTGACTCAGTGTCCTGACTGCCCTCTGGTTGAATTTAAGAGACCAGCTTCTTACCCTCTCTTGTCCTTCCTCTCAGTAAATCCTTGTTTCTAGGCATTCAAATGCACTGAATTGAGAGTTCTAAATTCTTGTCCTGACTTTCTAATTGTCTGTGTTACCATGGGCTTATCGTATCACCTCTTTCCCTCCATTTCATAAGTGAAAAAGGGCTAAAACCTGCATCTCCTGTTTCTTAAAGAGCACTTTGAACACTATAAAAAAAATTCAAGTTATAACTCTTTGTTAGTTAAAATCCTAAGATATACACACTTCCTGGGATGGTTTTGTTATTCCTAACAACAGGTAAGAATATGTAGTGAAAGTCCAATTTACAGAGATTGGGAATATCACATTTAAATTACTTCGGCTTTGCCGTTTCCAGACATTCAGCTCTATCATTTGGTTGACCTTTTTTAAAAAGTGCTTTCTCTCCATGTGGTCTATATTATTGGAGGGCTTCTCATCTACAATGGAGCAGACTGTTGGTGATAAAGAACAGAGGCTGATTTTGTTGAAATTGTGAGCTCTGTTGAGTGTTGTAGTTTATCCTTGAGTTGTGGAATTGGAACATTTATTCTGCATGGCCCATTTAGCACGAGGGGAAAGGGGCCTCCTTTCAGAATGGGCAGTCTGACTGGCACATGGTAATCATATCCTGGCAGGAGGGCAGAGCCTGGGGAAATCACTCCAAATGGTGCCATGGATTCTCCACCTTCTAGTTTTGTTAGGGTCAGAGATGGGGGCATAGGAGCCTGGTATCATGAGTATTCATGACACACTCTGGAATCAGAGACGAGAGGTCAATGCCAGATAGGGAAACTGAGAGAGGCTTTGTGGAAAACCTGGCATCTGACTGAGGGCCCTACTGCCTAACTTCTTTTATTAACATTATTACATATTTTAATTTTATTAATTTTATTATTAAAATGATTAAATATTAATATTTACACTAAGTGAAAATACTTATGAAAAAGGTGATAATGGATGTGTCAGGTGAGTTCAACTCATTTTGGTTATGGAACGCACCCACATTCTATGTTGGTTTTTTTGTGACTGTCTCAAGTCACTTGGGAAAAAGAACAATGGCTGATTTATAGAATAATTTGCTAGTATTTGGAGAGCTGTGATTCTAGAACTTCACAAACGTTATCCTGTCGAATAAGTGGCAATTGTCTGAATGTACCCCGGGTGATCAGATTCCATTCATATTCTTAGCCACTGTACTAGGCTGGGTGGCCAGAGGATTCTTCAATTGTCACATAGGAAAATACAGCCAATTCTTAAATCAAGACTACAATGAGATATCACCTCACACCAGTCAGAATGGCCATGATAAAAAGTCTAAAAACAATAAATGCTGGAGAGGGTGTGGAGAAAAGGGAAACCTCCTACACTGTTGGTGGGAATGTAAACTGGTACAACCACTATGGAGAACAGAATGGAGGTTCCTTAAAAAACTAAGAATAGAGCTACATATGATCCAGCAATCCCGGTCCTGGGTATATATCCAGAGAAAACAATGGTTTGAAAAAATACATGCATCCCAATGTTCATTACAGCGCTGCTTACAATAGCCAACACATGGAAGCAGCCTAAATGTCCATCGACAGATGAATGGATAAAGAAGATGTGATACATATATACAATGGAATATTACTCAGCCAATAAAAAGAATGAAATAAGGCCATTTGCAGCAACATGGATGGGCCTGGAGATTATCATACTAAGTGAAGTAAATAATCAGACAGAGAAAGACAAACATCATATGATATCACTTATATGCAGAATCTAAAAAAATGATACAAATGAACTCATTTACAAAACAGAAACACTCACAGACTTCGAGAATGAATTTATGGTTACCAGGGGGAAAGCGTGGGGTTGGTGGGAGGGGTAGATTGGGAGTTTGGGATTGACATGTACACACTGCTATATTTAAAATAGATAACTATTCGTGGAAAAGACTCTGACAAGTACAGGTTTCTGGTAACTGACTATACTGCTGAACCGAATGAATAAGCATTTTCAGAACTCTAATGGAAAACTGATGAACTCATAAAAGTGCTAACAAAAGATCAAGATAAAAAAAAATTAATTACATGGGACTGAGTGAACTGATGAGGATGATTATAATTTTTGTGACTTTCTGTTTGAATAAAAAATAAAATAAAATAGATAACTGACAAGGACCTACTGTTTAGCACAGGGAACTCAGCTCAATATTCTGTAATAACCTAAATGGGAAAAGAATTTTAAAAAGAATGGATACATGTATGGGTATAACTGAATCACCCTGCTGTACACCTGTAACTAACACATCATTGTTAATCAACTATACTCCAATATAAAATAAAAATGAAAAAAAAAGAAAATACAGCCAATTCTTGATTATCTGTGTTAATGGAGGTAGCACTGATAATCCGATATGGTGTGCAAAAATCACCTGGTGGTTGATTACATTAAAATACTTTAAAAATTACATGACATTTTAGTAGCTAATTATGTACTATTTATGTACTTTTTAGAATTCAGCATTTTTGCAGCATATTTGCAGTAAGGCACGGCTGGTGGGAGAGACTGGGAAAAGGTTCATCAGGATTGAAGGCTGCTTCCCAGATGTAAATAACCAAAAAACTGACGGTAGGAATAACTCAATCATTATCTTAAGATAAAAGCTTACGGCAGCTCCCACCTCAGGCTGGAAGGATTCCGAGCTCACCTGAAGATGAAATTTATCACCCAGGTCTTCTGCCCCCGTGGAAAGATGCTGTTTCGTACACAGGGTTTGCGGGCTTTATAAAAACTCAGGAATGCTGAGAGAATCCACTTATCTGGCAAAAGAGAATCTCCTTTTATACAGTTAAATCACAGGTGGACTATCCACACACAAAATGAGCATCACAGTAAGTGCTGGGAAAGATTAAATAAGCAAAGCAAATAGGCACTTTTCTAGTGCTTCTCCTTCAGAGACACCGTGCAAAAATCCCAAGCAGTAATACATTCCCCCTGCACATATGAACTGGTACTAGGGGCTGGGGAATCCTGCCTGGAGGGCTAAGCATAGAAAGTGTGCTGCTTAGACCTTCTTAGCGTTTATTATCCCATCTTCTAGAAACATCATCTCAATTTTCCTTTAACAAACTCTCTCTCCCCTATGAGTGCATGATCGAGATGCTCTGGCAGTATGACACAAATTGGATCGATCAGACTCTTCTAGGAATTTGGATACTGAACAGAGTGGCATCAAAATCAGAAACAGAGCCAATTCATCCCCACAATAGCTCCCCAAAAAGACTTTGCAAAGTTCCTGCAGGCTTGATCCTCAGAGTGGCCTGCTTCTTATTCTCGCCAAGGCTTGGGCATTCAGTGTCTCCTTGGCTCATGTTATCGGACCAGGGTCATTCCTTTTTGTTTGCTCAGGTTATCCAGAGTTGCTTCTGTTGCTTGCAACCAATGAGCTAACCTGCAACAACCATGGAAACCAACAAATCAGACACGTTTGGGTGAAGGTGTCTATGGGGCACTTTTAAAAATCATCTTGAGCTCGGTCAGACTCAGCTAATCCAGGGCCTCATTTATCAGATGATGAAGCTGAGAGATTAAAGGACTTTTTCAAGGCATCAAGTCAGAAGCCAGGCCTTCTGACACTTTCTGCCACCTTGCAAAATACTGACACAGTCTCCTCTGATTGGTTCACTAGGGCACACAGGTAGGCAACTGATGCAAAATGCTACTTCAAAGACCCCTTTGATCAATTAATCAATGATTATTTATTGCAAGGCACTGTGCTAGGCACTATGGAGAGTACATGGAAGATAAGACCAAAGTCCCTGCCCTCAAGGAGCTTACAATCTAGTTGGGAAGACAAGGCATACATACAAGGAAAATTAGGTAACAATACAGGAGTTAAGTTAAAATGCAAGATAACAGTACAAGAGATTTCCAAAAGTAGTACCTGATCAATTACTAAATGAGGGGTATCGACAGGGCTTACAGCTCATTCAGAGGAAGGATGTCACCGAGGACTGGAGTGTGGGAAGGCTTCACAGACGAGCCTACCCTAGGACAGTGGGGATTCAGGTGATAAAGAACAGTGGGGGGTATTTCAGGAAGGGGCAGCCAGATGCCCAAAAGGCACAGAGGTGAGACCAAAAGCAAGCAGTGTTCAGGGGCCAGTGAGGACTCTGTGTGGCTGGGTACAGAGTTAAGTTGTTATTAGATTAAGAAGGGCCTCAAGTTTAGATTCTATCCTTTTAGCAGCGTGGTTGGGGAAACCTTAAAACAACAGATAGCCTTAGATTAAATACAGAAAAGACTTAGCTAATCCAGAGGATCTATTCAAGTTTGATCTTCAGGACATTTATTTGTGGATTTTTGTCCCTCTCTACCTCCAAAGAGGATTTGCAATGATGTTTTCAGGGTTGTCAGTTCCAAAGGAAGAGCTCTGGGTCATCTAGCTTTGGATCGTGGCCAGAGACTTCTGAGTCCCTCTATGATCTTAAATTATAAGTAGCACAAGGGTGAGCTAACAAATTCCCTGACAGGCAGGCAGGAAAAATGCTCCCAAAAGACAAGTATCTTTACAAATGACAGAATATTTATTAACAATACCTTTAAAAAGAGATTACATATGCTAGATCACTGGTAAATATCATTTACACTGGGGTTGGGAACTACCTGGGGTATCATTTTTTTTTCATTCATTTTATTATTTTGTTGATTTTTTTTTGCATGTGATTTTAAATTTTGTGTTATTTTAACATAGAAGTAACCATATGAAACTAAGAAAGGAACACAGCTTGAAATACTGACAATATTTTTTTCCAGTTACCACCCTAGTTTGTACACAAGTGGAATCCTGATTATGACTTTATTGGATAAATATAGCTAGAAGGTTGAAAAGTTAAGGAAAAATGACAAATTACAGGCAAATTTGAGCTCTCTGAGAAAGAAGAAAAGGTGGCAGCGTGTTTACATGTGAAACTTTTTATAGAAAATTTCATTACCTTTTATATGCACTGTTCCACTAGTGTCAGCTTACAAAACCTCCCCCATTATTACAAATAGTTCTTTTCATAAGAATACAGTTTTGTTGATATTGTCATTTTCCAATGTGTGATTTTTAAGACGTAGAAGATGAAGCTTGTAAAGCGACAAGGCTACCTATTGCAAAACAGGAGAATCACCGAGATACCGCACCATTGTACTAAAGATCTTTTATAGAGTCATGAAAAAAATTCTTTGTGGCAGCTAGTTGCTGAAATAGGAGAAATCTGCCAGACTCCATACATAATTTTGATTCAAAAGAAGGGCTCTATTATTAAAGAGATACACATATTATCTATAAGAAATTTTGTAAAGAAGTTACGAATCCATCAACAGAGAATTACCCTTTTTGTTGTTAAATGTACATTCAAGACAGATACATTTAAAGATAGTAAAATTATCTTTTATCCTTCGAAAGACATGGTTGACTCTATTAACTTTTGGTCTATGTTACTACAGGATATTTAACTTCCAATGTCATGTCTAAGATAATGCTACTACTACAAAGACAATGTTAACTGAGTCGAGGGAAAAGAAAGTCTTACCGTAGGATGCTAAATTCAGGGATGGGAATATTGCACAAGGTACCTCTTGGGCAGTTAGTTTAGGTTTTGAGATTGCAGCCATTCCTGAAACCATCTCAAGTTGTGTTGAACAACAGAATTCACAACAGGGCTGGAAAGCATATTGTACATGGCAAAACGACTTGATTCAGTGCATTCGTCGTCCCAAGAGTCATTTCCATACAGCAGCCTTGAGTTACAGACCAAGTCTTCAGCTGTTCTGCCACTAGACCTTTATAAAACTGTACAAGGAATCTGCAATGTATTTACCAAGGTGAGTTTCCAACTCTGTCTTTAAAGGAACTATTTTCAAATAATAACCATATGATTGTGTTGCCCATAGCATTTTACAGCAGAGGAAAAAAATTAATATCTACATTTCATGTTAACTTTAAAAAATTCTATAAAACACTAAATATATAATAAAAAATATGCATATAAGGACATATGTAAACTGCTTTGGTAACATCATATTACAGATGTCTTCAGTGCATTGCAGAGTTTCCAAAGAAACTTCAGACAAAGCTAGATTTGCTTTGAGGAAGTACTGTAGAATGCCATTCCTAAAGAAGCAAAAAACATTTTTTTTTCCAGTAATAAGATGTACTCGAACAACAATATTACTTAGTACTGGGTGTCTTCAAAACAACTAGCTAAATGTTGCTTATATTATAAACAGCAAGTCTTTTAGAGAACTGTTGTCATAAACTGGACCTGGCTGTGAGGGAGATCATGATCGTACTGATGGCCGACAGCGTGCATGCGTTGGAAGTGGATGGCCCGGCTCCTCTTGCATAGGCATCTGGAGAGAGAAGAAATTTACTCACCCCGGCAACAAAGGGAGGCGGGGCCCCAGGGCTTTCGGAAACGGAAGAACTATCTGAAGTCTACTGGAAATGACCATCTCTTGTTGACGTTTTTAGTTTCAGTTCTATGACTCTCTAGCTATGAACCTGGGAGCAGGTGGTGGACATCTCTGGACCTCTGTTTAAGCATTTGTAAAAGGAGGGTGTCCCCCTCTAACATGAGAAGAAACTTCAATATGACTGGTAACATTACTGATAAATTCTATGATATCAATCATAGCAAAATAAACATTGACGTTCCCTTTTGAATTCAAGCTTAATGCTGGGCACAGAGCCATATGACACTTAATTCCTATAGAAACCCTGAGGACCTCTGGTATGGTTATTACACCATTTAACTGCTAAGGAAATGCGGGCCCAGAGAAGTAAGATAAGTCTAAGATTACCCAGTTAGTAAATGGCTGAATGGGGATTCCAACTCATGCCTGTCTAAACATACCTCTTTTTTTTTTTTTTTTTGCCCAACAAGATAGTCTCAATACTTTTAAAACTTTTTCTTATACATCTTATTTTTTCACAGTAAGAAGTTACCAACTGTCATTTGAGGTTTTATCAAGATTGTAAGATCTTTGACCAACAAAATGGAAAACCTCTTGACAAAGAGATCATGTTTTGCTCAGTTACATCCTTATCATCTAATAATTTTACCAATAAAATTGCTTAAAATGTTTTTGTAATGAATTAAACCAAGAATCGTCAGTCAGTCTTTAAAAAAAAAAAATCCTTGCAATGATAAGCAAGTATGAAGTCAGATTTAAAGAAAGTGAGATAAATTAATCCCAAAACAAATTCTCATCTTGTGTTTTTTTGGCCTGGAGATTACTCCCACATCTCACCATAAATCTGGTTCCTTTCAACAGAAGTTAGAGCCCTCTACTGACATGTAGAAACCAATTCTCCCCCAGTGTTTTAAAAGACAAAAATGCCTTTAGTGTTTGTATGCAAAAAAGGTGCAGTACATATAAACCTCATCTGGAAACTGGCAAATTACTCCTGAATTCAGAGCATGTCTTGGCGCAGCCTTGGTTTCCCACCTGAAGTCCTGCTCTATGTTCATTAACATTAACAAGTGCTTATTCAGAAGAAGGGTGAAATGACCATTGAACATTTTCTTTTCTGATTTGAGGCATCCAAATTTTATAGATGCAATTAAAATGGCTTAGTGGATGCTTTACTAAAACTTGATATCAGCAAGAATACTAGACCCTTTCCTCATCTGAAAAATACTAAGATGGGCACTTGGCAAAGGGGCTGAAGCTCAGAACTCTGTAGTGAGGGTTGCCCATGATTTAAAATATCATATCTCCACTGATGGCTTGAAAGTTCATATCTCCAGCCTTCACTGAACCCCTTATCTCTAGACTGTTAAATCCAAAGGCCAATGAAAATCTATACTTAGATACCTAATGGCAATCTTATTTTCTTTATTATTGTGGTAAAATACACATAACGTAAAAGTTACCATTTTAAAGTGTACAATTCAGTGACATTAAGTTCACTCCAATGTTGTACAACCGGGACTGCTATCTAGTTCCAGAACTACTTCATCATCCGAATGGAAACCCAGTACCCGTTAAGCCACAATTCACACCGCTGGCTGGTCACTACCAGCCACTGATCTGCCTCTATGGATTTGCCTGTTCTGTTTTTTTTCTTTTAATTTCAAATAAATAAAATCATACAAAAAACCCAAAAAATAATATGCTGCTGAGATATCTGCAAACATAGTATTTGAAAACTAAGTTGAATGTATTTGGCTCAAAAAAGAACACCCTCTTCAACAGTCTTTGTAAACAAACATAATCCTGACTCTATGTAGACATGTGCATTTATGTACATATGTTACATACACATGTTCAAAATAAACAGTGCCAAGTGCAAAATGTTTTCAGCCAAAGACATTATATTGTGTCACTACGGACAGGTTTCCAGAGCATTTTAAAGAACGCTTTGCTTGTTCTTCCTGAGTCACGCTTTTAACTTTCTAAGCTGTAATTTTGGGGTTACTGTAGATGCAAACTACATGGGTCCACATGGAAAAGCCTGGGTGACTGATTTGGGGCTGCTTTAACCTGATTTTTGATTGCCAACTGATTAAATCAGTCAAAACTAGTCAAACTGTCTTCTGCACAAAACTACCTGGGATCAGCAAATACCAGTGGTCTGAGGAAGGGGGATGGTATTGTCCATTTTTATTTTAGCCTTTTTTTTTTTTCGGGCCTAATTTCACCCTAGCCCTGACTCACTGGGAAGCTTAGGAGATAGGGCAGACAGGGAGAAGGGAGGCAAAAAAAGACATTCTTACTTGATATCTTTGGAATTCGAATCTGTTCACTGCTGCTGCCATCGCCTCCATCACTGAATGGCTTAATTTCTATTATATAATCTTCATCAAAAGGCAAAGAAAGCTCCACTGATGTTTTATTTGTTTCAATGACAGATGTGCTGCTTTGTCTGCTCCATCTGTACAACACCTGCCAATATGGAAAGAAAAGGTATCACCTGCTGTCCTCACAAAGGCCCCAAGGACGGAGCATTCCTTCACTTTCACCTCTGGGCACCAGTGAAACGCAGGGACGCCGAGGTTGTCAGGCTGCCCACTTGCATCTGGAAGGCTCATTTAAGAGCGAGGGGCATGTCTGCAGCTACCGTTGATTTCATTATGAGGAAGGAGTTTAAAGCGTTGTGCAGCATGGCAGCGGGGCTAGCATGGGTCTAACGACGTGCTGTGTGGCCTCATGTAACCTCTGGGAGGTCAGTTAACAAACATGGAGAAGGTGGATGTACAGAGCTCAGTTACGCATGAGGGTCTTTGGCATGAGGACAGACTTGGCTGCTGTGTGACCGTGGTCCACTTACTTTCCCGCTCTGAGCCTCACTGCCCACATCTGTAAAATGGGGACAATAACACCCACTTTTCTGGGAAGTCTTTACGATTGCATAGGATTGAATAAAATGAAGGGCTGAAAGGAAGCATGTAAGAAACAGTATCTATGAAGCCTTAAAAGGAACAAAAGGTACAAACATACACGGCAAAGGTTAGAAGCAAAAAATCAGGCGTAAAAATCAGGCAAAAAGTTGTCATTATTATTAATCCTTTGGAAAGAGGACATTTCAGAACAGGGAGAGCATCTCTGAAAGACAAGGGCTATAACCCCCTTTTTCCTCCCACTGGACCTCTTTCTGAGCTACAGAGAAAAGAGGGGATGTTACGGGGCAATTACTGTCACTCTAGAAGTGTCTGTAGCTTCAGCAGTGCCACTCATGTAGCTTCAACAGTGCCACTCTTTGTTTCCCTTCTTGGTTTCCTCTGGGTCACAGACTAGGCTGGTAGTTCATGTGATGAGATGGGCAACTAGCTCTCTTGAAAGTACATTCACCACCTGGCATTGCCCACTGTGGTCACCAACTATTCCCATCATGAACAAAAGATAAAGGCCCAGAGAGGTGCACCTGCCTTTCTGGATATGATAATTGTGATGAGAACTGTCCCACAAATACCTTCTGATGTTTACAATGAGCCAGGCACTCGATTGACATGACCATGTTTAACTGCCACAACAACCTGACAGGACAGGCACGGTTACTCTCTTCTGCAGATGAGGAAACTGAGGCCCAGAGATGTCACAGAGCTGGTGAGTGGTAAGATGAGGGCTCCTAAGCCTGTACTCTTAAATCACCATAACCCATCGTTTCTCTTGACAATAAAATAAAAAATAAAATAGGGTTGGGTAACATGAATGGCTCCGGTCCTGGCTGTGTGTTAGAAGCACCTGGGGAGCTTGTAAAAAATACCGATGCTGCAGGTCACTGGTTCTCAACAGGGGCGGGAGCGGGGAGGAGTAGTTTTGTCCCCGGGGGCATCTGGCAATGTCTGCAGACATTTTCGGTTGTCACAACAGGGGGGTGGGTCCTCCTATAATGCAGAGGACAGTCCCCACAACAGAGAATTATCCAGCTCAAAGTGGCGCCAGTGAGGAGGCTGAGAAATCCTGCTCCAGCCTCGCCCCAGCCCTCCTGAGTCAGGCTCCGTAGCAGAAGGGTCCAGGCCGTGATACATTGTTAAAAAAGATCTTCAGGGGATGTTCATTCAGGGAATCATGAATGAGATCAGGGTTCTCAAACCTGAGCCTGCATCAGAGCCGCCTGGAGGGCTTATTAAAACACAGAACACTGGGCTCCACCCCGGAGTTTCTGATTTAGTGGGTTTTAGGGGGAACTTGAAAAATCTGCATCTCTAACAAGTTCCCAGGTAATACCACTGCCTCTGCTCCAGGGACCACACTTTGAGAACCACAGGACTGGCTCTTCTTTCCCTAAGAGCCACTGTAAATTCTGATCGGCTGAGGTCAGAGACATAGGGTTACCCTACCATTGCCAAAAAAAATCAAACACAAGTGAAATTCATAAAATTCCCTTAGAACGGTTTAGATCCCATTTGTTTCCTGGCATTTCATCACCTTTATTTATGTCTCTCTAATACAAGGTGGAAAACACAATTTCCTTGAGGTGGAGAGATTCATAAGCGTCCCCCTTCCTTCTCAGGGCATCAGGTGTATCAAACTCAGCATCCCCTCACTAATGATCACGCTCAAATAAACCCTGAGGCACATTCAGGATTGTCAGAGCCTCTCATGATGGCCCTTCAGGAACATGAGTTGGCTGATGGGATGCAAGGGCACACCTGGCTTTGAGGAATAAATTGCTTCTTTGATTCACCTCTGCCAGAGCACAGAGGATTCAACTAGTTTCAACTGTAAATCCAAAAGAAAGACTTCCAGGAAAAAAACTGCCCTTTTAGCAGCATTGCTTATCAGTCTTCTAATGATGGGGACTGCAGTGGCACCTAAATAAAGGCCTGTAAAACCTTTATTTACACTAAACACTTGGTTCAGCTGATTGACTTAAAGGCTGTGCTTGCATTTCCTATAATCCAGGGTGGAAGACAAAGGAGAAAGAGTGAATTTGTGGGAATAATGATAATAGAATCAAACATTATTGAATGCTTACTATGTGTTTGAACACTTTATATTCGATGTGCAAATACAGATTACCCCTTGAGGTAGGCACTGTTATTATTCTGATTTTAAAGATGAGAAATCTGAGACCTGGAGATGTTTAGCAATGTGCCCAGGGTCTCATGGCCAGTAAGTGGGGGACCCAGCATTCAAACCCAGGCAGTCTGGGTTCACAGCCTGTATTCGTAACTAAGACCAGCTTGGCCACCACTGTGGGCAACTTGCTTCCCCTCTCTGGTCTCTGTCTTCATGAATGCAAAACAAGGGGGGTTAGAGAGTAGAAAGCTCGTGGCCCATGTGTAACATTTGGCCTGCATATTTTAACTATTCGGCCCTTAGTGGGTTTACATTTTCTTTTTTTTTTTGAGTTCGATGTCAACATGTAAAAACCAAGAAACTATACATGATAAAGTTTTGGGTTCTACTAAAAACTGGAAGATATGGCGGCACTGGTCTACATTCCTGTCTGGCAATAATTGGCTGGAGCTGAGAAGCTACTGCCTATCCTGGACCATCACAAACTCTGTAGCTTATCACAGTCTCCAACACTTCCTATTGTGTCACATTGGCATGTGTCTACCTCAGGACCTTTGCATATCCTGTTCACTATGCTTGGAACACTCTCAGAGAGCTGCCTATCTTACTCTCTCCTTTTTTCATGGCCCAATCGAAATGTCACCTCTTGATAGAGCCTTTCCCTGTGCTTTATTTAAAATAATGTCTCTCCTATCTATCCCATGGCACTGCCTATTCCCCTCACTCTGAGTTATTTCTCTTGGTAGTACTTTATTACCACTTGATCTATTTGTTTACTGATGGCAGGCAGAATAGCTGAGTGGTTAAAAGGTGGGACTCTGGATCCATACTGCATGTGTTCAGAGCACAGGTCTTCAATATACTAGCTGTGTTAACAACACTGTACCATATACTTGAATGTTGCTAAGAAAGTAGATCTGAAATGTTCTCACCACAAACAAGGAATGGTAATTATGTGATGGGATGCAGGCATTAGTAAATGCTATGGTGGTGATCTTTTTGCAATATATAAATGTATCAAATCAACACACTGTATACCTTAAACTTACACAATGTTATATGTCAACTGTATCTCAATAAATCAGTGAAAAAAATACTACCTATGTGAAGTAGGCAAGTTACTAAACTCTATGCCATGAGCTCTGTATCTATAAAACTGGGGCTAATAACTGCACCTACTTCATGGGTTATTATAAAATTAAGAATTAAAACAGTGCTTGGCACGTATACTGACAGTATTTATTGAAAGGATTAAATTAACTTAATCCCTTTACATAACCTGCCTGGCTCTGTAGACAGTTTAGTTTGTGATACTGAAACCAGACGCTCTCTTTTTATCTCAAGTATCATGAAGTAGCTTGACACTTTGTGCTGAAAGAATATTTTGCGCCTTAAACTTTCTAAAGTCAACTTCTTTTTGAGACTATTTACACAAGCAGAAATCCCACGAATCTCGACAATTTAGGTAGAAAACCAAAAATACATACACATACACACAGATGCATAATTTTTACAGAACTCTATATATCCCGGAACATTAACATTGTATATGTAGCATTTCAATATCTATAACCAGTTACAGTGAGATTCCTTGGGATCTAAATGAGGAGGTGTAGGGAGTCTGGCTCCTCCAGTCCCAGCCCTAAAGGGCAGGGAAGGAATTGAGTCGAAGTGGAAATCAAGAAGAAGTCACAAAGGGCCCTTTACTACCACCTGGTCTGACCTTGTTAACCCTCTTTCCTCTACTGTCAGCACATGTGGTTTCTGCAGCATTTCACACACTTCATACCCAGCCATGAGTGATGCTTCCTAAGGCATGAAATTCCCAACTCGGAGGTGCCACTCTATTTTTCATAGATATAGTTTAGATCTATAAGACACAATGAATCAACGTGAAAAACCATATTTGGGAAAAAAAAAATGCCTAAATCCATGGCTCTTGTTGTGTTGTCTTTCTTATTTTTTTCCTGAGATAGTCTGTTCTTTCCTTGTTTTCTGGATAGGACTCTATCTTAAGCTGTGGTGTCCTTTTTCTTTTTCGTTTCTTTTCTTTTTCTTTCTTTCTTTCTTTTTTTTAAAAATTAAGTCTGTGGTTGAGCCCTTGTGATGAATATATTAAATAAATACATTTTGGATCCCCCCCACACCCGGCACCAAATTAGCCTATATCATCTGATCTGCTGCTCACATCTGAAAAGGTTCCATGCTCTCCAGCTGTAATTTGTTCCAATGTTATATTCTAGTTCTATAGAAATAAAAAGTTTCCCCAATCCTCCATGAAGCCCCAGTTCTTTTCTGGGAGCTGAATACCGCCGTGTTGGTCTTATACTGCTTGATTCCACCACAGCTGCCCGATTCTGTGCTGCTCAAGGGAATCTTCTAGATGTCTGCAGAAGTGTCAGTTGAATTTTAAAATATATATAAGAAGGGCCTCCTTGGAAAAGTGCTACCAAGACAAGCTCATATGAGAGTTTCTGAGAGGAGGCAAGAAGACAAAGAAGTAGCAACTAAATAATACTCATTTTCCAAGTCTTCTTCTAAAAATGCCTATGATCTTTTAGACCCAGTTCACTGAAGTAAAATTCAGCTTGCATACACATCCCTGCCCTGTGAAAGCTGAGGGCACTCCCAAGTCACTTTACTCAATGGCCTTCGGTTTTCGCATCTGCAAAATGAAGGGCTTTGGCTGGATGATCTTCAGGATTTCTTGACCGGCTAACATTTTGCTTGGTTCCCTGAAGTACTTTAGGCAGCTCCCTGCCTTTCAAATTTATTTCAGCACCAGCTTCAACATGAGTTTAAAATCTAGTAAAAGGTTCACTCATGGAACTTGGCCCCTCCACAGGGACTCCTAAAGCTTTCTGAATTTTTATTGTGTTTTCTCTCTCTGTTCTACTGGGCGACACTGGAAACAGGGAGGAAGACTTTCTCGCTCCTGTTTTTGTTTGTTTGTTTGTTTGTTTTTTCACTCTCCCCCTTGGTTTGGTTAAATTAATTCGTCCCAGATCACATCTGCATTTCTCTCGTGCTGTGTTCAGTCCCGGCAGTGTTAGCCTGGGTCAGACCCCAAAGTTGCAAGGTCTGTCTTCACTTTTGCCTTCTTTCTTTGCTTTCTTTGAGTCTACTCTCTCCCCTCTCATCTTCCAGCCTACCAAACCCCACATCTCTCTCGTCTTGCATAAAACTGATCAGATGAACTCTTTCACATTATGTCGCACTGAGAGACTAATGATTAAGGAGTTCAAGAAATGAGGGCTCCCTTTAATACCACCATAGTGAATGCATCCTTGGCTGGAGAAATCATGGGGACCATTCAGGCACTGTGCTCGTGAGGCCCACAGTCTGGGGATTCACAATAAGTCATCAGCCAATTACAATTACCCAAGAGGATGGAAAGTACTTTAAAAAAATCTGACAAATAGCGAGAGCTCTGGCCATCAGGGAAGGCTTCTCATCTTAGACCCGAAAGATAAGTGGCCGATTAAGGATGCAGATGTAAGAGGTGGCAGTCCCAGGGGGACAGAATAGAGGTGCAAAGGCTCAGGGGAAAATGAAGATACTGGAAGATTTCTCCTTTAATAAAAGAGAAATGCAGTCCCAGAGAGGTTACATGATTTACCTAAAGTCACATAATGACTAGAGGACCAAAATGTGGTCGTTTTTGCTCTATTCTGTAAGACCCTTCCAGAAAGTTTGCTTTTACAAAGGGATCCAGTGAAAGGTCTGAAGATTAGTTCTTAGGGAATGTTTCTCTGCCGGCAGAATACAAATCACTGTGCCACGTGGATGAAGGAAAAATAGTCCATAGCAGCGAGGGTTTCCGAATCCCTCTCTAATCACATCACCTAAGGCTCTATGGCCAACTATGTCAACTCCCAGTTCCAGGCCTGGCTTTACTAACTGTAACTAGTGCCTGACAGTACTGTCACTATGCTACTCTCAACAGCTGCATCCAAAAATGTCACCAAATAGCAGCCTGCAGGCTTGATGCATCCTGCAGACTAGCTTTGTTTGGCCTGCATTGCCTCAAATGTTGTTTAAAAGTAAAACAAAACAAGATACTTAAAATGCCCTTTGATGGTGGCACCAGGGCTACATCCATTTTCTTTTCTAGTTCTTTAAGGTCAGGCTAACATTTATGGGATCAGGCAAACGAATGTCCTAAAAAATCCTTGTGTATATGTATGTGTATGTACGTGTGTGTGTGTGCGTATACATACCCCTAACAATAGGAACATGAACAAAAAAGATTAACCATTAGTAATAGGGAGAAGTTACTACTGTTGATTAAAAATACAATCAACACAAGCACAGAACAAAACTGACAGTAGAAATGTTTAAAATGTGGTTCTTCATGATTTTTTGGAGACCCAACCACAGGGTCTTTAACTATTTCTGATTGTCTCTGCCTGAGCCCAAAGTATAGGCGATTCTCTAAATCCTGACCAGCTGTCATGGGCTGTTGACAAAACTCAGACTAAACCACTTTGGTGTTTGGGAGAAAGAGGCTGCGAGAGCTCTGTCAGGGAGAGTGAGGGCAGGTTTCTTAAGATTCATGAGGACAGTCTGTCCCCACTAACAGCAGGAGTAGGTGCCTCTGCAAAAAGAAATTACCCACTTTGTATCCTTTTACTTCCGACTCATTATCCAGGGCCTTCACTTGATCCCAATTCAGGATAATTTTGGAGTCCGATGAATTCCATATGATGTTTCCAGGGGGTTGACTTGGCGCTGTAAAAAATTAAGATATACGAAGTCACAGATTATTAAGTCTCAATGGATACTGAGGAATATCTCCTTCCTAGAATTCGCGAGTGGAGGCAATTTAACGGGCTATTGCACTAATATGTGTCTTCAAGGTCACTAAAATCTGCCGAGATACAGCACTGCAAATGGAAAAAGATTCAGTTGGTCGCCTAACATTTATAGCTAAAAGAAGTGGCCCTTCCCAGTGAGGAGAAAACATTTATCTTTCTGTCCTCTGGAGCAATGAATTTTGCATGCTATTCGGAAAGGTTCAGTTAAAATGCTAAGGTAAATCTGAATTTCCATAATGATACCAATTAGTATGTAAATGATCACTGGGAGGTGGGGATGGGGAATGAACTTGGAATATGTTTGATGAATCTCTAAAATATTTCTGAGCAAGAATGTTCTTACGTGGCTTTCTGGTTGTCACGTTGACCGTCGCACTGGAGGGACCTGTCCCTGCAGAATTATATGCCTTGACAGCTAAATGATACAGAGCACTGCCTTTTAAGTTGGTGATTTTTGTTGATGTCTGATTTCCTATTGTTCGTATTTTTTGAGCATTTTCTTCTTTGTCATCATGTCTCCAATATTTTACCTGAGAAATTAAAAAGGAAGACCTTGGATGTCATAACTATTAGGGATATCTCCAACGTCATCAGGTGATTTTTTTTTTTAATACAAGATTCTTATGACAGAGTTAATTTTCTATATAGCAAGTCGTAAGCAGAGCTTTCAGAACCAAGAGCTTTGTGCGCGCTGAGAAATTATCGATAATTAAAAAGGCCCCCTTTTTGTTCTTAGCTTCAGAGTGAGACGGTACACTGGCACAGTCATGGTTGGGTCTTTCTCCCTTTTTCCCCACCTTGTTTTGAGCCCAAGTGATCCTGGGTGTATCAGAAGTCATAGCTCATTTTGCCAACCATCTTATACATGCTTAGACCTGCATGTATTTAGACAGAGCTCTCTGGAGAGTACCATGGAAACGGGTAATCTCACAGTGGAATGCTCAGGGCTTCCATTCATGCTCCTTTAGAAACAACTATTCTCTAAAACAAATGCCTCTAAATGGAACTCTAGGTCTTTTTCCCATCAGAGGGTGTGTAGAAAGTTCTCACTGAGGGGTAGGGACCCTTTCCCAGAACCCAGGCACCTATCTCTTGCTTACCTCATACCCTTGTATCCGACCTCTATTCCTTTCCATAGGGGAGGCCCAGAAGACTTCAACGTCTGTTGCAGAAAGACTTCTGGCAAAGATGTTGGCTGGTGCTTTGGTGGGTTCTGCAGATAAGTATGGAAAAAGTTATGACTCTATCAGCTGCATCAGAATAGGCTTCTAGATGCAAAGGCATCATATGGGCAAAGAATCAATGATTATAGAATAGTCCTTAGTGATTATGATCCAAACCCTCATTTTACAGAGAAACCATGATTAACAGCTGGGAGAGGATGGTGATGGAGATGGTGGTGAAGAGACTTCTTCAAAGTCTTTGGCTTCTAAATTTAGGGGTAGGTGGAAGGGAAGTAACCCAGGATACTTAAGTTTAAGCACCACGTCTCATAGCCAGCAATTTATTTAACATACATCCTTCTTAATGAGCATTTGTCCTAGGTGAGAGTCGTAGTCACTGGTTACGAAAATTAGAGAGACAGAAAAAAGGAGAGTCAACTGACTTGACTAAGTTTCAGGAGGGCCGGTGACAGTTCAGTTCTGCACAGCCAGCTGCATGTCTTACAAGCTTGGCTGTACAAGTCATCTATGCTTTGTGGGCTCAACCTCCTCAGCTGCAAAGGAGAGTCTGGACCCAGTCTGTCCCCTAAATTTCAGTTCTTTTTGCCAGATTTTTGCCAGAGCTGTGTACCATTTTTATGTAAAGATTTTCCTTTCAGTGGTCTTTCTTAATGAAAAACCTAGGCATGTTGTGAGTTGTAACACAAATGAAATCCTGGTTTTGATTTGATAGCTGTATTTCTTTGTGATGCAATTCAAATCAATATATAAGTATTAAATAATTTTAAAGGTTCATCTAGTACCATTTACAGTCAACTTGTGTGCTCCCTCTGGAATGCACATTGTGTTCCAGAAAATGGTGTACATGGAGACCCCTAAGGTTTTGTCTATTTATAACAACGTATGATTCTATTTATGTGTTAATTCATTCAGTATTTATTAGGGGTCTGTGTGTCATACACGTTTCGACACTGGTGACACAGAGGTAAAAAATAAATAGCCGGCCCTCAAGAAACACACCTTAGTGAGAATATAAAACTAAAATTCAAAATTCATAATACATTGAGATGAGAATTATAACAGAGCAATGTTAAGACACAAGGAAAAAGAGAAGCACCTCACTCCATGGGCCTGGGGAAATGAGAGAAGGCCTTGGTTGTTTGAGTTGAGTTTTGAAGGATGACCATGAGGTCACAAGGTGGGCAAGGCAGGGAACATTAAGAGAAGTTGAAGCATATACTAGGGGCTCAAGCTTGTTTGGATAATTGCAAGTCCTTTGGGTATGGTTGGAACATGGAGTATGCAGGGAAGAGGGGCAGGAGTTGAGGCAGAAAAGAGAGGTGGGGGCTAGATCATGGAGGACCACCGAGTCTAAGGGGCTGACTTCTTTATCTGGATGGAAGAATTTATTGCCTCTTCACTTACTCCAAGTCAATGACTCAACTTTTAATATGGTCTCATTCCGAACATCACCTTTGAAACAATGAAGGCGAACTCCGATGGAAATGAAGACCATTAGGAGAGGTATTCTGAGAGCAGGGATAGCACAGAGGCAGTAAAAATGAGTGAGAACCCCTAAACATGATAACACCGGGGGTGACAATGAGAGCAATCACACTGCTTTGTGACTTACTCTATTCTTTAATGACAGAATAAGTTTTGAGTACAATATGATTTATAAGAAAAATCATATTGAGAGGAAATACAAATTATATTTTGGCATTCACTTAAAGGCATAAAATAAAATATAATTCTGTTGAAAGTAATGTGATGTATATGTAGACATGAAGGTCTTAGACGGTACTTGAGATTTTGGTCCTTAGCAGTGGAATTAATAACGAATAACCATTTGTTTTTATATACTGTGGAGTTGCTGTCTTTCTAAGAGATTGGTGGTAGGTGATGAATCATATTTTTCATATTACGCTTTTCTTGATTCAGGATATGCCTTCAGTTTATGGGTAGAGTGCTAAATTGATTGTACGTCCTAAAGTCAACATCTCAGAATTGAAGAAACATCATACCTTCTTCTGCAGAATATACCACCGTGGTGGGACTGAAAGGGCCTTCTCCTTTATTGTTGAAGACGCCCACTTTAACCTCGAAGGGAGAAAAGGGATGCACGCTCTCATTCCTGAACACGTATCTGGAGGCGTCCGCGGAGGCCAAAACGGTCAGCATCCAGATCATTTTGCCATAAGGCCGGAAGGCCACCACGTAACCAAAGCCTCTGCCGTTCTGTAATTCCTCAGGGACCGTCTGGGAAGAAAGGGAGGCGGTCTTCAGAGGCCACAGGACTTTGATGCAGATGCTACATTGTTTTATTCCACTCCCCACCCCCACATACACCCCTGTGTCCACGCTATCTTACTGGGGACTTTGTCGAGAGTCTTCAATTTGGGACTTGCCATCAGACTACCAGAGATATTCAGGGGGGATTGGAGCAGGGTTAAAAAAAAAAAATCAATGAAAACCTGCAGTGGAGAGCCTGGCTTCCTGACGGGGGAAACCCAGCTCTGACACTGTAGGAAATGACTGTGGAAGACACTGGACAGTTGATCCAAAAACCAACATTTCCAACATGTACCATCTAGTAGGATTCTTCCTCCAGTGTCACACGGACACTCATTGAAAGAGCGCTCACCAAAGAAGTGAGGACCATCCTGGCTCAGGCCAGATCTCCCCTCTCAGCCCGGAAGTGCTGAGCTGGAAGCGGTGAGTGGTTTCTCTCTCTGCTGGGGCTCTGGTTAAATGACAGATGTGAACTTCCGCGGCTGTTGCCTAGAATCCTTCAAAATCACTGTGGACTCTTTCTGAAACTCTGACCTCCTCTCTCAAAATCAATTTTTAATAAAGTGGTGACTAACACACCTCTACACTGGTGAAAAAATACTTTACACAAGAGGGCTCCTGCAGCAAAGCCAATCTTAGGAAATTGTGCTGGTACACAGAGTCTATTGTGGGCAGGTGTTTTAAATCAATTGGCCTTGCAGTAATTCAGGAAAAAAAGAAAAACTGGTTTTCTCTAAACCAGCCTTCTTTAATGTGCATATTATACATATATACATTTTTTCTTATGCTGTCTTCCCTTTCCTGATTGTTTTTCCTGTGATCAACTGAATTAAAACTTGACTCCACAACTGATGGGCAAGTGCCATCTTTTCCTGCTAGCCATTCACATGAGAGGGAGTGTTTGCACTCAAATGGATTTTTGCTGTTAAAAACAGAGAAGGCAACTTCCCATATATGTTTAACACAGAGTAAAATAATAAAATAGCCTAGGCTAATGTATGTTCCTTTCGTTCTGCGATTCATTTACCTCCCAGGTTATAACCAGTTCAGATTTGCTGCCTCCGCCTCCACTGACGTTAGCTGGGGTGACTTCAGGGACTGTTCAGGAGACAAAAAACAAGTCATGTCAGGTGGCAAAGGCCAGGAGGGCCAGCAAGGTTGCCTGGCTGAGGTGACTCAGTTTAAACAGATACTCGGATGCACACAGCTTTGTCTTCTGAGATCAGAAATCGTATGGTCAAGGGTCCCGAAGCATCAGCTCGTGGAAGTGAAACATACCCAGGAAATTGCTATTAGTTACCTCTTTCCCATTCAACAAGAGGCACACATGTTATCTGATGTGACTGAACAATGATTCAGCTCCACCCCTAGAGGCCAAAGTCCAGGGGGATGAGGAAAGGACTGAGGTTCTGGTTCTAAGGCTTGGGTAGGCGTTTATGAACCACGTGGCGGTACACAAAGAAGTGATGATACACTGCCCGTGCAGAGCTCACAATCTAGTTGGAGGGTGGGAGCACATGCAGGACGATTACAGAGCAATGTCGACAACCAACAACAGTGCAGCACAGACAGAATGGAGGAGTGCAGAGGCCTTCTGAAGCCCAGGCTGGGCTAACGGCTACTCGGAGGAAGGTGAGTTTTGAGCTGGGTGTTGAAGGAAGTGGTGGACAGAGGTTGACCCCTGGCTCACTGTGCTTAACCTCTTTGACTCCCAGTTTTCTCTGTAAAGGAGGGCAAATTATGCTAGCTTCCCCCTCAGGACTGCTGAGAGGAATTCATTAAATTATGATTTTGGAGGGGAAAAGGAAGCATGGGGATTAGCTATAGTATCATCCTGTAAATGAAAGACTCCAGACAGAATCTAAAAATGTCCGGCTGGGGTATAGATTTGGTGACTGGGAATGTCCCCTTGGATAAAGCCAATGAAATAGAGCCAGATGGATTTGTGTCCAAGGGTAGGGTCAGAGTTTCCATTTGCTCTGGGGCCTTGCTCTTCCTTCAATAAACATTTGGCCTCATCGCAGCTGGGACCTTCACACACACCCACACTAGGCCTCCCACTCTATGTGAGACAAATACAAGGGATGCAGATGATTTTATGTTGTTCTCTCCCCGTGCTCACCCAAGCTGCATACACAGAAGCTCCTACAAACTGCCGACCAGGCTTGTGTGAATTACTAGGATGTTTCCAATCTTAGCTTTTGGGAAGGGTTTATACCCTAAGAAAATCTTACTGAACATTTCCGAAGAACTTATTCTTTACCACTTGACATTTCTGTGAGTTGATTTTATTTGAAGTGTGGGTGTGCATTTGAAAAAATAATAATCCTGGTAGGAGAGTCTTGGTGACAAAGGAACCAGTGAAGAAAGACGTGGTGTTTGAGAGAACGAAGCAGAGTGTCTCGCCCTGTACCAGGGAACTCAATGAAGAGTGAGAACATAACTCTGGATTGAAACTCACTGCTGGGACTCACAGAGAGAGAGGACAAACTAGTGGTTACCAGTGGGCAGAGGGAAGGGAGGAGGGGCAATGTAGGGGTAGGGGAGTAAGAGGTACAAACTATTATGTACGAAATAAGCTGTAAGGACATATCACACAGGGGAATATAGCCAATATTTTCTAATAACTATAAATGGAGTATAACCTTCAAAAATTGTGAATTACCATATTATACACCTATAACTTATATAATATTGTGCATCAACTATACTTCAATAAAACTTAATAAATAAAAATAAAAACAAAAACACCAACAAAATAATGAAACTCCCAGGTGGTAAAGCTGAGCATCTATTGGTCTGATTTCTGATGATTACAGTGGCTCCAGGGAAGGGTGGGCTGGCATAGAGCCTCGTTAGGGCTGAAAAGCAGGGAGATTCAAAGCCTTTCCCTAAGGAACAGGAGCTCCTGTATCCTTGGTGCTACTCACGGGCCTCTTCTGTCCTCCGCTTCTCAGAGGGCTGACTGGGCTCCCCAATCCCAATCATGTTGGCTGCAACTGTGCGGAATTCATATTCGACCCAAGGGTTCAAACCCACCACAGTTGCTGTGAAGGTCTTCCCATCAATGAGTTCTGGGACTGAAAGACATCAAAAAGTGAGCATGTTTCATAGGATTCCGTGTTAGGAAGACAGGAACTTCTATCCATCATCATCGCCATTACCGTGTTCGGGGCGTTGCTGCAGGTCTGAGGGTAGCTGCACAAACAGCCCTTGCAGGGAGGTAATCGCAGACCTCTCTGTGCCAGACTAATAAACTCAAATCACACACCAGCAGATGACATCACAAAAGACAGTCTTCAAAGCCCAAAGCTACTTGACCATAATCACTATTGTTCTCACCTCACATGTGTCTCAGCATTTACTGTATCGGGCTGGGCATATTGTTTAATTCTTACAACTATCCTATGAGTAAGGTGAAATTATTCTCTTCATTTTTATAGATGAGGAAAATGTACCACATAAAGGTCAAGTGACTCGCCCAAGGTCATACTGGATTTGCACCTCTGTCTGACTGCATGGCTCAAGCTCTGTAACTTATTATAACAATGGAGTAATAATGCTATAAATCCACACAACTACTGTTAATGAACTGTATTAGCATATCAAAAGAAAGAATCTATAAACATAAAAGGAACGGCCCATGAAGAATAGAAAAAGAGTCAGAGAGGCAGAATTTGATAGTGTTCATACAGCAGGATTTGGGGAAGGCCTCCCTTCACAGAGGACAGGGCCCCCTGCTTGATGCCACAAGCCATGGAGCTCTGGACCTGGCTTCTATGCTCACTGCACAACCTTCTGGGTTTTGAATGAATTACTATGAAGATTTCCCAATGGGCCCAGGAGACTCAGAGGGACGTCCCCTGTGACAAAGCTGAGGCCCCTGTGACTAGGCTTCAGTGGCTTCTAGCCTCCTCGGGGCCACACTTATATAGTCCTTCCCTCCAAAGGTGAAGAGAGTGGGTTCTGGAGTCAGACAACCTGGATTCCAACCCTAACTCCACACTCAGGAGCCAAACGACCTTGGGCAAGTTGCTTCACCTTTCCATGCCTTGGTTTCCTCACCATAAAATAAGGCTAATAACAATATCTATTCACGGTGCAGTTGAGAACACTCAAGAAAAGCACTTAGCAGAACACATGGCACATAGTAAGGGCTTAACCAATTCCAGCTGTTTTCTTTTGTAAACATCATTATTATCGTCATCAGAATCAGCATCTTCATTCCACTCCTTTCCTTCATTATATTTATTCAGCAATTTATGTTTTTTAAAGTATCACAACCATTTCTGTACGGGGTCATAACAATTCTTATTATTCCCATTTAACAGAAGAGGAAAATGAAGATGTATAGAAATCTGCTGATTAGCAAAGTCAGGACTAGAATTGTTATCTCCTTAACTTCCAGATTTTTCCTTTCCTTCCTTCCTAAAACACTCCTGTGACTCAGCAGAAAGTCAATGATTCAGCTGGAAACACAGAAACCCATTTCAGAGGTTAGATAAGCTAAAATGGAAAGACTAGAAGAGTGTGTAACTTGCTTGCAATAACTACTTGTTTGTCCATATTTTCCTCAAACGAAACCTAAATAAAATAACAAAACGAGTCAATTTGGAGGTATAGACAGCAGCAGGGGTGGTACGGCCAACACATGTATTCTTTAATTTTACAAAGTCTCACGCCTCTTCATGCCCACATGTATCCATCTGAAAAAATGGGCAGCAAGTCAAGAGGCTCCATGCAGTCCTTAGATACGGGTTTCCTGAAAGCAGTGTACAAACTTTCCAAAGACTGTGACTATACAGTAACATAACCCACTGCTTTTCAAAGTGCCCCACTAGCGGTACACATATGATTTTAGGCAATGCACAGATAGATGATGCATTTTATTTTTATAACTAATGTATTTTAAAATGTGTGTCAAAAATATAACACAGCAGACCTACTATCATTTTAGACTTATTGCTTAGAACAAATTAACAAACAAATATGAATCAGTAGAAAGAAAAGTATCAAATAAACAATAGTATACTGGTTGAGGTATAGGAAACACTGCCATAAAGTCTCATCTGTAGCTGTGTCTGAATGAGAACCTAGACGCCTCTCGGCTTCTGCCACAGAGCTGTGTCCATTCTGCTGAGTTTCAGAAGCCCCTGTGAGACACCAGCACCAGGCATCCAACATGGTACCTGTATTAACTGCTTGCCAGCCCACGGAGAACGGAGTCCTGGCTTGAATGACATACATGGTGATGGGGCTGTGGTTGTCAGGCCCGGGTCTCCAGGAGAGCTGAGCGGTGGTGTCTGTAATTTCATCTATGGTCACAGCCTCTGGGGGGCCTGGAGGACCTGAGAAAGAGCAAGACCCTCAGAAGTTGAGCAGTGTTCAAATGTCCAAGGATGGGACCACTTAGTTGAATGGGGCGTTGACCTATTCAACCGTTGATTCATCCACCCACAGATTCATCGCTTGTCAATTCCTTTTTGAATAGCTATTAGGAGCCTGGCTTTCTTCTAGGCTCTGAAACTACAGAGATGAGCGAGACATGGCCCGGCCCCTTCCTTCCACGGCTTCACAGTATAATAGGAAAAACCAGTAGGCATACAAAGAATTACAATAGAATATTTGTTCTAGATGCCAAGAGAGAATATTGGGGTACCACCAGGGCCCAAATTCATTAATCCATCCATCATATATTACAAGTTCCTACTACGGGTTGGACACTGTTATCTGGGGACATAGTAGTGATAAGTGAAGATTGGAGCCTTCTGGAAATGGTCATTTCTACCCCTGATGATGTGAGCGAAAATGACTTTAGAACTTCGGGGGTCTCAGTGCTGCTCTGTACATTCCAGCTGCATTGGAATGTCCACATGAAATGCCAGCACACACTTGTGTGCCAGGGAACTGCTGTGAAAGTGGCTTGTGCGCAAGAGCCCCAAGACTGTGGCTTCTTCAAAGCGATTTCAAAATCGGGTTGGAGTCGAAGGACCACATTGGCAGTTTCTGTAAGTTTCATGCCTGTATTTCCCTCCTTCTGCTCTGGATGTGCATTTTTTCTGCCATTGTACTCAGACCATTGAAACGGGAGGAAATCAGTTTTAAATGAAGGCTTGTAAATCATAAAGAAACAGAGGGCTGGAAAGTGGTTGGTAAGCAAACACAAAATAACAGCAGAGCCAGAGCAAAGACTCAAAGCTGTCCTTGATTCCAACATGAAACGCTCTTAGCAGGCAGTTAAAGGCATTTCTAACAAGTGACCACCTGGGCAGAGAAGGTGAGTGTGAGGGACACATAACGACACAGCTTGTGTCCATTAGACAGGAGTAAGGAGATCTTCCTGGCAGGGATGTGCTGAGGCCCGGGACAGTAATCACATGTTCTTCCAAAATACTATGGGGCCACAGCGCAGGGGCGGGGAAGAAAGAGACCTTTCGCAGAGTGCTGAGAAGTTAATGGCAATTTCTGGAAGTAACACTTTGTTCTGGGACTCACTTCCGCACCCTTTAAGTGATGCCCTAAATTTCTCTTTCCTTTTTTAAAAATCATTTTTTTATAGACCCACAGATGAGACTAAATGTATCTTCTCCCTCCTACTCCTGAATGAAAGGTCTGCAAGTCTGTATGCTGGCACTGATTAATTTTCCATAGTGACATTTCAGCATGTCAGTCTAATGCCACCTAGATAGAACTGAGGTAACCTCTGGTCTTCAGGACTCTTATTAACCAAAGAAAAGTCCAGAAGACAATATAATCTTTTTTTTTTTTCTCACCAGCTTTCTCATCCTAGCATTCCCATCCTTTTTTAAAATAGATGCTCCTTCCATGGCCTTTAGAATCAAAATATCACAAGGAGACAAGTGTTCCTCTCCACATTCCTCAATGAATTAAATTGACAGAGGAAGATCTGAGCCCACTGTTGGCAACTAGGAAGAAGGACATGAAGGGGTGGCATGAAGTTGGCCCCTGGGGTTAAGATGGTACTTTCATAGCGCGGTTTGCTGTTTATTATGTCCCTGCTACCAGCCCCACCCAAGTGTAGATATGCTACACCCTACAGAATGTTTACCACCTTTGTTTTGGGGAAGATGGGTCTCTCTTTCAAAATGACAAAATGAGCAAATGTTTATCCTCTGAGCCAAGTGTTAACATGGTCTGGGGCTCAAACAGTTTGTGTCACAGGCAACAGCAGAGGGAATGCAGGTGTTACACCTGCATCCCTGTTTCTTTCTCAGGGAAGGGTGGCCTTTCTAGCTGCTGTTCGAGTGCTCTAGATTAAATAAAGTAGGTATCAGAGAATCAAGGAAGCCAGAGCCAAGACTCCAAGCTTTACTAGTTTCAGATACAAAAATCTCTTACAGGTCAGTGAAATGCATACCAGCCTTGCCTCTGCAACATGCAGAATAGCTGCAAGGGCAGAGCTAGGAGGAGGTAAAACAAAAGATTATGGTTTAAAATGGCATATTAATTTATTGGCTTTATTAACTGATCAGGCTAGATGTTCTTTTAGACCGCATTTGCAAATTCCTCTTGGTATTTAATGTTATTTTCTGTGAAATGAAGTATACAATATCATTTAAGAAATTCAACTATTACTAATTTAAATATTTATTAGTCTAATTTATTGGTGTTTAAACTGCTGATCTGAACATTATCCTAATGAAATAGAGGATACATTTTCAACAACAGAATTCTTTTGGTCCTCAGGGGGAGAGCAGACCAGCTCTGGTGTATTTTAAAATGGAAATAAACCCGGTCCCGTAGGTCATACTATGGGTAGCTCTACCCAGGTTGGAAGTTTTTTCTCTTCTCTGGCCCTTATTCCTTCCATTATAGAAAGGTTTTTAAGGCGATTTAAAGGGGAACCAAAGCAGACCTGGTGGAAAAGCTATTTTTCTTTAACCTCTCTTGACATTCAGTTTGAGTTGCTAACTTCCACACATCTCCCCCCTCATGTTATGCCCACAGGATATAGCAACACTTTTTGTGGCTTCCAATAATATCTTATTCTCTGTGTACTCAGATTCATCCTGCCTACAAATCTGATACCGCCTGGATTTGTTTTCTTGCACTCAAAATTCTGCTGGCCAAAGATTCCTAAACACCAATAGTTAGGGTTCGAATGAAGGAGACACTGGCTAAGAGATTATTTGGATGTTCTGATTTGGCTTTACATTTAACTTTAGCAACCCCCTGGGCGTGCATCAGTTTGATTCTGGCATGTACACTGGTTCACAAAGACTTGAACTTTAATTAAAAAATAGTTCTTAAAAGTCCACTTACTGTTCTTTTAAACATTGGTTTGGTGAGGCTCAGCCAAGTCAGTCACAGCCATTTGGATGAAGTTAGGCCATGTCTGTCATATGCAAGAGAATCTCACCAATGTCAGTTTTGACATCAACTTCCTGCTTATTTACTATATCCCAGGCAGGAACTATTTCCTTCTAAAGCCATATTTTAGAAACTGGACAGAACTATTAACTTCAGGGGGAAAAAAATGGGAAAAACTGGTGATGATTTTACTTAAGCCACTGTTACATCAGTGACCTAACTCACTACAGTAAGTCCCCTACATGCGAATGAGTTCCATTCTGAGAGCGAGTTCCTAAGTCCAATTTGTTCCTAAGTCCAACAAAGTTAGCCTAGGTACCCAACTAACACAGTCAGCTATATAGTACTGTACTGTAATAGGTTTACAATACTTTTCACACAAATAATACATAAAAAACAAACATAAAAAAATAAGGAAAACATTTTTAATCTTACAGTATAGTACCTTGAAAAGTACAGTAGTACAGTATAACAGCTGGCATACAGGGGCTGGCATCAAGTCAACATGCAAGAAGAGTTACTGACTGGAGGAAGGAGAGGAGGTGGGAGAAGGTAGAGCTGAAGGATTGTCAACAACAGGAGATGGAGGGCAAGCTGCAGTTTCACTCACGCCTGACATTGATGGAACGCAAGTTCGCATCTTTGAAAGTTTGCAACTTGAAGGTTTGTATGTAGGGGACTTACTGTAATTTGTTTGAGCCCAGATGAAACAGCAAAAGGCACAGTTTGATCCTTCTTTAAGCCATTTGCTTTTCTTAATCTAAAGTTATTCTGGTGTTGAACTCCAACACTATAAATCACAGTACTGGGAGCATTTATAGGAGTTATTTTCAGTACAGAGTAACTGGATTTGCTCTGCACTTTCTGATCCCCTACAAGAAACAGCTGCACACAAAACTTCTGTAGACTCTTA
This sequence comes from Balaenoptera physalus, assembly GCF_965194825.1. Lineage (NCBI taxonomy): Eukaryota > Metazoa > Chordata > Mammalia > Artiodactyla > Balaenopteridae > Balaenoptera > Balaenoptera physalus. The sequence continues at coordinate 97,858,524 of NC_138896.1, read as the reverse complement.
ACCACTGTTTACAATGTTTACCTTCTATCGTCTTTTCCCCTGTAATTCTAAACCACTGAGGTTTTTAGAACTCTGTGCAGGAGCAGATATCACAAACATATTTTAAGAACAAAACCCAAAATTCCCATACCTCTCACAATCAGGTCAGCAGCGGCAGACAGCTTGTCTACACTTGTCTGGACCATGCAGACGTATTTCCCAGCATGCTTCAGCTGGATGTTTCGGATCATCAAATCACCAGCTGAATCCTGCTGATAAAGTAGGGGAAAGTGGCTACAATTACTTTTTAATGAGCTCTAAATATCATTATCACATGAAGGACACTGTGACTAATGGATTTATTTTACACTGGCTGATGCAAACATTAGTGATGCAAGCCATGGCCTATTAAAAATACGTGCGCCTGCCTGAGAGATAAGAACAGCACCATCTTCAGAACACACCTAGGACAAGACCTCAGGTGTCTAGCTTCTCTGTGGCTCTGGAGCAGCTTGCCATCCATGTTGGAAGCACTTAAACTTACGTAATAAAGCGGCTGCTGACCTAGTCCTGTGGGTTTCTTCAGATATGCCCTCGGCCTACAGCCTTCGCTGGCACTGCAGTACTTGGGGACTCTTTATTTGGAAAGGGGGGGCAAGCCCACATTTGGAAGCATCTGTATTTTACTGCACAACCCTGTCTTATAGCCATCATTCTGACTGCTCCCAGGTTTGAATGAATGAATTATGAGGACCAGACTCTCCAAGGAAATCTTGCATCGCCTGGTGTGGAACAGTGCTAATTTGTTTTCCAATGCCAAATGTATGTTTGATCAGCAGATGAATAGGACTAATTACGTCCCGGTACGGATGTCTGTGTGCCCTAGAAATATTTCTACATCATTCACCAGCATGGTACTTCTAATAAGTGTGAGGAGATGCCTCCACAGGCCATCACAAAGCTGGCATTTTAACTGAAGAACACTGCTACACCTTGGAGTTCGGTTTCAGAGCTCTGTTAATCAAAAGCTTGGAGAACAGCTGTTTGAGCAAGCGAACACCCAAGGGTTCAGAGTCAGGAAGCTATGCTTATTTCTAAACCTTGATGGATGACAAGATAACATAGGTTATTTTGGCCCTATTGTTATTCTTCTAAATGACAATAATATTGGATAATACTTAACGGTACTGAATATCTGGCAAGCATATATTACACCAAATACTGACATGTCCTGTGAGGTAGGTACTTTTATTATCCCTACTTTACAGATGAGGAAACTCAAGCACAAAGAGGTTATTCGTCTTGCCTACTGTCACTTAGCTGGTCAGTGGCAGAACCAGAATGTGAGCCCACACAGTTTCAGGCTCCAGTCCCTACTCTTTACCAGACTGCTGTACTATCAGCTGGAAAGATCTTATTCTCATTCTAAATTAATGTGTACTTAGTTTCCCTCCTTGGTTTCAGTACAGCATATTACATATTTACCCACGGCAATGAAAGACACAGAACTGCCGATAGTTGTAAACAGGATTAGAAGAAAGGCAAAAGCATATCGTCAAGAGACAGCTGAAGTTTTGGGACTTAGTTGTCTGGGGCTGATCCCTGCTGTGTGACTTCCTGTGAGTCTCTTAATGTCTCTGGGCCTTAGTTTATTGACCTGTGAAAGAAGGATGCATTGCCTACCGTGCTAGCTTGTGAGAATTAAATGAGATTGTATGTGTATGTGAAATCCTGAAAACTGTGAAGCACAGGCCAAATTTAAACTAGTATTACGGACGGCTACTATCAGTTTTCTTTGTGAAACAATTATGTCAAAGACATTAAATCTAATTCAAGGAGAGCTGTGATTTTTTTTTTTTTAAACCTGAAATCTATTTTTCATTTATAACACTTGGGTTCTCATCCAGATTCTACTATTTACTAATCAAGTCTTATAATTGCTAGCAAAATAGGATAATTGCTACCATATTTCACAGAGATTCTGTGAGGATTAAAGAGCTGATACATATGAAAATGCTTGATAAATAATTAGGCACTTTGCAAATATAAGGTATCATCATCATCATGATTATTAATACTACTTTACCTAAGACATTTCATGTGCTAGGACTTTGAACAGAGGCTTAAACAAAAAATATGCCTCACAAGGGGGTATGTGCAGGGAAAGTAGGAAGTCATAGGGGTTTAAAGGAAATGGCTACATTATCTCAATAATTTGTTTTATTCAACAAGGGCTTGAAGGTCAAAGAAACCAGTTGTAGCCAGCAGATTTCAGAGCACAGAAATCCATTAACAGAATTTTATGGCTGTGTGGTTTGGAGTGTGCTGTCCTTACTTGCAGATTTTGACCAGATTTGTGTTTTTAAGGTAAAAGTGAAACAAAGAAAAAAATAAAGTCGGGATTGAGGTATGAGTCTCACAGAAGGAGACCCCAATAACTTTCTCTTTCCCTTCAAAGTCATACAGACCAAACTGTTTACTGAGATCTACATTTATGTTCCTACCAAAGAGAACAAAACAGCACTGTTGTCTGCTCTGTTCCTGACCGAACACTCAGAGCCGCTCAGAGGACAAGGAAATAATAACTTTTCCAAACACTGCAATAGGTCAGCTCTCCCAAGCGTCGTCTGTACCATACTGACCCAGGAAGTAGAAACTGAGAAATGGGCTTGACTTCATAATTGCTTCCTTACCTCTTCTGTTATCCAGCGCTAACCCTAGAGACACTAATGATCCTGGTGACTAATACACTTAGCTCTCACAATTTGTAGCGCTGTCCCGCATTTTGCAGTTACTTCTTAGCAATGGTTGATTGGTGCTAGTACTGGTATCACAAAAGAGACAAACACTTCCCATACAAAAGGCTAATGAGAGTGATTCCATGGACAGAGGTCTCGACAAAAGGCGGTCACTAGTGCTTGACTCCATCACGGGTATCTCCACCTGTGCCTCAGCCCCGGCTGATGTGCAGCCTGTCCAGCATGAAGTGCATATCTGTCTGATTGGCAGGCCATCTATTTTGATTGCCCAAGCATCTGTTCTGATTGGTGGGTGCCTGTGCCATTCTGAGAGATAATATTTTTATTTTTTATTATCTCTTATGCCCAAGACATTTATTCTAGTCTGAAAACAAATATTCTGCTTAATCTATGAAGGTTTTCTCAGTATATATGCTCATGTTATTAGAATTAATGTTACCCTTCCTTCAATGAATACAACCGTTAATGTTTCTCACATACTTCTTTTGTGGTAGGCATTGGGCTATGCAGTTTTCTAGACCTGAAGGTATTTAATATCTTCAATGCCTTTGTGAAGTAGTTAATATCACTCTCACTTGGGCAAAGTTATTAGGCTGAACCGTATCAAAGTGGTTCAGAATGGTTAATAACGGCAATTTCATCCAGCCTTCCTCAATAAGGGCTCCAAGAGAGAATTCCGGATGACTCGAGTCATCCACTGATGTAATGAATTAACTTCTGTCTCACGCATCTAAAATGGTACCAGTTGTATACGATCATTGGGAGAGTTGAGAAAATAGTTACTCAAACCATTTTTGGTGTTCTGTAATTCAGTGGAGAGGTACTGTTTGAGAAAGGCAGCAAGAATGTAAATAAGAGGAACAGCACTAACTTTGAGAGGAACATAGGCCCTCCACATATCATACGGATAATTTATAAGCCTTAGTCCATTTATTCCCAACATAAGGGATGGGGGTAAGATGAAGTGAGTAAAGCAGATTCCTGTGGGAGCATGAGGGATGGGAGGGCTTTTCAACACAGACTCATGCTTATATTCTGCTGTCTTTGATTGGAACCCTCCACGATAATAGCAGCCAGAATGAACCTGTTTTGTTTTGTTTTTAAAATTTTTTTTGGAGTACAGTTGATTTACAATGTTGTGTTAGTTTCAGGTGTACAGCAAAGTGAATCAGTTATACATACATATATCCACTCTTTTTCAGATTCTCTTCCCATACAGGTCATTACAGAGTATTGAGTAGAGTTCCCTGTGCTATTCAATAGGTCCTTATCAGTTATCTACTTTATGTATAGTAGTGTGTATATGTCAATCCCAATCTCCCAATTTATCCCTACCCCCGGAATCTTCATTACTAATAGGAGAGTAGGGCTATGTTAGGGTAGAACAATTTTTTTTTTTAAGATTTTTTTTGATGTGGACCATTTTTAAAGTCTTTATTGAATTTGTTACAATATTGCTTCTGTTTTTTTTTTTATGTTTTGGTTTTTTTGGCCATGAAGCATGTGGGATCTTGGCTTCCCGACCAGGGATTGAACCCGCACGCCCTGCATTGGATGGTAAAGTCTTAACCACTGGACCTTCAGGGAAGTCCCAAGGGCAGAAAAATTATTTTTGAGAATGATTGTGATAGATTCAAACTGTTTCCACAGTTAACCTCTTCTTCGTGTGAGTTCAATGATACTATGTGTGTTTTATGGAAAGTAAGGCATTTTGAAAATTCAACGATTAGAATTCAAATTATCTGGAGATATTAAATAATCTGATCAGACTTTCAGATGCAAGAAAGAGAGCCCTAACCTCACAATGATAAGTCTTCTACCAGAGCCAAAGGGTGTTTAATCAGCAGCCTAAAAGCATCTGAGTAAACTGTCCTTAAGCTATTTTCTTCATCAGGTTCAATGGCATATGGTACAGTATGGGGCAGAGGACTTGGGATTGGAAGTTTGAAGCTGATTTCTGCAATTTAGTAGCAGTGAGGGCCAGGCAAGCCATATATCTCCCATTAACCTCAGTTTTCTCATTCATACACAGTAATGAATAACTAACCTATAGGGTTAAGGATTATGAGGATGAGAAAAGGCGTGGCCTATAGGTGGCTCAATGAGCAGGGCTGCATTCATCACGCAAAAAGGAGCAGATATTAACCAAGAGATTTTGGAAATAAGGTGTTTGAACAAAAGTTAGTCTAAACAACTCGTTTGAGTCAGTTTTGAGACGTTTAGTTGCTGACTGCATTTCCTGTGGATAGTATGATATTAATACTTACCCCTCCGACTCTTTCAAAGTGGTCCCCATCTTTGTCAAAGTCTATCAGGTGTCCATTAAATGACCAAGTAAACACGATGTTTAGCGAGTGATCGTGGGTTACCTGGCATGGCAGAACGATACTTTCTCCAACAGTGACATCCATACTGGAAGGGGGTACCATTACCCTTGTTGGATCTGGAGAGTGAAAACAAAACAACAAAGCCTGTGAGCTGGTGTGGAAATAAAACATAGACTCCAAGTGCAGGATGAAATACTAAGGAGTTTTGCTTTATTTTGTCTTAGTCTGGGCCCGGCAAACCTTAGTCATCTGGGAAACTCAGAGTCGGGCCAGGAGGTCATTTTTAATATGAAAAGATGAAAACATTTATTATGGGAACCTTCACAGAGCAGCAGAACTCAGCTGGGAGCCCTGGGGTTAGCTCTCTCAAGACACTTATGGATGGGCCTACTTCTGGCAGACTGCTCTGAAATTATCTCTTCAAAAAGGTTTTTAGATCTCCCCAGTTTCACTAGAAAGCAGTACTGCAGCTGAGTGCAAACAGGAAAATCCATGTTAATTTGAAGTTTGTTGGGTTTTTTTTCTATTATAAAAGTGATACATGTTTAGTATAGGGAATTTAGAAAATTCAGGGAATTTGAAAGAAGGGACCAAAACAAAACAAAACAAAATCCTACTTAGTTTCTTACTGTCCAGATAAAACCCCTATTTTCATTTTAGTATAATTTCCTCCTGTCTTTTGGATTCATAGTTTTTCAGTTGTCTTGTTTTGCATTATTGTAAACATGCTACACATGTGATTTTCCTTTTTTCTCTACTTAACATAGGCTTATACCTTTATCCACATATTTTTATAATCTGCATAATATGCTGTTAACAGTTTCAATCATTTTGAAACTAGTAAACATTTTAGCAAATTTTATTATAATTATAAATAATGCTGTAATGAACATCACTGACAAAATGATATGTATATATAACTTATTGAACAATAGTTGATTTACAATGTTGTGTTAGTTTCTGCTGTACAGCAAAGTGATTCAGTTATACATATATATACATTCTTTTTCAGATTCTTTTCCACTATAGGTTATTACAAGATATAGAATATAGTTCCCTGTGCTATACAGTAGGTCCTTGTTTATTTTATATACAGTAGTGTGTATCTGTTCCTCCCAAACTCCTAATGTAGTGCCCACCTTCCCCTTTGGTAACAATAAGATTGTTTTCTACATCTGTGAGTCTTTCTTCTTTGTAAATAAGTTCATTTGTATCATTTTTTTAGATTCCACATATCAATGATATAATAATATTTGTCTTTCTCTGTCTGACTTTACTCATATATTACTTCTTTAAAATACGGACTACTACTTCATTTTTAAATTCACCGTTTACATTACAGTTTTAATTGGGAACAGAAAGGACTTGCTTAGCCAAGATAGTTTATAAACTCTAAAACTACATTCACACATAGGTAGTCTCTTATTTCTCACTGAAATAGGCTTTCATAAATGGTGTCAGAGAATAAAATGGTGAAAAACAATTTGAGTTAAATAAAAAGGTCATATAAGTGCCTAAAGAATGAAATTATGAATTCAGCCATATTCCAGAAATTTCTCTGTACTAAACCAAGTCAAACAAAACCAACCAAACAATCTATAATAAAGAAGACAAATCAAAAGCAAACAAAAACAATATAAGAACAATGGTTAATCCCCTTCAACATTCACAGGATTGTGTTTCACACACTGTGTGGCACATAAACATTTATTGAATGTAGCTCTTAGATTAAAATCTCAGCTGAGAATCTTGTAATGGAGTCTCATAGAAGATTTTTGATTGGTCTTTTTTTCCAACAACCCACCCACTAAAATTTCCTCTTTAAAGAGAATATTTAAAACAGTTTTTCTACCCTTTTATCCAACTGTGGAAAGCAAACATCTCAGGTCGTTAAAAAAGGAAAGTCTGTGTCCATAAATAGATTATAATCTAGTGGAGGGATATACTTTTGCTGTTTTCTGAAAGCAGGTAAAGCTCATGATGAGTGGACTGGTGTGCTTTTAGTCACTGCTGAACGAATGATGTCCATGAAATGAGAAGTGAAAAACAGGTACTTCTAGCTAAGAGGTAATGGGAGACAAAACTGTTTGTTTCAAAACCTGAGGCTTTTTTCAAGTCACATAATCAAAATATACTCCATTGATTAACTGACCCACAGGAAAAGATACAGATTGAGATTTTTTTAAATGAGCGAAGGAGTTGAGAGCAAATCACCTTAGAATAATGCTAAGCAGAAAATCTAGGAATAGCTCCATTTGACTTAACATGTCATTTATCATTTTTTAATTTAAATTTTCACCTATAAAATGAAGATTGGAACATATAATTCCTGGACAAAATGATATGTGTCTATGGTTTGTATTTGGCAAGATGTCACCTTATTCTATTTTAAATAGCTGTCCACTGATTTCACAATTTAGATTTTCATTTTAATGTACCTTCATTCATTTGTTGATCTATCTACCAAGCACTCATTAGGTGTTATAAGGATAACAGTGTCCTAGTACCAAGAAAGATATAAAAAACTTATTTGTAAAAACTAATTGAGCCCCTCACATTCTAGATACCATGTTACATGCTTGACAAGGATTGTTTCATTTATTCCCAACAAATAAGTAGTATTATCGGCTCTATTTAACAGATGAGGGAAACTGATACCTAAGGGTGCTTGAGGAATTATCTATTGTGCTAAGCTGACTCCCTTCATTTAGCTGAAAACATGCTATCCATTCACAAATCATCCATGCAACAAGGCTAAGGGCATAATATAGCAATTTGCACTCTTGATTATGTGTAGTCATCTGAGGATATGTAAATGCAGAAGAAATTCAAAGAAGGCCACGGGGTGAAGATGGTTTCAGAGGGCTTCACTGCAAGAGTAATCAAGTTACTGCCTTAGACAGGTAAAAAGCAGTGATGATTTTACGCCTAAAATGCTGGCTCTAGCTATAAGCTTACACATCACACTGATGAGTGCAGAGTCAAATGTCCAGGTTCACGTCCTTAAAAATGTCTTGCAGTTGGCACCTACCTTAAAGCCTAGAGTCATATACAATTCAGGCTGACATTTTTAATTGACATTTGTTTCCTAAAGAAATGTTCATCCCTTTATGCACATGTAGCTATCTGGGACAGATTTTATTACTGGTGAACTCAGTTGCCTGTTAACCAAGGACCAGAGAAGTGCTCTAAATCAAGGATTATGCTGGTACAGTTGCTGTGCTGACAGCTGCTAATTCATTACCTTAGCACTTGTCACCAATTCACATTTTGAGCCCTGAAGTACCAAGAATCAATGCAAAGGAAGTCAAGCACTGTACACACACCAGAGAGGTCTCCTTGGGACTGGAGAAGATTAAACTAAAGAGGTTCAAAACCTCATTAGCTACTTGGTTTTCTCAAATTGTATGCCTGTTCAGTACTCCTGTTTTCTGTGTTATGAATTCTGATGCTTTTTACTTGATGAATTTCTTGAAATTTGAATACAAACACTGTACACAAATAAACAGATGGCTTCTTCAAAACAAAACTGTCTCCCCTCCTTTGGTTTTAATTCATCAAGATCAGGAAGAACCTATATTTATGACTTCTGTTCTGAAGAGTCACTCCAGCTATTGTTCTGTGCACAGAACTCTCAAAGGCAATTAGAACTCAAGACGTGAATTGATGTCTGGGTTTGGATGTAATTAAATAGCAACAATAAATAGGACCAACAACACTCCTAAACTTTCTAGCTTGTGGTTGGTTCATCCCACGGAGAATGATAAATTCAGAACTCCAGAGGACTGATGCTCAAAAAAAAAAAAAAAAAAAAAAATGTATATATATATATATTTACCAAGTGCTTAACCCTCCTAGAGTAAAAAAAATTCTTTTATGCTTTATAGTGTTTTCTATAATATAGAGAGGTCAGAAAGTAAAGTATGCTTTGTTCTAAAGGTCAAAACAACCATGGAAGGTAGATTTAATTATTAACCACTCTGTTAATGATTAGGTCAACAATTAGATGCATAATTTCTTACACTAACAATGAAATATCAGAAAGGGAATGTAAAAAACAATACCTTTTAGAATCGTACCAAAAAAATGCCTAAGAATAAACCTGACCAAGGAGGTGAAAGACTTATATGCTGAGAACTATAAATCATTAATGAAGGAAATTAAAAAGGATTCAAAGAAATGGAAAGAAAGCCCATGCTTTTGGATTGGAAGAATTAATTTTGTTAAAATGGCAATACTACCCAAACTAATCTACAGATGTATTGTGATCCCTATCAAATTACCCATGACATTCTGCACAGAACTAGAAAAAGTAGTCCAAAAATATATATGGAACCATAAAAGGCCCAGAACTGCCAAAGCAATCCTGAGGAAAAAAATAAAGCAGGAGGCATAACTCTCTCAGACTTCAGACAATACTACAAAGCTACAGTAATCAAAACAGTGTGGTATTGGTATAAAAACAGACATATAGATCAATGGAACAGAATAGAGAGCCCAGAAATAAACCCACACACCTACGGTCAATTAATCTTCGACAAAGGAGGCAAGACTATAAAATGGGAAAAAGACAGTCTCTTCCGCAAGTGGTGCTGGAAGAGTTGAACAACTGCATGTAAATCAATGAAGTTAGAACACACCCTCACACCATGCACAAAAAGAAACTCAAAATGGCTTAAAGACTTAAACATAAGACATGATGCCATAAAACTCCTAGAAGAGAGCATAGGCAAAACATTCTCTGACATAAATTGTACCAATGTTTTCTTAGGTCAGCCTCCCAAGGCAATCAAAACAAAAACAAAAATAAACAAATGGGACCTAGTCAAACTTATAAGCTTTTGCACAGCAAAGGAAACCATAAAAAACAAAACAAAAACAAAACAAAGCAAAAAACAAAAAAAGCCCACAAAAAATGAAAAAACCTACAGAATGGAAGAAAATATTTGCAAATGATGTGACCGACAAGGGCTTAATCTCCAAAATATACAAACAGCTCATACAGCTCAACAACAGAAAAACAAACAACCTGATTGAAAAATGGGCAGAAGACCTTAACAGACGTTTCTCCAAAGAAGACATACAGATGGCCAGAGGCACATGAAAAGATGCTCAGCATCACTAATTATTAGAGAAATGCAAATCAAAACTACAATGAGGTATCACCTCACACCAGTCAGAATGGCCATCATTAAAAAATCTACAAATAACAAATGCTGGAGAGGGTGTGGAGAAAAGGGAACCCTCCTACATTGTTGGTGGGAATGTAAGTTGATGCAGCCGCTACGGAGAGCAGTATGCAGGTTCCTCGGGAAACTAAAAATAGAAATACCATATGATCCAACAATCTTACTCCTGGGCATATACACGGACAAAACTATAATTCAGAAAGATACATGCACCCTTATATTCATAGCAGCACGATTTCCACTCCATCGACATGAGTGGATAAAGAAGTTGCGGTGTATATATCATACTAAGTGAAGTAAGTCAGAAAGAGAAAGACAAATACCACATGATATCACTTATATGTGGAATCTAAAATATGGCACAAATGAACCTATCTACAAAACAGAAACAGAATCACAGACATAGAGAACAGACTTGTGGTTGCCAAGGGGCAGCGGGGAGGGAGAGGGATGGAGTGGGAGTTTGGGGGTGGTAGATGCAAACTATTACATTTAGAATGGATAAACAACAAGGTCCTACTTGTTGGACAGGACAGTATAACTAATCTCCTGGGATAAACCATAATGGAAAAGAATATTTAAAAATGTATATATGTGTATAACTGAGTCACTTTGCTGTACAGCAGAGACTGGCACAACATTTTAAATCAACTATACTTCAATTAAAAAAAATGTAAAAAAAAACCTCACATACATTTAAAGCATGTAATAAAAATGTGGACTCTAACATCTTAATGTTTTTTGTAATCTCTTAAATTTAGAGGTTTTTTTTTTTTTTAAAGAAAATTATCTCTCATATTGAAGAAACACTTTGTGTTCACTGTACTTTCTTTTCCTATTAATTTTAGCTAAAATTTAATGTTTAATTTTCATTTTTGTGTTTTCTGCTTTGCTCAAATTGCTTAAGGAGAACATGTATGCTTTTATAAAAACAATTATTTTTCTTAAAAGAAATCTGGCTGCACATATTCCAAGATGTTAACATTGATCAATTCTGACGAGCATGAAAAAAAAAAAATTAGATGCATAAATTATAACATATTACTCAAGTCATATTATATTCTGACTTTCACTGTTGAAAGAAAAGCTTTCTGATTTCAGGCTTTTATTATCTGTAAAAACAAGTGCCTGTAGTTTATGGGATAAGAATTCCATTTTGATGTTGCTTGCCTTTTATTACACCAACCCTTCCATTTCAATTTATGATTTCTTTACCTTTCCCTCACAGTGCCAAGATATTCACTTAGCGCCTATCAAGGAAAGTGTTTAAAATGTGTGTTTTAGTCATCTTCATTCATGGGAGGTATACATCTCCTTTTGTTAGTGAATTTCTTAACTGTAATGGTTTTGATGATGCCTTACAGTCAGGTTGTGTCTTCTTTCTTATATTAAATTTTGCAGCGAAACTTTAAAAAATGGGATCCTTCAAAAACAAGAGTTAGTGAAAGAGCTGACAGTCAACTCACCTCAAGTGACACTAAGGGGGATTGGATAGAGAACTATTTTTAATAGTCGTTAAAGGCCACAACAAAGACAGTTGATTAATGATCACAATCAACCTGGAGGGAGAATCTCTAGGGATGAATTTAAGCTCTCTCTGGTTGGTCATATTTTTTTCAATAAAAACAAAACCAGTGCTGGATGTACTATTTTTCATCGATTTTGCATAAAACACACATAAAAAAGGGATACCCTGAACATGAGATGAGACTCAAAATTCCCAGTGATTTCAAGCTGGACCAATTCTTTATTTTAGTATGAGATCTAGTAGGGGTAAAGGAAAAAGCTACACTTATAAAATCAACTACATAGGTTCAGGCTGGGGGAAAAACTGGGTTGGCAGTTCACATGGAAAAGACTTGAGCATTTCAGTCTCAACATGGTCCATGCCGCTGCCAAAGAAAGCTAATGCAATCTTCGGCTGCATCTAAGAGCATGTGGTGTTCCATCTTAGAGAGGTAAAAATCCCATTATATTCTTCATTAACGAGACCACAGCTTACTAGGAACATCCTTTGGATTCACTGACAGATTAGTCCACCTAGGTTAGTGAAGGAGCTAATAAATCTATAACAGTTAAAATAAATGAAAATGTTTGACAGGAGTAAGAGAAATGAGAGGAGACATGAGACTGGTCTGCAAATATGTGAAGGGTTTATAGGCAGAAGATGAATCGAGCTTATTTTGTGTCGTCCCAAAGTAGAAAGCAACAGTAGCTACAAAGAGGCACAGTCTGGCTCTACATGAAAGAGAACTTTCCAAATAATCTCATCTTATCAACAGGAAGATGGGCTGCCTCAGGAAAACATGCATCACCATTTCTAGAAGTATTCAAGTGGAGGTGGCCTCCGTCAGAGAGGGTGTGTCAGGAGACACTGAAAGCCAGCCAGGGTAGATGAAGCCTATTATTTCTCCGAAGAGTGTATGAATCCAAACCACTTTCCCAATGCTTTCCTGACCCCTCTCCTCCCAGGTGATCCTTTCCTTGTGTAAAGCTTGTCAGCATTAACTGTCTGTTCTATTTCTTCAACATTAAGCTTGAGCACTGTTGTGGAATATCACTGACATATATCCCGTTTCTCTCTTGTAATCACTTTCCTGGGGGTGGGGGACCACATCTTACACTTTTATAAATCCCCCGTGCCTAGCTCTGTCCCTACTCATGAGAGTCGGTTAAAGATTAATTGGGTGATGACTCATGAATGGTAGTGTTGGTGACTGACCAAAGTAGGGACTTGAACCTTGACATGATGTAGATTGGGAAGCTGTTGTGCTGTATTTCTTATTATTTATCCTGACTTGAATTGACTACTGAACAGAAAAAAGTAGCTACCTAAGGGCTCAATCACTGTGCAAACTCTGACCCTTTGTCTGTGCTCATTGCTGATTTTTGCCTCCAAGGCCACATTTAGAATTTTTTCTGGCTTTTAGAAAATAATTCATTTGAAAAGTAATTTATTTAAAAAATAATTTATTTTGAAATAATTTCAAACTTATAGAAAAGTAGCCAGAAAAGTACAACGAACTCTTTCACCTTCACACAGACCCCTCCACTGTTAATATTTTATTGCATTTGCTTATTTCCTGTTTTTTCTTACGTATAATAAAGATATGTAATATATATATGGTATTATCTATAATTTATATTTACCTATTATCATTAGTCTTTTTCTGAACCTTTTGAGAGCAACTACAGGCATGCTATCTAATGGGTAGACACGCTACCCTTAAACATTCCAGTGTGTATTTCCCCAAACAAGAACACTTTCCTAATAACCAGCACGAAATCCTCTGAGTAAGGAAATCAACCCTGGCACATCACCACTATGCAATTCAGGTCTCATTCAAAATTTGCTAACTTTCTCAGTAATGTCTTTATCTTTTGGTCCAGGACCTTATCCAGGAATAAATGTTGCAATTAATTGTCATGCTTCTTTAGACTCCTTCAAGTTAGAACATTTCTTCAGTCTTTCCCTATCTTTCAAATCCTTGACAACTTTAAAGAGACTAGACCTTACATCTTGTAGGATGACTCTCAACCTGGATTCATCAGATGTTTCCTCATGACCTGATTTAGGTCTGTACTCTCAGCAGGAACAACACTGAAACGCTGTGTGGTACCTTCAAAGTGTGTCAAATCAGGAGCTGTGTGCTGTGACGTGAACTCATCTCAACACTGACCAATGACCATGTTAACTCTAATCACGGGTCATGCTGGCGTATGCCTGGCTTCTCTCCTTTGTATTTAGCATTTTCCCCCTTGCAACTGATTAGCACTTTGTGGGGAGGTATTCCAAAATTACACCAATATTCTGATGCTCATCAAACCTCCACCTACCAGCCTTAGGATCCATTGAAGACTCCTGCCTGAAGCAACCACCTCTCCGATGTTGCAAAATGGCAAATCTCTATCATTTCTTCTACATATACTAGATGACATTCTACTTTAAAAAAGAGCTTTCCTGGGACTTCCCTGGCGGTCCTGGGATTAGGACTCTGCACTTCCACTGCAGGGGGCATGGGTTCGATCCCTGGTCAGGGAACTAAGATCCTACATGCCGCGCAGCATGGCCAAGAAAAACTAAAAGAAAAAAGAAAAAAAAGCTTTCCTCTCTCATTCATTCATTCATGAACTTATTCATTCATTCTTGGCTTCCTATTTTATTCAATGAATTGTAATACATTACTATTGTTATTTATTTCGATGTTCAAATTGTCCCCATTTTGGCCAGTGGCAGTACTTTTGAGCTGGTTCTTGTGCCCTTGGGACATTTTGTTATCATTTGTTAAGTGTTTCCTTACTTTCTGGTGCAGTAAGATGTTCCAGGCTCATCTTATATGTTGCTATAGCCATAGAATCAGGTCAGCAATTTCCCCAGAGAGGACTGGTTCTTTTTAGTGGAGGATGGTTTTGAGAAACCAAGATGCAGATACCCCTCTGTTCATTGATTCTGGTCCCTCTCAGCCAAAGGGCTGAGCATGCACATACACACACACACACACACACACACACACACGTGTGTATAATACACATACATATACATCTGTAACTGTCTCTATATTCTATCCCAAAACACTTATTTGCTTAATCAACTTACTTTTTGGTTTGGTATAATCAATCCCCCAACTTTGTCAACTGTCTCCTCTGCCCATCACTGCTGCACCCACGCTCCACTATCCCACGCCCTGGGATTCTGGACACACAGATGCATGCCTCCATATCCCTCTCCAACCCACCTCACTGTCCTGTATCCTCAGCCTGTACTGACTCTTCTTGTGTTGGGAAGAGGAGGGATAATAGGAAGACAAAGGAAAGCAGTGGAAGGCAAGACAGGACTTAGATCGCTTTAGTATTCAAAACATAAAATGTTTAAGTGAATATACCACAGAAAAATAAAATTTAAAAGATGGCTAACTCTAATTCTAGAGCATATGCTATTTAAAAATTAAAGTTTTATGCTACTTCTTAGAAGAATGGATATAGAAAATGTATCACTTTACTAAAATTGGAACACTCTGAGCTCTGCATTTCACACCTGGGTGAAAATTTAAGTCAATACATTTATAAAAATACCTGAGGCATTACTTAAAATTAATTAAGCTTTTGGAGAATAATTCATTATTAAATAGAATAAAATTTAAACCTAAATTGTCCAACGATAGATGAATGGATAAAGAAGATGTGGTATGTATTTACAATGGTATATTACTCAGCCATAAAAAGGAATGAAATTGGGTCATGTGTAGAGATGTGGATGAACCTATCCACAGCACAGGTCTGTCTTGTTCACTTGCCAGGGCAACACACCAAGGCTAAAGACGTTCCCCGGAATGACATCAAGTCAAGAGATTATCACAGAGTATGTCATACAGAGTGAAGTAAGCCAGAAAGAGAAAAACAAATACCCTATATTAATGCATATATGTGGAATCTACAAAAATGGTACAGATGAACCTATTTGTAGGGCAGGAATAGAGACGTAGATGAAGAGAACAGACATGTGGACACAGCAGGGGGAGGGGAGAGTGGGACAAACTGGGAGATTAGGTTTGACATAAATATACTACTATGTGTAAAATAGCTAGCTAGTGGGAACCTGCTGTATAGCACAGGGACCTCAGCTCAGTGCTCTGTGACCACCTAGATGGGTGGGATGGAGGGGTGGGAGGGAGGTCCAAGAGGGAGGGGATATAGGTATACATACAGCTGATTCACTTCATTGTACAGCAGAAACTAACACAACACTGTAAAGCAATTTTACTCCAATAAAAAAAATAAATAATAAACAAACAACAGAGATTTAAGTCCAAAAAAAGGCATTACTTAAAATTAATTAAGCTTGTAGAGAATAATTCATTATTAAATAGAATAAAATTGATTAATATTCTAATTATTCTTCTCTGCTAGGTCATTTGGCTCTACATTTGAGAGCAGCTATCAAAACAAAACAACAGCATAGCTTCCGGTTTGTTTCTTTCTCTGACTTACTTCTTAGAAATCCATTCTGTCAGGGAGTCAGGTAGGAAGCAGGGAAGGATGGGGTAGGTAAGGTTATCCTTGAGAAATCTACACTACTTAGTTAAAAGTCCTTTTCAGATTGCTCCATTATTGCTACTTTTGAGAGTGTGAATTCTTCTCTTTGTTGTATTTGCCAACTATCTCTTATGGTGGCAGACTTCCTCACTGTCTTTTTTTTTTTCCTCTGGTTGTGGCGAGCGGGGACTGCTCTTCGTTGCGGTGCGCAGGCTTCTCATTGTGGTGGC
Source organism: Balaenoptera physalus (assembly GCF_965194825.1). NCBI lineage: Eukaryota > Metazoa > Chordata > Mammalia > Artiodactyla > Balaenopteridae > Balaenoptera > Balaenoptera physalus. Next base: position 97,842,007 of record NC_138896.1, on the reverse strand, counting down.
TTCTCTTGTTGCGGAGCATGGGCTCTAGGCGCGCGGGCTCAGTAATTGTGGCTCACGGGCTTAGTTGCTCCTCAGCATGTGGGATCTTCCCAGACCAGGGCTCGAACCCGTGTCTCCTGCATTGGCAGGTGCATTCTTAACCACTGCGCCACCAGGGAAGTCCCCCTTCACTAATTTTGGTTTGGAAGTTCATCTTATAAGGGAGTTTTTCCCTCCTCATGAACATTCCTCCCTATGTGTGGTTGTAAAGCCCCGAACAGGTTATGGGAAGGGTTTGCAGTTTACACTCCATGCGGGAGCAAAATATAGGGCATCCCACCTTATATTGTACAGGCCGGGCTCTTGTTTCCTTAAGTGGCCTTGCTGCTCACTCTGGCCATAAATAAATTCCCTTTAAAAGTTCTTAAATCTGAGAATTCCCTCTCCCCTACCCCACCCCTGTTTCCTGGCAGCTGTTTCCTGGCAGGGAGCCAAGATCCAGGCCCTGACTTTAGGCTTAGGCAGCTTTACCTGCCAAAATACCCTGATGAAATAAAATATATTCAGTGTATAATCATCTAGATAATATCGGGCATCTATGTATTTGGTATTTGTTTCCAAGTCTCCATTTTGGTTATAATTACTACTCTTTTGGAAATCTTTTAGACACTTGATTTCTTTTAGACATTAACTCTTTACTTAGATTTGTTTTGTACTGAGCAGCTAGGCCTGTGAAATGAGAATTTAGAAAATTTTAAGACAAACGGAGGCCAATTCTCTTTGTTTATCTTACCTCTCTTTTTGTTAACACAATTTAAATCTGATTTTGTTGAGTGAAGAAGTGAAGGGCACCAGTTGAAAAAAAACCAATGATTTTATCTTGGCTGAAGACAAGGAAACTTTCCCATTTTTGGTGGTGGAAAAACCACAGTAACGGCATAGGGCACTTCAATGAGTCAAGGTTTTTAAGCAATCCATGCCAAGAAGCACTGCCACGTAGTATTGTGACCTGGTTTTTTGAACAACTTGTGCACCTTGACAAACAACATTGGAAGAAAACATAAGGCAAATTCTGGCCCCAGTCGGATTGAGCAGAAACTGGAGCCTTCTGTAAAGCAATTTACAAATCACCTCTGAGCAGAATGCTTACGGATCTATTTTCAAGGACTAGGGAAAAAACACAAAGCAGAGCTGTTTAATAAGCCTGACTGCCACAAATGGAAACTGCTACACACGAGTCAATTGAGGGTGGCCAGGTATAGGTACTTGGGAAACAAGCAGTCAAATGATAATCAAAGTTATTAGATTTGCCTGGTCAAAATGTGTAGTGTAAAGCACCTACTTAATTATGCAGACTGCTCTCATGCCACCCGGTTGCCTTTCAGGCTTCCAAGTCAGTTACAACTATTAATAATGACTTTTTGTTTTGTCTTGTTTTGTTTTAAATAAGCAAATTATCATTTGTCTTAAAATCATTCATGGTCATCTTGTTTGCTCTTTTTTTACCTGCCACCAGGGCAAGCCAACCTCCTGGGTTTGGATTTGCGCCATGTTTTAGAAGCAAGATTCTCAGTTGGGATGTCTTTCTAAATGGAAAGAATTGTCTGCAGGTGCACAAGTGTCCACTATGAATAAGAATATTCTGCAAACTAGAAGCCATAACAGAGGTAGAGTAGGATATGCTAAATTTGCCCTCTCATATTTTCTTTGTGAAGCTTTCTTTAAGATTTAAAAGGAATGATCTAAACAGACTATTAGAAAAGACTATTCTCATTGACAAATTAAATAAATTGCATCTTCAAGTCAAGATATAATTAAAATTACTCTATGACATTTTTGGGACTGTGACTGAAGACGAAAAAGAATGATAAATGGGAGTTACAGGTATCTTTTAACCCTGGAGAAACATTTTCATTATATAATAATTAGAATTTTTCTTTTTGAGATGGAGGGATTATAGGCCTGTTGTTTTGCAGCTACTACACGTGAGTTAACTCTCCCTTAAGAGCCACTGGGCAAAAAGTTACAAAGAAATCCCATTAGTGTCAGTAAAATAAAGTAAATCCCATCGCATGCCATGCATAAGAATGGCGTAATGAGTCTTTGCTGATTAAAGGAATATATTATTGTATTTGATGGGCATCTGGCTGTATCTACCGATACAAGGTAAGAGAATATTTACCTAAACTACAAAAGAAGTGAAACGTACATCATGAGGCAAGGGCAATGACTTCCACAGACAATGCATTCCATTGTCATTATATGCAAAATAACAACTAGTGCCCCATTCTTGCAGTTTGCTACACGGGGAAGAATTAGGATCTGGTCAGTAGGTGGTGCCGAAACCACAGCAGAAGGAAAAAGCATTGCGTCTTTCTGTTTATCTGGCTCCTGTCAGCAATTTTCTACGTGTTTTCAAATTCCTCCATTTAAGGACTCTGCATCTGGGAAAAGAGGCAATAATTCTCATACTCTAAAGTGGTATTTCTTCGTTTGCCTACCGATGTGAGAGAAGGTCACCGAGGGGTATATGATGCTTAAAAAAGAAGGTATGACTATCTTTGCCCACATGACTAGGCCCCCCCCTCTACGTGGTGCAGGAGGGATTGATGTATAAAGCTTTCTGCACAACAGAATCAAACAAGCCCACCCACCCTAGCACCTGGGCCACTATTGACTAGCTTGTTTGGAGGCTTGTCCATAATTCTAAGTGAACTTTTTCCTGAAACCCTTCAGGATGGACAACTATTAATAGCTCCCAGGTCCCTGCAACTGCTGAGATCTCCAGTGTGCACGGCAGGCAAGACGCCCTGAGTTGAGCTAACTAACAGGTTCCTCTCCCTGTTGCACTGCCTGCTTCAGAGTGTGATCTGTATACACATTCAATGAAATTTAAAGGAAGAAGAGGGAAAATGAGGAGAGGCCTCAGTGAAGATTTCGTTACTGATCTTCACTGGAGGAGAAACAGGCAACTAGCTGGGAAACACACTCCTGTCGGGAAGAACTCGTTTCTGGGGTAGATTCTGAGGGTCATTGCACATTTAGTTCCATCTTCCACACCAGAGACAGGGAAACTTTTCTTACTATTGAGAGTTGCTGACCCAAAGAGGGAAAAAAAATCAGTTGAGGGTCAGCGAAGTAGAAAGCAACTTAATTTAGTTTATTTTCAGAGAGATGTTTACAACTTTTCATGCCTTTTCAACTAGGTACAGGGAACATGAAACTCTAAAGGTACATCAAATAATTTAAAACTTACATCTAATATCTATAAAGGATAGTGGAGATGAGGGAGAATGGGAAGGCAGGGAGATGGAGAAAAGATGAAAATACAGAGAAACAGCAAGAGAGACAGAGGTAGAGAGTGGCAGAGTCGCCTTCTCCATGAACACCGAAGAAACTCCGTGCTGAATAAAGGACACAAACACCAAGATGAAGGCATGCAGAGGCAAAAGAAGTTTTGGAAAGTGAAATAGCAGTCTTTTGTGGAGCAACATACATTCCATCCTTTGGTTTTTAGGCTATCAACAGAGAAAACCTTTGTTGGGAAAGATGCAGCTTTGTAAATTTAGTCATTTACAGATAAGTTCTGGAGGGGAGCAAAATCTGCTATCCCGAAATGTGCCTCTTTGGCATGAAGATTAATTTAGGCTAATTCTTTTTAAGAAACAGAAGACTCACAAAGTCTTTTTTTTTTTTTTTTTTTGGCTGCATTGTACAGCATGTGGGATCTTAGTTCCCTGACCAGGGATCGAACCCACGCCCCCTGCACAGGAAGTGTGGAGTCTTAACCAATGGACCACCAGGGAAGTCCCAGAAAATCTTTCTTTTTACCTCCCCCTTAGCTGCCTAAAGAATTTAGATAGAGCGCCTGTTTCCAGAATAGGGCCATCACCAGAAATATCTGCCAAGAATACGGGCTAGGTGTGGTAGGGGAAACTCAGCAGGGCCTAGAGATCAGAGCCGCTCTGCGTCCCGGTGTCTCTGCCTGGCCCAGCAAACATTTGTGTCCCAAACATTTGCTTTTCCGTTTCCAGGTCCCTTGCCTTCCTCCTCTTTGAGTCCCAAACCAGTACCCCCAACATCCTCTTTTGTTCTTACCTAAAGATGGTATTTTATTTATTTATTTATTTATTTATTTATTTATTTATTTATTTATTTATTTATTTATGGCTGTGTTGGGTCTTCGTTTCTGTGCGAGGGCTTTCTCCAGTTGCGGTGAGCGGGGGCCACTCTTCATCGCGGTGCGCGGGACTCTCACTGTCACAGCCTCTCCCGTTGCGGAGCACAGGCTCCAGACGCGCAGGCTCAGTAGTTGTGGCTCATGGGCTTAGTTGCTCCGTGGCATGTGGGATCTTCCCAGACCAGGGCTCGAACCCGTGTCCCCTGCATTGGCAGGCAGATTCTTAACCACTGCGCCACCAGGGAAGCCCTAAAGATGGTATTTAAAGTGAGGGTTTTGGCCATTTGGGGGAGTTATTCAGTTTTCCTGGGTATCTCCCATGTATACCTATGGTTAAACTTTTGTTTGATTTTTCTCCTGTTAATCTGTCTCATGTCAATTTAATTCCTAGACCAGCTGGAAGAACCTAAAAGTGTAGAGGAAAATGTCTTCCTTCCTGAAAGTCGCATCTTGCTACTTGCACCTAAAGTGTGCTTGGAATTTAAGTCAGAGTTCTAGTTTGACCCAAGTCCCACATTTTCTACATATTCATTGACTGTCCTCTACAATGACAACTGGGCTTTGCCGTGATGATTACATGAAGCACTGCAGTGTTAATACCATCTAAATATACTGAGTCATGATCAGCATTAAAAATTGGTGAGATATTTTAGAAAGGGATTTATTAAGGGCAAAAAGAGAAATTGTTTTCTGGCTAGGTTTTGTTTAACTGAAAAAAAAAAATTAACTACTTCCTCATTCCAGAAACATGTTAATTACTTGAATTAAAACCAACAAACAAACCCCCTAAAAGTATATGTGTGTGTGCATGCGTTCAAATGTCCATTCTTCAAATCCTTTTAGACTTTACAGGAACTGTACTCATTTCCTATCCATTAGCATCTAACAGCTCCTTTCTGGTAGGGAAGATAGTATGGCAAGACCCCAGTACAGGTTATAACAAATACAAACACATTATTTGTATGACTCATGCCAAGTCCCAAGGGTGTCTCTCTGGGCTGTGGTGCAAAAGAGTGAACAGAGTTTTGCAAATTGCTGCAGCATCAAATAGACCAAAACTCACAGCGAGGTAAATAAGAAAAATCAATTCATTCATTAATCTAAGCGAGCAAGATATATAAAGCACATGGCCCTTTACATTTGGAGATCATTCTACAGTTTACAAAACAGTTTCTCACCCATTTCCACAGCTCTCTTGAACCTTAACTTAGACTCCACTGGGAGTTATTTCTGTATTAGGTAGAAAAGCAAACAAGCTCAGAGAGATTGTCTTGCATTTGGCCACTATACCAGGATACACTACTTTGCTTAACTCCAGAGAGGACCATTTCTGCAATGTTACCTTGTGCAATACAGCAGCCAACAGAATGCCCTGCCATTTCTTCCCAGTCTGGAAGCTCCCAAACAATGTTGGAGGACCAGAATCAAGCTGGATGCTCATTTCACTGCAAATATGCCCAATCCCAGAGCTTGCCTCGGAAAAGGCACCTGGGAGTTATTTCTCATGGAGTAAAATACCTTCTTTGAGTGATTCTTTGATGTTGACATAGGTTTGGCTAAAAATGTCAGCATGATAAAATGTATAAAACACTTTATTTAGTGCCTTAAAAATCTCATTCCAGGTTTGGCCATACATCAGTGATTAGGTATGTAACCATCAAGAAGTCATTTGACATCTGAGCTGTAGTTTTCTCATCTGTAATTTCGAAGTGATGGTATTTGGCATCCCAGGTTGACTATGAAATTCAAACTGGGTTAATGGATTTTCACATGCTTCATAAACCATAAAGTTCTACCCGAGTGTGAGATACTATTATTACCATTACTATTGATGACGATGATTTGCTTGGGAAATAAAGGAAAAGGAGAGACCTATTTTGAGGATAAAAAGAGGGTGACATTCTAAGGGAAAGAGCTCACTGTTGTAAGTCATAGTTCTGACACAGCTGCTGGCTGCTTAATAAAAGCCAGTGAAGATGACAAAGTAATTTCTGGTTCAAGCATGAATGCTCAAGTACAGGCGGTTATGTTCGATTGCCAGATGCTTCAAGCTAGCAGCTAAATCCAAAGACACCAAAGACACTTCATGCAACAACAATATCCTGGCCTCTCAAGTCAGAGCACTGCATAAATGCACATCCCAAAAGGAAAGGATGTCACTGGAAAATTACCCGGGAGGAAGAGCAATCGTGAAACTGATGAGAAAGATGGCAAATTCTACAAGAATCATTAAACTACTGGTTAGAAAAGGAAGTAAAACATGAATAGGGAGGGACTCTCCTGGTTGTCCAGTGGTAAAGAATCCGCCTTCCAATGCAGGGGATGAGGGTTCGATCCGTGGTCGGGGAACTAGGTTCCCACATGCCGCAGGGCAACTAAGCCCGTGCGCCACAACTACTGAGCTCGTGTGCCTCAACTAGAGGGCCCGTGTGCCACGAACTACAGAGCCCACGTGCTCTGGAGCCAGCTCCACAACTAGAGAAGAGAAAACCCGCACGCTGCAACGAAAAGCCTGCACACGGCCATGAAAGATCCCACGTGTCGCAACTAAGACCTGACACAGCTAAAATAAAATTTAAAAAAAAATTAAAAATAAATATTAAAAAAAAAACATGAATAGAGAAAATGCAGCATCTATAGTGTTGGGTGATAAAAAAGATAACACTGCTGTTTTCTAATGATGAAGATGACCATCCTTCTCCATGCTGGAAGAGGCTACATTCATTTATGATTTTTGGAACGATTTTTGGAAATCTGTCAACGGAAGATTTAATGTGGGTGATTTAACAGAAATTGTTAAAATGTTTACCTGTATTACTCTAACCATAAGTTAAGACTGTAGTGTATTTATCAAGGTGATAAGTAATGTGTTAATGCAACATTCTCCCTTTTGCTTTGTGGTTATCTGGTGAATAATTTATCTGAGGGGGGAAAAAAAGAAAACAAGTAGATTCATTATGGTGCCTAGTTCTTGTTGGCTGGAATTATCATTTCAGGTTCTTGGTGAAATGGTGACGACCCGTGCTGGCCACAGCACCATCCTTGAACACCACCATCATCATCACCACTGCAGCTTACATACATTATGGAATATATGTACATAATGACAAACATTATATTTACCATGTGCCGGGATCTGTGCTAAACACCTGCATTTATGACCTCACTAAAATTTAAGCATTGTGAGGGCAGGGAACATGCCTTTCTTGTTCAGCATAGATACCTTGTATGTAGCATAGTTAATGTCAAAATAGGTGCCCAATAAATATCTGTATCAGTTAAATGAATGAATCACCAGCAGTTAAACCTCACTACTCTATGATGGGTATCATTATTATCATCATTTAATATACAATGAACTTGAGGCTCTCCTAAAGAGGCTAAATATATTTCCCAAGGACACAGACCTAATTAGAGGGAGAAAATAGGTATTCAACCCCAGGGCTGGTTGACTGGAAAGCCCTATATGTTACTGATTTCCATTCCAATAAGACTGCAGCTTACTGCTCACTTTAATTCATCTTGAAAGAGGCGTTTGGGTGGCTGCCAATGTTTAGGTATAAATGAGCTTTGCCTCATTCTTTTTATTCTGATAGAGTGTGACATGATGTGTTGGAACTAGAGGTAGTTGCATGAGTGAAGTCATAAGAAGGAGGAGGAAAGAAAGGGAATCCAACGGAGCCCAGTGTGAAGAGGTGAGCAAAGGAAAAGCCAGAAAGGAATCATTATGCTTGATTTCAAATGCTCTGAAAGGTAGTAATGTCCTAGTTATTTATGGAAACCAGCTTCAAAAATGAAGGCTCAGCTCAAGAGGAGGAAAAATATATGGATATAAAACATTTCCAAGTTAAAAAAAAATCATTGCCACATATTATATATTGGAAAATTGGACCCCTTGAATGATGGGCAAATTTGTTTACAGATTAAAAATGTGAAGAGTGAAGCCAGACTTCCTGAGTTTTAATTCTAATTCAATCACTTCCTGACTGTGTTGATCCTAGGAAAATCATTTCATTTCTCAGAGCTTCAGTTTCCTCAGATTTAATGGGAATAAGAACATATACCTGCTACTTTGAGGGTTAAGTGAGTAAATTAATATAAAGATTTGGAAATTGAGCTTGCCACATAATGTTAGCTATTAGTAAGACTCTAGCAGAAACAAAGATGCTTCCATATTTCATTCTGAGTAAATGCTGAAATCCTTATCATGGCCAACAACACCCTACCTGACCTCAACTGACACTTTTATTGAAGACAGAAATCTGAAGAACCTCTTTCAGGTGTAAAGATAAATACCTGTACCATGCATACCCAAAATGAAAACTGCTGTGTAGACTCCAGACAAGAAAAGAGGGTGCAGATTCTAGGTAGACAGCTGCACTTACAGACAAGAAGTGGTTAAGAAACGGAGCTGCGGAGTCAGAAATATCTGGATGCAAATTTTATCTCTACCGCTTACTAGGTGACTGATTGTGGGTAGGTCACTTGACTGTAAGTCAGTTAACTTGTTTCCTAACTTTAGTAGTCCTGTGGCTGCGTGTAATAGGACTAAAACATGTTAAGTGTGTGAAACAAGCTATCTCTCATCACCATCACCATCTTCATCACTGAGCTTATTTGTGCCTGGGTTCCATGCATTGTAACTGCAAGAACTTTCAGAGAATATCAGCTTCCTCTAACATGCAGAGATTGGGGAGGGGGAGAGCAAAATTCAGTGAGAGAAAAATGTCCCCGTAAATCTCCAAAGCAATACAGTGGGTCTCTAAGTTATGACAAAAATCTGCCTCAACTTTACACGGAAGCAAAAGAGAAAACAAATTGACAGCTACTAAAAATGATAACAGATGCTCAAAACAATTTGCTGCTAGTGGAAGTATCATAAGGAAATTATCATTGTGCATAGACATTTCTTTGCCAGAACAGTATACAAACACCCAGATAAATAGCACAGGTGCTGTCTTGTTCACTTGCCAGGGCAACACACCAAGGCTGAAGACGTTCCCCGGAATGACATCAAGTCAAGAGATTATCATGTTTGTTGTATTCACATTCCAGGACCTCCATTAACTCTCTGGACATCATCAGACACTGTGAAAAATGCTGAAGACAGGACAAAATGACCCTGAGCTGAGAAGATTAATAACCGGTGAATAACTAAACTAGCTCACTGATAGTTTGATATGCTGATTTCTACAGCTATCTTAATGGATTATTTGAGTAATTTATGGGCCATGGCCAAAAATATACTTTATTGGGGGACACAAAAGGTCTGAGCAAAGCCTAGGTGAGTGCCATCTTTAGCTTTTAAATACAGAATCTTTTAAAATCTTTGTTTTCTCCTCTTGTCCTCTATTTCATAATTTTCCAGAGGCCAGAAATCACGCAAGGACTAAGCATCAGCACAAATTCCCAAAGACACCGTAAGATTGCTCACCACACAGGGTCACCCTAAGGCATACTGCTTGACTTTGTACAAGTGATACACGTGGGGAGGTGCGGTACCAAACTTTCGAGGTAATTCCACTCTTTGACAGAAGTCAGTAGAATCAACTAGTCATTAAGAGATCTGGATTCCAATCCAGAGATGGACTTACATGATGCTAAACACAGATTTAGAATCCTCATCATGTTAGTGGCTGAGGGTCACACACTCAATCCCTATTTCTTTCACAAGCTCAGTCTAAATCATCATGGCTATACAGATAACCTAAGAACAGTGGCAAGTGGGACTTGAATAAATCAGATAAATTACATAAGTCTTGATTTCACAGGGCTTTCCCTTTCCATGCTATTTGACTATAGAGAGCTGGCCAAAAATAATTTACATACTGGGATGATTTTATGCGAATAGAATAATAAAACAGCAACAAAAAGTAATCACTATGATTATGTGTCAGTTACTGTGCTAGCTTCTCTCCGTAAGTGACCTCATTTCCTCTTCATAATAACTCTATTAGGATTTTGGGACCTCTCTAAAATCTCTTTAAACAGTAGTACAGGGATTGTTTACAAAAGGGCATAAACTGTAAGGATAGAAGAATGGTTGAGGATGTTGGGAAGCCACTGGATGGTCAGCAGACAAGAAGCCCTGATCCTAAGCTGGCAGTGGGGAAACAGAAGGAGCAGCCTGACTTACTCTTTAGACTATCCCCCCAAGATCCAGGAAGTGGTGGCCTCAGTTGCCACCGGAAGTGCAGGTGATGGAGCGCTGGATGAATGTTGTTTAGAATCAGTTAAGTCCCCAGTTACTTTTCCTTACGCCACGCAGCCAGATGACTAGCTTCCTTGCCCCAGAAGGATGCCGAGATTTTACTTTCTAAGCAGATAACAGAGGAAGGTTTCTGAGCCAGAGGATACCAGGTTCAAATGAGGGTAGCAAGGATTTTATAAACATGTGTCCAGTGAATGTTGGGGTTCCCAGCTCCCTTCCTCAGTATGGCTCCCCAAACACTGCCAATGAGATATCTGTCTCCAGGGACTGTGATAAATTCAAATGCAAATACCTAAAAATATTGCCATGGGGAGGGGTTTTCTCCCCAAAGTGGCTCAGTCATACTGAACTCAGAGTCAATAAACTTGACCCACAGGTTCCTGGCTTCAAGTTAGCATGTTAGTGCCTCCCTCTTCCATATGAGCCAACAACAGAGAATCACTAGACATCTGAGGACAGCTTCTAACATCAACGATCAAATCCAAGGCAAGTACAGAAAATCTATCATTAATATTTTCAGAGAAACAAGAGAGACTGAATTCATGCATAGACCAAAAAAAACTCCCAATATCACAAATTAAGGAACATTCAGAGACTAAAAGAGAGTTGCTAGAAATTTAAGCCATGGTAATTGAGAGGTAAAGGGTAACTTGTCTAAGACTAATCTCCTGTGGGCTGGCCTCCAGGAAAGGAGGAGATTTTTTGCCAGGCTCCATGGAAACTAGCCATGGCCTAGCGTTTAAGGCAATTAATCCTAGTCAACTCTAACACTGGGCGTCTAGTCCCCAGTAATGTCAGTGTTCTTCCCCAGTCGTGAACACTGAGGTGGTGTTCCTGCACTAGCTCACACACTAGGAACCACGAGGCTCGGCCTCTGTTCTGCAAATTGTGCTAAGAAAGAAGCCGTGCTTCCATAATCGTGCAGTTTGAAGCCCTATAGCCCAAGGTTCAGCACCCCCTTTTGTCATGTGACAGTCAGCTTACTTCGTTTCTGCAGGTCGCCCTAGAACACTGTGGACAACGGGGGACTCGTATTCCTACTAGTGCTCATGTCTCCGTGAATTTCTCCCTGGGAATGCTGCTTCAGCAGGTGTGATGTGTGTGCAGCCTGGATATTTGCCTCTGTTAGCCTGGCAGTGGCTGAGATGAAAATTAGTTGGAAGAGAAATCTGAGGAAAGTTTCCGGAGGATAGAGCAAAAACACAAAGAGATAAAACATGGGAAGAATGAAAGAGAAAATTACAGGAAAAAGACAGTCTCGAGAAAGGAATTCTTAATAAAAGAAAACCCCCAATTTCCCAGAAGAAAAGGACATCTGTTTCCAAATTAAATAGGCCCATTGAGTATCAAACAGAAAAGAGAAAATCAGATTTCACACCAAATCACTATACTGTAACATTTCAGAATAATGGAAATGAAGAGAACAATCTGTAAGTGTCTAGAGAGAGACAGAGAAAAACAAAACCAAAAACAGGTCACATGCAAAGGAATAGAAATTAGAACTGTTTTGGACTTCTAAACAGTAATGTTGAATTTGGAAGGCAATGAATCAATACCTTCAAAATTCAGAAGAAAAACTGCTTCTAGCCTAGAATTCTATTCCCAGCCAAAGTACCATCATGTGTGAGAGTAAAAGAAAGAAACTTGGAGAAAAGCAAGCCGTTTTTTCAGGAAACCAGTGCAGCATATGCTTCAAAAAATGAAGGAATACATGAGATCCAGGAAATAGATGATCCAAAGTAGGAAAGAGATGATAGAAGTTTCCAGGAGGATAGAGGATGGTGAAGTAACATCCTAGAAGGATAGTTTACAGTAAATGTTTAATCACATCTAAAAATTTTTTTGAAAGCTGGCCAAAAGTTTTGGGTTCAAATTAATGTTATAGAAACTAAGTAAATAAACAAAAAGATAGTAGAGAAATAAAAAAGATGTGAAAAGAAAATATTCAATAAAAGGAAATTAATCATGGCTTGTTCCATTGCTCACTTGGGAATAGATTTGCATAGTCATAATTATGTAATCACGGATTAATTACCTAACCAGGATTATGATTTGTTTATATTAGGAGGACATGGGCAATAAGAAGGGTATTATGTAGGTATGGGGTGTGTGAAAGAGAGCTAAAAACTCATTTTCTATAGTAAGTCAAAAAATAATCCCTAAAATGGGAAAATCAAGCCATAGCAAATCAAGCATGTTACTTAAAGATATAAAAAGCCGTACAAAACCAAAAAAAAGTCTCCCCAAATGAAAGTGGTTACCTCTAGGAAAGGGAAAAAAGGGAACAGGAGAGTTTATCTTTCTTATATTAACACTCCATATATAACCCTGGAGAAAAAATTAAAACTGAGAAAACAAAATTTTGTCAGGTGGACCTTGCTATGCCTATTTCAAAGATGAGGAAACTGAAGCTCAGAAAGTCACACAATTAGTAAGTAGCAAAGGGGAAATTGTAACCTGGATCTGTGGTTGTTCTTAACTAGGATGGTGAACCTAATTGCCTCTAGAAGGGAAAAGACACATCATTTTGCAGATTGTCTTTTATGCGTCAGGTTGTAGGCTAAGTGCTCTGCATAATGTACCTCACTTAGGCTCATGATAACTTGGAGTGGTGGGTATTTTTCCCATTTTACAAAGGCAGAATCAGAAGCTTCGAGAGGAAGTGGTGAGATCTGGATTTGAAGGGAGGTTTCAACGCCCATGCTAAGGAGCCCATAGCACTGAATATTTTAATCCTTCCCATCGCATTGAATAAGTTGGAGATATTGTCAGTCTTTATGTAATATTCCTAAAGTTTTCTCAATGTAAGCCCTGATTCTTTGACCTGCTATTTTTGAATCAAAAATTCAACTCTGATGTGTTTGTTTTCTTTGGAGGATCTGTACCAGCTAAAATGTTACCTGACACATTTCTCATTCTGTCACCTAACGTTCATTTAGGAGAAAGGCAGTTTTCTGCTTGACTCACTGTAACTCCAAACAAAGATTTCGGTGTGACACATTTGCATTTTCTCTAAACTGACAACAGAAAAGGATCTTAGTGCAGACAGAAAACTGTCCAAACTTGATATAAGATCATCCTTCCCGAGAATTAACAGCTCTCCTCTCCTAGCAGGAGCCATTGTCTCAAATACGGAAAGACACACATTCTCTACATGGCTGAATAGTAAGTGACGGTTAATCTATATCACCGAGGACTCTCCTCCGAGAATCCAGAGGAGGAGTACACCACAGAAACAACAGCAACCCCAAACATCCAGTTACTTAACATTACAAGGGTCAGTTCTGGCTTATCTGTGTTGTCCAGTCTCTCAACAGCATTCTACTTTGGATGAAAAACTATATAATAGTCTACAGATAATTCATTGTTGTCCCCATTTTTGTATGCTGGAACTGAATCGACTGCATCCCCTACTCTTTTCTTGCTCCCATGCCAGCGTATGTGTTACCAAGCCAGTCCTTTGTAATGGAGATGCACTAGGTGGCATCTTACCTTCTTGGTATTCTCGCTTTCTAACAGGGTATCAACCAGAAAACAAGTCCGCATTTTCCTAACTTAACGCATTGTTCTACATACTGTTTTAAAATAAAGCTGACTTAACTTCCAAGATGCTTTAAATTAAACCAAATATGACAAACGACAGCACCGTTTTGGTCAGATATTACAGATAACCACGGGCAGATCCAGGTGACACCTGCGTAAGGTATCGATTAAAAGGAGCTGATATCCATCTTTCCAAGCACAGAATAATCCTCTGGCATTACAGAAATGATGGCAATCTTACAGAGAAGGTTAATCAGATACACGGGAAATCGCATCTGCTCCTCGAGAAAGTACAAGTCACGCAGAGATCAGTCAGACACCAGCCACCCCCACCGTCCCTCAGAAAACAGAATTCAAGGCAGGCGGATCCTGGTTTGTCAAACACCTAGTACAAAACAAGACATTCTGCAGGTCTGAACAGTTTTGCCTGCTGAGAGCATTGCTTTGTGGGTTTTATTATACATGTGCCATGGTAAACAACATAAATATAAGAAGTAGATAAAAAATAATGATTTACTTTTTCTGAGAAGAGAGTGACTAATCTCTCAGACCTCAGTGCTGCTACAAAAACACTGCTGGATTCTTGGCACAGTCTTAGGGAACCTTAGTAAGACACAAATTTAAGCACTTTGAGACACTGCTCTTGAATCACTGTAGTAGAGTTGATGGGGGGCAGGCAGTGAAAGGAATACAATACAAGCACAATGCTGCTGACTGTCGATTAAAGGTACCTACTAAATGCCAGGGGCTGTTCCCTGCTTTACAGAGAGAATTTGAATCCTTACAACAGAGGGACTTTCCATTTTATAAAGAAGACATTAACACTCCTAAAGATTTATTTTTTTAGGTCAGAGACCTGCCCAGAAGTGTTGGACTTGGTACATGAAACCAGGCTGTCAGACACCAAAGCCCATATCCCTTTCATTGTGCCCCATCGACCTCTATTTTCCCCTAGTCTGTTGCTTATTAATTTCCTTAGCCATTGCTTTAATAACAAGAATTTGCTGAGCTCCTTTGGGAAGCAACATGAAAGAGTAGAAGGAAGAACAGGCTATTGTGCCTTAGCTTGGATATGTAATTTCCCCTTTCTAGTTTCCTCTACAAAAAGAAGGGGCTGGAAGAGATAATCTAATCTCTTCCAAGGATCTCAACGGGTTCTTTCAATTGGGTCGATTCATGAACAGACTGTGAGAATAGGATGATTTTAACATGCTATAAAAGGAGTCTTAGTTAATGTGGCCTATTCCTTCGCTCCTTTGTTCATTCATTCATTCAAGAGATATTACAGAGCTTCTAATATGGGCAAGGCAGGTGCTAAAGACTGTGGTTACGGGTCAGTAGCTCTGATCCTCATGAAGCTTACATTCTAGGTAGGGTGATGGATGATGGGTGTATAAGTAAACAAAACCAAAAAATATGTTTAGATGTTGAAAAAGTGTTTATGAAATAAATGAATAGGGACCATGATAGAGAATAGGAAGAAACTTCTTTTGCTAAGATGGTTAGAGGAGATTCCTGAAGGAGATCTGAGCTCTGAAGGATGACAAGGAGTCAGGCACAAAGTGGAGTTAGGAAGTGAGGTGGTAGGAGGAGAACTTTGTGATATAGAGAAAAATGATCCAAATATCTCATATTATTATAAGAAAGACAAACATGCAAGCATACTTGCACGAACACACACACACACACACAAATAGACCCTACTTCTGGTAGGTATTTACATCATCAAAGCCCACTGGCAAAACAAAAACAAAAGCAATAGAAAACACATAAATACATAAATAAATGAAATGGATTCACCTTGTCTTTTAGATGAGGAAATTGAAGCCCAGAGAGATGGTGAATTTTGGTCCAGGTCACCCAGGCTGAGAAACTAAATAGACAAAAGTTAAGGTTGTTTAATTAAGCCCACTGGGAGCAGACTCTACCATGTACCATGGCATTTACGGTTAGCCTCAGTCAACGTTAACTGGTGGGATTTATAATATCCACAGTCCAACACACAAGTTCTCCTTGTGTCTCACCAAGATGGCCTCAGGTAATCAATTCAACCCAGTGACACAGCCAGCAATGCTAGCTACTGCTCCAGGCTAGCTTAGGTGATTTCATAGGAGATTTTTCTAGAGGCTTCAAACTTTAAATTGCCAATCTATACCACAATGGCGATACTAATGAAACCTAATGTTACTATATGTTTACCACATGGACAGGTAGTGTTCTGAGCATTTGAAAGAATTCTCAGTTAAGTTTCTCAACATCTTTATGATGTAGGCACCATTTTTATTTTCATTGTATGCTTATCTGACTCAAAGACTCAGAGACAGTAGAGTATAATGGAAACAACAGTGGACACCGTGTCTTAAGATTGGATTCTGACCCAGGATTACTATTTGCTAGCTGGGTATCTGAAATATGTCACATTACATTTCTGAGCCTCAGTTTCCTCAATTTCCTTAAAAAATGGGGAAATAAAACTAGTTTCTATTTGCCTCACTCAGTCAAGACGGTGTGTGTTCTGTGTTATGTGAAGTGTGTGAAGTGGCCAGTATTATTTTCTTGTAGATACTGAGTCATCTCTTCATTTATTTGAGTAAAACATTAGTGGCAGATGACACAGAAAACCACCCAAGCTAAACTGTGTGAGCAAAGCCTGTAAGCGCTGTTTGTCTACAGGACCCAGCAGGCATGGATCTAAGAAATGTTAAGTCAGTCAAAGTGCTAAAGAAGGAGAGCGGTTGGCTCCCTTGCCTCCTTGGAGCAGTCTCTCAGAGTTATTTGAGACGCTGTCTCCCTGGGCTTAAAGTCCTAAGAATGTCCGCTGAATAAAACGTAACTCTCAACTTAAAAAAAACAAAAAACAAAAAACAAAAAGGATGATGGTTGGGAAGGAAGGCAGAGGGATGCACTAGGAGAGGAGCACATAAGTAGATTTAAGTTTCTAATAATAATCTGGTTCTTAAGTTGGTCATGGGCCTATAGATATTTGTTATTTTAATACAATAATAAAAAATTCAAAGAAGAGTTATAAACACCCAAGGGAAAAAAGCACCCATCATTATTGGCCGTCAAATAGTTGGGAGTTACTTCTTCACCAGAAAAATGAACTATGCCTCATTTCTCATTGATTTATCAAAATTTACTGAATTGTATACTTGGCATTAGAGATTCAAAAATGAAGAGTAATCAAGGGGGAGTCATAACTAGATTGTTACAAAAATGTGATAGATGAAACGAGAGAGATGTTCACAAAGAAATATGGGAGTAGTATCAGGGAGTAATAAGGATAACTCCCCGTGGATGGTGCTACGACCAAATGAAAGACAGCGCTCAGGAGGAAGTGCTAGAGTTAAGGGAGAGGAAAAGAGAGCTAACATGGCAGAAATGCTTTATTTGTGAAGCCAAGTATGCAGAGGCATAGACAAGATGTTTGTAGAACATGGCTGATTGGCCAGGTGCTGGAGCTCTCAATTGGTGGGCTGTGAACAGTAGTCAGAGAGAGGAGGAAAACAATATTTGAATGCTGATATGTGCTAATGAATGGAAACACATATCGAATTTAGTCTGCCCAACAATCCTGTGTAATAGGGTCTGTTATACCCATTTCACAAGTTCACTCTGAACAGCTTGGAAATGATAATGCTGGCATTTGAACCTCATTTGTCTCTCTGCAATGCTTGTATTCATCCCCCTTTAATATATTAGTAGAGAAGGAAAGAGGTGGACCATATTGGACATACCAGAGACCTTCTCTACCCAGTTACTCTGTTGTTAATATCTGGCATGGTGTCACAGCAATGGAGAGGAACGGCCCAAGATTCTGCAGAGCTACAGCGGATGGAAGATGTGGTGAGAGTATTTCTCCAACCATGTCTTCAGGAGCAGAGTGGAGGGCTGTGATCAGAGTAGAAGCAGGGTCAAGAGAGTCACCTAAGTAACTGAGAATCATAACGCTGGTGATCCCTACGAATGTGTCAAGCTCTAGGAATTATATGACACCTGGATATCACAGTTGGTATATTTATTAGTCCCTTTTCTTTTTCTTTCTTTTTTTTTCAGTGTCCAAAATGGATCATAACTTATTTTTTTCCTTTTGAAATTGAGATATAATTCACAGAACATAAAATTCTTCTTTTAAAGTATACAATTCAGTGGTTTTTGTATATTTACTTTTGTGCAACCATCACTACTATCTAATTCCATAACGTTACACGACCTCAAACAAAACAAAACAAAACCCTGTGCCTATTAAAAGTCAATCCCAATTCTCCTTTCCCCTATCTTCTGGCAAAAGCTAATCTACTTCTGTTTTCAGGAATGTGCCTGTTCTCGACATTTCATAGAAATGACATCACACAATACATGGCCTTTTGTGTTTGGCTTCTTTCACTTAGCATCATGTTTTCAAGATTCATCCATGTATCAGTACTTCATCTCTTTTTATGGATTAATAATAGTCCATTGTATGGATAGACCACATTTGGTTTATCCGTCCATCAGATGATGAACATGTGGGTTGTTTCCACTTTTGGTTATTATGAATAATGCTACTATGAACATTCATGTACAAGCTTTCATTGCTTTCTCATACATCTACACAGGGCTCGGTTTTAAAGTCAGTATGTAAAACAAAAGTTTTATATACTGAAAATTGCCCTTAAAAATCGAAACATTGTTCAAATGAGCCAGTTTTCTCGCCAGCTCTCTCTTTGGCTATGAGCCTGTTGACATGGCTGGCTTGTGTTTGGTGGCCATAATGTATAAAATCAACATGTAGTCAAACACTGGAATCCCATTCAGTGCAGTGAAGTGATCATATTTTCAGAAGTATATGAAGACTGAGGCACACTTAGCCCAGGGTCCTTTCAGATCCCAACCTCGTGACCACCCGTGGATGGACTGGTTGATAAGACTGACCACACCACATAATTTGCATTTTTTCTCTTTCCTTCAGGGATTATAGCCTGAACTAAGAGAAAACAGATGTTTATACAATGCAAATCTCCCGCGCACGGAGATTTCATCTCATTTTCTTTGAGAGCCTGAGTGAGAGCACCTCTGGATAGATTTTTTTTGTGGTTGCCATTGAGTGAAAAAGAAATTGGACATTAGAGGGCTTTCATGCTGTATTCCAACTTAAGGACTTCTTTATCAGACCACAGAACTTCAGAACTGGAGGAGGCCTTAACTCTCTCTATTCAAGGCTCTTCATTTTACAGGTGAGAAAACTAGAGTCTGAGGCAATAAGATCCAAGTAGTGTTACCCAATTGGCCACTAAGAGATCTAGGAACAGAACCCAGGTGGGCAGGACCTCGCTCACGGTTCTTTCCACTGGATGGCGATCATTCCCACATTCACAAAATTTAGAAAAAGTAAGCCATACCTTCTCAAGTTTTTTTTTTTTTTTTTTACTGTTCACAACCTTCATAACCCAGCACACGTTGTCTACTGTTTCCTTCTTTCTCACTCTCTCTCTTTTTCTTGTGCTAAAGCTGAACTCTGATCCACCTCCAGGCTGGCAGGGGTTCCACGAAGACAAGTTAACCAAGGGAAAGAGCTATTTTGTCTATAATTTATGGCTTTTCCTTTATACATACAGAGCTTTCCCAAACATACTGGCACATTAATGACTGCAGCTGGAAGATGGCACCCCGATTTTCTGGAGCTGAAGCTTAGCACCAATATTGTCATTCAAACACAGTAGTCAAATCAATTAGAAACATTCACGAACATGAGAAATGAGTTTGTAGGTATTTCACGACCACTGTTTTAGTACCATTAAGCCACGTTTTCCCTACTTCTTTGGCAGTTGACAGGAATCCTCAGTCAGCAGCTAGAGAAAGCAGAGTCTTTTTAAAGACAGGGCTAATTTGTTTCCCGGTGAGAGGTGACAACCCGCCTCAATTTGCTTCAGATTTCTCAAAGATAATGACTTATGTTCTCTTGTCCCAATTAACCACTGGCTGCTCCTGAGAAGATCGTGTCCATTCAGATAACTGAGTTTCTATACCCACTGATAACCTCCTGGTAGAGATATGGGAGTGAAATGCAGATTTGGAGTAAAATCTTGTACAGAATTATAAATAGAAAGATTTGAAACATTCCCTTTTCCAGTCTTCTTTCTCTTATATCCCCACCATGGTCAATTTATATCTACTTAATAATTTAATAGTTGGAAATAATCAAAAGTCTGGTCTTCCCCCCAGAGTCATGAGACCCACTTAATACTGCATGTCAAATGCTTACACAGGTCCTGGCAGTATAACCAAAGTGTGATTTAGAGATATGAGTCAATAAGGAATCATGAGGTCTGGGGTCAATTTAGAGAGCACATGCCCCCCTGTCTAAAAGCATTCCAATTCAAAAGTTTTAAACACTCACAGCCAAAGAAAACCAGTCTGTGGGTTCAAGTAAAGTCAGCCATGAGAGCTACCAGTTTGCAACCTCTGGTCTACAGCTGACTTTTAGAGACTCTTGATGTTTCCTAACACTCCTCTTCTCTCTCCTCCCCTGCCTCAGTCCTTCTCATTCAGTGGTGAGTCTGGGAAAAAGCAATAAAGAATTTCTGGCTCCATGCCACTCTTTCTCCTGCAAGTGTGAAGGAAGCACATACAGTGGTCTGATTCTCCACATTGCAAGTTTCAAGAGAGAGATCTGATGTTGTACAGTGGCACAAGTCTACCCAATTTGGAGTTCAGTTTTAGGAAGCCCACCATTGCTGTTTACCCAGTCACATTCTTTTCTATACGCTGTATGAGTTACAAAGCTGACATTTGATTGCCATCTGCCTGATGGCCTTGGCTTACCTCTCAAAGGGTTCAAAACTCAGGCAATGAACAAAGGTATCATTTACTGAACACTCTCAAATTGCAACATACAATTAAAGAGAAAATTGATTCTTTTATAGGACTCTATTTTAAGAATATACTATTCATAATTAGCAGAATAACCTTTTCAACCCATGCTGCACTGCTGATTATGGATAAAGTCATGCTGGGAGAAAAAAACAGGAAGAGTCTGTCATAAGAAAATAAAGTCAATGTGACAGAATTCAACCTAGTGGCAAAATTTTTGCTCAGGGCTAGAAAAACACACAGGGCAGAAATAAGTTTTTAAAACCATAAAATCAAAGAACGATAACATTTCAGAATTGGGAGGTTCACATGGACCCAGGTTTACAAAGTCACCTAAGTAGACCATGAAAATGCTAAAATGACTAGGAAATGCCCCTTACAGGCCACTCAGACCACACACTCCCACCTGATGCATGAATTCTTATGCAGTGTTTCCCCGGAGTACTTGTCCAGTCTGGAAATGAACATTATTGATAATAGAAAAATCGTTAGTTTCATCTTCTGCATGGTCTAATTATTTGAAACTTTTTTGTCTTATTGAACACAAATAATATCCTCTGCTCCAACATTTATCACCCATCTATTCAGGGACTGTCTTTTGATACCACATAGAGTTTGATAGCTCTTTAAATGTTTGAAAACATTGATTATCCCTCCCCTTTCACCCTACCTAAATCCTCTTCTTTGGCTTAACCTCCTTCATCTGTGTCTCCTATCATCGGCTCAGTTGTCTTCCTCTAGGATGATTTTAAATTTTAATGTCAGTCTCAAAATAAAAACACAATCCTCCTCCAGTTATACTTTCATCAGGTCTACTGTAGATTTTTAGATTGTCCCTCTCTGGTTTCAGGTCCTCTATTAAGATATAGATGTAATTTGCTTTTTTTTTTTTTTAAAGCATAGAATATTGTTAACTCACCTTTAACACACAGCCTCACCCTAAAATTTGACTCTTTCAACCTGGTTTTTGGAGACAAGTGAAAATCTTTACATTCGCCACTATTAAAATTAATCTTGTTACATTTGGTTCACATGATTATCTTTTCAAGGTCATTTTGGATACTGACTTTGTCATTTCATCTATTCCCTAATGGTTCATGTGATGAGAAAATGTACTCAGCATATTATTAGTAACATCATGTGTCACTGATAAGAAATTCCAATAGGAAAAGGTTGAGGAAAGAGTGCAGAGGGATCGTTCAGGATCTCCCCTCCAGGTTGACATGAATGCCCTAATCAACATTTTAACCAGTCCTCCAGATTATCCTCCAGTATCCTCTCTCCATCTTGCCCACACAGGTATCACAAGAGAGTCTTTTTAAAGGCTTCTTCCTGATGTTATTTTGACTAGCAGGAGAAAGAAACATATTTATAAGAAAATAAGGCTAGTACTTATTTCTTGTTCAAAAATCTATGCTGGCAGAAAGCTATTAATGACAAAAGAAGTTATAAAACAGTGTGTATAGTATAATCTTTTAGTAACAAGGATATTTATTTACAGGTTAGAAGACAGACATAGGGACTTCTCTGGTGGTCCAGTGGTGAAGACTTTGCCTCCTAGTGCAGGGGTTGAAGGTTTGATCCCTGGTTGGACAGCTAAGATCCCACATGTCTCGAAGCCAAAAAACCAAAACATAAAACAGAAGCAATGTTGTACAAATTCAATAAAGACTTTAAAAATGGTCCACATCAAAAAAAAAAAAAAAAAAAAAGACAGACATAGATTTAAACACACATGTATATACACATACACATATTTCATATATATGCATGCCTAGATGTAATTCTGGAAGAAAACAGAAAGATTATGCGGATCTCTCTGAATGATGAGATTATCTTTTCCCCTAATATTTCTATAAATAATATGCATTATCACATACTTTAAAAATAATTTTAAAAATCCTATGTTGGTGATAACTGCTTTTATTTTTAAATTCTCTTAGAAGAAGTAAAATTTCCCCTGAAGTTGGTGTCAAGATCATTTAGGTACAGTTGATGGAACCTGTTTTCTTTGCATTAAAAAGAAGATCAAAATGTTTGCCTCTCTATTGTCCACAGTTGCTGAAATGTGATCGATAGTGTTTCAGGGGCTGCCTCTCTGGAAGTGTTCTCATCTCACCTTTCAAATGTATTTTTCCTGAACTTGCTGGGGATTTTCATTCCTCCCATACATTAGATAAATGTCTTCTGCCTGCAATTACCTTTATATTTTTTAACCTGGTGAACTCTTACGCATATTTTAATTCCCAGTTCAATGACTACCTTCACTCCCCTAGTTAGTCACTCACTCTGTCTTCTTCCTTCCTTCCTCCCTTCCTCCCTCTCTTCCTTCCCATTCCTTCCATAGTTTGAACACAGTTCTATTTCTTGGCTCTTGGTATGCATCCTTAGACTGTGAGCTCCTAGGTCTCTGACCTTTGAGGTATGCAGGTATTCCCTGGGGAACTTACTAAAAATGAAAATTCCTGGGTTGCACCCCTGGAGGTTTTTGTTCATCAGGTCAGGGGTCCAGGAATGCGCATTTATTAAAAAAAACAAAACAAAACAAAAAACCTAGACAATTCTGTGGCTTGTGGTCCAAGGCTCACAGTGTCCTAGAGGGAGAGAGGTGGCTACATATTTTGTGTCTTTGACTATTCCCTCATATTCAGACTGCATCAGTGTCCCCTCATCATCTATACGGGTCTTTATAATTTAGTTTCTTTTGTCTTATCCATCAAAAAGTATTAGCACAAACAGCACCAGATGTTTTACTTATGCTGTGGGCAGAGACAGTGGAGATAGATATTATATCAGAAGAGATGTGGGCTAAGCTTACAAGAGGAGGTATGGAAGAGAAGGCACTTCTGACTGGATCCTTTGGATCCCACTCTTTTAGGCAGAGCCCAAGCTTGACTTATATTTATAAGCAGTTCTACTGCTGAAGAGAGAGAAGTGTCAGGGGGGCAGGTAGTTAATATGATAATAGGGGACATGTTTTCCAGTTCAGGAAATTTTCAAAGCAGATGTTGCTAATCTTCACTAAGGAACATGTCTTGCACTTTTGCACACTGATTATAGAACTGCTAGAAGGCCATGTAAAAATCCACTGTTGTTCTAAATGTTCTGCTTACATTTCTTCTCCCATAACCAGTAGCCTACTCTCAGCTCTTCAAATGGCTGCATAAAAGAGACAACCATTTTAACCTTTTAGAAATGGATCTTGCTATAGTAAATCAGAGAGAGTTGATGGAAATGTTAATTAACTTGCTTTCATCTTGGTCAGGTTCTGTATTTAACCTAAAGGCCTACACAGTCTTTTGGATGGTTTTCTCAGATTTGATTGCCTATGACAGCCAGAGAAAGTCAATCATGGTGTGGGTGAGGTTACTTGTTTGGGAGGGCAATACCCCTCCTGCCTCTGGCATAGAGAACAAATGCCAAGAAAGGAAGGTAGGTGAGAGTCACTCATGAATTATTCTGACACATCTCTTTTCTGGTTCAGGATTTGTAATAGGCCAAATTTTCCTTTTCAAGGTTGGGAACCAAGTGTTGGCTTCCCCCATGGGGCCGCCTCTAAAATACAAGGAGAGGGATGATGTGAAACACACACATAACACCCCTCTGCTTATGAGAGAGCACTTCCCTACAAACCAGTCTGCATGACAAAACATCATTCTCAAACTACAGGGAGCGTCAATATTTGGGAACAGAAGATAAAAGTGCTTAATTTTACTTTCCTCCTTATTTATAACACAATTAGCCATTCAAAATCCATTTCAACATTGGACATTATAAAAAAGAAAACTCACTATAGTTGAAAACAAACCACATGGATCTTGAAACATTTTATCACTGAAAAGCTCAATGTAAACCATTTTTTTCCTTCAGTAGGGGACTAGCTGTATGGCAAGATATAAGAGGACAGGCGTAACTTAAAAAGACGTACGTGAGAAAGAGAGGGATTTTTATTTACGTATTTGAAAAATATATAACTTTAATAATGCTGGGCATGTGTTCAGACGTGGTAGCAGAGGTGGGTCAGAGATCTATGCTTTTTAATATCAACCTCCTCTCAAGTAAGGATTTTATCACATTAATAGCTAAATCCTACTGATAGTAAAACAGCTGAAATGAGGCAATTAGTATGGCCTATGACAGCCGTGAAGAATGAAACGTGAGGTTTTCAGGGCAAGCCAGATGGATATCTTCAATATACTTCTTATTATCTGCTTGTGGTAATAAGTTCAATTAAACTGAATCAGTACAACACAAGTCTCTTTGAATTGCGGAGAAAGAAATTAATTATGTGCTTCACACTTAATGAAGCCAAAGAGTCATATTCTGTTTGCCTTTTTGTTCGTTTTGTTTATTTTGATTGGTAAGTACTCATTAGGAAATAACCATTTATTTCATTCTACAGTAGGGTTTTTTTCCTTAAAAGAAAATACTTGGATTAAACGGGTTAAATATCACTAGGAATAAGGTCTTCTCTATTCTACAATGTCTAGGAGAGAAGGAGAAAATCAGAACCATTCTCTGGATGATTTTGACTATAATATCTGACCATGTAGAGGAATTCTGACCTGAGGTTTTCTTTTTAACTAGAGATATCACACATGTAAAACTACAAAATATGTTTACCGATACTCATATTCCCATTTCTAGAATTAACAGTCTTTAACATTTTTCCCATAGATCTCTAGCCTTTTCCCCCTCTGAATATACATTAAAAATTTACCCCCCAAAATATTATCAATACTGCTAAAGTCCTTTCATGTAACCTTACTCCAGATTCCCTCCCTCGCAAATATAATCACGAGTTAGCGCTTATGTTGAGCATGTATTTGTATGTTTAAACATTATATGGTATTATTTTTATTACTAATTCTCTATTAAATCATATTACATGCATTATATGAAATACTACCATATGTATTATTCTTCAATTTGCTTGCATTTTTTTTTTTTTTGTCATTGCAAACAACATAATGAACATCTTTGCAAGTCTACCTCAGAACACGTGTAATTTCCTCTAGAGTAAATACCCTGAAATAGAATTTCTGGGCCAATTTTACTTGTTCTCCCCAGTGTCTATTGCAGGTCACATTCCTACTCATACTGTGTGAGTACCATTTTCTTCACATTCTTACCAACAAAAGGTTTGGTTAGGTGTCTATCTTTTGCCAATCTTATATATAAAATGCCATATCACACTGGTACTTTAATTTGCATTTCCCTGATTACTAATGAGGCGGACAATTCTTCAAAATCTTGTTGATCCACACGATGTCTTTTATACTAAAGGCAAGTACGTGAAAGCTGCCTTCAGCATAGAGGCCTTCCTAGGAAAAGGGCAGAGTTGGCGTAGAGAAGCACAATAGTTAAGGAATTATGTCTTCCCTCTGGACCAAGGATGGAGAAATGATGGGTAGGATGGAGTCAGGGTAGACTGTCCTGACACACAGTCTTAATAAATTTAAATCTCAACATTATAAAAGGAGAGAAGCTCTTTTACAGAGAGGATCAGACAAGAGCACAATCATACCCATGATTGATATTGCTAAAGGCACACTATTTACTAAATCTATGTGGCCCTCATTAGGGCTCACAAGAATCTCAGGGGAAATAATTATGCTCTGTTTCACTGAAATCTTGGCTTCGTGTCTTTGTATAAAGAGAGTTCTAGGTTATGTCATGCTCTGTGAGCACAGGAAGAACAAGATGCACAATCATCTACCCTTTCTTTAGGCTTCTGCTATTTGAGTTAGCTGCTGCAAACTCCAGTGTGGTAGGTCTTCTCACATCTAAAGGATCTAGTACTCAAATGTTCTGGCCACTGTTCTTCTACCAGGAAATCTAACATAATTAGCATTTAGCACTTCTAACAACAAACTTTTCCTTCCTATTCTAGATGCCTTGGGTCAGAATTTGTGTCAATCCTATTAAAAAGACCCTTAATTATCATCTCGAAATAATTGGTTCCAGTGGAAGACATCCAATTAGGTTGAAATGTATTCTGTTATAAGGGCCCAATGTTAAAAGCTTTTGTTGTGGGTTAGTAGCCAAATGTCATTGCTGGTTACTGATTTCTGATTGATCCTCAGTCAAATATGGATAAAGCCTTGAATAACTTTACATAGAAGATGTAGGCTGCTTCAAACTCATTTTCAAAAAAGGTTCCAATTGAAAAGACTTTACATTACCGTGTCGGTCATGCCATGCACGGAAAGGCTGATATTTCTTAATTTCCTACAGTTAAAACAGAAGAACAATTTTTTATAGAGCACTGTAGTAATGTTGCAGAAACTCTTTGGTGTTGGTAAGAAAATTCCCTTTTGTCTGCTACCTGTACGTATAGGATAGTATCTCGTCTTCTAAACATTAAGTAAACTCTTGATGGAATGGACAATGAGGACTAATTCTGACAAGGAAAAAATGAATTAAATGTTCAGGAAGCCAAAGGAACATCTTCACTTTGCAGGGTTACAGAATGAGAACACAAAATAATCTCTTATTAGGAATATATATGGTCTTAGTTAAATACTACTGAAAACCCTTTTTCTATCAAAGACAGTTAAATTACAAGTTTATTTTTTTCTTAAAATAAAAGTGCACTGAATAAAAATTAAAATAAACAAAAGAAATATACTTATACATTTATTCAAAATTTTTAAAAATTTAAATTAATTAATTTATTTATTAAGAAATCTTTTAAAATCCAGATGGAATCAGGATAAAATTTGTATACAGAAAAACTTCAAAAAAAAAAGAACAAATTGTTAGTAAAAGAACAACCTGCAGCCTGAGAGATGTGTATTCTACATGTTGGACAGTTCAACTGATTTGGGCTGGTGACAGTAGGAAGTTCAGGAAGAGATTAATATCTTGGAAAATCTCAGTTGACATGTTTATATGCTCAGCTGATACACTTTACACTGTTCCAGTGTCTGCCAAGGTTTTCTCCTCCACTTTCTCAATCAGTGATCCAATTGCCTCTCCTCTGGATTTTCATCTTATATCCAAGTACTGAGATCAACCCTTTTGATACTGGGGTGGGGCTAAGGGCCTGGGAAAGAAATCTCCCTACCACTTCCAGCTTGTAATCAGACTCAAGGAGATGTGAAAATTTCCAGTTATGTTGTCACCTGACTAGGCTACACCTTGGAACAAATTTTGATGATCTGTCTGGGGAAGGAAAAGGTTATCAAAAGAAAGGATTAGTAAGTATTTTTCTGTAAAGGGCTGAATAGTAAACGTTTTAGGCTTTGCTGGTCAAGAGGCAAAACTGAGGATATTATGTAGGTACTTATATGATCTCTGTCATGATTGCTCAACTCTGCTGCTGTGCAAAACCACCATCATTAATATGTAAACAAATGACACAGCTACATTTCATTAAAATCTTATTTATGCACACTGAAATAAGAACTTCATAAAATTTTTACATATTTGAAAGTATTATTATTCTTTTGATTTGTTTTCAACCAGTTAAACATGTGGAAACCACTCTTAGCTGCTGGGCTGTACAAAAATAGATGGCTAGCTGGATTTGGCCCGTGGGCCATAGTTTACCAACCCCCGAAAATGCAGTCTTCTGAGACTTTGGTGTGTATGATGAGTTTATTAAAAATGTAGTATTTTCGGGTCTCATCCCTAAAGGTACAGCTTTGTTAGGTTAAGGGTGAGGCATTGGGAATACACTGAACTTCCACTTTGTAGGTGGCATGTACAAAGTTCTTTGATGTAGGATATGGTTTCTCAAAGTATGGTCTGGAACCACCAGACACAGAGTTACTCAAGGTCACTTTGGATGTAGTTCAGCTAGATAACAGCATAGCTTATAGCCCTGCATTTCATTTTGAGCCCTGGAGGTGATCAATAAGACCTAGGGTTGCTATTACCATAATTATCTTGATGAACTATATCCAAGACAAAGAGAAGTCACTCATCTTGAGGACTGCTACTTAGAAATATCCGTCATAGGAAACCTGTACAGTAAAGACACTGTGTCATGCAAAATGGCATGCCTTTAACTCTGCTCTAGAGATAAAAATGAATTAGTAAGTACAATACTGCATGGAAATGTGGCCTGCCTTCCATATAGTTCTTTTTTTTTTTTTTTTTAATTAATTAATTTATTTATTTATTTATTTATGGCTGTGTTGGGTCTTCGTCTCTGTGCGAGGGCTTTCTCTAGTTGTGGCAAGCGGGGGCCACTCTTCATTGCGGTGCGCGGGCCTCTCACTATCGCGGCCTCTCTTGTTGCGGAGCACAGGCTCCAGACGCGCAAGCTCAGTAATTGTGGCTCACAGGCCCAGCTGCTCCGTGGCATGTGGGATCTTCCCAGACCGGGGCTCGAACCCGTGTCCCCTGCATTGGCAGGCAGACTCTCAACCACTGCGCCACCAGGGAAGCCCCATATAGTTCTTAACAATGTTCACAATCGCTAAAGCAATTCTTCCATGAAAGGTCAAATATGATGCTTTCTGTTAGGATCCAAGGGTCTGACTTGAGAACTCTTCTTGCTTAAAATGAAATACCAAACCAAAATTCCAAATAGACGCTAACTAGCTAAAAAAATAAAATTAGTCAAATTTAGAAATTCAGATGATGGGATGATAATCAAGAGCCCCTCGGGCACCTGTCAGAATTCTGCAGTTTGGAAGCCTGCTCATGCATAATCTGAATATTTCTCCATTTTGTGGTTGCCTGCTAGAGATGTATTTTAAACCTACTGTACCTGCTGTAGTGGATTTGTCCCCTCTTTCCCTGCCTCTACTTACTGTCTCTGTGTTTGACAGTATCTTCAGCTTCTCTCCAAAACACTGGGGTGGGGGGTCGGGGGAAAGAGAATTGGATTTTAAAAGCATTGTTAATGACAGAATTATTGTAAAAAGGTTAGAGGAGATGTGTTCTCATGTCTGACCTTCACAGTGTTTTAATCTGAGACACTGGAGGAGATCAAAACGAATATAAGCACATTTTAAGGTTAGAGTGCAACTTCTCTGATAAATTAGTCCCTTTGTAGATCTCTAAATTGAATTAAAACACAGTGCTCCATCTATTTCAGACTAAAATGTTACATTTACATTAAAGGTACAGGGCTCAAGTATTTTGATGTGAGATTCAGGATCTGGCACAGTTCATACAGAGTTCAGAATGGTTTTCTCTGCCATTATGGTGCTTTACGGGGCAGATTTCTAAATTGTATTTCTCCATTTATGTGAACGTCCTTCTCGGACACCTGGCGGTCTGGGTGCACCTCTGCACACGCGTGTACTTCCCATTAATGCTAATAGGAGTCAGAACCAAGCAATGGGAAATAAATGTTCTCTCAAACATCTTCTGACCTTACCCAAGTAACAGGATTAACCCTGTGAACATATTAACCAGATAAAGCTCATATTTCTTTGTCCCACCTCACCTGGAAGAATAATATAAGAATCAGAGGGCCTCTGTGGAGAAAGTGACTACAGTTGAGTACCAGAAAGAACTCTGCTTTGAAACAAATGAATTCCCCCCACAATCAGGTGGGGAAACATCATACTTTGACTTCACAGTTCCTACCAACAGATCTCTGCCTTCCTCTTTTCACAGGCCACCAGGCTCTTCTGGTCCCATCCTTCCCACTCTCCTGTCTACTATAACATCTCAGTTTTTAAAGTACTCATTTGTACAGATGAATCTATTTGCAGGGAAGGAATAAAGGCACAGATGTAGAGAACAGACATGTGGACATGGGGGGATGGGGAGGGTGGGACGAACTGGGAGATTAGGATTGACATATATACACTACCATGTGTAAAATAGATAGCTAGTGGGAACCTGCTATATAGCACAGGGAGCTCAGCTTGGTGCTCTGTGACCACCTAGATGGGTGGGATGGGGGTGGGGTGGGAGGGAGGACAAAGAGGAAGGGGATATACATATACATATATCTGATTCACTTCACTGTACAGCAGAAATGAACACAACATTGTAAAGCAATTATACTCAAATAAAAAAAAAATAAAGTACTCATTTGCCTCTTCAAAAACTAGTATTTTACAAGCCCAATCCACCAGAGGGCAGACAGCAGAAGCAAGAAGAACTACAATCCTGCAGCCTGTGGAATAAAAACCACATTCACAGAAAGACAGACAAGATGAAAAGGCAGAGGGCTATGTACCAGATGAAGGAACAAGATAAAACCCCAGAAAAACAACTAAATGAAGTGGAGATAGGCAACCTTCCAGAAAAAGAATTCAGAATAATGATAGTGAAGATGATCCAGGACCTTGGAAAAAGAATGGAGACAAAGATCGAGAAGATGCAAGAAATGTTTAACAAAGATCAAGAAGAATTAAAGAACAAACAAACAGAGATGAACAATACAATAACTGAAATGAAAACTACACTAGAAGGAATCAATAGCAGAATAACTGAGGCAGAAGAACAGATAAGTGACCTGGAAGACGGAATGGTGGAATTCACTGCTGTGGAACAGAATAAAGAAAAAAGAATGAAAAGAAATGAAGACAGCCTAAGAGACCTCTGGGACAACATTAAACGCAACAACATTCGCATTATAGGGGTCCCAGAAGGAGAAGAGAGTGAGAAAGGACCCGAGAAAATATTTGAAGAGATTATAGTCGAAAACTTCCCTAACGTGGGAAAGGAAATAGCCACCCAAGTCCAGGAAACACAGTGAATCGCATACAGGAAAAACCCAAGGAGAAACACGCCGAGACACATAGTAATCAAATTGGCAAAAATTAAAGACAAAGAAAAATTATTGAAAGCAGCAAGGGAAAAACAACAAATAACATACAAGGGAACTCCCATAAGGTCAACAGTGGATTTCTCAGCAGAAACTCTACAAGCCAGAAGGGAGTGGCATGATATATTTAAAGTGATGAAAGGGAAGACCATACAACCAAGATTACTCTACCCAGCACGGATCTCATTCAGATTCGATGGAGAAATCAAAAGCTTTACAGACAAGCAAAAGCTGAGAGAATTCAGCACCACCAAACCAGCTCTACAACAAATGCTAAAGGAATTTCTCTAAGTGGGAAACACAAGAGAAGAAAAGGACCTACAAAAACAAACCCAAAACAATTAAGAAAATGGGCATAGGAAATACATATTGATAATTACCTTAAACGTGAATGGATTAAATGCTCCAACCAAAACACACAGGCTCGCTGAATGGATACAAAAATGAGATCCATATATATGCTGCCTACAAGAGACCCACTTCAGACCTAGGGACACATACAGACTGAAAGTGAGGGGATGGAGAAAGATATTCCATGCAAATGGAAATCAAAAGAAAGCTGGAGTAGCAATACTCATATCAGATAAAATAGACTTTAAAATAAAGAATGTTACAAGAGACAAGGAAGGACACTACATAATGATCAAGGGATCAATCCAAGAAGATATAACAATTATAAATATATATGCACCCAACATAGGAGCACCTCAACACATAAAGCAACTGCTAACACCTATAAAAGAGAGTCCACAGTAACACAATAATAGTGGGGGACTTTAACACCTCACTTACACCAATGCACAGATCATCCAAACAGAAAATTAATAAGGAAATTCAAGCTTTAAGGGACACAACAGACCAGATAGATCTAGTTGATATTTATAGGACATTCCATCCAAAAACAGACTACACTTTCTTCTCAAGTGTGCACGGAACATTCTCCAGGATAGATCACATCTTGGGTCACAAATCAAGCCTCAGTATATTTAAGAAAATTGAAATCATATCAAGCATCTTTTCTGACCACAATGCTATGAGATTAGAAATCAATTACAGGGGAAAAAACTGTAAAAAACACAAACACATGGAGGCTAAACAATACATTACTAAATAACCAAGAGATCACTGAAGAAATCAAAGAGGAAACCAAAAAATACCTAGAGACAAATGACAATGAATACACGAAAAGCCAAAACCTATGGGAGGCAGCAAAAGCAGTTCTAAGAGGGAAGTTTACAGCAATACAATCCTATGTCAAGAAACAAAAAACAGCTCAAATAAACAATCTAACCTTATACCTTAAAGAACTAGAGAAAGTAGAACAAACAAAACCCAGTTAGTAGAAGGAAAGAAATCATAAAGATCAGAGCAGAAATAAATGAAACAGAAACAAAGAAAACAATAGCAAACATCAATAAAACTAAAAGCTGATTCTTTGGAAGATAAACAAAATTGATAAACCATCAGCCAGACTCATCAAGAAAAAGAGGGAGAGGACTCAAATCATTAAAATTAGAAGTGAAAAAGGAGAAGTTACAACAGACACCGCAGAAATACAAAGCATCCTAAGAGACTCCTAAAAGCAACTCTATGCCAATAAAATGGACAACCTGGAAGAAATGGACAAATTCTTAGAAGGTATAACCTTCCAAGACTGAGCCAGGAAGAAATAGAAATTATGAACAGACCAATCACAAGTAATGAAATTGAAACTGTGATTAAAAATCTTCCAACAAACAAAAGCCCAGGACCAGATGGCTTCACAGGTGAACTCTATCAAACATTTAGAGAAGAGCTAACACCCATCCTTCTCAAACTCTTCCAAAAAATTGCAGAGGAAGGAACACTCCCAAACTCATTCTATGAGGCTGCCATCACCCTGATGCCAAAACCAGACAAAGATACTACAAAAAAAGAAAATTACAGACCAATATCACTGATGAATATAGATGCAAAAATCCTCAACAAAATACTAGCAAACAGAATCCAACAACACATTAAAAGGATCATACACCACGATCAAGTGGGATTCATCCCAGGGATGCAAGGATTCTTCAATACATGCAAATCAATCAATGTGATACTCCATATTAACAAACTGAAGAAGAAAAACCATACGATCATCTCAATACATGCAGAGAAAGCTTTTGACAAAATTCAACACCCATTTATGATAAAAACTCTCCAGAAAGTGGGCATAGAGGGAACCTACCTCAACATAATAAAGGCCATATATGACAAACCCACAGCAAACATCATTCTTAATGGTGAAAAACTGAAAGCATTTCCTCTAAGATCAGGAACAAGACAAGGATGTCCATTCTCACCACTATTATTCAACATAGTTTTGGAAGTCCTCGCCATGGCAATCAGAGAAGAAAAAGAAATAAAAGGAATACATATTGGAAAGGAAGAAGTAAAGCTGTCACTGTTTGCAGATGACATGATACTATACATAGAGAATCCTAAAGATGTCACCAGAAAACTACTAGACCTAATCAATGAATGTGGTAAAGTTGTAGGATACAAAATTAATGCACAGAAATCTCTTGCATTCCTATACACTAATGATAAAAAATATGGAAGAGAAATTAAGGAAACACTCCCATTTACCATTGCAACAAAAAGAATAAAATACCTAGGAATAAATCTACCTAGGGAGACAAAAGACCTGTATGCAGAAAACTAGAAGACACTGATGAAAGAAATTAAAGATGATATCAACAGATGGAGAAATATACCATGTTCTTGGATTGGAAGAATCAATATTGTGAAAATGACTATAGCACCCAAAGCAATCTACAGATTCAATGCAATCCCTATCAAATTACCAATGGCATTTTTTATGGAACTAGAACATAAAATCTTAAAATTTGTATGGAGACACAAAAGACCCCGAATAGCCTAAGCAGTCTTGAGGGAAAAAAATGGAGCTGGAGGAATCAGACTCCTTGACTTCGGACTATACTACAAAGCTACAGTAATCACGACAATATGGTGCTGGCACAAAAACAGAAATATAGATCAAAGGAACAGGATAGAAAGCCCAGATATAAACCCACGCACCTATGGTCATCTAATCTATGACAAAGGAGGCAAGGATATAAAATGGAGAAAAGACAGTCTCTTCAATAAGTGGTGCTGGGAAAATTGGACAGCTACATGTAAGAATGAAGTTAGAACACTGCCTAACACCATACACAAAAATAAACTCAAAATGGATTAGAGACCTAAATGTAAGACTGGACAGTATAAAAATCTTAGAGGAAAACATAGGAAGAACACTCTTTGACATAAATCACAGCAAGATCTTTTTTGATCCACCTCCTAGAGTAATGGAAATAAAAACAAAAATAAACAAATGGGACCTAATGAAACTTAAAAGCTTTTGCACAGCAAAGGAAACTACAAACAAGACGAAAAGACAACCCTCAGAATGGGAGAAAATATTTGCAAACGAATCAACGGACAAAGGATTAATCTCCAAAATATATAAACAGCTCATGCAGCTCAATATTAAAAAAAAAAACAACGCAATCCAACAATGGGCAGAAGACCTAAACAGACATTTCTCCAAAGAAAACATACAGAAGGCCAAGAAGCACATGAAAAGATGCTCAACATCACTAATTATTAGAGAAGTGCAAATCAAAACTACAATGAGGTATCACCTCACACCAATTAGAATGCGCATCATCAGAAAATCTACAAACAACAAATGCTGGAGAGGGTGTGGAGAAAATGGAACCCTCTTGCACTGTTGGTGGGAATGTAAATTGATACAGCCACTATGGAGAGCAGTATGGAGGTTCCTTAAAAAACTAAAAATAGAATTACCATATGACCCAGCAATCCCACTACTGGGCATATATCCAGAGAAAACCATAATTCAAAAAGGCACATGCACCCCAATGTTCGTTGCAGCACTGTTTACAATAGTCAGCTCATGGAAGCAACCTAAATGCCCATCGACAGAGGAATGGATAAAGAAGAAGTGATACATATATACAATGGAATATTACTCAGCCATAAAAAGGAACGAAATTGGGTCATTTGTAGAGACGTGGATGGATCTAGAGACTGTCATACAGAGTGAAGTAAGTCGGAAAGAGACAAACAAGTATCGTATATTAACGCATATATGTGGAACCCAGAAAAATGGTACAGATAAACAAGTTTGCAGGGCAGAAATTGAGACACAGATGTAGAGAACAAACATATGGACACCAAGGGGGAAAGTGGCGGTGGGGGTGGTGGTGGGATGAATTGGGAGACTGGGATTGACATGTATACGCTAATATGTATAAAATGGATAACTAATAGGAACCTGCTGTATAAAAAAATAAATAAAATTTAAAAAAAAAAAGAAGTTTGTGCAGATGTGAACCAGATCACAGGAACAAAGAGAAAAAAAAAAACTAGCATTTTCCTAATATACACTGAAAGAAATAATTACTTAAATTAAAAAAAAAAACAGTTTAACTCTGGATTGCCTAAAATAATCTGTTATATCATACTTGGGGAATCACTGATTACATTTTACTAGAAGGCAAAAAATGAAGTGCTAAGTTTCTTAACATAGGTAGAAGTTACTATGTCAGCAACATTTATATCCACCCAAGTAAGGAGGCGATCATTGTGCATTTCATCATTGGTGTCCCTCTAAGCTTTGTACCATAATTCACTACAATAGGAGCAGCAGGGAACTCTATGCATGGTTAAGAATGTTTTTATCCTGGGGCTGGCAGTACTCCTGGGAGATGGACTCTGATGGGAAAGAGAGGACCTTCCTTTCTGCCAACTATTTTGAGAGCTGAGGAAATCAGGTTTATAAGAAGGATACTAATCAAGCACGGACATAACTTATTCCTACACGTGAAAATACCCCAGTTTCAACAATACACAGCAGCATATATATGGCGTCTCTGCTCAGGTGTTCATAGTCTTCCACAGTCTCAGTCATGTCTTTGTGGCAGGCTCCCCTCTCTTTACTGATTCTCCTAATGGGTGGAAACTTCATGAATTTCCATTTCAATAAGATTTAGAAGGTATGTATAGCCATTTTGTTAAAATACAAACAACAACAGCAAAGCAACTACTAGTATTTCCTAAGTGCCAAGCACCATGTTAAGCGGTCCACATGGATAATCTCAGTCATCAAAACAACCCGATGATGTCAGCACTGCTATTATCCCCACACAGGTTAATTATCTCATCCAAGGTCACGGAGCCAGTAAGTGGGAGAAATGAGATTCAAAGCCAGATCTCTCTGACTCTAACCCAGCCTCTTCATCACTACTGAAGACTTCTGCCTACTCTTCTCTTTTATCTCCATAACCAGCAAATCATCTATAGTTAGGTGTCAGCTCTGTCATTAATCAGCTCTGAAACCTTGGGGTTCCTCCTGGTCCTGGTTCATCACTAAGTTTCCTTTTGTAGCTGAGAAAGCTATACATTAGCAAAGACGTCTCGCTGAAATTTTGTTTTACAAGTATCATCTAACTTCTTTTTCCTCTGCCCTGTGAAACAGAACGAACACATAGTCACATACCCACACCATTGCTCTGAGTGAATAATAGGTTGAAATAGCTGGAGTCCATCCAAATACAGATTTACATCTGACTCTTGAACTTACAGTTTTCTATCTGCATAGACAAGTATGTTTATGATAAAAAGGCTTCCATAAGTGGCAGTACTTTTCCAACTTCTAATGACTCCGAAATACATAATTAGGTAATTTTTAGCTTTCTCCTTTAAATTAAAATAGAGGCAAATATTCTTTTGGGGATATTTTTATTTGCCTTAGGCTATCTTACTTCACAGAGGGAGCTACA
This sequence comes from Balaenoptera physalus, assembly GCF_965194825.1. Classification (NCBI taxonomy): domain Eukaryota; kingdom Metazoa; phylum Chordata; class Mammalia; order Artiodactyla; family Balaenopteridae; genus Balaenoptera; species Balaenoptera physalus. The sequence goes on along the minus strand of NC_138896.1, from coordinate 97,804,667 downwards.
TATGGGCAAGAGGGAAATAATAAATATGCTATAACACATCTGTATCGATGATAGATAAACAGGAAAGATGAGTAAGATTTCCTGGCACAGTAGAAAGAACCAGGGAGAATGCAGAATCAGGATTCCTGGGTTCACATTCCTCTTCTGCTACTGGTGACCCTCAGAAACTCACCAACCTAAGCTTTATCTCCTCAGTCAGATCATTGCCAAGATCCCTGACTCTGGGGCAAGATATAAAGTGATAGAAATGCAAATTAAATGTAAATTAAAATCTCATCTTTCACAATTCTTACTTGGTACTTTCAGCCCATCCCATCAACCTGGTGTTGGAATAGACTTACATCCTGTGCCATGCCAAGAGCATAAAGGACTTTCTGTCTCTACTATAAAGCACCCAGGCTAAGGGATGTGGACAATTTTATTTCTTTAAAACTGACAGGGTTGGATTGGTGACTGAAGCAAAACACAGAGGCGGTCAAAGCCCTTTGTTAGTATAATAATCCACATCCATACCTCTGAATAACCAAGGCAGCTCTTTTAAAAAATCGCCAATGTCACTGCTTAAACAATGTTAGCTAAAATTAGTATTTGAGTCGTGGGTTTTTAATTTGTTAGCACAGTGTTCCTAGACATGAATTCCAAATCTATAGAGACTTGAAAGAAATTTAATTAAAGGATTGAAGATAACACTAGTTACAATACTATAATAGCTACAATGGCTGTAATTCTCAAAATTGCATTGGATGATTCTGAAATAAGATAGCTTTTCAATCATATGCATTACCAACAGTTCTCTAAGAATTATTAATCATATCATGTTTGCCATGATGAATTAATTTAACAACACAGTGATATCTGTACATAGTAATATGAAGGATGTCACTTCAATAGATTTCATTATTTGAAATGAGGACACACATATTAATCTATATGTTCTCTGGGTTAGTCATTACCTTTTACTACCAGGTTTCCAGTACTGCTAGCAGTTCCAAAATGGTTAGTGGCTATGCAGGTATAACTTCCAGCATCTGATTTAGTCACATTGATGATTCTGAGGCTTCCATCTTCAGAAATGGTAATTCTGAAATCAAAGCAAATAAAACCAAAATGGTAAGTTTATCCCATATGACCAACTGGAAATTATTTCTGTCATTCTGTCATTTTCAAACTATTAAATCATGGCTACATCACTTGACAGCTTCATCTTTAGGATATTCACCTACATACACATGATTAGGATGCATGACTTGGTACTTTGAATACTTTTCTTGCTAATGTGGTCTCAACAGTCTGTTGGAATAACTATTAGAAATAGGAGACAGGTTGTAACCATTCTCTCTCTTTGGCAGCTCTAACCACATTATGCAAAGAGAAGGCTTATTGTAGATCACCGTTAGTCTTAAAACTGCTGAAGAATAAGAAAAAAAAATCCCTTGATTGGCCACTTTATGCATTTTCATTGAAAGTGTTTTCTTCTAGATGAGCAGGCTTAAATTAAATGAGTTATTATTTAGCATATTTCTTTCTGAAATATGTCAGACAATACACCTTTAAAAAGATGCAAAAACTGAACTTAAAAAATTAAAATATTCCACAACATGGTATGACTTTGGCAAAATAGCACATGTGGATGGCACATCTCAGGGCCCACAATTAGGGACAAATATCTACTACCAGGTGGGAAGGAAACACTTTCACTGACAGACACACAACTGGAACAGGAAGGATTCGAGAGAACCCTGTTTTAAACTTGACTACAGCCGAAGGGAGAGACGCAAAGATGAATAAGACATACAGCATGGCTTAGAGGCTAGCTGGAGAAATAAGAAATGTACACAGAAGGCCCATTCAAGGTAAATGCCTGTTGAATCTTCACTGTATCTTTCAATCTACCCACTTCTGTCTATCTCTTCTGCTCCCTCTTTTTCACCCAACCCTTCACGACAGCCTCTTAAATGATCTGTCTATTTCTACTCCTGCCCCTCAAATGCATTCTTCAGTCAGTGGCCAGGGGATCTTTTAAAATATAGATCAGATTACATCACCCCCCAGGCTTAAAGATCCTTCTTTGGCTCTGAGTTGCACTCAGAAGAGATTCTTTCCTAGAACCTACAAAGCCTAAGGGATCTGGCCTTTGCCCTTCTCTCACCTACTTTATTTCATCTTAATCTTTCTACCCTTCAGTGAACTCTAGTCACACTGGCCTTCTGCAAGTTCCTAGAGTATCTGAACCCCTTTCCCACCTCAGGACCTTTCTGTTTGCTGTTCTGTCTGCCTTGATATCAGGGCATAGCTGTCACCTTCACACCCTCTCAGGACCTCAACTTGGAGATAGCTGTTCCTTATAGACTTTTCCTGACTCACATTTCTAAAGTGAATTTCCCCTTTCCTGTTATTCTCTTTTCCTGTAGCCACTTTATTTCCTCCCATTCAACACAATCCAGAAGTTTTGTTTACTGGTTAACTGTCCTATCACATGGAATATCAGCTTCTCTGAGGGCAGGGACTGTGTTTGTTTGAGGACTCAGTCTCCTGGATCTAGTACACAGGACTGACATGTAGTAGATGCCCTGTAAGCATCTGTTAAGTGATGGAGTGAATAAGTAAATAACTATCATAAAAGAAAAATCAATATTATGTTATAGGAATTCAGAGTCACTGAACCACTTGGCACTAGTGCCAACCTTAACGGAGACCTTTACAAAAGGACTAGGATGGGCACAGCTTTACTTAATAGAATTTTGGCTAAACATTTTCAAATCAAGGGAAGATTTAGATACACTGGGTCGCAAATGCTGCATATACTTTTCTCAAAGGCTCTTAGGGGCGGAGAAGTGACAGCCTTCCTGACGACCCATTCCAGGTTCTATGATTCAGGCTGATGAGACAGTATGAAGGTGTGAGAACTCTACAAAGGACGTTGGCATCAGCAGGAGGGGTGTTCAAATTCCAGTTCTATCAGCTCTAGCTGTGTGACCGGAGGGAGGCAACTTGCTTAACTTTTTCAGTTTTAGCTTCCTCATCTATAGAATAGAGCTCGTAGTACCAAGCTTGTAGGATGACAGTAAAAAATTATGTAAGAGGGTCAGTGAGATTCCTGGTATTTATTAGGTAGTAGTTCTCCTTTTATCTTCAAAACTGTCCTCTTATTTGATCATTGGTATATATGGGGAAAATGGGACACGATTCTCTTAATATAGTTATTAAATCAGCCTGCTTCAGGCACTCCACCTATCACATGTGACAACCTGAAGGCAATATACAAAGTAACTGGGTCATCCCAAGTCAATGTACAGGATACAGACAAGGAGGCCCTTCGTTCATTTACACCATAGATATACACATAACACTTGCTCAATAAAGAACATATGATACCCCATTAGCCAAAGAGCTTCTGTACTTACAAAAATAGAGTGGTGATCAAATCCTAATTACCTCAGTAATCACAAAAATAGCTTTAAAGGAATTAATCATATTCCCAATTACAAAATAATTTGCTGGAAACTGTGAAATGTTGGCATACGAGAACCCAATAAGGAAGGTGACACTTGTGTTTTCGACATGGAGCCATCTTCCACGAAGTAGCACAGGCCTCCGGTGTATTGAACACTCTGAGGGGTGAGCTGACTCTTTCAAAGCACCAAAGACCTATTAATAATTTATACCATTTAAAATTCCCCAAACCTGAAAAGCCTGTATCGCACTGCATACTGTATAATGCCAAAGGATATGAATAAGGAAACAAGCAAAGGATTTGTCATCAGATGACCTGGGTCCTAGCCTTGACCCTGATACTTGCTAAGTGTATGACCTGGACAAATGACTTATGCTCCCAGACAAGGTTTCTCAACCTTGGCACTACTGACATTTTGGACCAGAGAAGTCTTTGTCCTGGGGAGGATGTTTAACGGCATCTTTATCCTCTACCCACTGTACTCCGGTAGCTCTGCCCCTCCTCCCAAGTCGTGACAAACAAAAATATCTCCCAAATGTTCCCTGGGGGCAAAATCACCCCAAGTTGAGAGCCACTGATCTACATCAGTCTTTATTTTTTAATTACACAGGATATTATGATGATTATCTTATACAATAGATAATATACGTGAAAGTTTCTATTAACTGTAAAGTGCTGTACAAATGTTTTTCCCAGTGTCATTTCCACCCGCGCATCCCTAATTTTGGTATTTCCATTGCACAAAAGGCACCCAACATATTGTGGCTACTCAGCTATAGGACCCAGTTAGCTCTTCACAATCTCTCACAAGGCTCTTCTTTCCCTTTATGGAAATCCATTGTTTCCTCAAAACTTCCCTGTCCAATTTCCTATGGGTCTCATGAAATGAGAAAGGAAATTTACAAACTACTGTACTACCCATCTTCAAGATTTCAGTGCCTCACAGGGATTTAGTGTTTTAATCTTCCCATTGTTTTTCACAAAGAGTTGAACAAAGAGCTAAGCCTCCAGTGCTAGAGTTCCAGACAATGGAGAAGATCAGTGAAGGAGAAAATTTGTAGAAGAATTTGTAATTTTTAGTAGCTGTCATTAAATCACATCATTCTTCTCTGACCGCTTACTCTTCCTAGGGATAATCCAATTGTGGGCGCAATATGAAGTTGGGAGAACTGCTCTTTTGGGAAATTCAACCACTTCCTTATCTGAGCAATGCAGTGTAGTGAATAAGAACATATGGTCTGGAACTCAATTGTCTAGACTCAAATCAGGCTTGTACCAGTTACGAGCTATGTGACTTTGGGTAAGTTAATGTCTCTGTATCTAAATTTTTAAATTTGAGATAATGTAATAATAAAAGTAACTATCCATAGGGTCGTTGTAGAGATGTGCAGTGCTCAGAACCGTGCATGGCACATAAAATGCACCACGTAAGTGCACTAGCCAAATGCTCTGTTAACTAAAGCTCTGTCCCCTCCTAGATCCATTGTTTCAAGCATTAATAAAGGCCTCCGTTAAGACTAAGACTTCTCTGCAGTAGTTCTTTCCCTCTGAAGTCTGGCAACACATGATTATGCTTAATGAACACACGGGTGACCACAAGTTGTCACGGAAGGGGATGAAAAACTGGACTCATGCACTTGTAGATATCTACTATCTACCTCCTGTATACCAGGCCTCTATAAATCAGGAGGACCTTAGAGGGTTATATAACTAGAAATGATTCCACTGTGTTATATACCATAATGCACACATTTCTATAAATGTATAGAAAAAGGGGCATTACTTTTTCCAGTGGAGAAGCTGTTTCCCATACTATCTAGAGTATAAAGATGGGCAAGGACGCAGGAGGCCTGGCCAATCATGAGACCCTATTCTCCTCTCTGCAGTGATTGGTTTAGAAATAGGCAATTCACCAAAATCAGGAGCTATTTGAGGAAACCATCTTTCTGCTGAATTGTTAAGTCTGGAGATGGGCATCTAGAACCGTTGGCAGTCATTTTACCTGCCACAGAAATCATGTCTTCAAGAAGCCAAGCAAAGATAAATAGAGCCCAAGAGACACAGAGAAAAAGAGAGGTAGAGACCTTATGACATCTTTGAATCCCTGTTTCCATCCATGCCTGAAGGCTGCAGTTTCCTTTGGATGCTCCGGTCATACGAGTCAGTAATTTAAGATATTAGAAATTGGGTCCTAAGCCCTTATAACTGGACGAATCCAATTGCTTAAAGAAATTACCGAACTTGTTCAGGAGATGGTGGCAGTGAACGTGGAGAGGAGGGAACGGATTCTGCAGATGATTCTGTGATGTCACCTCCATAGAACTTGTTGCTGGAAGACTGATTAACTCCACTATGGAGGAATAACCATGGGGTTCTGAGTATGAAAAAACTGACATCATCTTCTTCAAACCCAGCTGTAACATATACCATTTATTTCTGCAAATAAAAGCTAACTATACAATGACCTATTGCTTTGAATCTGCTTTCTTGGAATTTGATGAGGGATGAATTAGCTACAGAGCTAACATTTGGCCTTGGGGGTTAATATGGATGAACTCAAGGAACTTCTGAAATGCACCTCAATACTAATATTTAGATACTTGCTTCCCTTCAACTTGGATCCTATACCAACTTAGAAAAAGTATTTTTCACCTAATACTACTGCATCCATTTTTGTTCTATGGATAAAGTGCCTAAATCCAGTTCAAGGACAGTTTCATTTTCATGTCTGTTTCTTCATGAGGTTTCAAAGTTTCTACATTTTTGTTTCCCTGTTTCAGACTACTGACTGACCTGTAGCTATTAGCTTGATATTGAACTCTGAGCTCCTCCTAATACTCACGCATAGTGATGGAGTTAGATAAAAAGAATTGAAAATGTAAATCTGTTTCTGGCTTAGAACAGAAAGGTTAACCTTGACCTACCTGCAGGCTCTTTTTAAAACATTGATAAGTATCAGAGAAAAGTCAGAGATGATAAATCAGCAAGCAGTAAAAATAAAGGTATGACATAGGACTTAACTTTCTCTACATGAGAAGAGGTCATCTAATTCACAACATAATAAATTACCAATCACACAGAGAAGCACTTGTTCCTCCATTGTCATTTGGAGACTTCAGATCCATAGTGGCTGGGAGCATATTTGGAATTATGAGACAAACTGAATCTCTCTTTCTCAGTATGAGGCTCTGGGTTACAGCCATTGAAGAGCTGACCTTGCCAGTCCTATAAATCTAAACCTGTCTGGGGACATTGGACCTTTAAACATGCTGATCTTTTCTTTTTGGGCGCTTTAGTAACAGAGGACAAAAACTGCCAACTCCACAATATCCTATCACCCTACAGAGAAGAGTTATTCTAAAATGGCGACCTATGATTTTCTGGGTAATTCTCCATGGAAGCCCAGTTGCTGAGGACAGAGGCAGCATGTCCTCACCTGCCTCTGAGTCATAAGGAAACACTTCCCTTATAAGTAAATCCCTTTAAAGTGCAGCTTAGAAAATCACTTCTCCCCTTCTGCAAAGGGAGGAATTATGGATTAATAATTTCCTTTCAACAAACAATGGAAGTATCAAACTGTTAAGTTAAATTTAATATTATCTTCAATATTGTTAGATCATAACTCACTTAAAATTTTACGTAATTAAAAAAAACACACAAAAAACCTCAAAGGGTCACAACAGGTTGCCCCGTTCTTTTACACATGATGAGTTCCAGAAAACACGTTTGGAAGTTGAAAACCTGAAGGTCAAAGAATCGGTTTACACATTACACTGGGAGTGAACACTGGGGGAAGGTTGCGGGGAAGGAATAGTTAGGGAATTTGGGATTGACATGTACACACTGCTGTATTTAAAATGGATAACCAACAAGGACCTACTGTATAGCACAGGGGGCTCTGCTCAATGTTATGCGGCAGCCTGGATGGGAGGGGAGCCTGGGGGAGAATGGATACCTGTATATGTATGGCTGAGTCACTTTGCGGTGCACCTGAAACTATCACAACATTGTTCATCGGCTAAACTCCAATATAAAATAAAAAGTTAAAAAAAATTAAACAAACAAAAAAACTTCAAACACGGTCAAAAGAAGCACTGCTACGTCTCAGCTCAAGCAAACTGACAGGATGGTGGGGTGCTGTCACAGGACCCCTGATCCCAGGAACCAAAGGTGATGCCCTAGAATGAGGAACTGCCTAGCCATAGATGCGTTTGCTTCATTCCGCAACAGAATTTTCTTTCTTTTTTTTTTAATTATTTATTTATTTTTGGCTGTGTTGGGTCTCCGTTTCTGTGCGAGGGCTTTCTCTAGTTGCGGGAAGCGGGGGCCACTCTTCATCGCGGTGCACGGACCTCTCACTATCTCGGCTTCTCTTGTTGCGGAGCACAGGCTCCAGACGCGCAGGCTCAGTAGTTGTGGCTCACGGGCCTAGTTGCTCCGCGGCATGTGGGATCTTCCCAGACCAGGGCTCGAACCCGTGTCCCCTGCATTAGGAGGCAGACTCTCAACCACTGCGCCACCAGGGAAGCCCAGAATTTTCTTTTAAACCAAATAATTGGGAGAGTTCATGTAAAAACTCACTCCTGGCTAATTGTCGCAAATGGGAAGATGGGGTAGTCCTGCAATGCTTCTCCTCAGGGCACCAGTGGGCTAGAGGAAAGGAGGGGAGACTCCTTTAAGCAGCTGGTGGGCTTTCTAGCTCCCACCATCCCTGGCTTGAACAGTTCATTAATGTCTCTACCTCACTCTTGTGACCTTTTGAAATTACTTTAAGCCTTCACGATGTGCTGAGCTAATGGGATAGGGCTTGGGGGCAGCCTTTAGGTTTAAGGCCACACTTGCTTCCCTCTTGGACTCTCCCCACCCCAGACAGCCCACACAGAACAGAGCAGTGGAGTATGAGGGGAAGTTGGGCTTTGTATTCGTTTCCTAGAACTGCCATAGCAAAGTATCACAAACTGGGTAGCTTAAACCAAGAGGAATTTATTGTCCCACAGTTCTGGAGAGCAGGAGTCTGAAATGAAGGCACTGGCAGAGTTGGTTCCTTTTGGAGGCTGTGAAGGAAAGTCCTTCTTGCCTCTCTTAGCTTCTGGTGACAGTCAGCCATCCTTGGTGCTCCTTGGCTTACAGATGCATCACTCCAATCTCTGACTCCATCCTCACAGGTAGTTCTTATCTGTGTCTCCTCACGTCGTCTTCCCTCTGTGCATGTGTCTGTACCCAAATTTCCCTCTCCTTACAAGGACACCAGTCATTGGTTTAGGGTCCATCCTAATCTTGTATGACTTCATTTGAACTTCAGGTAGATATGAAACTTAAGGGACATTCTTCAACCGACCATAAGTGTTAAGAGCAGAAACCCACCAGAGTTGTTGGTCTGGGTTGAGCAAGCAGCTTCAGGGCCTACTTTGCAGCCATCAGAGGATGAGGAGAAGGGGTGATGTGGAGGAGTGTTTACTTCCATGGGGGTAGAACCATCACACGTGGTCTCACCAGTGCATCCACTTCCCTTCTCCATGGGCCTGGCCCTTTTCCCCAATAGTAACTAACAGAGACTTGAAATTATTGCTCTTTAGGTGGTAATAAACTAATAATCACATGTGGTGGCATATATACGCTACCAAATGTAAAATAGATAGCTAGTGGGAGGAAGCCACATAGCACAGGGAGATCAGCTCGGTGCTTTGTGACCACCTAGAGGGGTGGGATAGGGAGGGTGGGTGGGAGGGAGAGAGACGCAAGAGGGAGGAGATATGGGGATATATGTATATGTATAGCTGATTCACTTTGTTATACAGCAGAAACTAACACACCATTGTAAAGCAGTTATACTCCAATAAAGATGTTAAAAAAAAATAATCACATGCAGAGTCTGAAGGACAGTTTGATGTGGTAATGGATAATATGTAGAAGGGTAAAAGTCCAAGAGGAAAACAAAGATTAAGGCCTACCTCCAATTTCAATTTTTTCTTCAATTAACCCAGTTTATTTGTTGGAATTAAGTAGAACTTTCATTCTATCTGTTCTTTGCTGTCTAGACGATTAATTACTATTTATTTTGATGTTAAAATTATGGTCAAAATTAGGTAGAGGAGATCGCTATCAAATGGTGACCTACGGTTTTCTAAGTAGTTCTGCATAGAAGCCAAATTGCTGGAGAGCAGCCGTATCCTTACTTGTCCTTGAGGCAATAGCAATACAAAATAGTTTTAGAACACGACACCCATGAAGTAGTCGAAACTTTGAAGGAGTGGAGAGGTGGTAAGGAAGAGACAAAGATTTGTCTTTTCAACCTATCAACTAGAGAATCAGCCTGTGACCAAAAGACTTGAAGACATATGGACTCAGAGCTATCCCTGGCTTTGTGCCAGTTGAGAAACAGGAAAAGCCTGGCAGGTTAACTGGCATTGGTATGCTGTAGACATCAGCAAAACACACTGAAACTCTGCTCTGAAGGAAAAAAAAATAGGACTTGTTTGGGTTTGAATTTGGCTATCTATTTTCGTAAAATTCAAAAGATATTTTAATTTTTTTGATGGTTAATTTTATGTGTCAGCTTGACTGGGCTAAGGGATGCTCAGATAGCTAGTAAAACATTATTTCTGAGTGTGTCTGGGAGGGTGTTTCTGGAAGAGATTAGCATTTGAGTTGGTGGAGAGAGTATACAGATTGCCATTGCCAATACGGACGGTCATCGTCCAATCTTTAGAAGGCCTGATAGAATAAAAAAGCTGAGGAAGGGAGAATTCGTTCTCTCTTTGAACTGGGACACCCATCTTCTCCTGACCTTGGATGTCCGTGCTCCTGATTCTTGGACCTTTAGGCTTGGACTGGGACGTATGCCTACTCTCAGGCTTTGGAACTCTGAATGACACCACCAGCTTTCCTGCTTCTCCAGCTTGCAAACGGCAGACCGTGTGACCTCCTGCCTCCATAAATGTGTGAGCCCACTTCTATAATAAACCTTCTCTTATATATCCTATTGGTTCAGCTTTTCTGGAGAATGCTGGCTGCTACAACTTTTAACTGGAATTTGCTTGAGTTTATATACTTAATTTCAAAAGATACATGGAAATGCTCAGCCTGACTGGGGAGAATGAATTATCCTGGTTTATGAAAGAAAGACTGTTTCATAGTAATGCGCAATTTATAAAGAGTCAACTGAGAGCTCTAGAAGACGGCTTTCCTCCCCATCTTAAGAATAAAGGATGTTTTGGATGACCAATTTAAGTGAAGGTCAGTGGGAAGAGACTTACTCATTCATCTTTCTGTGTAATGTCCAAGGCAGCAACAGACATCGCTATTGAACAGACACCCTGGTGATAAAGTTCCCTTAGAGATAATTTGCTTTCTGTCGTCAGATTCGAATTTAATAAACCAGTGAGCAACCTGTGTGTTTCTGCCTGCAGAACAACTGGCATTTCAGAGCTACTGCCCTTGCCTGCAGCACTGCTGGAAAAAGAAAATAAACTCATGTTTGTTTAACCTGGTTTGATCCGGCTCTAACTTTCTCTGAACAACAGTTTTAAAAGATTCACAAAATAACCTGGAAGGATCTATCTGCCCAGGGCAAGATGAGTATTTAATATTGTAAAGTTCATTTTAATTATTCTTTATGACATGGTATGTGGATGAACGTGGGAAATACACTTTTTGGGCAGGTAAATCTTTGTAATTTTCTGTATTACAAATAACACTAAAAATACCATGTTTGGGGGAGAAGAAATAAAATACAGGACACGGTTTTGTCTAAAATTTGTTTCTTAAATTGCTACCTTTCATTCAGGTAGTACTTCTCTGTGTCTCTATTAATATAAGACTTAGAATTCCTTTTTTCCAGTTTCTTATGACCTGAGATAATTTCAAATAAATTTACAAGGCATTGGGAAGATAAATGGGGTGGGAACAGGAAGGTAATATAATATTCTATTTTCTGTGCCTCTATGTATTTTTATCAAAGCAAGAAAGTGAGAAAAAACTTATTATTAAACTACAGGCACTCAGGAAGTTTTACGTAACAACCTCTTAGGCCACTAGAATAGTTTAATAACCAAATGCAGCTGTCTTTAGAAATCATTGGAAATAAAGAAGACATGCACAGAAATGGACCAAAAGACACAGAGGAATAGCTGTAGATATACTCAGTTCAGTGTTGGGCAGGGCAAGGCGTGAGAAAGCTTATTAAGCACCTACAGTGTACTAGTGGGTGCTGTTGAGTGTTTGCACTTGTCACATTCAATCTGCACAACAATCCTGAGAAGCGTTATTATTCCAATTTTCCTGTTGAGAAAAATGAAATCCAGAGAAGTGAATGAAAATGTCCAAGTTTAGTTAATAAGGGATGGAGTATAGTTTCTAACTCAGATCTCACTACAAAGCCTACACTCTTTCTACCAAGCCATCCTGCAGGGCTGGAGGGCCCAGGAAAGAAACGAAACAAGAAGCAGAAGAACATTATAACCACGTGTGAGAGGTTTTCCTTAAATTTGCCATTAGATCTTTGATTATAATTAAATACATTTTTTTGGCTTTTTCATTTTACTTGTTGAAATTGCTTTTTCTAATATTGAGAAATGTGTGTTCACACTATTGTCTCAAAGCAGAAGCAAAAGAAAAGAATGTATAAAAACACAGCAGGGCTTCCCTGGTGGCGCAGTGGTTGAGAGTCTGCCTGCCAATGCAGGGGACGTAGGTTCGAGCCCTGGTCTGGGAGGATCCCACATGCCGCGGAGCAGCTGGGCCCGTGAGCCACAACTACTGAGCCTGCACGTCTGGAGCTTGTGCTCCGCAACAAGAGAGGCCGCGAGAGTGAGAGGCCCGCGCACCGCGATGAAGAGTGGCCCCCGATCGCCACAACTAGAGGAAGCCCTTGCATAGAAAATGAAGACCCAACACAACCAAAAATAAATAAATAAATAAATAAATAAAACACAACTCTGCCTATTAAAAAAAAAAAAAAAACACAGCAAAGCTGTAATCACAGAAGGTTCCTTTACTGGGAAGTGACTAAAATGCCTGGAAGACAGTGTTAATTATTAATTAGAAAGGAAAGGTCACTATACAGATTACGTAATTTAGTAAGGAGAAGAGGCTTCTACAGCACAAACAGCTATACTGGCTATGCTGGAGAAAAAAAAGTTTTAATTTGATTATGTACCCAACTTTCAACCCTTTGGGAATTGCAGGATCATGGTTTATGTGCTTCAACCCCTCAACCCAGGACTTTATAACACTGCTAAGAGAAAAAATCAAAGTGCAGTCTCCTAGTCCCTGCAATAGCACGATAGAACCCCGCTATCAGGGCCCAGCAACAATTCCGTAAGTCCCCCCTGCCCTGCACACGAGCAGCACCTATCAGTTTTTGCCTTCTACAAAAGAACAACAACTCCTAACTGTATCACCGTAATGGTCGTACAATCCAAACTTTCCCAAACTCCCCAGCATGCTCCAGTTTCTGTCATATTCATGTACTACCAGATGGCTTGAATCCTTGCTCCAATATTTATTAGACACGTGACTTGGGAAAGTCTCTTAGCCTCTCTGGGCTCCAGTTTGCCATCTCTAAAATAAAAATAACAGCACCTCCATTTCACAGGGTTTGTGAGAAGGTTAAATGTAAAAATACCCGTGAAACATTTATAACTGTGGTGGTGCATAGTAAATACCTAATAAATGTTAGCTGCAATGATCATTTTTACTATTATTATTTTCTGCATCATTATCATAATTAATAGTCACAATATTTTCTTTAAATGGCTCAAAGTTTAAAATTAAAGTAGTTAAATAAAGGAAGCCAGTATCACTTGTCATAAATAGATGCTAAAGATAAAAATAAATATGATAAAAACATACCTAAGATATCACATTCTAGCTGGGTGTGCTTATCTGCCAGGATACTGAGCTGACAGCCTGCTTTTTCTTTGGCAAAAGAGGTATTAACCAGGATTTCAAAAGTGTTCAGACACAGTAGGACCAGACTGACTTTCTCCCTGATGGACTCAGGAAAGACAGAGAACTACGTGGTTCACTGGCATTCAATGTCTGTATACTGTGTACCGTCCTTGGAGAGGCGCAAGTCTTATACTCTGTGAAACACACATCTATTTCAAGCATGTTCCCAGGATCAAGTTCCTTTTACAATATTACGACCAAGTGGGCCATCACCCTGTGTTGGGCAGGTCCCATTACTGCAAATTCATGACACTGCAAGGCTGTCCAATCAGCTCACATGGCATTTGTCACATACTGCCTCAATAGCCCATCACCCACCTACCCAAAGAATTTCCAGAAATCAGGGCCCAGGTCTTACACTTCTTTCTGTCCCCTTATTATTTCATACACTCCTTTATGTACAAAGAGGTACACAGTCAATATACTGATAATTGGATGAAAATTCAGTCTTGAGAACTGTAGAGACACTAGTGACACCTCCTTGGATAAAAACCTTGATTTCTAACCTTTTTTGGTGGGTGGAAGTCAGAGATCTCTTTAATAGGAAGCAAATTATAACATTCTCCCTCCCCCGCAAATGCAACTATGTACATTGTTTTTGATAGTTCATAAGCCTCCTAAAGCTCCCCCTGACCCATGTCACAAAACTAAAGAGAAATCATTGCCTTGGAGTAAATAGAGATGCCATAAAAATTTTAGTCATGAAAGTGTGTAAACTGTATTACTGTTTTCTATAAAGCTCAGTAAAAAGACTCTACATGCTGAAGTTAATATTGGGTATTCTCTTTTCCAGGTGAATCATTTGTATGTGCCCTGTACCTACAAGTCTATTAGGCATTGGAGAAACTTCCACGATCAACCCGAGTCCTTGCCCCAATCTTCTTTTCTCTCAACAAATACTCAACCAAGTGTCATGTGAAAAATGTACACAGGAACCTGGTGGTTATACTATTTTTTCCTCCCTGGCTGGAAAAGAAACCGATTTCTTTTCAAGGAAGAGTCTTCACTCTTTTTGGACAAACCACCGAAAAAGAACTGTGAAGTCACATAGGTAATGGGTTCCAATAAATAATTCTCATGACGACAGAACATTTAAGGAAGTGATATATGGGTCCGCTTCTACTTAATAGCCAAAGTCTGCAAGGACCTTTCCCTAATTCCAAGGGGAAGCTGATGACAGAAGAAGTGAAGAGCTTAAGAAGGAAGCAGGAAGCTCTTATAATTAAAGGTGTCTTGGGGATGGACAGAAGATAGTAATTTAGATATGCCAGTGATAAGGGGAGTTCGATAAGGATATTGCCGGGGCGGGTTTTGAAGAGAACAGATCATCGTGAATCTGACTTACTTAAAGTGAAGGATAGGATAATATCTGAACATATTTGTACTGAATATATGTACAAAAGAGTTTTCTGGCAAATCCTCCTCTAATATTCAGCACACCACATTTCTTGGAAAATCTGGTAAATGAGGCTTTTGCATAAATGTTAAACTTGAACGATGAAAGGAATATAGTAGCCCTGAGAATACTGATAATCTCAAGCAACAAACCAAATGCGCTACCATTCTTTTTCAAAGAATTCACAGTAGTGAACTATTCAAATTGGGTATCTCTAATCATTAAAAAATCAGACTGGCTGATATGAGCCCCAACACTTTTGAAATCCTGGTTAATACCTCTTTTGCCAAAGAAAAAGCAAGCTGTCAGCTCAGCATCCTGGCAGATAAGCACACCCAGCTAGAACGTGATATCTTAGGTATGTTTTTATCATATTTATTTTTATCTTTAGCATCTATGCTTTTTTGCTTTGCTTTGCTTTGCTTATGTGTCCAACATCTCCGTGATGCAGAATTGTTAGACATGTTTGCCTTGGGGAGATGATAAGATTCAGATAAAGAACTTACTAGAAGCTTTTTCTTGATTGTGTGCCTGGGAGTGAATAAATCAGTGTGTGTGTGTGTATGTGTGTGTACATCTATGAGTTCGGTCCAAAAATGAGGAGCAGAATGATGATTAATATTTACGAGTTAGAGTGATATATGAGAAAACTGATGTGAAGAGTAAATTCATTTTTAAAAATGAAGTAACCTGAATAACAAGTGATTTAGGATATTTGCTTTGTAGCGGTCAAATAGCAGAGGGAAACAAAGTTGAAAAGGGTATAAAACATCAGGAGGTCTGTATAATTAATCAGCAATCCTACAAAGTATGCCATAAATTAGAGCTACAATTATACTACTGTGCTTGGAAAATAAGAAACTGGACTTTTTATATAAGCACTCAGGCTTAATTTAAAAAATCTACCTCTAGCATAATGTAAAGTGCACTTCAGGAAATGTGGCTAAAAGAGTTGATGCTTCCATCGCTGCTATTTATAACCTAATTTGCAAGTTTTTACAGCATCTTAATAGTTATATTGCAGTTAAGAAAGAAATAGGGTTGCCATTTTTGAAGATCCTGTCAAGAAATAAAACTTTAAAAGGCACTGGAAAATAAAGCTTCTCTGGATGCTAAAATTTACTACGAACCATTTTCCTTTTTTGAAATTAAGTATAAAATTTACTTTTAAAATATAAGTTGTATCTTTGCAATTTTCAACTTCATTTCTTTCTACAGACAATATACTCCAAGGTATTCATTGTATTAAATTATTTATTCCAAACATTCCGGAATTTTGCATTGTTTTTACGTTACGGGTAAAGATTTGTATAGTTTGGAAGAAGAATGTTTGCTGAGTATAAATTACAACACGCGTGGGGTTCCTTGCCGGCCTATGTTATACCACTGAAATGATTCCAGGCCATTCACTAGGGTCACTTTTCTGAGAAAAGGGCATTAAGAGAGGCCCTACACAGGGGAAGAGTCTGGTTGCAACCTGTTTTTGACTTTCTACACACATCCAGCCATTCTCTATCATTTGCCCATGTAGCCTCTCAGAATAAGCCCTAAATTATCAGCTTTTAAGTATACTAGTCATCTTCCTAATTTTGGTAGCCTTCTCAAGCAATAAGATAAGGAAACACAGAGTCCTTCATTCTAGGTCTGCTCTATGTTTTAGCCTAAATATAATCAGGCCACAGATATTTCCTGAGCAATTGCTACATAAAAGGCACTGTGATAACCACTACAGGGGATTCAAAAGGAAAGAAGCAGCATTTCTCTGATCAACAAGTTCTCCTGTGGAGTGGACATCTACCGTACTGCCTGCCTAGAATCCATTCCTGTTTGTCTAGTAATATCAATAACCCCTATTTTCCTTTGGGGATCCATGTCTCCCTATTCTCAGACCACAGAGTTTGGTGGTTATAACATCATCCTCTGAGTACCAGGTTGTTCATGTGACTCAGGCATGGCCAATGAGAGTATCCCATGCTCTTGGTTAAGATGATTGGTTCAGGGGTAGGCATGTGACTTACTCTAGGCCAATCAGGGTAAACCAGTGTTACCCTAAGACACTTACGAAAACAAATGGAAAAGAGGTAAGCATTTTCTACTGGAGTTACTAAAATGGAAGATGATCTGCCAAGGGTCACCTCTAATTCAGATCGGGGAATAAATAGCTTGCCTGAGAAAGAAACCAAGAGAAATCAAGTCTTGAAGATATTCCTCCAGCACAGAGACCAAACTCTGGAGTTTTCAGGTACGTGAACCAGTAAACTCTCTTGGAAAGGTGATGAAAATATTCCAAAACAGGACTACGGTGATATTTGCAACACAGCAAATTTACTAAACCTCGTTGAATTTTACACTTAAGATGGGTGAATTTTATGGTATGTAAATTACACCTCCATAAAGTTGTTTAAAAATCCATTGTGTGCCAGTTTGAGTTGGGTTTCTGTTATCTGCAATCCAAGGAGTTGCGACAAATACACAGTGTTACTGGCGAGAGCGTGGACAGAGAGGAAATATCTGTATGGCGAGAGATGATGCATCAAATGGTGAAACACCAGAAGGGCTCATTGTGGGTGCTTAGGCTGATTATATCTGCCCACTTCCTTATCTACCTCCTCACCAGACTCTGAGCTCATGAAATACCGTTCTCTTCCTCTCTCTGTTCAAAACCTAGTGCAGGGATGACTCAGAGACACTCTAAACATGTTTGTTCTGTGGTAGTGGCAGTGGAGCTGCTGGGAAGCTGTTCTTGTGAGACGTGGCTTGTGGAAAGAGAGTGAATTCAAAATGACCTTGATTGTATGACACACAAGAGGAAGTGTTTGGCTTTCCTTTTGGTACCTCGTCAGAAAATGTTTTTCTGCCTTAAAACAAAATCAGTCAAAGTTTGTCATTAGCGCTATGTCTGTTTCCCAGAAAATTCAGGCAAAAATGATTTGAGACAAAGAAGTCTGAACCTGTAAATTCATCCTCCCAACTGGGCAAATTTCCTGGATAACTGCTAAAATTTTCACCTTGCTTTGTCTACCTGGGGACAGAGTTCTTTGGAGGGATTATATACCCAATACATTTAGGTTGGACTTCCACATTTTTTCTCAGCACTGAAGCATTTCTTTAGCTGTTTAGGAACACATTCCAAAGTATGAAATGATAGATTCAGATATTTATCTCACTTTGGAGGAAGGAGGAGAAAAAAAGCATATTGTATTCAACTTCCAAGAAGCTTAGAAAGTGATTTTCTTGTGAGAAAAAATACATACATGCCCACAGATTCTCTACTCAGTTCAGCTGCTGACAAACATTTTTGGAACTGTTCTTGAGATTCATGCAGAAAAACAGCAAACGCAATCTCAGCTTATTTGTTCCGGCTGATAACATCTGAAGAGAAGCCCAAAGGCATGGCCTTTTGAGATAAGGCAGACTTCCCCAACTTCCAACTGAAAACGTGCATGGTTCAAAGACAGATGACGGACTCTGCTTTTAAAAGGGGGCACAACTTTGTAACTTTTATTTGAAGGTAAATCTCATCAAAATCGTTGTCATGGTTTTTCATAAACTTCTCTGAAGCAGGTATGTAGAAAACAAAATGCCTTTCCTCCCAAACTTATTGGCCTTTTAGAATGTGTCCACGTACATACAAAGTTTGACTGAATTCACCACTCACTTACTGACTTACCATGGGCATATGTACAATTTCCTTTTCCGAAAAATGATGGGGTTGGATTTAGTGTTTTCTGGCTTGAAACATTCATAATCGTGTTGCCAGTCAATAAAAAGATTCAGACATTTTAGTGAAAGGAAAAGCGATTTGGCTGATTGAAACAATCTGCCTATGTAGAGGACATAATGTCTTTTATTTTGCACATTTTATACTAAATTCAAAATATCAGTTGTTTTTAGGAAAGCCATCCAAAAACCATGTCCAACTTGGATTTATACCAGCTGTTAATGATAAGAAAATAAAGTTAACTGGAAATTTGTACTTTCCAAATAATGAAGAGCCAAGATTTTAAAAAATTGTATATATTACTGGTTTAATTCTTCTTTCCTTTTTTTCCTCTCTCCTTTCTATCTTACATTCGTTCAATGTCTTTGGGTGCTTACCAATCATGGTAGGTTCTTGGGCAATAAATTTGAATGGGAAATAGTCCCTGCCTTCAAGAAACTCACGGTCTGGCTAAAAATGAAAATCTCACCATCATCACCATCAAAAAATAAGAGATTAGACAATGTGGTTTCTTTCCTGAAGGGATATATATATTTGTAGGATATACTGAGAACATTCGGCAGAGGTGCTGAGAGGGAATGAATTGTGAAAGTTCTTTCATGGGGATAAACTGATTTTTAAAGGATATGTAGGAATTAGATACATACATGGAAAGGACAGTACGTGATAACAGAACCTCACTGTCAGGCATTAACTTGAGGAAGAAAGGGAGCTGGAGGACTCAGCAAAGGACCAGGTCACAGAGAACCTGTACGTCATGCTTGAAGCAAAGATTTTATCCTGGGGACAAGGACTTCAAGCATGGGAGGGATACCACTGGCTCTGCATTTTAAAAAGATCACGCTAGTGAACGAGTAAGGAAAATGAATCTGAGTGCAAGATGGAAGCCAGCGGAACCAGGAAGAAAGCTCCTGCAAGAGTCCAGGTGTATGCTGTCCAAGAGAGAGCCACTAAGCATACGTGGCTACTTACATTTAAATTAATTAAAATTAAATTAAATTTCAGCTCCTCAACTGCATTAGTCACCTTGTGAGTGGTCAGTAGACACGTGTGGTGAGTGGCTGCCATACTGGACAATGCAGATATGGAAGATCTCCATCATTACAGAAAGTTCTATTGGATGCTGCTGGACTAGACAAGAGATGAAGTGGCTCTCAACTAGGCAGCTGTGGCCAGGATGGCCAAAAACAGCACAGGAGGAACACTGCGGAGGAGAATTATGTGAACAAACATATGAAATGGATATGAGAAGGGGCATGAACAAAGGTTCAGACGTGCTTGACTGCAATGAGACAAAGGATGTGGGAAGGTGTTTTGTACGGTGGTGACGACCTGCTGCATTTAGGTTTATTAATTATGACCATGCAGGTAGGAGATGATGTCTAAGATGATGCCTGAATTCTAGAATTACATTTTGTAAATATGGTATAGTTTAATAGAATCAATGAACATTGGAGTTGGGAGGGGCCAGTCGTTCATTTTACATATCAGAAAATAAAGTGAGACCTTTGTCTCATTCACTGTGATATCCCCAGCCCCTATTATAATGCCTGATGTGTAGAGAAGCATAAATAAACTCACTGTGAATGAATGAGGCCCAGGCGTGATGTGAAGCAGTATATAAGGTGGAATAATCATGGTTCCTGAAGCGAGAAACATGGTTAAATTTCCAGTTGTGTTATGAATTAGATGTTGAATCATAGGCAAATTATAAGTTTTCTAAACCTTGGTTTCCTCATCTATAAATGAAGCATTGGGTCACCGTAGGGATTAAAAAACTAACTTACAAAATATTGCTTTGAAAACTATGAAGAGCTTCACTTGCATAAGATTGTGTATTATTATTATCCAGGCCTATCTAGTTCCTTACTCAAAGTCTGGCTGTGGATCAGCAACGCTGTTATATCTGGGCGCTTGTAAGTAATGCAGAATCTCAGTCCCCAGCCTAGATAGTCTCTATCAGAATCTTTATTTTAATAAGATTCCTAGATATTTGTATGCTTCTTAAAGTCAGAGAAACACTGAACTACTTACTAGCAGACTTGGTATTTCAACTCAAGCCTTCCAATTCTTAGAAGACAATGAATGAAGCATCAACACAATTACTAAGCCAATTTGGTGGGAAACAAATGTACTTGAAGTGTGATTTATTCACATTGGATGTTCATAACTAATTGACGGCCCTAGAAAATTGCTAGACTCCAGTCTGACTTTCTTATGTAGATGCCGTCTTGGTGGTGGCTAAATTTCTCCAATGAGATTGCTGACTACTTGGATGAGGACAGGGATCACACACCAACTTCTTCTCCAGACGATACAAAGGTGAGAGGGAGACCTCCCATATCGTGTATCAGTCAGGGTGCAATCAGAAGGCAGAAACCACATTATGCATGACAGAATTAAACTCCCAAATGATCTCTACCATCTGGAAGGCCGGGCTGAAGATAATAATAAATGACATTTAATAGGGATAATTATAAATGTTTCTATGACGGTTCAAAAATATTAATAATGAAAATAGGATATTCTTTCATTCATTAAACAGATATGTTATAAGAAACTACTGTGTGGCAGGCAATGTACTAGAAAAGCATCGGTGAGCCAAGCTGACGAGGGCTCTGCCCTCATGGAACTTAAATTCTTTTGGAAAAGACCTTTTATTCTACGGATGACTATTCTCACATTCACTAATTCAACAAATATTTCTTGAGCATCCACTGGAAGCCCTATACTCTTCTGGGTATTGAGTACACAGCAGTAAATACGACAAAAAATGTCACTGCTCTCCAGGAGCTGACATTTTAGTGAAAGGAGAGAGATAAGAAACAGTAAAGCAAATATATGAATGTGGTAATTTAGATCAGTAATATGTGCCAAGAATAAAATACAGACATTAATAAGATAGATTTGTGTGTTCCAGGAACAGAAAGAAGGCTAGTGGGAGGGGAGAGGAGGGGGTAAGATATGACTTTGGTTGCTAAGGCTTGAGCCAGGCCGTGTAGTAAGAAATTTAGATTTTATTTCTAAACCAATTTGAAGCTAAATAGTCATATGCAGAGATGTAAAATCACATCATAATAGCTGCTATAAAGGAGAGGTACACAGTATTATAAGAGTTAAAAATAAGAGGAACTGAGTCTAAGTGAGTGATGATGCCACTGAAATCTGAAGCAAAAGTAAGAGTTAACTAGGCAAAAACAGAAAGCAGGAGAGTGTATTCTAGATAGAGGGGAGAGAGATGATCACAACAGGGGAGACACGGTGTAAATGAGAGGAACAGTAAGGAAATTAATTACTATATTTCAGGCGACCTACACTCAGTCTGATACAATGGAATGATGGGGTTGCCAAAACGGTGAGCATAGTCGTGGGCTGCATGAATAGATATATGGCATCCAGAACGGGGAGGGAATAGCCCCACTCTACTCTGTGCTGATCAGACTACAGCTGGAGCTAAGGCACCATCATTCTACAGCCTTTGAAAAACTTTACTGTGTTTATTTAGGACATATCGATGATGCGTGGGAAGAAGGGGGATGGAACTCTAAGCCTCTTCACGTGAAAATGAAAGAATGGTGCTCAACATTTGTTGTTGTTTCTTGACTACTTAGCACCCTTCTCCCCTTATAATAGCACCTACATTTTCTTTTGAGGACATCTTTTCCTGCTAGATTTGACCTGGTGGGGCTGTAGTCAGGGGCTCTCTCTTCCCCTGTGGCCTGGGACCTCTGCTACAATGGTCACACACAACCACTTTCCCCTAGGATAGCAGGACAAAGAGCCTGAAGATGGTTGGTATTTATTAAACTCAGCAGTGGCAGCCTGATCAAACTACCCCCATAAAGCAACAGCTTCTGCATTTCCTGTTTCCTAACCCCAGAGGACCAACTTGGGCCCACTTAGTTTCAAACTTGCTTCTTCCATGGATTTTCTAAGTCCCCCATATCCTCCCAGTAAAATTCTTGTTCGCTTGAGTTAGCTAGAGTTATTTTTGTTAACTGCAACCAAAGAACGCTGATACATTTAGCTTTGGTGAACAAAAGACTTGGGTGAACCTGGGGACAGGAGAGCTGCTGTTTCCAAACATTTCTGTTTCAGAAAAGAAAGCTTGGATTTCTCCTACACCATACCAGGGAGCTGGTTTAGAACTCAATGATAAAAACTCTATTTATGGATTAACATCTTAATAAACAAAATTTCCCTAAGGGGTACAATTCTCCGTGAAAGGCCACCAGGTTCTATTAGTTGAGGTATTTTTAGCAGAAGAGAGCTAAACAAGTTAGGCTTTTCTTAGAGGGATTTCAAGAATGGCAGGGGCGGAGGGGGGACAGTTGAAATCATTTTTATAAGGTCCAGAGATTCAATAATTCTCAAGGTTCAAATGACATCTGTCATATAACTTAAATTTTCAAATGTAATTTTTTGGGCATATTTCTTGCCAGTATATTCTCCCCAAGCTTAAACAGACTTTGATGGAGAAAAAAAAAGGCAATGGATCCTTATAGGAAGTGCAATTAAAAGCAAAAATACATAGCAGAAGCTAACACACCATTGTAAGGCAATTATACTTCAATAAAGATGTTAAAAAAAAAAAAAAAGCAAAAATACAAAAAATTCAAGTATCTAATGGATTGAAAAAGTTAGGACATGCTTTCTAGACCAATTTCCCTGTATAAAATGCTTCTCAAAGGTTATTCTGAAAAACAAACAAACAAAAGGTTATTCTGTGCACATGGCTTTGTTTTCACTCTCAAAGCATGACACCACAG
The DNA here is from genome assembly GCF_965194825.1 of Balaenoptera physalus. NCBI lineage: Eukaryota > Metazoa > Chordata > Mammalia > Artiodactyla > Balaenopteridae > Balaenoptera > Balaenoptera physalus. The sequence continues at coordinate 97,781,376 of NC_138896.1, read as the reverse complement.
CTAAACTGCAGCCTGGTAATTTCATTCTCTCCAATCCACATTTTAAGTGCTTGAGAGAGCAATAATAGCCTTTGCTTCCCCAGCTATTAAGCAGGGTAGCTTTGCACGACTGAAAGGATGGCTGGTTTTTAATGACGTGGTTTGGTTCAGAGGTGGGCATGTTACCTTCAGCAGGAGTTCGATCATATTTTATGTAGTAGGCACTGAGGCAAATAAAAAGTGTTTTTATTTTTACATAAGGTATGCCCTCAAGGGCTGTCATTTTTTTATAATGAAGACATTCCTGTAGTTGCTGAAAAACTACTATGTAAGACACTATTCATTGTATTATCAAATATCTCTCATATGAGACTCTGTATCAGTTACCTATCACTGCATAGCAAATAGCCACCAAATCCAGTTGCTTAAAACAACAAGCATTTTTATTGCTTATGAGTCTGTGCGTTGGCTAAGTGTTGGCTGGAGTGACAGGGGTGACTCGGATGTGTGTCTTTTCCTCATCCAGAAGACTGCCCTCATCTTACTTGCAGGCTAGTTGACAAGCAGCCAGGGAAAAGCTCTAATGGGCAACCACTTTTAAAGCATTTGCTTGCATCAATTTTACTAACATTCCACTGGCCAAAGCAAGTCACATAGCCAAGCCCAGAGCCAAAGTGGGAAGGCAGTGTCAAAGGGCATGAAGGTAGGCAAGTGTAAAAAACTGGGGACATTGCTGCAACCAATCTACTATTGGATTCAAGTAATAATTGAATTGGCTATATAATTGGCTATTGGGAGAAAGTTGTCTCTTTTCAATAACATTTTTCAGACAATGAACCTTAGTAGCTCACTGATTTCTCTTTTGGCTTAGGTTACTAGGAAGCTCAAAATATTAATATTTATTTCTCCAAAGCACTACTAATATATGCTTTTCCCTTCTTGTACAGGTCTAACTGTTCTATTTGCACAGTCTTATTGTATATAACTTGTAAGCTACCTCAAGTATTTTTTTATTTGTTTCAGAGAGAGATTGTATATTAACAAAAAGTGAATATATGGTCATTGTCCATTAAGTACCTATAGACATTAAAATATCTGTGGACAAAAGAAGAGAGAGAAGCTTTCTTTTTGAAAGGGGCTTTAGTCATTATTACATATTACATTCTCCTGGTTCTACTGTGAACCAAAGTGACAGCTATACATCTCAACAAAAGTTTTTCTGGGAATTACCTCAAACCAATTTCCACTAGGGATGTAGCCTCTTACAATCTCCACAGGTTCAAAAGGAGAGGTATTTTAAACTTCCAAACTCACACCGAAGAAGGTGACAGATGTAAAGAAAATTCATCCAAAAATGGAGTTCTTCATTTCATTTTAGAATATTTCCTCTAAAGATATCATGGGACAGATTTTCAAAGGACTTTGAAGATATAGCGGCAGTGTTTCATATCCATATGAGTCCAGGAAATATTACCTGAGCCTTGGCAGTGGCATTTGAAATGCTGACTTGAAATATTTTCATTGAAGTTGTACCAACATTAAATAGAACTAGAAAGTTATTTAAGCTGGTTTTAACATTTTCTTACATATTTCCTCTGAACTGACAGCAAACTCTCAAAGCTAGTGAGACAAAGAATTAATAGGTGTTAAAAGTCTTTGGGGGAATTTACCTCTGGAAGACACCAGAAGACACAGATTCCAAATTATTTTTGATGAGTTGAAGATTTCTTTGTGATAAATCAGTCACAAATCAATATGAATCTGAAAATAAACGATGAGTTCTCCCAATTAAATGAAGAATGGGCTAGGTATTCAATTTAATGGTAAGGAAATGATTTAAATTAAAATAATAATTAGACTGTCTATACCAATTCAAAAACAAGGGATACCTCCTCAGTGATTTTCACACAATAGGTTGAGAGGTATCAATGTGAAAAGGGCTATAAAAGTTACAATCAATCTGAAGAATTCACAAACACCTTGTGTAGACTTGAGGACTTTCTGGTTTCATCACACTGAAATATGGTTAGGTATTTATAATTTTAAAGAGCTTTTCACAGAAACTCTATAGATATTACGGACATAACTTAAAATATATTGCCTTCTGAAAACTTGCTCTGAAAATATCACTCACCTCCTTCTTTTTAATATATTTCCCCAGAAGCTAATTTCATTGATCCAAAAGGACTTCAAAGGATTCTATTCTATTGTTCTTCTTTTTTAAAATATTTTATTTATTTATTTGGCCGCATTGGGTCTTAGTTGTGGCGTGCAGGATCTTTCATTGTGGTGCACCGACTCTTAGTTGTGGTGCGTGGGCTTCTCTCTAGCTGTGGCATGTGGGCTCTAGAGCACGCAGGCTCAGTAGTTGCGGCATGCGGGCTCTCTAGTTGCGGCACGTGGGCTCGAGAGCGCGTGCGCTTAGTTGCCCCATGGCATGTTCGGTCTTAGTTCCCCGACCGGGGATCGAACCCGCATCCCCTGCATTGGAAGGTGTATTCTTAACCACTGGACCACCAGGGAAGTCCCTATGTTCTTTTCTTGATGTCAAATTATTGTTGTAATTTCCTGTAATGATATTTATTCCTGTGCAGAAAGGAAGAGTTTATAGCTAATGTTAAGGGCTTATATATTATACTCAGTATGATCCAGGGGAAGGCTCTAGCACAGATGCTGAGAACTTTGATTTCAGTTAATGCCTCAGTTGCTCTCTTTACGGGCCTGTCTTTGTCTGTAGGTATGCGGATACCCAAAGGACTGCTGATCCTTCTGTTTCCTAGGGGCACAATTTTTGTCTAACAAATCATTTGAGCAAATTAACTAGTCAATACAATGGCTGTTTCATCTTTATGCTCGTTGCTCTGCAGTTATGTAGGAATATAGAAATTCGTAAAATTTATATTCCTTAGGTCTAGTTTTAGTTTCCCCACTTGACTCATGGAATGCAAGGAATACCTCTCCTTACCCTCTCCACAAATGTACATATTCATTATCATGTGCGGTACCTCTAAGGTGTTGTCTTTTATGGAGACTTCTCTGATTCTCCTATCTTGAATTTCTTTCTGCCTCCCCTGATTCTTGCATTCCCTCATTTTCACTGCTTCTTAAGAGATTTCTTGCTTCCTATATTGTATCATAATGCTTCCTCAGGTACACTCCATAGCTGCTTTCTTTTTATCACTTACAGTTGCACTGGGGGGGAGTGATGACAAAGATAATTCAAAAAATGCAGATTGTTTTTGCTAAAGTTTAAAAGGAACACATTGCAAAGGTAGCAGGGAAGATGCAAGGCTGGTTATAGGAATTCAATAGTCTGAGTTATGCTGGTGAATTTCCATGGTCCAATACCCTAGCAACCAATGATCCTTGTACTGTCTGCACCGTTTTGCCTTTTCCAAAAAGTCATATAGTTGGAATCATACAATTTCTAGCTTTTTTAGATTGGCTTCCTTCACTTAGTAATATGTATTTCTTCTATATCTTTTCTTGGCTTGATAGGTCATTTTTTTTTAGTGATGGTTAATAACACATTGTCTGGATGTACCACAGTTTATTTATACATTCACCTACCGAAGGACATCTTGGTTGCTTCCAAGTTTTGGCAGTTATGAATAAAGCTGTTGTAAACATTTGTGTGCAGGATTTTGTGTGAAGATAAATTTTCAACTCCTTTGGGTAAATACCAAGCAATGCAATTCCTTGATTGTATGGTAAGAGAATGTTTAGTTTTGTAAGAAACCACTAACTCTTTCAAAATGGTTGTACTATTTTGCATTCCTACCAGCAATGGATGATAGGTACTACTTCAAATCCTCACCAGCATTTGGTGTTGTCAGTGCTCCAGATTTTCACTATCCTACTACAGTACTATCTCATTGTTGTTTTAATTTGCATTTCTCTAATGGTGTGGTGTATCTTTTCATATGATTATTTGCTGTCTGTATACCTTCTTTGGTGAGTTGTATGTTAAGGTCTTTGGTCCTTTTTAAAAATTGGATTATTTTCTTATCATTGAGTTTTAAGAGTTCTTTTTATATTTTGGATAATAGTCCTTTATCAGATATGTCTTTTGCAAATATTTTCTCCTAGTCATTGGCTAGTCTTCTCATTCTCTTTTTTATAAGGTGTAAATTTTTTTTTAACTTGACGTGTAGTCGATGTACAATATTATATAAGTTACAGGTGTACGATATAGTGATTCACAATCTTTAAAGGTTATATTCCATTTGTAGTTATTATAAAATATTGGCTATATTCCCTATGTTGTACAACATATCCTTGTAGCTTATTTCATACATAATAGTTTGTACCTCTTAATCCTCTACCCTCATAATGCACCAGTGGGGAGAGGATTTTTACATCTATGTTCATGAGATACTGTACAGTCGTCCCTCGGTAACCATGGGAGATTGGTTCCAGGACCAGTCATAGATACCAAAATCTAAGGATGCTCAAGTCCCATAGTTGGCCCTTCATATCCATGGTTCTACATCTGTGTATTCAACCAACCATGGACCATGTAATACTGTAGTATTTATTGAAAAAAATCTTCATATAAGTTGACTCATACAGTTCAAATCCGAGTTGTTCAAGGGTCAACTGTACTTTCTTTTCTTGTAATGTATTTGTGTGGTTTCAGTATTAGGGTAATGCTGGCTTCATAGAATGAGTTAAGAAGTATTCCCTCCATTTCTGTCTTCTGAAAGAGATTGTAGGTATGTGGTATAATTTCTTCCTGAAATGTTTTGGTAGAATTGCATCTGGGCAATGTGCTTTCTGTTTCAGAAGGTTATAAATTATTGATCCAATTTCTTTAACAGATATAGGCCTATTCAGATTGTCGTTTTCTTCTTGTGTGAGTTTTGGCAGACTGTGTCTTCAAGGAATGGGCTCACTTCATTTAGTTTATCAATTTTGTGGGCATAGAGTCCCTCAAGGTATTAACTACTCTTTTCATGTCCATGGGATCTGTAGCGATATCCCCTCTTTCATTCTCATATTAGTAATTTGTATCCTCTCTATTTTTTTTTCTTAGTTAACCTATAAATTCCGGTTCTCAATTCTTTTGAGGATATACCTATAAGTGAGACTGTGGGATTATATGGTAATTCTATTTTTAATCTTATGAGAAATCTCCATATTCTTTTCCATAGTGGCTGTATCAATTTATATTCCCACCAGCAGTGCATGAGAGTTCCAATTTCTCCACACTATCTTCTAGTTTGACGCTTCCTTCTTGTATAGACAGCTATGTCCAGCATCCACTAGTCCTATACCTAATAATGGCCATTTGAAAAGCCACCCCTCTTCCAGTCTCAGCCACATAATGTTGTTAGGTTTCTACTACTAAACCTTTGAGTGAAACATGGAAGCCAGGCTTATACTAATCACAGAATTTAATTTCTTCACAGTGAATTGATTAGGGATGATCACATGACCCAACTAAGTCAATGATCTGCAATGAGACTTGTTCTGGGACTTTCTGGAAAATGATTCTCACTCTCTCCTTCTGGAATTAAATATCTGAAGACTTAAGGTCTGGAGCTGCTGCAAATATTTTTTGGCCCAGAGAAGGAAAAGAGTCAACATGGTGGAGAGAAGAGCTGACCTTGTGTTTATTTTGTTACCTGCAATGAGAAAAGCCTAATACACTCCACCTGACTGACACATGCAAATACCACTTACTATGATGATGGTTGAGTCATGTTAACAAATAATATTTATATGCATTTTAGACTTGAGTCCTGGGAAATATTTTAGCTTTAAATCTGACTTTGCATATTATCTTGCTCATTATGTGTGACTTTTAATTTTCAATTCTTAGATTTTGGTAAGTATCTGGCTGTCTTCTCTGCCTACTATTTTTTAATGGTCCTTTTAACTTTGCAATGTTTTATAAGACTTTTCATGGCAGATTTGCCTTCTTGATTAGTTTTGCTTTAGCCAATATTAAAATAAGATTGCACTGCTAGAGAATCAGCCTGCTGTTATCTACCACGTGCCCCTTCAAAATACTCCAGGTGATGGGAAGGGGGAGAGGGACGATGGTTAAACATTAGTTTTACAACCTACTTAATTCTGACAGTAGGACTCCTTATGGTGAGAGAAAAAGATCAGAGAACAAAAGCCAAGATTTAAAAATCTAAACAAAATTGTCCAGAGACAGAAGCTTAAAATTAGTACCAGGCACAGAGGATGAAAGCACTAGAAAATTCCATATGGTATTGTTGTAATTACTTACTAGACCTAGACTGCATGACTATAACGTTATTACACTGCAAGATTAAACGCACTGAAGCTGTAGGTCTTTGCTATCCACCTTAGGCGTGAAACGTTCCGACTCCAATACATGAATGGTCCTTCCCCTCAGTGCAAAGAGGAGGAAGGAGTCAGGCATTGTTGGCCCTATTGATTTGGGTGACACATGTTCTCTGAACCACATAGAGGGACTCTCCGTAGACTGAATGAAATCCAAAGGTCAGAGAAAAAAAAATTGATAAATATAATTGCAATTTCCTTGCAGCACCATATTTGATGACAAGACATTTGACACAGTGACAATTTAATATGTGGAAAAGGGGAGAAAGACCAGACGTACTGTCCATCTGTAGTAATTGATGTTCTGCAAGTTCCCACTGGGCACAGGGGGACAATGCTCATAAATAGCTTCTTCATGTAACCCAAAGGGAGAAGGTGAAAGACCTTGTTCATTTTGGTGAAGTTTCCTCTTCCTCTCTAGGAGACAAGCTGACATGATGACATCAAGCAGAGGGACCAGAAGAGGCTGGGTGATGTGTAGGCAATCAAGATAAGGTTTCTGAATGAAAACTCAATCTCCCTTAGGTCAGCCTTACAAGGGTGCAATTATCTTGTATGACATCCAAATAAATCTCCATTTTGGAAAGAATTAATACCTATTTTAGAAAAGGAAATGCGGGGATGAGTGATTCAGAAATCCTCCATTCACTATGTATTATGGAAACTAAAAGCTGATTCTAAAGTTATCGATTTAATTTAGAATTACTTAGTGCTTAGATAAACGGCTCTAACATTTTTATCTAGAGTCTTAGCATACTACCTGGCACATGATGTTGTTGCTAAATACCATTTGAATGAATAGATTGATGAATTAATGGCTCCCTTAATCAATGAATTCCTGCAGGTGGTTTGGAGAACATTTGTCGCCTAAATCAATAGGCCCAACAAAGCTTGACAGCTTTCCCCACGTTTCACTGAGGGGAAAGATGGTTCACGTTTTGGAGTCAGAATTTTGCACCGCTGGCAAGTAAGCAAAGACTGAGGTAGATGTTCAATAGGCTACTTAATATACTACTCTGAAGTTTGTAGAAGTCTGGGCTAGAGATAAAACTTGGGCTCCCTTAGCATTTAGAGAGCTTATAAGGCTGTGAATTAGATGAAGACAAGACACCTAGGAAGAGGGAACAGATAGATAAGAGGCCTAAACACTAGGTCCTGGGTCACTTTAGAGATTGTAGAGATGAGAATACAACAGACTCAACTAAGAAGGAGTGACTGCAGTGTAGAAAGAAAACCAGGGTCCTGGATATCTAGTAAAACAAGAGTTTCACTCTGGGAGGAGTGATCCACACCTGTGTCCAATGCTACTGAGAGACCAAGGTGAAGAATGAATCCCGGCCATTAGATTTGACAATCCATGGGTCACTAACCTTAACAAGAGTGGCTTCAGGGCGTGTTGGGGAAGGTGAGGGCAGCCTGGTAGGTGATGGTGTCCCACACAGAAATGGGGTACACTGGGGGACACATTTAAGGGAAAGGTGAGATGGTGAGATCAGCTATAGATGTGGTGAGCTTGAGATCACACAGGATATTGATATGATGGTGTTTATGTTGTTTTGAAGTCAAATAAATCTACAAATGAACTATGGTTTTGCCACTTACTCATCTGAAAGGCTATGGGTAAGTTAGTTAATGCTGATGAGCGTCATTCAGTTCCTTCAAGTGTAAAAGAGCACAATAATAATGAGCTGGAATGTTCTGGAGAGATTTATATAAAGTGTACACCTAGCACATATTAGGCACTTGAAAAATGCTAGCTGTTACTGTGGTCATGTTGGTGGAGATGCCCAAAATATGACTGCTTGGAAGTTCCCAAGGTTATTATCATAATTCTCATTAGAATCCTAGAGATTTGAAGTGGCTGATGTGAACTGCAGTGAGTTAAACAGCATTTCTCAGGAAGATACTGAGTTGCCTAAAATTTAAAAATATTTTGAATGAACTGACAAAATCACATAATGCCACAGGATCTAGCCATTAAAAATGAAAGAAATGAAAATATGTTCTATACTTACATTATGAAATGATATCCACTGTATGTTTTAAATCGAAAAGTCAAGTTATAAAACAGGTATGAGAGAATGCCATTTTTGTAAAAATGTGTATAGGTTTAAAATCTATAGAATAAAACCTCCACAGTGCTTTACCATTTCTAAAGCACTTTCCCCTTTAATGAAGTCTCACCAGAACACTGTAGGTATTTATTATTAAGTCTATTCTAAAGACAAGAAATTAAGTGACGTGCTCAAGGCCACAGAGATGGTAAAACTTGGCCACTGATTCCATTCCCCAAATCTAGTCCTTTTCATATCAAATCATGTCACTGCAGTAGCCTCAAGTTCCGAGAGTCTCTGGGACTGAGAGTTCAAAATACATGGGAAGCTATGAGCCCAGACAGGCTCCATGTACATCTGCAAAACCATCTGACGCTTTTACACAAGGTCGTTCTGGGAAAAAATCGTTCTCATCCTCTTTATCTTTCTTCTCTCTTTGTGAGGACTTTTGTCTCTGCTTTAGTAGAAGCTCCCTATTACAGGGGCAGCAGGATTTCTCTCCAGGATTTGGGGCTTCAGGCCAGGGGTCGCTGCCAGGCCTTTCTGTGTTGGGTGACTTCCAGAACCCACCAGGCACCTGGGTATAGGGTTGGAAATCCCCTGGGTCTTGCTGTAGCTGTTGTTAAATCTGTCAAGTGTCCTTTAGTTCACCCAGTCATCTAAGTGCCCCCAGCACAGGGATCCGTGACATATGTGGCTAGTTTGGGAGTTAAAATCCACGCATGCCGAAACAAAACTACTTTCTAAAATAGTGTTTAGAAGGTGAAGTCACTAGAGGCATACATTCACACATATTATGATTCTGACTCTTGCAAAAAAAGAGTTGCAATGAAAGGAAATAAATGGAACTGTCATAGAGAGATGAGCCACATTTGCTGTTCTGATATACACATGAAGGAATGAAACTTTCTTTGTGGGAAGTTATAAATAAGTATATTCATTTAGTATCTATTACATGCCAAATACTGTGTTAAGAACTTAAGATACCACAATGACCAAGGCAGGCAATGTTGTCCTCATGGGGCTTATAGTCTAGTGTAGGAGATGGACTCTAAACCACTAATTGCAGCTTCAAATGCTCTAAAAGAAAAGTGCATGAGATAGTGAGAGGCCCGCACACCGCGATGAAGAGTGGCCCCTGCTCGCCGCAACTAGACAAAGCCCTCGCACAAGACCCAACACAGCCAAAAATAAATAAATTAATTAATTAATTTTTTAAAAAAAAAAGAAAAAAGAAAAGTGCATGAGCTATGAGAATAGGGATTTAGACCATCATGGGATTCAGGAAGGTCTCCATGCAGAGTGGAAATCAATTCATCCAAGAATACTGGAGTATCTCTTCTTCCTCCACACCCACAAGGTGCTGTCAGGGGGGTTCAAATTACAGCCTAGGGGAGGGGTCCCATGTTGCCTTTGATAATCTGCCCCAATGTCATCTCAATGCTGTCAGGGCAACGGGCACTCATTTTGCTGAAAGAGGGTCTATTTCAGCATCTCTGGGCTCAAGCGTACTGCACGGACATGGGCAAAGTACCCTATCTGGATGTCACTGGGACGGAAACCTGCTCACCGTCACAGACAACGGCAGGTCTAACTGCTGAGCACAAAATGCTTATATAACAAGATACTGATGCGTTAGGGGTTTCCCAAACTCATTGGGCATATTCAACCCCATTGTCCAAATCTCCTTCAGCGAGAATCAATGAAGCAGAGAAGTTCAATGACTCATCCTGGGAGGATACAGATGCCAGACAACCTGAGTCTGCACAGAGGCAGCCAAAAGGTTTCATCCGAAGAACTTCACAGACGCCCGTGTAAGAACCGGAATGCTGAGCACATGCCCACGGGGGTGGGCAGCGTCACACTCCAGTGCGTGCTCTCCTAGAGAAAAGAGCTCTCTGGAGGGCACGCATTTGTTTTATTTCCAGAAAATCCTGCCACTCCACATGCTCAGCTAACGCCATTAGTCCCAGACAACATACTTAATCAGGCTGGTAACTAGGTAAGTTGAATGCAAATGCCTGTGTGAAGCACAATGCTTCAAACTGCCCCTCATAGGTTTTAGATATTCAAGATAATAAGTTGTCTAGTTCAAATGGAATAAGGTGTAATCATTTTTAAGAACTAAGATAAATACTCAAATGCCATTAAAGGGTTGCTTCTTATTTTTCTAAGGCAGATTTAAAGAAAAAAAACAATCTTGTTACAGGTGATCCATCTGTTTGCTTATATCAGTTAGGGATACGGGGCTGTAAGTAACCAAAACAGACTTTGGTTAGCTTATGCAACTTATTTGAAGGATATGGAGTAGCTCACAAACTGGAGAAGAAACTGAACAAAAATGGCTTGGAGAGGATAGAAATTAATAGTAAGTAGCTCTGGGGATGTAGGGAGTAGAATCTAAGGAGGAGTATCCCCAGGGAGCTGCCATCAAAGGACTCTGCTCTAACTTTGTTCTACCCATAGGAAAGTTCTAATTCCTGAAGAGGGAGAGAATCTGGTTGGCTCAGCTGTGCCCACTCACACCTCCATCCACTGGATAGAGAGGGCAGAGCACTGGGATCAATAAATTAGGGAGATGGCATCAATGTGAAAAGGTACTTCCTGAAAAGATATTATGCTTTTTTTTCATAATATCCGAATTCTTTCTGACGTTATCTCATCTATGAACCCAAGAGAAATCTGCCTAGTTTACCATCACTCTTTTTGGTTTGCATGACAGGAACAAGGCCTCTCTGCAGAAGTAGCATGTCAGCTGAGATGTAGGACAAGAGGAAGCCAGACACTGAAGATCAGCGAGGTGTGTTTCAGTCCAAGGGAAAAGCAAGTGCAAAGGCCCTGAGGCAGAGAAGAGCTTGATGTCTTTGAAAAACTATTTACAAATCCAGTGTGATTACAACTAAGTGAAAGAGCTGGCAAATGTACATACCTCAAAATATAAAAGTACTTTGTTGCTAAAAAATGTTAACCTCATCTCAGCCTTCAGCAAGTAGTAACATCAAAGATCACTGATCACAGATCATCATCACAAATATAATAAAAAAGTTTGAAATATTGTGACAATTACCAAAATGTGACACAGAGACACGAAGTAAGCAAATGCTGTTGGAAAAACGGCACCAGCGGGCTTGCTTGATGCAGGCTTGCCACACACCTTCCGTTTGTAAAAAACGCAGTATCTGCAAAATGCAATAAAACAAGGTACACCTGTACCTTGAGCACGATGCTTAATATCACTGAGTCTCAGTTTATTAGATCTTCTTTACAATGGTCTAGTACATAACCCAAAAATCCTCAGGGAAAGTTGTGTTTTAGAATTCAGGATTTCTAATATTAAGAATCATACTATGGCACGTAGTTTATCGTAGGTAACATTCCCCCAGAAGTCTGATGTGGCATCTAACCATCCAGTACACGATTTAAACACAATTTCTGCAATTAAACACAAGATAAAAAAAAAGTCTATAGCCTCAGTTTGATTTTGCCACCAGATGAGTCTGCTACAAAACTGCCAAAAATAGACAAATAAGTAAGAAGAAAAAAGGAAAAAAAAAAACCCCTTCTGTTTTCAGAGCATTTTGGATCTCTAAGATACAGATACAGGACTGTGGCTCCATGCCTGAAGGTAAGGGTATTCCTTGGTTCTGGCACTAAGGGAGAGTCAATACATACTTGATAATTTTCTCTTTTCCATCACTTACCCACACCCCCACCCCCATCTCCCTCCAAGTCCTAATATCCAAGTAGAGCAGAGTGAAAACGAAGCACTCCTGCTGAGGGTTCTTCCTAATTTATTTGTTCCACTTTGCATCATGAACTTCAGTTCCTTCCTATCCCTGGGCTCTGTGGGCTCGAACAAATGTGTAGGTTTGCAGATCACAGAGCCTGTCAGGTCTACAACATAATGGGACCAACTGGGAATACCACCAACCAAATCCCCCAAAGAGAACAAGACTTTCTAGAGTTTCTAGGTCAGAACCTACTCTAACGAAGTGAGCCATGAAAGCTCCTTTATATAGTAACTTGTTTAATTAAGATAACAGATGTTACTATTATACGAGTCCTAGTGAGCCACTATTTAATTGGACACTCATTCACAAGGCTTGTGACTGATAAAAACCAGTTCAAACAACCATTTCCTTTGTATGAGTTTTTCTTTTTTTCTTCCTACAATTAAATTGAATAAACAATGCACCCAGTGCCCATCCATTTAAAAGAGACAGCTTTAATGGCACAGGAGTTTAAATGAGCAATAATGTTAGAATAGAATAATTTCCTATTTAAAAGGCAAGTTTAATTCTCTTTTATATCTATCAGGCACTAAGTTAGGCTGACAATCAGCTGCTCAGGAAAAACAGCCGAAAAACCCCTCACCTGGGGTGTTGTTAGATGTTTGATATTTATAATGGAAGAGAGGTCTGACTGTAGCTTTCACATTCAAATTTTAATATACTCTGGAAAGAGGGATAATTGACAACCTGTCATGCATGTCAGTATGACAGAGGGAACAAAGACAAAAAGAGGAGGAAAAAACACGAGTGGATTAGCAGAATCACCAGGGAAGACAAAATACAGAGACTCTATTATTTAACCATTCATGGGAAAATAAAAACAACACTGTGCTAGACACCAGGAAGCAGATTCTTGTCCAGGCTTCTTCGGCTAGTCTCAGGGATTCCAAACCACCTTCTTCCTCCAAATTATCACTGCTAACATAAAGGGACAGAACTAGATCTAGATTTACAGATGCCATTACTTATAGGGTTTAGGTGGGTAATATACACGGACCAAGTTTGTGAGAATGTTTTCATGATACACTCTGCTTATATTTGAACACAAGAATTTAATTATGAGCATAAGAAAACACACTTTTTCTATTTTTTTTTTTTTTTTTTTGGAAATGTGTGGCCTTTTTGGCCAAGCTTTCTTATTCTCATTTTTGATAGAGAAAAAGATACCATCAATATATTACTTTTAAGTCTACTGTAAGAAAAACAATAATTCAAGAGCAGTGATAAATGGCCAACTGACATTACATCTTAATATGGGGTACGAGGGTTGTGTGGCTAACAGGAGATTTCATGCCCTTGCTAAAAGGATAATTGTTTCTCACCTCTGGCCAGCTCAGCTATAGAAATGCAGGCTGGCTGATATAGGTCATCCAGTTTTTTCAAAAATAAATCAGAAATCTGATTTACATGACATATTCCAAATTTTAATGGTTAGAATCTAATTAAACAATGTAAACATAATGCTGGATAATGTCATGTGTTTGGCAAAGAAAACCTTCCTGCAAGCTGAATTCAGTGAATCTTGGCTACATGACTTTTGGGATCTTCTGATGGTATCTTTCTGGCATTCTAAATCCTACTCTTGCTATAAAGTTTTATCACCAAACCAAGAATGGGAAGGGGTTTCTTTAGTTTGGACACACTATTACATGAGCATTTATGTGTCAACGGTTAGTTGTGGGACCTGCTATGAGTCACCTAACCCCTGTGTTCTCATAAATGTAGATCAAGAGTGCTGGTGCTGGGGAACCAGTGATTCCCATAGATTGGGAAGCCATGCATGACAGCATATGATTTTTTTCAAATCATGCCCTGCCTGAGATTCTTATCTATCATATGCTCCTGGGCTCCCTCCCTCCATTGCTTTCCATCCCCTGTTCCTCCCATAATCAGGATGTGATGAACCATTTCAAGCAGTAGGAATATATTGCAGCCCACAGGTGTGCTGCAGGGTAGAAACAGATTGAAAACCACTGGCCTATCGATCTCTAAAGCTTCATCTAACCCTAAAATTCTCATAATCAGAGATGACACTAGTTACATGAAAAGATATCCATCCTGCAAAGAAAACAGGGGGATCTCTGGACCCTACACATAATGTACTTACTCTTACTTGCATACATAAGTTATAGAGAATAGTTCCAGCATTCAAATCTTCTACCTCACTTTTGAAAATTCCAAGATGAATTCAAATGAATACATGAAGTCATATTTGTATAATAAGTGTTTTTTTTAAAAAAAACTTTCTTTTTTAGGCTTGCCACATATGCACCTTCTGGGCAAGGGCATGCGTCAAGTTAGGCTAACTAAAGGGGTCTTTCCTCATGCAACTCAAGGCACAGAACGTTTTCATTATTCGCATTAAAAAATCACAGGCACTAGGCCAAAAGGTGCTCCTATTGGTCCAGTGTAAAAGTCGGATTAAGGTTTGCTCACCGTCCCTCCCTCCCTCCCATCCTTCCCTCCATCCCTCCCTCCCATCTTTCCCTTCTCCCCCCTTCCTTCCCTCCCTCCCTCCCTCTCTCCTTCCCTCCATTCCTTTTACCCTCCCTCCTGATTTTCTTCCTTTCTTTCTTCCTTCCTTTTTTCCTCCTTCTATATGGATCATAAATCTTTTACGCCTTCATCATGGAAGGAAAAAATGAAATGAAATGACTGACAATCTCAGACAAAAGTCAAGGAAGAGAGGTAGAGATAGGGAGGTGGAAGCACACAGAGGGTTTTAAGAGACAGAGGGGTCTGTGGGAGAGAAGAAGAAAATAATTCAGAGGAGAGACAGTCCCCAAGGGTATGGAAAAGGCGATACTGTGTAGGTGACTCCCTGGATCTGCCTTTTGAGGAAAGGGTTGGAAAAACGTAATCAGGCAGAGGACTCATGTGTTGTTTCCCACTCAGGAAAGACTCCATCAGTTTCGCCTTAGGCTTTGACCATGACGAAACGCAGAGCAGGTTCTTCTGAGCGCCCTGTGTAAGACTGGCTAACATAAGACATGTTTGATGATGAATAGTTCCAAGCATTCCTCCCATGATAAGTGACATACAGTCAGTTCTTATAATTACTGCTGACCCTTGAACAACACGAGGGTTAGGGGCGCTGACACTCCGCAGCCAAAAATCTGCATATAACTT
Source organism: Balaenoptera physalus (assembly GCF_965194825.1). Taxonomy (NCBI): domain Eukaryota; kingdom Metazoa; phylum Chordata; class Mammalia; order Artiodactyla; family Balaenopteridae; genus Balaenoptera; species Balaenoptera physalus. Next base: position 97,766,105 of record NC_138896.1, on the reverse strand, counting down.
AGAGGCAGCCCTCTGTATACGAGGTTCCCCATATCTGCAGTATATTTCGGTTCTGCATCCACAGATGCAAACAACCTCAGATTGTGTAGTACCGTACTATTTACTATTGAGAAAAAATCCACTTATAAGTGGACCTGAGCAGTTCAAACCTGTATACGAAAGTGCACTCTACCCAGATCCCCGCCTCAGGGCCGATGCACACTCTTCTCCTGCACTGCCTAAGAGTGTTGTTTGTTGATAGCTCACAGCTGTGTCCCTCACTGAATTGCCCTCTGCAGTGGGGGACTGTCTACACCAAAATTCCCCCTCTCCCTTCCAGGGGGTGGCCTGAAGCTAGTAACTAGCTGATCCAGGGTTTCAAAGACCAGTGCCCCCGGCCTCAGGATGGAACACCTCTGAGGGGCAATTGCAGTTCCAAAGCTCCCAGTGGGGTTGGCTGAAGCCTCAACTGTGACCACACAGCAGGGCAGCTTTTCTGTCTGCCCAGTTCTACCTTCCTAGCTTCCCTTCTGCATGCAACTCTCCAGCTCAGAGTTTGCTCCCAGAATACCTAACCTAAGATACCGGTCTTATACTAGCCTCCAGCAAACTTAAAGGGAGTGTTCATATTATATTTTTATTTCAATTCAGTGGCCTCAAATATTTGTTAAATAAGGATGAAGGTCATCATTGAAAACTCTGAAACTATTCTTTTATACCAAGTTTGTATACGTTTCGCTTTGCTTCATTTTTGTTAAGTGTTTAAGAGCTCAGTAGTCAAAGAAAACAAAACACATTATAAATTCAGAACTAAATATTAAATGGTCTTATAGAGAAGCAGAAATGATAAAAGCTCCATCAGCAACATCATGGGTCTTGGCTTTGAATAATTATTAGAAAGCAAACGAATGTGGTATTATAGAGGAAGATCTAGTTTAAGAAGTTCTCAACTGGATACTACTCTTAGCTCTAAAATTCTACTACTTGGATTCTTTTTTTTTTTACTCTGTGCTCTAGTGCTCCCAGTAATAAAATGGAAAAGTACAATTTCTACTCTAGTTACCTCAAAATGTTGATGTTAATATAAAATTTAATAAACCAGGTGTGATGTTTCTGTGAGTGTTTGAAGGTGCGGGGCAAAACTAAAAGAAAACAAAGCAAAACAAAACAAAATCCACTTTTCTTTAGGCCATGTTCTTGCCTTGTGACTATGCCTGTTGGAAGGACAAAGGTAAAAGTAATTAGGAATTAAATACTAAGAACTTCTGAGGAATAACTTACCAATGGATTTTTAAAAAACAATGGTACAATTCCACTGTTCTATAATCACATATACAAATGCATACATCTGTAGGCAAAGTGGGCATTCCTTCTGGGTAAAGCAAACACTTTCAAGCCAATTGGTAGGCAACTGTTTGTGGCCAATATAAATATCTAGGATTCTAAAACTGTATAATATAATGACCTGAATAATATCTATGTCTTTATAACCAAGTATTTACTAATCAACATACACTGCTGGATGCCAAATTAACAAGGAAGATGAAACTGCTAAGAAGTTGCTGCATATTCCTGAACGGTGCTCGAACTTTCAGCCAGGAAATAACCAGGAATAAAGCCCTGCTCTTCCTTGGTTAATTGTAGGCTTGAGTCATTCATGCTTTTATTCCACATGGAAAAAGCTGGTCTGCTTTTGATACAGCTATTCATTGTAACGACTAACACCCTTGTGGAAAATTATGTCAGGAAAAACTTGCGAGTATCTGTAGCTTTTACCAAGCTTTCTCCGTTTTTGACACTGAGGACCGGAAGAGTTATGCTAGAATCCCTGGCCACCCGCATCTGCATACCATCCTGAAAGTAGCATTCTGCCATTGGTCTTAATGATTCTCTTGACTTAGTTTATAGCATAGACCTGGTCTAAACTGATAACACAAAACTGGTAACACAGAATAGCTGCATCTCATATTCTTGACAGTAATTACAACCTTGAAATTTCTTCTAACCAACCTTTATTAAAATTCTGACCATTAGAATTAATGACGGAATTTCTAAAGTAAACAAACCCATACATTCATTTAGATCAAAGTTTTCCCAAGTTTTTTTTCCCCCTGAAGTCCCAGCCCCTTAAGGTATTCTGTGTCATAAGACTCAACTCCAAGTAAGTTTGGGAAACACAATTCTTGGAGATTCTCAGTGCAAATAGCATACTAAAGGCTCTGAGAAGGTCCGAAATATACACGTTATACTTGCTTGATCACAGAATACTGCTTTATATAAAATGTGTCACACATCACCCCCCACCCCAAGAACTAGCTTTGAAAAATACTGCTGTAGATACTTAAAACTTTACCCTTGGGTCAAGCCTCTCCATTTAAAAAAAATAATAAATTAACTATTCATTCATTCATTCTTGGCCCCATCTCACAGAACTGAATTTACTAACTTGCCTATTATCACTACATAACTTGACAAATGTATAAAAAATATAAGGCACATCTATGAAATCTTGTATCTACTATAGTAATTGTGTCTCATGGGGAATATTTTTCTAAGATTTCACTATCAGGTAAAACAACTACTTTAAATCTTACAAATACTACAGTTCTTTTAACTAATTATGTTTCTCTCTTTGCTTAGGTAGTAAGACAGGTACACCCAAATCTGTGAATTACACAGAATGTGTTTCCATGTACTAATTTCACTTCTGATATTTTTGTTGTCTACTGATTTCCCATTATTCCCACTCTCTAAATTACTAACTTTTATCTTTTCTATTGCTTGTATTTTTTAAAAGCAGCCTCAAATCCTTTGTGAAATGAGGTACACTGTAAGTTTACTGATTTTTTTCTCCATTTATTCAATAATTACTGATTCAACTCCTCAGCACTATTCCTGTACTAGTGCTGGATAAACAGTGGTGAAGGAAACCAGGTCCGGTCCTACCTAGCTTACACACCAGTCTGGGAAGATAGATAATAGGCAAAACAGACATAAATATGTAACCTCAAATTCAGAAAAATGCAAGGAGGAATTGAAGAGGAAAGCAGGCACTAGAGATCTAAGGAAAAACAAGATACACATGGTCTTAGATATTTTGCCACTTTGATTAGTGAAGGGGAGGATATTGAAACAAAAAACAAAAATAATACAATAAGGAACCAGATCGTCAGTGCCCTTAAGGTCTTGGTCAGCAGCTTCTGTCTTAAGGGTTAGTGATAAGATCTGAATTATGTTTCAAAAAGACCATTGTGGCCGTGGTACAAGGAGCAGCCTGGAAGGGGGTGAGTATGGTACAGGGCAACTGGCTACGGGATGTCATGGACTGACTGTTTGTGTCCCCTTGAAATTCATATGTTGTAATCCTAACCCCCAGTGTGATGGCATTAGCAGGTGGGGCTTTGGAAGATGACTAGGTCATGAGGTGAAGCCCTCATGAATGGGACTAACACCCTATTAAGAGACCCCAGAGAGCTCCCTCCGTCTTTCTGCCACGTGAGGTTAGAGAAGATGGCTGTCTATGAACCACGAAGCAGGCCCTCACCAGACACTGAATCTGCAGACACACTGATCTTGGACTTCCCAGAGCCTCCAGAACTGTGAGAAATAAGTGTTTGTTGTTTAAGCCACCCAGTCTACGGTGTTTTTGTTATAGTAGCTCGAATGGACTAAGACGGAGGCTACTGGAATAATCCAACAAGAGATGATGGTGGTTGGATGAGGGCACAGACAAAGCGGATGCAAAGGAGATAGATTCTATATATTCTCTGGAAGGAGAATTACCAAAATTTACTAATGCATTGGATATGTGGGACGTTGGAAGAAGAAAATCAAAGATGATTTCTAGGTTTCTGGCTGGAACAACCAGAGGGAGATGGGGTAAGCAGGAGAAGAATGGGTTTTAGGGTGGAGGTTGGCGGCTGGAATGAGTTCTCTTTGGGGCATGTCAAGCCAAAATTGCTCAATCCTAGACTGAAGATGTACATTCAGAAGTTGTTAGTACAGATGGAGTTTAAAGCCATGGGAGGAGGTAGATGAGGAAGATGAAGATACGCTGACCAGAAAGATCCAACAGAAAGTGAAAGCGGAGGGAAAGTTTGATGATGAAGGAAAGAACAGGGGTGACTGAAGGTGTGAGAGTCCTTGAGTAAACGAGAAAGGGGAAGAATAATTTTAAAGTGCATTGTTTTTTCTGAGTCAGAACATATTGAACTCAGCTGAAAAACATTTTTCTTGGTGTTAAGAGCAGGCAGTTTCATTTTTTCTGTAACAATTTTATGCATCCTTTGGAACAAACCACCTCTTTTGGAATAAAACCCTTTAGAGCAAATCAATATATGGGAAAGTCAATGTGTGTGGAAGCAACAGAAAACATAAAAAGCACAATCCAAATTTTATCTAATTTCTATCACATTGACCATAGATGACAGTCTAGGCATCTTTCTCTCTGAGGCACACAAGCACCTCCCATGGCCACACTTTCATAAGATGACCTTGACTCTCATTTTATCGAGATCATGGTCAAGGCCATATTCCATGAAATTCCTCAACTCCCTCTTTCACACATTTCTCTGTGCCCTCACCTACCCTCCCTTCCTCCCCACAGTCAGAGGAGACAGGTTCATCCTTCTTTCCCACAATAATTGATTTCAGGTCTGACACCCTCCTGTCTCCTTGAGAATACCTCCCCTCTCTTACATTGTTAACTCCTTCTTTACCTTGGTGTGATTCCCCTCAGGCTATAGATATGCCCCAATGTCCTCCATCCTAATAACACCCTTGCCACAAACATGTCACTTCCCTCCAGTGTATCTGATCTTCCTCTTTTCATTACTCGACACCTGCAAAGATCAGTTACTGCATCCAGTTGCTGATCCGGCCAGCAAAACTTTTGCTCTTATTGAAAGTGTTTATTCAAAGGTTACTTTTCACTTCATTAACACCCCTCCAAATATAGCTTGAGGTCCTCATTCTTTATGACCTCTCAGTGATACCCGACAGTGTCAAATACTGCCATTTATGATACTTTCTTACCTGGGATTTTACAACACCCCAATTTCCTGATTCTCCTCTTAGTCTTCTGATGAATGTTTTGGGGTTTCTTTTTCTCTTTCATGCACTTGACAGTTTGGAAGAATCTATCCAGAACTCTTTTGTTTTCCCATTTTTTCTCAATTAAACTTATTCACCGTCATCACTTCAAAGAAGACGAGTTGGAAAGCTGTGTTTCTAGTCTTCATCTCTCCCATGAACTCCAAACTGGCACTGTCAACTCTGAGCTGTGTTATGTCCCGCAAGTAATGATGTGCTGGTAAATGTTTAACAACTGGCCCTCTATGGAAAAGAATGTCCTGATGTGTGCTAATTTCCACGGTGTAAATACTCCCACTATGGTCAGTGTCAAGCTACCAAGGTGACATCACTGAACATGGTCCTGAGGAGAGATGCGCACCTTTGGCTCTTACAAGCCCGTCCAAGTGGAGTCCAGGATACCTTCTCATGATAAGCCTTTCAAATTCAACACACTGACGCTGAACTCATCATCTACCAAACTGGTTAGTCTACTTCCAGAGATGATAAGTAGGCATTAAAAACCCCTTTTTTATGATTGGTCAAAGGATTCAGGCCTATTTTTGCTATATATTTTGCAGCCATTTGGGTAGGTTATTTTGCTTGGAGGGAGGAATACATCCATCAAGTAACTTATCTTATACAGAGCTGCTTCCAGCATTGCTGACTTAACTTCACACGATAATTTTTAGAGGTATGGAGGGTTAAATAATTTATGCTAATAGTATCAATGATTTGTTTTATTTAAAAATGTAAAACTCCTATGACATAATTATGCTTCATGTGGGAAGGACAGTTGAATTACAACCTATTTCTTATTCTGGGGAGAGGAGGAGGAATTGTTTGCAGTAAAACACACACACACACATACACACACACACACAGAGCAACTTTGTTTAATAGAGTCTTTTATCCACTACCTGGGTTTCTCATCAGGCAACCTATAATTCTACTATATGTACCCTCTAGGTGCCATATGTTGTAATTATATAGAGAGCCAAATGTTGCTCTTATTAGATCATTTGGCAAAAGGGATTTAGAAACACCATGATGGATATTTACTAGTAGAGATCTAATTAACTCTGGCATATCTGTGACTGAAATATGGGGATAAAACTGCACTACAGAAATACAGGGTCAAACATAGTGCATGACACTAGACCTTCAATATTTATACAGCATCTACACGGTCTAGCAGATACTATTTCTAGAGATGACAAACTTAGGAGGAACCCAAATTATCTGCCTTGTCTCTACTGAGGAGGCACAAATATTGCCTTTCTGGTTTTAATATCCAGTCACATCACTTCAGTTCTAATTGCTCTTAATTACATGCCACTTTGGTTTGAATATTTTCATGATCATGTAAATCCATTTGACGATACAGAGCTATTTTCTCTGAACAAAGGCCCTGCTGAGGTAGTTCGAGGACTTAATTTACCTCTTCTCCAAGGGGCTTACATGGTTCTAACCCAAGCCCTGAAATCAGACCATTATGCCTCTTTCCCCAGGAAACTAGAAAGCCATGGATCTGAAGGCTGCCAATTTATTATTGAAAATACGAAATGAGTAACAGTAAAAGCTGCTTCTGGCCCATTTATCTATATTAAAGGCATCAGCAATATTCCAGTTTCAAAAGGGAGGTAATGAAAGCAGAACTTTATTTTTACTAATAATTTATTGGCTTACCACCAGATTCCATGCACTCTTTAAGTAGAGAGAAGCATCTAATGCTTGTTCCTTCTTCAAGCAAAGCTGGTAGAGACATGGCTTCTGGAATAAGTGAGACCTGGATTTGAATCCCAGCTCTAACACTACCAAGCTTTGCAACCTTAGGTAGGGTGAAAACCCTCTCTGGGCCCAGATTTCCCTATCTAAAAGATGGGGTTAATAATAGGACTGATCTCATTAAGTTTTTCTGAGGACTAAAAGAAAACACATTTGAAGTGTTTAGCAGAGGGCATAGTAAAGACTGAAAAAAGCTAGGTAATATTATTCACAAATGGGAGAAAAGTGATGGCCACAAGATAACTAGGAAATACAGGAAAAGAGCCAAAGTAATCAGTATCCTGAATCCCCAAGGATTCCCAAAGCACAAGGTTTATTCGTGAATGTACTAGTGACATAAAGGGAGATCAAAGTCTCATTTCAACTTAATAACTAGAGATTTCTGAGCTGCTTCAGAGCCAAGACGACTCACAGTGTTTCTGTCACTATTATTTTATATCGGTCAACATTATTTCAAAACGTTAATCATCTCTTGTTAAGAAATCTGAAGCATCTCCCTACCGATGATTCTTCCATTTCTTCCATCTAAACTCGACCGACACCCACTCTCCCACTTGGCTGGATCTCTCTTGACTTGCTCACATCTGTCCCTTCATCTTGCATTTACACGAGCTCCCACACGGAGACCTCCCGCTTCCCCCTCTGCCTATGTAAACTACTTTCTTTCACAACTGCTTAAACTCCATTTGGAAGCCAGTTCTGGCAGACCCTGCCTAACTCTGAGAGTTTCTTCTCTGCGTGTTCCCTAAGCACTGCCGCCTATTTCTGTTTGGAAGATATTATGTTAATTTGTACTTCACTGGTGGTTTCCAAATTGTTTCATGTGTGTATACATTGTCATAATAGCTGAATTTTATAAAACCCTAGGAAGCGAGTCTTGGGGTTTCTATCTCCTCTCTCCTCCTTCAACTGAAATAGGCCATTTATCATTTAAAGAATAATTTTTATAATCATAAAGTGAAAATGAAAACCCCTCTGCAAAACAGTCAGTGTAAACCACAGATGCTTAACCTGGGATGAAGAGTTCCCATCGCTTCATTCTTTTGCTGGTTTTCTAGAAATCTGGGGAAGAGGATCCAGAAATAAACTTCCGTCTCCATCACCAACATCTCTCATCTTCCAGGTCCTCACTTTGCAAGCGCCCCTCTGCTGATTTCTCCAGGGAGTTCAAGGCTTTGGGGGCATGAAAAGAAGTTCCCTCTAGCAAAATTTGGGAGCCACTGCTTTAGAGACAGAAGGGACAGCATTTAGGCCTCCAGCCAAATTTACTTCCTCTTCGCTTTGCATTTGATGGACCCAGTAAAAGTGACAATTTAATCAAAATGTAAGTCACAAAGAACAGGTAAAAGACAGCAAACCAAAATAAAACCAAAATAAAAAAGCCAGGCAAAGGGAGAGTTGTGTTACTGGAGGATGTTTTAATACCCCTCATTTCTAGAAACATGCCATGAGTTGGATCGAGGGACACAAACTTTTTCTGTAAAGGGCCAGATAGTAAATATTTGAGGCTTTGCAAGCTAGGTGGTTTCTGTTGCAACTACTCAACCCTGCCACCCATGTAGCACAAAAGCAGCCCAGACAATTTGTTAATGAATGAGTATGGGGCCGGGTCCAATAAAACTTTATTTGTGGATGCTGAAATTCGAATTTCATCTAATTTTCATGTGTCACAAAATGCTATTTTCCTTTTTATTTATTTCCTATCATTTGAAAATGTAAAACCATTCTCATGCATGCGGGCTGTGCAAACAGGTGGAGGGCTGGATTTGGCTGTGGGGCTGTAGTTTGTCAAGCACTGGATAAGAGAGTTTTGGGCAAAAAGAACAGCTTGTTGAAAAGCATTGTGGCGGGAAGAATAAGGCCATTTGAAGAACTGACAGGAGGTCCACGTGGCTCAAGAAGTAAGATTCAGGGAGAGTAAGAGAGAGCAGCTGGGACAGTGTGGCTGGAGCGTGACCAGTTTAGGGTTTTGTTGGTCATGTGATGGGCTGTCTGTCCTGAGGTTAATGGGAAGCCACTAATATAGTGCCACACCTGGCTGTGCATTAGAATCACCTGGAAAACTTAAAAACATATTCAGACTCCTGGTCTCATCTCAGAATTCCTTAGAAAGAATCTCTGGGGACAGAGAGTGGGATTCTGTATTTTTAAATGTACCTCTGTTGGTCCCAATGCAGTTAGCTCAGCACCAGCCTGCAGACCTGAATTTGGGAACTACCTGTGGATCTCTGCTTGAGGGATGGAGAGACCCTAGGAAGGTCAAGTGAGTTCCCAGATGGGTGCACAAAAAGGCCCAGCAGATGCTTTCTGAATACACAGATCGAACACAACTGATCAAGGATGAGAAACAATTTAAAAGGAGTGTGGAGAGCCATGCCCAAATCATTTCCTAACTCTGTCTGTTCCCCAGTGAAGTACCAGTTCCTCAGCCTGCTTTTGAGAAATTTTCCAGCCTGATCTCCCCCTGTTCAAAAATTCCTCTGTACTTTCCTTTTGAATATGTTTTATTCCTGCTGCTCCTTTCACTTAAATATCCCATCACCACCTTCTCCACTGATCTTCTCTAAGAATCAGATGATGCAGGATGGTTGGTTCATTCATTTCGTACAAAAATCCTAAGTATCTATGGTATTCTAGGCACAGTACCAGGAGTGGGGGCACTCGTGTGCTCAAACACACATGGCATCTTTGCTCATGGTCATTTCAGCCTGTTATGGGAAATAAACATTAATAAAATAATCATACCCATAAACACAAAATTTATAACTGTAAAGAGAAGGAAGGAAGGAAGGAAGGAGAGAGGAAAGGATGGAAAGAAGGAAGAAAGGAGAAAGAAAGAAATCCATACTCCCAATTCCCAGGCAAACCACTGTTAATATTTTGGTGGAGTTCCTTCCAGCCTTTTTTTTTGCATGTATATCAAAATATGAATATGTATATGCGTGTTGAGACTATAGAATGATATTTTATATACTGTTAAAAAATAAAATTTATACCTGTAAAAGATGAAAAGTCTCTTTCCTTTAAACCACTGTAGAAATTTTGTCCCTTTCAAAATGACACCTGTATGGTGTTAGGTAGTGTTCTAATTTCATTCTTTTACATGTAGCTGTCCAGTTTTCCCAGCACCACTTATTGAAGAGGCTGTCTTTTCTCCACTGTATATTCTTGACTCCTTTGTCAAACATAAGGTGACCATAGGTGCGTGGGTTTATCTCTGGGCTTTCTATCCTGTTCCTATTGATCTATATTTCTGTTTTTGTGCCAGTATCATACTGTCTTGATTATTGTAGCTTTGTAGTATAGTCTGAAGACAGGGAGCCTGATTCCTCCAGCTCAATTTTTCTTTCTCAAGATGGCTTTGGCTATTCAGGGTCTTTTGTGTCTCCATACAAATTGTAATATTTTTTGTTCTAGATCTTTGAAAAATGCCATTGGTAATTTGATAGGGATTGCACTGAAGCTATAGATTGCTTTGGGTAGTATGGTCATTTTCACAATGTGGATTCTTCCAATCCAAGAACATGGTACATCTCTCCATCTGTTTGTGTCATCTTTGATTTATTCATCAGTGTCTTATAGTTTTCTGCATACAGGTCTTTTGCCTCCTTAGGTAGGTTTATTCCTAGGTATTTTATTCTTTTTGTTGCAATGGTAAATGGGAGTGTTCCCTTAATTTCTCTTTCTGATTTTTCATTGTTAGTGTATAGGGATGCAAGAGATTTCTGTGTGTAAACTCAAAATGGATTAAAGACCTAAATGTAAGGCCAGACACTATAAAACTCTTAGAAGAAAACACAGGCAGAACACTCTTTGACATAAACCACAACAAGATCCTTTTTGACCCACCTCCTAGAGTAATGAAAATAAAACCAAAAATAAATAAATGGAACCTAATTAAACGTAAAAGCTTTTGCACAGCAAAGGAAACCATAAACAAGATGAAAAGACAACCCTCAGAATGGGAGGAAACATTTGCAAATGAAGCAACTGACAAAGGATTAATCTCCAAAATATACAAGCAGCTCAATATCAAAAAAACAAAAAACCCAATCAAAAAATGGGTGGAAGACCTAAATAGACATTTCTCCAAAGAAGACATACAGATGGCCGACAAACACATGAAAAGATGCTCAACATCACTAATCATTAGAGACATGCAAATCAAAACCACAATGAAGTATCACCTCACACCGGTCAGAATGGCCATTATCAAAAAATCTGCAAACAATAAATGCTGGAGAGGGTGTGAAGAAAAGGGAATCCTCTCGCACTGTTGGTGGGAATGTAAATTGATACAGCCACTATGGAGAACAGTATGTAGGTTCCTTAAAAAACTAAAAATAGAACTACCATATGACCCAGCAATCCCACTACGGGGCATATACCCTGAGAAAACCATAATTCAAAAAGAGTCATGTACCCCAATGTTCACTGCAGCACTATTTACAATAGCCAGGACATGGAAGCAACCTAAATGTTCATCGACAGATGAATGGATAAAGAAGATGTGGCACATATATACAATGGAATATTACTCAGCCATAAAAAGGAACAAAATTGAGTCATTTGTAGTGATGTGGATGAACCTAGAGTCTGTCATACAGAGTGAAGTAAGTCAAAAAGAGAAAAACAAATATCATATATTAGTGCATATATACGGAATCTAGAAAAATGATACTGATGAACCTATTTGTAGGGCAGGAAAAGAGATGCAGACGTAGAGAATGAACTTGTGGACACAGCGGGGGAAGGGGAGGGTGGGACGATTTGAGAGAGTAGCACTGACATATATACACTACCACGTGTAAAATAGATAGCTAGTAGGAAACTGCTGTATAGCACAGGGAGCTCAGCTCGGTGCTCTGTGACGACCTAGAGGGGTGGGATGGGGAGGGTGGAAGGGAGGCTCTTGAAGGAGGGGATACAGGTACACATATAGCTGATTCACTCTGTTGTACAGCAGACACTAACACAACCTTGTAAAGCAAATATACTCCAATAAAAAAAAAATGACACCTGTAGAACCCTGTTTTAAATTATGTTCATAATCTCAAATGTGTCTTATACGGAGGAAGGGTGTGACAGATGTTTATTGAATTGAATATACCAGGGATGTGATGTAGGAAGTTTGATCTCGTGGAAGATTTGAGTGAGGGCTGGTTCCAAATAAACCAGTTAAGAGGTTAGTTTAACAGTTGCAAAGTCTATACAAGAGATAATAAGGGTAGAAACTAGGACGGGGGCAGAGGACTGACTGACAAAGAAACAATGAACGTGGGAGACAGCTGGAAGGATTTTATCAGGTGTTGCCTTTAGATTGGGGGCCTTATTTTAAATACTTTCACATAAAAATTCAGTTCTCTTGCCAGCATGTCCTGAGGCATAACCAATACTGTGACCATATGAATAGAACAGGTGGCAGGTAGTCCCTGCCTGAATTTGGATATCACTGTAAATCCTGACCATAAAACAATATGACATAACTATACTGAGGTAGGAAAGGCCGGTGGCTGAGGGTTAAATTCATGGAGTCTCCACAGGACATGGTCTGTGTACCATTACAAACATTTACAAACAAATGTCTCTAAACTCTTCTGCAACTGCTCTTCAGGGGAACTCAAAGCCATAACTATTTTATGCATGGCCCTAGGAGAGACAGACAGAACGAATGGGGGAAAGTTCCAGGTCTGAACTGGAGAGCAGGATAAGCTCTGCCTATTTCCATGACTACACATGCAAAATTTAAATGATATAGTACTGCCGGTAAGCAGGGCGACAGATTCTATCTAGAGCAATGATGCTCAAGTTGCTTTGATGTTGTTTTGCCTCCAAGACAGGATTTCCATTATTATGGAGATGAACTGCCTCTAATTATTGCAATAACATAATTGTTCCCCAGGCAGAATTCCTAATAACAGCTGTATGGCTCTGCAGCCCCTGTAAGAGATATCCTGAGGGCAGGTTTCTCATTAAGAGCACATATATAGACACGCTGCCTCCAGAAGGGAAACAGAATGCCTGAAGCAATAAAGTTTCCTTTCCACGCAAGGATTGCATCAGCCTTCTGGGCAAATACCTGCCATCACATTTGCTCTGCCTCCCAGACTGCCAGTGTCTTCAGACCACAGTTTCACACCTTACAGACAACATGGAGTTTTGCTGCCCTGTGCTGGGATTTTCCTCCACGTTTTACATGCATTTCAACTCTTCCAAAGGCCTTTGGGAAGAGAGGGAAATTAGAGCCATGATCTAATTTCACCTTGGATGAAGACTTCAATGTCTCTAGACAAGACACATGCATTTTATTCCTATTTGGGTTGAACAGTCTCATAGGGTGTTAGACTTGCTCTGATTATACTGTGGGGGTCAGGCAAACATAAACATATATTTCAGTCTGGGAAGAAATGCCTAAGAATATGGATAATTATACCATTTTATTGTCTTCAGAATGTGTCCACTGTGGCCTCAACGTGCTCGCCCAAGGTGATGTTAAGGTTCCTAGGTCCAGCACTCATTTTTGAGCCATTATTTTGTCGGACCGCTTGGAAGCACCAAGCGCTTGCTCCTTCTTAAAACTTTCTGCTCCCTTGGTTTCTGTTTACTACGTTCTCCTGGTTGTTCCCCCACGTCTCTGAATTCCCGCTCCAGTCCTCCCAGTGGGCTCTGCTTCCACCCATTCCTTGCATGTGGCCATTCTTCAAGGTTCCTTCCTTTGATTCACAGGTGTTCTCATTCTACAAAACTCTCTCTGGATTCACTTCTCCACTCCATGGCTTCTTATCTACTGGTGACATCTAGGTCTCTGTCTTTACTCTCCTGAACTCAGACCCATAGTTCCTGTTAGACATTCATTCACTGAAAACTTACTCCATACCAGGCATTGTCCTAGATGCTAGTGTTACAGAACTGGACAAAACACAAAGGGCTCCATGTAACCATGATGGTCTTTCAAAGTAGAAGAGAGAGGCAGAAGAGGAGGTTGAAGTGCTGTGATTTGAGTACTCGACTGGACTGCACTTGACTTTGTTAGCTCTACACCATGCGCCAAGGAATGCAGGTGACCTCCAGAAAGCCAGACACCGAGTCTCCCCTAGAACCTCCAGAAGGAACACGTGACTTCAGCTCAAGAGGAACCATTTCAGACTTATGACCTCCAGGGCTGTATGATATTAAATTTGTATTGTTTAAGCCACACACACACACACACACACGTGCATGCACACACACGTCTCTGTTTTCATGGAATTTACACTATGATTAAATGGAGGGTGGAGAAAACAGATAATAAAACAAAAAAGCAAATATGCAGCATGTTATATGGTGATAAGAACTATGGAAACTATAAAGCATGGAAAGAGGACGGGGGCGGTGTTTACAATTTGAAATAGGTTAGCTGGGAAAAAGCTTTGCTGAGAAGGTGACACTGAATGGGAATTCCCATCTGAATGTGACATCGCCACTTACAGGCACGTCAGATTTAACATGTTAACACTAATGTCTTTATTTTCCGCTCTCAAACTTGTTTTTTCTGTACTCAGTATTGTGGTAAATGGCACTGCCATCTACCAGCTGCTCAAGTTAGAATCCTAGGAGTCATTTTCTTTTTTCCTTCCTTCTTTCAAAAATCTTTCTGCTTAAATTTAAATTCTACTCTTTCATAGCTCATCTATCTGTCTTCTCTCCTATACTCTCAGAAGACTGACATCATTCAAGTCCTTTTGATTTCCGTCCCAGCTTACTGCCTGCAACTGGTCTCTCTACCTGCCAAATCTTGTTCTACTCTGATTCTTTCTCCATGTCACAGGCAGAGCAACCTTTCTGCAGCACGTGTATGACAGTGCACTCCCTTGCATAAAATCCTTCAATTCTCTCCCAGAGTTCAAGTCTAAACTCTACAGACATAAAATTCAAGGCTTCCACCATCTATTGTTGGCCTACGTTTTCCAATGTTCCATCTTAATATATCACCTTTATAACATACGCCCTAGGATTATTGAAAAACATGTTGCTATTTTGCTACTGGGCCCCCTGCACTGTTCTAAGAGCATCTTTTTTAAAAATAAATTTATTTATTTATTTATTTATTTTTGGCTGTGTTGGGTCTCCGTTGCTGCACGCAGGCTTTCTCTAGTTGTGGCGAGTGGGGCTACTCTTCATTGCGGTGCGTGGGCTTCTCATTGCGGTGGCTTCTCTTGTTGCGGAGCATGGGCTCTAGGCGTGCAGGCTTCAGTAGTTGTGGCACGCGGGCTCAGCAGTTGTGGCTCGGGGGCTCTAGAATGCAGGCTCAGAAGTTGTGGCACACGCGCTTAGTTGCTCCGTGGCATGTGGGATCTTCCCAGACTAGGGCTCGAACCTGTGTTCCCTGCATTGCCAGGTTGATTCTTAACCACTGCGCCACCAGGGAAGTCCTCTAAGAGCATCTTGAGGGCTGGGTTTATGTCTCCACTTTCTCTCTGTCCTCAGTGCCAAGCAAAGGGCTTAGCATGTGGTAAGCATCCAATGAATGTTTCGTTCATCGATCAAAATTTGTGTTGGCTAGTTTGACAAAATAGTCCTGCTGCTGTTCTGAAACCATGCCTGTGACATGCAGGCTGTAAGTTTCAGATTCTTTTCGGAAACATTCAGCAGCATATCTCTACTTAGTTATTATCCATTAGCTTGATATAATGTATTAGCCTAATGTCTAAAAGGAAGCAGAGAAATTCTCAAGGATGAGTAAGAATAAGAAGTCATTATTCACACATTGTTAACTAGAGTAACATTTCACTCATTTCTTCAGCTTCAGTGAGAAATAAAATATTTTCTCTAAGTGAATTTTCCAGACAACTACATTTACCCCTTTAAGCACTAAGTTAATTTTTAAAAATAATCACTGGGAGGGAGTGGTCTTTCTATGATGTACACTCACCTGCCTTACTAATCTAAGCTCACTGAAGATAATTTTTCCTCTTTAGGGATATAAGATAACAATAATTGTCATTGTTTGCTACAGAGATAAAGAAAAATATTTATGCCCTTATTAATACTGTTTTAATTCCGAATGGCAGATTTAATTCTGGCTTTCAGAAAGACATTGAAAGAAATGCTTAAGACAGTGAGAGGATGCCAAATAATGTCATATGAAGATGATCAGGGACATTTGGGCTTGGAAAAGAATTGAAAGAGGACTTGAGAATAGCTTGTTAGAATATAAGGGGAAGAGGGGTGGTGGAAAAGAATTAGATTGTTTAGTATAACTTCAGAGTGGAAATTACAAGGATGTTGGTTATAAAGAAATAACCTAACAATTAGTTAGGTCTCCATCTTAGACGTAACCAGGGAAGGTGAGGGTCCAGCCATTGTGGGGATCCCTGTCCTGGAATGGAGGCTAGGCTCCATGACTAGAGTAGGAATTTGACATTACTGCCTGCCTAGCATCCATTTATTCTTTTTCTGGTTGTAGGACCCTACATTTCTTTGGGGAAACCCCTGTCCCATTCTCAGTCCATGAGGTCTGAGGTGGTGCTTCTCCAAGTGCCTCATAGGATAAGCACACGATCATGTGCTTCTAATCAGTGCATCACACCCCCTTGAATGTTACTGGTTCAGGGGAGATCACTGACCAAGGCAGGTTTATTCAATTTCATGAACACCTCTTCTGGAATTGTTAGAAGAGAGGGCAAGCACGGTGCTGCTGGCAGCCATCCTACCACCAGGAAAAGACAACCCATCAGAAAATGGAGCCAACAAAGAGGAGGGCACTGGTGAGAGATGAACAAAGCCATCCGGTCCTGATGCCACCGTGTAAGCACCTGAACCTGGTCACACCTCAAGTCACAGCCCATCCCTGGTCTTCTCAAATGTGGAGCCAATGAATTCCCTTTTGTACTGAAGTCACCGCTGAGTTGGGTTTCTGTCACTTGCAATCAAGAGTCCATCCAGGTTGGTTTAATGGCTCCCTATAATTCTAGGAGCCTAGGTTTTTACTAAGGATTCTGTTATTTCTATATTTTGATGTTTTTGTTTGTAATAGATCAACTTCAACCTCATCTGCCTCAAGTGCCTTCTGTCTAGAAACTAAAAATAAACAAAATTATCAACTTTATTCAGTTAGTTGGCTTAATTGCTCAATTAATCCAAATGATTCCACTGCTTTGGTGGCGACTAGAGGCCTCTCCTGAGAAGTAAAGTACTTGCGCCTTTGTGAAAAGTCATCCCTGTTTTAAATGTCTGCTATTGCCTACACTCTGATCGCTGGATAAATATACAAGAAAACAAGAAATGATTTATGTTTATGGCTATTCTGCCTACCCAATAGCAAAGCTATAAAATTGAAGATTCAATCTTTCATTTAGATGACTGGTTTAATATAGATAAGGCCAGTGTAAATATGATTTAAATTTCTAAAGCCTTGAAAAACCAAAGTAAGGATATACAAACATATTTTTTAAATTGCTCACATGTTAACATTAAATCAGTATTTTTGAATCCATACCCACTGAGATAACTATAATACCACCATATAAGATCAGAATGTAAACATTTAAAAATGTTGCTTCTTATACTTTTTACTGTAAACTCATTTGTAGGCAGTTGATTAGTTAAATTTGAAATTAAAAATCCCTTAAGTAGCGTTTGGCAAAGTCAAAACATAAGCTCTAGGGAGAACATTAATAAAAAGTGGTGCTTGATCACAAATTTTGTTCCACTGAAACTTGGTTTATATCGATATTTTGTAATTGAGATTAATAATCTTTTATTCAAATGTTAAAGGCCATCATTAAAAAGTCTACAAGTAACAAATGCTGGAGAGAGTGTGGAGAAAGGGGAACCCTCTTGCACTGTTGGGAATGTAAATTGGTGCAGCCACTATGAAAAACATTATGGAAGTTCCTCAAAAAACCAAAAATAGAGTTGCCATATGATCCAGCAATCCCACTCCTGAGCATATACCCAGACAAAACTATAATTCGGAAAAGATACACGCACCCCCTATGTTCGTAAGCAGCACTATTTACAATAAATAGCCAAGACATGGAAACAACCTAAATGTCCGTTGACAGATGAATGGATAAAGAAGATGTGGTACATATATACAATGGAATACTAATCAGCCATAAAAAAGAATGAAATAATGCCATTTGCAGCAACAAGGATGGACCTAGAGATTATCATACTAAGTGAAGTAAGTCAGAAAGAGAAAGACAAATACCATATGATATCACTTATATGTGAAATCTAAAAATATGATACAAAACATATCTATGAAACAAAAACAGACTCACAGACATAGAGAACAGACTTGTGGTTGCCAAGGGGGAGGGGAGAGTGGGGGAAGGATGGATTAGAAGTTTGGGATTAGCAGATGCAATCTATTATATACAGGATAAACAACAAGGTCCTACTGTACAGCACAGGGAACTATATTCAATATCCTGTGATAAACCATAGTGGAAAAGAATATGAAAAAGAATATATATACGTGTAACTGAGTCGCTCTGCTGTACAGCAGAAATTAACACAACATTGTAAATCAACAATACTTCAATAAAATTTTCAAAAATCTTTTATTCAAATGTTAAAGGTTTGCCTTTTGATTCTTAGGATTCCACATCTCAAAAAAGAATTAGGGCTAACAAGTCAGTATATTAGAAAGTATTACTCAACACTGGACACAGTCAAACAATTTTTCCTTTTGTGTTGTTCTAACAATGTCAATCCTTTCCTAAAATAGGAATTCTAAAATTTTTCACTTCTGAATTCTACATATGATTGCTTTTGTTCACTTATCCACTTAATTATGCTTCTCCTTTATCAGAAAAAAATAGAGGAAAATGGTGGAATTTCTTCTCTGCCAGTGAGAAAATAATGGTAATATCTTTCTTATTTTTCACACTTTTCAGAAATTACAGGATGTTCAGCTGAGATTATGTCTTTCTTGTAACTTCAAAACCAGCAGCCCATGGAGTAAACTTGGTCCATGGATGTGTGGACCATATTGTATTAACATTAAAATTTTTAAAAGGTGCTGATGGTTAAAAATTAAGATAGTTCAAATTAAATTCCTTATTTCTAGTTTCCCTTGAAAAATGAGATGGTGGGTAGGCAACGGACCTGCATCTCCATTTGGTGGCAAAAATATGCTAGAATTGAGTGGCGGGTGTCTCCCTTGGATGGGGCACACACTGAAGTCCCCACCATTCCCCTTTAAATTACACCAGGCCAGCTTTTGGATTCATTTACATTAGGGAAATCAACCTATCTGTTTAACACATTGTGAGCCAGGTAGCAGGGAGAAATAAAACTGTGAGAACGCAGCACCCATGGGGAGAAAAAGTGCTAATACTGATAGTTTGGGTCATGCCTGGTGACACTGGAGGTGGAGGTGATAAATACCAAGACTTGAGTAATGATGGGGAGTTCCCTCGCTTTAAAGGTACCTTTAGTGCCACATAAATGTTGAGGCAATATTTGAACCCCATTAATCAAGTCAGAAGAAAAAACAAAAATTGAAGAGAGATAAGCTTTGTGGTAAGCTAAGTGGTAGAAACAGTCAATTAAATTCACTTATTAAAAATAATTCTTGGGCTTCCCTGGTGGCGCAGTGGTTGAGAATCTGCCTGCTAATGCAGGGGACACGGGTTCGAGCCCTGGTCTGGGAAGATCCCACATGCCGCGGAGCAACTAGGCCCGTGAGCCACAACTACTGAGCCTGCGCGTCTGGAGCCTGGGCTCCGCAACAAGAGAGGCCGCGATAGTGAGAGGCTGGCGCACCGCGATGAAGAGTGGCCCCCGCTCGCCGCAACTAGAGAAAGCCCTCGCACAGAAACGAAGACCCAACACAGCCAAAAATAAATAAATAAATTAATTAAATAAAAATAATTCTTGATATTGATATATCATTTTCCCAAAGTTAATTTAATCAATTTGTAGCAATGATTAAGGTATAGCAGTAGTAAACAATCATTAATACTGTTCAAAATGTTAGGCTGTCCCTTTTCTTCTAGGCACATAGTAAGACTGTATTTCCCTGCTGGGTTGAATTTGGGCAGAGCCATGTGACTTGTTTTGGCCATTGAAACATGAGTGAAAAAGAAGTGTTTCACTTCTGGGCGGAAGCTTTAAGAGCCCATGCATGTTTAGCCACCCTCTTTTCCTTCTGCAATTCGAATGTTCCAGAGAGTGCTATTCTACCAGGCTATACTTTAGAGGGCAGCAAAGCCCCCAGCAGACCCCTGGTGCGTGTGCAGTGTGGATGAGAAATTTCCTTTTGTTGTTTTAAGATACTGCAGGCTGCTTGTGACAGTAGCAAAGCTTATTTGCCGCTTCTGGATTTTGATCTACCATGTTGCTCGAGCTTCATTCATTCACGGTTTTTGACATGTCTGTCTCTTATCCACATTATTAAAAATTTTTTTCTTTATATCATGGTTATATTAAAACTTTAAAAATGTAGCCTTAATCTAAGCAATACATGTGGTACATAAAATAAGAAACTGTGCTCTCAAGTTCCAACTTTGACTCCAGATTTAAATGCCATGCCAATAATTTGTAAACTATACTGCTTTCTTGATATGATAGAAATCAGAGAGAGATGTATATTACAAATTTAATATATGTGAATACACCATCTATAAACCATATCAGGTTTGTTTGCAAAAATCATTAATATGGACATCATCAGTGTAATGATCTACTTTGCATATGCAAATCCAAAGGTGTACAGGTATAAAGTTGATACATACACATTTTTACAGCCTTCCCCAATTGCATCTTTGAGTACTTGACCCTTAGCATCCATTAAAATCGTTCTTATAGAGCTGGTAAACGTGATCTGATGTGTGACATGGACTCATGCGCAATTACTATCTTCCAACAGACTGAGTAGATTACAGAAAGGGGTCGCGGATATATTTTATGGAGGTGACGGCCAAGAAAAGGTCTTAAGAGATACCTGCCATTTGTCACAATATGACCTAAAACCCCAACAACCCCTGTAATTACACTGTATAAACGACATGCCTTCTAAACATAATTCCCTTACAATAGGAAACACACAGGTGACGAGTTTAGATATCAGAAAGAAAAAAAAAACTTTTCAAAAAAAGTTTCTTTTTGGAACTCTGTTTCACAAAGACATGATTAAAATAATCAAAACCATCCTATTTGAGAATGAGTTTTGGAATTAGAGACATTTAGCTCCAAAAAAGGAGAGACTAACGAGAGACATACTAGCCACTGCCAAATATCTGAGGGGTTGTCATCGCAAAGAAGAACTGGATTTACTTGTTTATACAAAAAGGAGGTAGGATGGAGAAAAGTGGGCAAACCTACAAATAAATTTTAGGCTAAAATTAAGAAAGATGATTTCTAGTTGCTGATCTTTAGGCAGCTCCAACAGCCTTCAAGAGGGATCATGTGACCTCTCTGTGCAGGAAGGGCTTTCTAGAATCTTAATATCAAGAAGGATTATAAAGACCAACTAATTTACCACCCATTTCCAAAGCTTCAGTTCTTTGATTAACAGTTAGTTCACGAAGAGCAGAGAGTAAATTCTTCCCTCTAGGACTATTAATAACAGACCTATAAATTATTGCAGGTTAATCAAATATTAAAAATATTTCAAGATAATACCTTTCATTTTCTCTTAATATGTCCCTTCCTTTCTTCCAGGTGTAGACAGGTTTCGGAGAAGCTTTCGGCTTACACTCAATGACAACTTCACCTCCCACTTTGACAAGAGTTACTCTTTTTAAGAGGGTTCTTGAAAAATCCGGGCCCACAGCTGGAAGAGAATATAGAAAATAGAATAATTAATTATTATGGAAGAAAAAACCCACTAGATCATTCTTTATAGCTTTTTTCTTTCTGTAATGGACTTATTGCTGTCTTGGGCATCAAAGGGAGGAAGTTACATTTTTTTTCTGAAGTAAAGGGCGTAGCGCTGGAAGTTTTGATAGATTATGAAAAGCTGAGCTGTAATTTGTATACGGTAAAATATACCAGTTGTAAGTGCATACAGCTTGATGCATTTGGTATACTCCAACATGAAGATCAAAATATAGAACATTCTATCACTTTATTGAGTGATTCTTTAAAAAAAATTATTCCATGTTCAAATGAAGATAAATTTAAAAATTTCAGGGAAGCAAAAGGGAGAGACAAAACAAAAACCCATAAGGTATTTTTCTGACTGTGTAGATTAAAGCTTCCCTTCATTGATAGTTACCACCTCTGCTCTTTTCCATAGCACTCTGTGCATGTCTCCATCAGAAGATGTGCTGAAATGTCTATAGCATCACCATCTGTAAAGCTTCTCCTTAAAATCAACGACTTTGTTCAGCTTTCCACTACTACTGCCAAATGCAATGCTTGGTTCTTGCTGGATAAATTGTGACTTGCTCTTACAAAACTCTATTCCATCCTCACTACCAGTATTCTAAAAATTCATTCATGTTGACACCAAATATATAGTTATGTGGATATAATATTAAATAATTCTTTCTTTCCTAAAACAAAAGATATACACCTGTATCCTTACAGAAATACAGAAGGGGCCTTTCTGAAAAATCTCTATTTTCTTCTGCATTAATTGAATTAACATGTTTTAGGATATGTTGTGAGCACAGATTCATCTCCTGGAATCTTAATTTTATCATATTTAAAATCCCTAACTCACTGCCATTTGACCTGATGGAATTTAAGATTTCGTACCATGCTGAATGTGAAATTTAAATGCTAACCACAAATTACTTAAAAGAGGACAGGTAGTGAGTGTGTATGTATATAGGTGGGGAGGACGGGGGTCAGTTTTTTTAAACGTACCCAAACCGTAAGCTGGTGATCAAAAAAAATAAAATCAGGCTTCAGCAGAAGCAAGGGAAACCTTTATTAAATGCTTTTGTCATAGAAATACTTTGTGTCTAGAAAGAAAGAAAGATGGAAAGGTTACTTTTTAATGGGGTGATGCAATGTACACATGGGGCTGGTTTTACTATGTGAAGATTAAACTAAATAAATGAATCTAGCAGGCAATTGATACTTCAATCTGTGTTCCTTGGATTCATGAGGGGAATCTATAATTCAAAGAGTAATTCCATAATGATAAATGAAATTAATAAGTAGAGTGCAAGTACAAATGTTTTTGCTACAATTAGATAAATGCATTCCTTGTATGATCTGCAAAATCACTTAATAAAAATTATAGGGTTCTGAAAAAGATAAGGTCAGGACAGACGTACTTGATATTTATGTAACAGGAATACTAACAAAAACAATTATCATTCTAGTAAATATGTTAGCGTGACTAAAAAGACAGATTACATTTCTAATAGACAAATACTACAAAAAATACACGACTTCAGTGTGTGTGTGTATGAAGACAGCTTGATGAAACAAGGAAGCTGGAAGAGAGAAGAGTTGAGATTGGTAAAGTATAAAACAAGTACAAAGTGCAGAAGAGAACCACGCTCTGAACATCGCTATGTTAGAGTACGTGACCAAACTCAGCCAAGAGGAAAATGTGGGCTGAATGGGGGTCATGGTCAGTGTGCTTTCCGCCTTGACTAGCTGTGTTGACCTGAGTTAGTGGGCCTTGTTCTCGGTTGCTGGAACTAGTGCCATACATGGACAAAGCCAGCATCTGCTATACTGACCTCACTTCCTCATTTACCACTCCCACACATGCTCATTTTCAACACAGAAAAGTTACTTTTTTTTTTCTTTTTGGCCTCACCGCATGGCATGCGGGATCTTAGTTCCCCGACCAGGGATGGAATCCGTGCCCCGTGCAGTGGAAGCACGGAGTCTTAACCACTGGACCGCCAGGGAAGTCCCACAGAAAGGTTCTTGTAGCAGAAAAGACTCACTCCCATCTTATGGAAACACCTGAACTGACACATTAATGTAAAAAAAAAAAAATCAAGTTTCTAGAAGATTTTTAAAAAGGGTACTGTGTGAAATAGAGTTACAAATCTGTAACATATAAAAATCCCTTCTTAAAACTATATCTTTCTACACACATATTTTTATCACTTTAGGCAGACATTTTTCATCTGTTCAACAGGAATTCTGCAGTTGCATTTGAAAGGAGTTACATAAATCAAACCATGCACAACACATGTCAAAAAACTATGTATTGCGTCTACGCTTTGAAATAGCATGCTATCAGCCACACAGAAGGCAGAAAACACACATTCCAGTGTCAAAAGCATTTGTACTATACTATGTATGTGCATATCATCTTTTGGATATCCTAGAGATAAGACTGCCTTTGAATGTCTTTCACTAATAAAAATGGAATTATAAATTTAAATCTTTTCTCTTTGTCTACTTCGTTTGCTTAATTTATTTCTAGTGTTATCTAACTCTGCAAATCTACCAGTTGCCACCATAAGCTGCAATGCTTCCTAGGGCAAAATTGTTAGACCTTCATCTGTTTTTGAATACTTGACCCATTACTGGGTGTCTTAATACTCTGCCATTTTGTGACCATCTTTCACACTTGAGATACCCTAAAGCTTATGGGATGATGCTCTTTCATGTCTGTACCCTAAATTTCTTCTGATTACTAACCATTGGCTCAGGAGAGGCTTGAAGGCAAAGTAAAAGGACCCTGTTAATTTGACATTCACAGAGAATCAGGTTTTAAAAGTTATTGGTAAGGTCCCAATAGGGCACTGTTAGAATCCAACCTTTGCTGGCACTGGAAAAAGTGAGTGCACTTTGAAGGTGAGATTTCAGTGGGTTCCTAGTAGTTCAGAAAAGATAAAACGAATTGTCAAATGACCCACTTGAGTCTGAGAGTAGCACCAATCCTGGGAGATGCTCTTTTGCTAAATCTAATACACTTTGAGGACAATATTTCTTACATGGACGACTAGGGGGCACTGCTCTCCAGTGTTGGAATAAGCCATGCTACAGGACCTCTTCCCTGTGGGAAATCAACTTTTTATTATTTATCAATGATCTTTAATTCATTAACATTACATTACCTAGGAGAAGCATCATCCGGCTGAGAGAAGCCTTCTATGCAATTCTCAACTGTTTGTTTTTACTTAATTAAATGGCTCTTGGTCACATGTCAAGGCTATTGTAAGTGGCCAACAGAACCCTTGAAAACTGAAGTTGTGCCTTAGGATCATTTCTCAAGAGAGATAGTAAGAATGCTAACTCCTTAATGGGATGTGCAGTGGCAGTCCCATCTGGGAAATAGATGGGTGTGATGTGTTACTCTATTATTGAAGGGGAAAGAATAATTATGTGTGCCTCTTTTATCAGAGTCTGTAGACACAACACTGGGAACACTGCCAGTTGATGGAGACTATTAAGGATGGCTCTTTTAGAAGTTCAGAATTTCATATTATTTTAACTTTTATTTATTATCTTTATTACCTCATCATTCCATAAAAATAAACCCAGAGTACATATATTCATTCAAGTATTTCCACCACTGAAGAGATAGTGCTGGTATCAGATACTAAAACCCCAAACTTCTCCTGGTTGCTGGGTAGGTAACTAGAAAGCTGGCTATACTGGAAATATTCTTCGTTCTAGGTCCATCATTTCAGAATGACTGATGCAAAATCAGCCTCTCTGATTTGGGATGATATGCACAAGGAGACTGTCAAGAAATGCTGAAGTAAGAGTTTTCTGTTCTAACATCAACATAACGTGTTCCTTCTAAGTCTCTAATACTCTGCCCTGCTGGTTTTGGTATAATTCACTGAACGTCCCGTTTCCCAGGGCTCCTCCTACCATGGTAGCTCTTGTTTATGGGCTCCTGCTCTTTTGGGAAAGTTATTATAAAACCAAACAAATAATATTTACAGTCACAAGGTTGCTTTGCAGATTAAATAAAATACATGTATTGTACATAAAGTACTTAGTTCAGTATTTTCCCAGAGTAAGTCCTTTATACCAACTCTTCCCCTCTGCTATTTCTACTATCACCACCACCATTTTTAGAGCATTTTAAGCTGAAAAGCTTAAAGAAATATAGTTTTGTTTGAAAACAGAAAAAAAACTTTTTATTTTGAAATAATTATAGATTCACAGGAAGTTGCAAAGATAATACAGAGAGGTCCTGTGTATCCTTTACTCAGTTTCTCTCAGTGGTTACAGCTTATGTGACCATAGTACAACATCAAAACAAGGAAATTGATCATGGGTACAGGGTGTAGAGTTCTATGTTATTTTATGAAATACTTCCATGTTTGTACCTTCCACTGAAAGAAAGATACAGAATGCTTCCATCACCACAAAGATCTCTCTCATGCTACCCTTTTAGAGGCACATCCAACCCCCTCCTGTCTGTCCTCTCTATGCCTAGAATCCACCAATCTGTTCTGCAGCCCTATGGTTTTGAGAATATATATATATATATATATATATATATATATATATATATAAAATCATACATTATGTGATCTTATGGGATTTCTTTTTTTCAGTCAGCATAATGCTCTTGAGATCCACCCAGGTTGCTAGGTGAGTTCCTTTCTATTGCTGAGTAGTCATATCTTATATCTCACCCATCCTGGTATGGATGAGAAATTCATCTTTACCGTTGGCATTTCAGGCACTGTGATAACTGACAAATGCTTTTAAGCACACGATCCATTTCAGGATCTTTCAACACTCTCTCTGTCAACAGGTAGGATGCAGATTAGCCCTTTTTTCTTTTTATAAAGGTTTGAAAGCCAAACATTAATTGTGTAGACATAGGTAGAATCTTTCTTATTCAAAGAAAAAGATTTTAAAGCCATTTTAGAACATCATTTCTTACACAATAATTAACATGTTGATTGAAAATCATTCTTACATGTTTTAAAAGCTTTAGCTGCTAAACCCCTATTAACCTCCCTTGAGCTACCCTATCTGTATGACGATCATAAGACAGTATGAGTTTTTAAATATCTGGAAGCACTTGACCTTGCTATATCAGTCCAAATCAGTGACATTCCATTATACTTGGCGCAGCGTCCTAAACACTCCCACGTATTTGTGTCCTTGGTTAAACAAGTAGTGTATGGCAGTACAATGCCACATTTGATTACGAGTAGCTTTGTCAAGAGATCGAAATCTTTGTTGAATTTTATGTATTTAAAAAAACTTTTTTTTTGCTGTGTTGGGTCTGTTGCTGCGTGCGGGCATTTTTCTCCAGTTGCGGCGAGCAGGGGCTACTCTTCATTGCGGTGCACGGGCTTCTCATTGCGGTGGCTTCTCATGTTGCGGAGCATGGGCTCTAGGTGCGCGGGCTCAGTAGTTGTGGCGCGCGGGCTTAGTTGCTCCGCAGCATGTGGGATCCTCCTAGACCAGGCCACGAACCTGTGTCCCCTGCATTGGCAGGCAGATTCTTAACCACTGCGCCACCAGGGAAGCCCCTATTTGTTGACTTAACAGAAGAGAGTAATTAGACTGTGAGAATTCTGGAATTCCAGTGGTTAAGAAATGGTAGTACTTGTTATTAGCAATTATTAGCTCATCAGTTCCTTGAAGGCAGAGACTATGAATTATGGATCTTGGACTTAGCACAGGCTTTGGCTGGATATCACAGCCCTTTCTTTAATCCAAGTGGGGTTGTAAATGGCTTCTTGAACTTCCTGGCTTATGTACAGGACACTCTGTCCTCTCTGGACCTCAGTCAAATGAAGCAGAATTACCCAAGAAACAATATGGGCTGTTGATACGGTTGTCCCTTGGCATCTGCTATCCACAGGGAGATTGGCTCCAGGACCCTGAAGGTACCAAAATCCACAGATACTATAGTCCCTCATTTGAATAGCATAGTGCAAGGAATACAGCCAGCTCCCCATAACTGGCGGATGCAGAGTGCTGGCTGTATTCTCACACCACGTGAACTGGTGTGATGGTAGATGTTTAACAACTGGCTCTCCAAGCAAAACAAAACACCAAAGAACTTGGTTTTCGGTGCTTGCCAATTTCTGTGGTCCAAATACTCCCATCAGGGCCGAGTTCAGGCTACCAACAAGAAGTCACTGAACGCCGAACTGAGAAGGATACATAAACTCAGCTCCTGCCAATATGAACTAGTTCCGGCACATAATATCATTTCCCTGCTTCCCTAAAGCACATACTTAGGGGAAGGTTACAGGGCAAGTGGGCCCTGGGAGTTCAGCTTTCCCCAGGTTTGGGTCTTTCTCTGAGGCAACACGACTGTCTCCCCTTTCCTCCCAGGTACTCCCAGACAACTCAGTGGTGAGAAGACGGGAACTTCAATTGCCTTCCAATTCCTTTGATTGGTTCATTCTGTTTAAAGAATCTGTATCCTGACACTTCGTGAGTGACAATAACACAGCAGTTTTAAGGGCTTCAGCTACACGTGCCCTGACCTAGACATGCGGGCTCAAGAGAAACATACTGCAATGTGGACAAGCGATGTTTATATAGCCCAGCAGTGACTGATCTCTTGCTTATCATGTTCCTTCAATAAGGCACTTAACTGAAGGAGTTTTTTGTTTTGTTTTTTTGTTTGTTGCTTTTTTTTTTTTTTGCCTTTGTGCTATGCTTATTTTCAACCACATTCAAAAGGCTTTATTAAAAGCAACATGCCTCATACTAAGTACAAATGTATTTCTTCAGGAGCCTAGAAGAGCCAATGTCTGCTCAAGTTGGGAAAAAAAAGCTGGAATGTTGTTGGTACAAACGCTCTGTTTCTAGAAGAAATTGTCTCATATGATTAATAGAGCTTTTGTCAATACTAGGTTCAATCATGGAAGCATGGATTAATTGGAAGTAGAGTGGTTATACCAACAAATCTTTATTCCTCCCTCCAACTCCTACTTGCTTTTACAAGTTAGCTACTCCGCTGGGATGGCTTAAGAGTGGATAACAAAGGGTTCTATAGAGCAGATCTTAGATGAGGGCACCTAAATTTAACTGATCATAAGAATCACTTGGAGGACCTCCTCAACTCTACCCACCACGAAAGGGGACCTGATAATTTAAATTTTACTATTTTTGCCACTAAAACAGTGATCCTCAGAGCAGAAGCATTGGTGATCACCTGGGAGCTTGTTAAAAATGCAGACTCTCAGGCCCCACCCCAGATCTGAAATCAGAATCTGAGTTTAACAAGACCCCCAAGTAGTTTAAAAATGCATCAAAGTTTGAAACTCACTGCTAAATCTTTGTGAACACCAATTCTAATACTCCCTGGGTCAGGCTACTAAAAGAGAATCAATTTGCTGCCAGAAAGTAGTGGAGAGAAAAAATATTTCATTTATTTATTTATTCAGTAATTCATAGAGACTTGCAGCAGATAATGGTAAAAGACATAAAGTAATAAATACATTTAAAATATGGCTGATGTCAAACATAGGAAAGGTAGGAAACTATCTTACTAGACTTAGTACAATAAAGTGAGCTACTCTGAAGCCAAAATAGACAAGTCAACGTGATGGGCAGAGGGAAAAAGAATATATTTCTTTCTAACTAATAAAAAACAAACAAAAACAGTAAACCAAACCAAACCAAACCATATAATTTTTTAGAAGACAAACTTTCCTCCTGATTCTACACCTTAACAATCTATTGGAAATCCCTTTATGTAAAGGACTAAGGACTTTGGAATGGATAATGCCTTCATAGCACTTTTACAGAAAACTCAGACTTCGGTGGAAGGATAGTACATCCGGCGCTCCGTATCCATAGCTTCCGAAATCTACAGTTGGTTGAATCCAACAACACTGAATTGCAGATGCAGTAGGCCAACAGTACATGGGATTTAGACTCAGTGATGCCTTGGGCTGCATTCCTGAGTTATATTTTAAACTCTAACTCGCTGAAGGCATTTCTTTGGGGGAAATGACATAAGGAATTGTCATAATATTTATCCTTCAGATTTCAAAGTCTCCCTTCAGTTGGCTTTAAGCCACAGAAGGGAGACGCCAAGAACATCTAAGTATATCCTCACATGGCAGCCAAAGTCACTCTGTGGGCCTAATTCTAATTCACCATCTTGGTAAAATGGGGCCTTTAAGACATGGTTGGAATCTCTGATGCTTGATATTTCTCTTCTGGAGAAGGACTTTAGTTTCAGAGTCCTGATCCAAATCAGAAGGTTTGCCAGGTAGACCATATTCAACTTAAACAAACAAACAACAACAACAACAACAAAAAACCCTCTGTTCAGGCTAGACTTCCTATTTTAGGATCGTGGTTCTCCAAGTGCGGCATTGAACCGGCGGCGTCAGCATCACCTGGGAACTTGTTAGAAATGCACATCCTCAGGCCCCACACCAGAACTACTGTGTCAGAAACTCAGGAGGTAGCGCTCAGCAAGCTGTGTTTTAACAAGTCCTCCAAGTGATTCTGATGCGTGGTAAAGTTTGAGAATCAATACCATGGGAAAACTTAATTACCTTCTGATCTGATCAATTACAGCAGAAGTTCCCAAACTGTGCTATTCATTGGAATCACACCTGGGCGGCTTTAAGGAATAAAGGGCCCTGGGGTCCCAGGCCCAGGGATTGAATTAGTTGGTAGGGAGGATGGTAGAGTATTGGGCTCTTAAAGAACTCCCCAGATGACTGTCATATGCAGCACAATTTGAGAACCACTGAAATGGGGTTTTCTGGTGATTGTGCAGCTGTCTACATTATAAGCTTTTGGTATGGATACTAGTTAAAAACAGCAACAAACAAACAAACAAAACACATCTTACTATATTGCTACCCTTTTAGATCTGCAAGAAGTTTTCACATGTGATCTCTTTTAGTTTTGACAGTGAGGAGTAGCACCCTCATTTTACTGATAAATGTAGGCTTAGCAACTTGTTAAAAGATAGCAGATTTGCATTTGAGATCCAAGTGCATAGCTTCCCCTCTTCATGACGAGTTATGCAAAGCTCCTGCCTAGATGACATTTGGGTAAGAAAGGCGTCCGTCCTCTCATTGGATGCTGATCACACTCAGCACATTTGACGATTTTGTAATCTGGCTCAACGAGGCAGTTGAGAAATCAGACTTAGATGCAGATGAGCACTTGTGGAAGTCCCTGTGAAATCACTTTTAGTTTAGCCTTAATGTTTTTCTAATTTGTGAGCCAATCATTTGGACAAATGCCAAATTAACCAGATAATTGCTCAAGCCTGCACCTCACTTTAATTGGACCATCAGTTCCTTAATGGCATTGGAATGTCCTGCCAGGACATTCTCGACCACACGGGCCAGGAGATGCTCTCCACCATATGGGCCAGGAGAATCCCCACGGTCCTGAACCATCAGACGGAAACTCCTCAGGGCGAAGCTACTTCTATCCCTTATACAGTCTTGGCAAAGTCAGGTCACATTCAAGACCACCTGAATGTGAAGACACTCACTTGCTCTTTGGGATAGTTCATCCCATTTCAAAATCAGAGATACTCTAGTGACACTGCTGGTTATGACCCAGGTAAACTGGACCCAGTACCCAAGCATCTTGCCCTAGCAAATCACTTGTCTTCTGTACAGAACTGTTGGTACCCTCACTCAGATTCTTTTTTCTGGCCCCAGCTGCTGCAAGCATTGGTTGTCTACCACCTCCAGCTGCCCCCTTCTCTGGGAAATTGACTGGGAGGTTTTGCTCCAGCTGCCCTGCCATTGCTACCACCACCTAAAGGGCAGTTCAATGATTAACTGATACAGAGATTTTTTTAAAAGGCCAGCCTCCTTGCCTCAGGTGGGAATAGCTCTGAGATGCAGTTTATACTCTAGACATCTCCCTCCAGGAAGCGATATAGGCGAGACTTCACCTGAGACCATGTCCCTGCTCAGCTACCCTCCATGCCCTCCCTAGCTTGCATTCTCTTCCAGGTTTTTCCCAGAGGACACTCCTCCAGTGACTCATAGGTACCTGAATCCCTGCCTCTGCTTTTGAGGGCTTAGGCATCCTCTATCTTTACCACACGATATATACAGAATGACATTAGTATTCTGTTGGAGCAGCAGAGAAAATTTCAAGTTTAGCAATTCAGTCAGCATTCCCTAGTACCATATGATCATCTACCTAAGTGGACACAAACATTAAACATGAATAGAAATATTTCATTAGAAAAGTTACTTTTAAATCAATAAAATACCTAGTTTGGTTTTTTTAATTATATTTTTTATAAAAGACTCAAATTTCCCCAAGATTATAAGAGTCTATTCACTCTAACTCCAACATGCCTTCATGAGTGGAGAGAGAGATGCAATGATGGTATGACCCAGGGAATTGTGTAGCACCCCAGGGATGCCCACGAGCATATGTCACACGAGTGAATCTCATCCATGACCTAGGCTAACACAGGAGAAAAAGTCTGGGAACAGTTGCCTTGAGGAATAATAAACTATCAATTGCAATAGGTCAGTCACAAACAAGGACATTTCTATTTGATGTACTCATACCAGGCCTACTCTAATATACTGACCTCAAGGTAAAAGTCTCTCTATGGCATTCACCCACCCGGTGAGTAAATCACCCAGCACCTAGGTTAATTATTTAGCAGTTTCAATCCATTAATTATAGATACGTTACATATACATTAAGTACACAGACAGAACACATAAAACAAGACCAAGGGAAAAGCTTATTAAATATATGCTTCCTAGCCATCTCTTACTCATGACTTTAGGGCTATTACCCAGCATGAAAGGGAATCTCCTCTCTAGCACTGGAGGATGCTGAAATTTGATCGATAGCTGGAACCAACCTCCATTTTTTCTTCCTCATACTGAAGTATCTTGTTTTCATTTTGTTTCTTTGTTCAATTCAACCTCTCTAAGATTTTAATACAGGTAATAACTACTCAGTTATTTGATCCATAAGAGTCAAACTATTACCATTCGACAAGAAACAAAGTGACTTGTGAAACACAATCGTATTAGAGGTTACCCAAGTTAACCAATATTAATTTATGTGTATTTTTAAATAGTCAAATGTCTTCTCCCTCCTTCACTTCAGATGGACTCTAGGATTCACCCATTCAATACTTAACTGCCCTTCAAGTCAACTGGAATATACTAGCGTGATTTTTTTTTTTTTTTTTTGGGCAGGAAAAATGGGATATTAAAGAGGGAACTTCTAAGCTTGTTTAAGATCCTCTAAAATTGGCCATTAATTAACTTTTCCATCTTTCTCTTTCAAGTTTAAAGTTTGCCTGTACGCTTTATGTATTTGAATCAAAAATTCTGAAAAACATTCAGGATTCTCTGTGGGCAAGAAACTATCCAGATGTTTTATAACTTTGAACCTTTGTTCAGGCCATCTCACTCTATTCTGCAATGTTCCTGGTCCTTTTCTTTTTTTTTTTTTTTGCCTGTACAAAAATTATTTTTCAAAGCTCACCTGACTACAGCCCAGTCCATTAGCTAAACTCTTTCCTGAATTTCTGGAAGACTTACTATTTTCACCACTTGTTTGGCCTGTATCATTTACTGACATGCCTTACTGTTCTCATACTCAACAAGGTTGAAATCAGGGGGGTTAAATAACGTCTCAGGCATTTTTCTCTTATCTTTACTAATCTTGCTTGCTGATCTCAAGGGACTTAAGAAAGGACTCAGATCAAGAATTCATTTGGAATTAGTTCTAACTGGAAATGATTTGAAATAAACCTCTGAATGTAAGAGTTGAAGCTGTGATTACCACCTCACAGGCCTTGAACCCTGGGTAGGGGGAATGGAAAGGATCTGGTGAGGATCTTGGGATGTATAAATGTAAATCATAACATATATATATAGAGATAGATATAGACATGGATATATAGAGATGGATGTATACACACATACACATCTCTACATACTGTTATGTTCAGCTGTGGGTACGTGCTCTTGATAAAAATCATTTAACAGCCTTTCTCACTTTTGGCTCTGCTTTTGGGACTTTAGTCATCCTCTATCTTTATCCCATGACTATGTCCCATGATTTCCAGTCATCTGTTACTGTCAAATTTTCTCATTTTAACTAAGGGACCTACAAAATCTTTTAAAATTATCACGGCGTCCCCAGACTTAGCAATTGGCCAGCACTCACTTAGAAGGTTTCAGGACTATGTGATTCATTTCTTAGGTCACACACCCTCAGTTTTAGCTGTTCTTCTAACCAGTTGACATAGTGTTTAATAGAGAACACACTTCTTTCTGCAGAACATCCAAAGCAATCTACCTTCATGAACTGCGCTCCACAAGAGTCGGCTCTAACTACCAATAATCAGAGCCCATCTGGCCACGGTGGGATCACTGTACTTGTCCTGGAAGAAGCTGGAATTATTGTTCTCAATATTTATAGGGTGGGAGGTATGTGTGTTTAGGTCATCCTTACAGTAGGCCAAGCCAAGCTGATGATGACTCCGGGAGAAAAGAATTCTCCTAGGCCTCTTTGAGAAAGACAGCAGCCTCGTGAACTCTCACAAATTCTTGTCTTTGATGGGATGTTGGCTCAAGTAAAATTTGGTGAGAACAACAATTACGGAAGCTTTTTCATCCGTTTTTACCTTGCACAGGGTGGAAGGACATTCAATTAGGCAGCAACTACTTATGCATGTCAGATCTACAGGCCAGGCACCAAGAAGTGCTTTAGAGAAGGGCAAGTCAGGTCTCTGAATCTGGGAAAATTATCAGGGCTTATGGAATCAGCTCCCTTTCTCTTATTTATAATCTTTCTATTATGTTCTCTCTACGAAGAACTGCTGCTTAGACATTTAAGATAAATTCTGAAGTCAGAGTCAAGATTTTTCTACAAGACAAATGCAAGTTGATGGTCTGGAGTTCTTGTTTGCTTGTTTGTTTGTTTGTTTTTAATGCCCATAGGTTTGTTAAATCACTTAACTTGTGTTTTCAATGATTTACTTAACTCATTAATTCATTTTTTTAACAGTCTCTCAACTCCTTCATCACTTAGTACAGTCATTCATCCTTACATTCATTCATTATTTATTGAGCTCATACTTTGTGCTTCAACATTGTATTAAGTCCTGAGGATTAAATGATGAGTTAAACCAAATATGGTCCATGACATCATGGGGAAGTTAAAGGGCAGTTAGAGTAAAAGACAGAAAAATCACATAAGCAAATGTAAAATGCAACGGTAGCATGATACATGAAGAGGGGACAGAAAAGCACTCTAGGTAGAGGAAACAGTGTGGACCAGTGGCCTGTGGGGGAAGGGAGGGTGGTGAACATGCAGCACGGAAAGCTCAGCATTGCTGAAGAGCAGAAGGAAAGGGGCACATGGTGAAAAATGCAGCTGGAGGGGCAGACCACCAGTGCATAGCCTGGAAAATTCAGAGGTGAAAGAACAAGATGCACTTTGCTGGCTGTTCAAATACACCTTTCCACACCAAGTCTGCTCTTCCTCTCTCCAAGCCCAATCAGAGTGATAGCAACAGACGCCAAAGCATTTCATAAACTTCACTCAATTTAGAAGAGGGGCTGATAGAGGAATAAAAATGAGCGCCAAGGGAACTGCGTCACCCATTGTAAGCATCAGGAGAAACTGATTTAGAAAGTGGTCTCTTCTTAATGCTTGCAGAATGCATTCCTTGTTTCTCGAGCGATATCTTCGGTATAAAGATTTCTTCACCCCTTTTTCTTGGATTGAACGTTTATGTTTGGCAGAGGACATGGTAGTTTAGTGATTTTAAGAGTTTTTACTTTTTTTCTTTCCAGTATAAAGACTCACCTATAACACTAAGCTCTGCGCTGGAAAAGATAACTCCATGTTTATTTTCTGCCACACACTGATACATGCCAGCATCTGAGAGGTTCACTATTGTTATGTTGAGTGTTCCTTGCTCGATATGAATTCTATCCTGTGAAAGAAAAGAGGAACACAAAACAATGACCTTCTACAACTGAGACCTTAAGGCAATTTTGCTGCATGTTATATCAAAGGGGCTTAATGGGAAGAAAATAGCTATCACATAAGCAATTTACATACCATGATCTATTTATCTGTCAACTAAATTTGTGGCAGGTCAGATGCTAAATGGAACAACCCGTACATCAGTTGGTAAATGGAATTTAAATTGTAGGACTCTCTTGAGCTCTCATTGGTTTAATAGTGAAACCATTCAGATTAATATCCCCTCTAAACTGATGAAGTTGAAATTTACAATGCTTTTTTTACTCCAAGGCTTTGTGCTAACTGTGGGTGAGAAGTGGGAAATACAAGTAAGTTTACCGTTTAGAGTAGTTAAAACACTCAGATTATGATCAGGCAACACTTTGAAGGTTAATAGGATTGTAATCTTCTTGGATGAAGCAGAGACAAATATTTAATGTCAGCTGAAATTTACTAAGAAAAAGAGTAGGTATTAATAATTTAATGTTCCCTTACTCAATTGCTATCGGTGGCATGATCTAAGCTTAGGACCATCTGCTGGTAGCCAATCTGAAGAAAGCAAAGTTAGTGTATGCAACAATAGACCATCCTCATTCATCAGCCTGAGGCTACGTAACTTGAGGGGTCAATTTTTATAAGTACCCAAAAGGATCTCCTCTTCTCCAGGAGACCTGCCATTTAAGAAAGTAAAATATATAAAGACCTACTGGTTTTCTGGTTGCTCCGGGGTTGTGATTTAGTTGGGTGGACTCCATATTAGGCTTTGATCAACTCTCAGCATCCATGTTCTCTCACATTAAATAAAGGGAAGAAAATGCCAGTTACCTGGGTACTTACACTCTAGCGATTTGAGTTTGGCTTTTAGAATTGAGAGAATCATGGGACCAAAAAGAGTCCAGCAGTGACAGGCAGAGGTGTGGGTGGCAGGCTGTGGACCAGGCTCATCACAGCAGCCCATTTCTGCGGCTGCACACACCACACTGACGTCCCGGCCAGCGCTCAGAGCAGTTGCTCTTCTCTGGGGGCTGACGGGGGAGGAAACCTGAGCACAAAAAAACTGGCTCTCAACTTGGGGCCTGAAGAAAATGTCAACTTTCAGCGAACATTTGACTTCACTAGGAAAATACATAAGGAAAATTAAACTGGACACAACTGTTCTTCATTTTAAGGTCCCACCTTCATTTATTTTTATGGGCATTGTTCCTTCACTTATCTCTTTGAGCATCCTTAACAGACTTATTCTGATTTATGTGTTAGACTGTTCTACAGGTTGGTTATCTTTCTAAAAATATTTTTTTTGCATATGGTTTGGAATATTGGTGTGCAGGCTTATTTTGAAAAGGAGCTATTTTTGTCTGTCTTTTCCCCTCTATTTAGCAGTTTTGTGGTTGCCTCCACCTCAACCCCTGGGCCGCTGGTCCAGAAGCAGAACTACTCATGGCTTCTCTCAGGTCCTGATCTGGGAGGATGCTGGGGCTACTGCAATTCCCGTCCAGGGCCAGTGGGGGGCATAACCTGGTACCTTCCACCTCTCTTACGTCACAGAGTCCTATTAAGCCAGGCAGCAGTTTGTTTGCTTTTGCACTTAAGCCTTAGCTACAAGGATATTGTACCCTTGTCTCCAGAGAGGATTTTTTAATACCTGAGCTCTCAGCTACTACTGCCTGCTTCAGGGCCTATAGGCTGGTGCCTCCGGCCTCACTCATCACTTTTAGTTTTTCTTCTATTTCTGTTGCATTAGAGGTGTTAGTCTCGAGCTCGCATATGGCATTGCTAAACGTCTGAGGCAGAGTGGGCATTCTGCTGGTGAACATACTGGACCATTTGTCCACTAGTCTCCTCAGACGGAAGACGATAATAAAACCACACTGAAGGGGAGAATTTGGATGCTGAAAGGTGTTACTCACTCATTCTTGTCTAGCATACACACAAATTTGTGTCTTAGCACAATTACATGTTCCAGACCTTCAGCATAACTTTCCAATTAGAAAGCCAGAGATGTTAATCTCTGAAGGCCAAAGATGAACAAAAGATGCTTAACAAGGTTGAACAAGGCTGGAGAATCAGATTTATGTACAGTTTGTATTTATCAACTGCATTCGCTTTCACTTTTTCCACTATTTATGGCATTGGGTTGCATATTATTTTGGAGACAACTGGTCATTTTTCTGTTTGCATAGCAACAACACCACATTCAACATTACAGTAAATATTAAGACACAATTATCATCCATTTGCTTACCCGAGTTAACAGTGGTTCACCATTTTTCAGCCACCTGTATGTAGGTTTGGGCCTTCCATTGGCTTTACATTCCCAGAAGACATTTTCTTCAATGGCCACATGAATGTCATTTATTTTTTGAATCCAATTAGGTTGAGCTATAGCAGTTCACAAAGCAAAGACATACATTCAGTGTATGTTCAATCCATGTTTATCATATGCAATCAAGGGACAAAAATAGGCTTATAATAAAATTCCTTTTCCAGAGGGTATGCAAATTACAAAGCTGGGTAGAAGTTCAGGGGGTGCTTTTAGAAAACACCCACCCTATGTCCAACTCTGAATGTCATATTTTTGCAGCCCACGTGGCTGGTTTTTTCATCACTAAAGGCAGAATGAATAACACTACCCTGAGTCATATGGTGAAATTAACTGCCCTTCCCCCCGAATATCTATTCTTCCTTTTTTCCTTTTAATAAGAGATATCTCCCACCACCAGCCTACTACTTTTAGCTGGGCTCATGTTTTTTCTAGCTACACACTGCATTTCCAAGATTCCTCTGCAGCTGGTGGTAACCATGGGACTAAGTTCATACCAATGATATGTGGTGTGTGTGAAAGTGATACGAGCAACTTCCAGGTTACTGACTTAAAGATACTTGTCCTGGACTCTCACTGCCTTCCCCACTGATTGGAAAAAGCAACAACTGAAACAGCTTTGAGCTCAGAGATGAAGCTATGTAGGATGAAAATGCTGACCTGCCAGCCTCGGACCTTGAATGACCTTGTGGAATAAAGCAGCACCAGACCCACCTGCCTATTTTTGGAGAGATACATGTGAGAGAAATAAACTTCTTATTTAAGGCACTATATTTCTGGGTGTCTCTCACACACATCATATGGATACTTTTTGTGACTCCTTTCTCCTTCGAGGCTATCATCATTTTCTATTATTGACTTCTTTCATATTGATAGAATGTCATCCACAAGTGTATGGCCCTGGAATTCCAAATCTCTGAATGAGCCCTGGTTTTTACCAAAACCTTCTCAGGAAATCAAGTCCTGCCCACAATCTAACACAGGAATTCAAGACAGCACTTAATTCCCACACTGCCCAACGCCCTCTTCCTCTCTCCCCACCAAAATTGTGCCAAATTTTTCATGCTTCAATTAAGGTCATATTTTCTTTCCTTGTTCTTAAGGGAGATAAAGACAATGTTAACCTACATTCCCTAAAAAGTCTTCATCAATACCAAGCCTTCCCTAAAGCACAATTCGTGCCATTGGTAACTATAATAGCAAACATATTTAGGCAGAAGACCCTCAGCCCAAAGTTCATGCAGGAGAGAAGCACAGCTGTCATTCTGGAATGTTATCTTCTAACAAGGCACTTCCATAGGATAATGCCTACCAAGGTAAACTTAATAGTCAGAACTGGTATCAGTATTTAATTAGAAGATGCTACTCAATATTCTTAACACGTCTCTTTGCTGACTTGACCTCAGTATCTTTATTCAGTGAGGCTACTGATCATCCATAATTCAATGCAAAAGGAAATGACTAGTGCCGAGGCCAAGCTATCTTATCTTCCCAGCAATAAATGAAACTGGAAAAACACTAACAAGTCACTTAACCAGCAGAGGTCTCTAGGTCCCTGAATAAACGCTGCTTTCTCCTTTTATCCATCTATAAGCAATTCATGTTTTTCAAAGAGCAAAGCACAATTTTACAAATCCTCTACTGATGGGGATGATGCATTGTTGCACATGCGGAGAGGCTGAAAGGGTCAACTTTCAAAAAAGTCATAACATCAACAAGTATTAACTTGAACGAAGGGTTATGACCTTTATCCTTGAAAGAGCTGCAAGCCTACCA
This sequence comes from Balaenoptera physalus, assembly GCF_965194825.1. Lineage (NCBI taxonomy): Eukaryota > Metazoa > Chordata > Mammalia > Artiodactyla > Balaenopteridae > Balaenoptera > Balaenoptera physalus. Next base: position 97,726,366 of record NC_138896.1, on the reverse strand, counting down.
TTGTTCTTAATCTTCCTGCTGCTAATGCAAAGGAGCTCAAAAGGTAGACACCTTTTTAGTTCTCTGCCTGGAAAATCTGATGTGTAACCCTGATAAGGCTAATGGCAGTTGTCTGCCTGATTTCACATTCAATCTGCTGAATATTTACCCCCCACAGAGTTTATGAAAACAAAGCAAAAAAGAAAAGCTATAGAAATCTGTGTGGAATATTAACAACTAAGCCAAACTTTTCAAAGAGAGTGAGGAAGAAAAAAAATGGAAGGGCAAATGTAACTTATGAAGCAATGTCAAGTTGAAGTTCAAAAAGGAAACATCAAAACCATGTGCAGAGACAGAGATTTCAATGTCATAGATTTCCTGTAACTCTTGGGCTTATTCATTGCTTTCTTTCAAACATACAGAAAGCTGGAAGCACTACCTTGCAATCTCAAAAAAGGAGATGGGGAAGGGAAGGGAGGGCCTTGAGAGGATTTGGAAAAGACCTTGCAAAGTTCTAACTAATTAAACACTTCTGAGGGCTCATTCTGTCTCTTGCAACAGGGTTATGGAGGTTAAGGTGCTCGACAGGAATGTTCAATGGTAGTGATTTGTGCTGGTCAAGGTGAAATCAATAGCAAATTCAGCCTTTGTGAGACATCGTCAGGTACTTTCCTTTTTTTTTTTTTTTTTAAGTAAAATTAATTCGTGAAAAACAAATTTGAATGGTTAAAAACCTATTCCTCCCGAAGTAAAATGAATTCATAGATGCCAAATTTGAAATGATATAAACATGTCCCTCTTGAAGTCAATACCTGGACATGGGCCCAGGGGGATCAGGATTGGAAGATCATATTATATAAATGGCAAAGAATGAGATAATGTTGTTTTTTAACATGCCAACTGCAGATCTACAGGGCAAAAGCCCACACAGTGAAGGTTTCTCCTGCCACTCACTTAGATTGGATGAATCATCTCTAAGTGGGTGAGTTTTTTCTAATAGAATAGTCCTGTGCCTGATGGAAATTATTCATATCTCTACATAGTTCTTTGGGTCACCCAGTTCAAAGTCCTTGGATGACAAATGGTCCATTTTAGTGCATAATAGAAAATATTGTTTCCTGTAACTTGTTTTGGATAATGTATTTGGGTCCATTGTATTTATCACCTAATATCTAGGTTTGACTACATTTTATAACTCCATGCCTAAAAAATAGCTCCAAGGAAGGCTTGAACAGGTTGATTCAGTCCTATTATTTCAGAAAGAAGGTTATGTCTAAATGCCTTTTGGGGCATTATATATATAGATCCCAAAAACTAAACAGAATTAATCATATCCACATATTAAAACAGAACCATCTGTTTTGCCATTCATGTTCTCTCAAGGTTTGAATAGAAGAATCTCTCCTCTAAAACATCTTAAGTCTTGTTCTCAAGATACAAATTCAAATATAAGGTTAAATGGTTGTGTTTTATTTGACCCTGTGACACTGTTAGTCTGTTGGATAAATGAACAAGCTCTTCTTTTCAATCTTTAGTTCAATAACTGCCAGAAATGACCTAAGTCAATGTGTATTCCAGCCACTGGAATCATGTAAGCATCTTATCCAATAACAATTTATATTGCAGACAGATATAATTTGAACTTAGTGGTCAAACAATTCTCAGCCGTATCTGGCTCTCTAACTGTCCAAAACCAGAAATTTCTGGTAGAAAGAAATGCCATCATGAGCCTTAGACCTTAGAAGGTTAAAAATTTTAAAGAAAGGATATAATGGGGAAAAACAATTTAAACTGCTATTAGGATGATGACCTGTAGCCATTCAAAATTATTTCTGGTCGCTTACACAGTCTTGGAGAAGATGAATCACGTCCAAGGAATGCAGAGGTTTGGCTAACATTACTTAAGAATTACACTGATAGTGAGCTCTATGAGCCTGAAGATAAGTACTTGGCTTCAGTTTACCATATACATAGTTGCTTCCCAAATCTTTATCTCCAGCTGGAATTCTTATAGTGTTGACAGAATCATTGAGATACTGTCAGTATCTTTACCTTGAATCCAACATCCCCAGTATTGGCACTTGGACTATTCATTTTCCAACCTTACTGTAGAGAGTCTTCCAGTTTATTGTTATAGTTTCCTCTTAAACCCTCAACTTCTCATTTGCAGAAGTCACTAAAAGGAAGGACGAGCTTCACAAGAAATACTCATACTGTGTTCTGTGCTAGGGTCCAAATTTGATCTCCCCTCATAATCTCCAGTCCTCTGACTTCAGGCTCTCATCCACTCCCCACACAACACCAGCAATCAATATCCTAATGGGCAGCGGTCCCCAACCTTTTTGGCATCAGGGACCAGTTTTGTGGAAGATAATGTTTCCATGGACTGGCGGCGGGATGACTCAAGCGCATTACATTTATTGTGCACTTTATTCTATTATTATTATATTGCAATATATAATGAAATAATTATACAACTCACCATAATGCAGAATCACTGGGAGCCCTGAGCTTGTTTTCCTGCAACTAGATGGTCCCATCTGGGGGTGATGGGAGACAGTGACACCCAAAGTGTGTTGCTTATGTCCAGTCTACTCCATAAGATGCAGCTTAATTGTCACTTGCCACTCACTGATAGTGTTTCTGCAAGCAATTGATTTATTATGGTCTCAGGGCAGTCAAACATCTCTGCTAATGATAACCTGTATTTGCAGCCATTCCCCGGCACTAGCATCACCGCCTCAGCTCCACCTCACATCATCAGGCATTAGGTTCTCATAAGGAGCACGCAACCTAGATCCCTTGTATGCTCAGTCCACAGTAGGGTTCGCGCTTCTCTGAGAAACTAATGCCTACGCTGATCCGACAGGAGGTGGAGCTCAGGTGGTAACGTGAGCGATGGGGAGCTGCTGTAAACACAGGTGAAGCTTCTCTCACTCGCCCGCCGCTCACCACCTGCTGTACCTAACAGGCCAGGGACAGGTACCGGTCCGTGGCCGGGGGTTGAGGATCCCTGCTAATGAGGGTTTTCAAATTCAGTTCTATGACGCTCAGAGAGTTCTTGGGAGGGACGTCCTTCAACTAGGACAGCCTTCCTTTGTTTTAAATATTGAAAATTTCATGTTTAAAAAAGTAACGTGACAATTGTTAACAATACATACATGTTGAAAAGTACTATTTTGAGGTATCTAAATCTTGTCCTTTTGTAGAAAGAGCTTTGAATTTGGAACCTGGAGATTGAGTGCGTACATTTTCTCATTTGAATCAAGGGGAGGCTGGACTTGATGGTGTCTAAAGTCCCTTCTGAATTTAATGTGCTAAACCTTTAATTGCCTCTTGAACCATCTGAATTCTTGGATCTCCTGGGTTCTCTGTTAATTAGTGCTTCACTCAGACTTTCCTATTTGTGATCTCTTCATCTCTATGTAAGTTGCACTGTACTTTTACTGCTGGCAATGGCACAGGAGGTGCCACCAGGCCACCTGTCTCACAGGTAACAATGATAAGCCACAAAGAATATAAAAACCAACTATGTGAAGGCACACTTAAGGGTAACCAAAAGCAGGTACGTTTCTATTAATAGGTACTCATTAATATATAAAACAGATATGATTGTAGGAAGTAATCCATGCATGAGATAATGGATAGGATGTGCGAATGTGCTTTGCACACTGTAAATGCTCTACAAATTAAGAGAACATTGCCATCATTTCATATTTTTAGGCTAATATTTAAAGTGCTCTGTCATCTGGTTCTACCTAGTTCTCTCACTTTCTCTCCAAGTATGCCCAGTGAAAACACAGCTCCTGTCAAATGAGGGCCTTCTTTGTTCTCAAATCCAATAAGCCAGCTCCTGCCTCATATCTTTGTTCAAAACAACTTGTGTTTTTGGAATGTTCTCCTCCCCTTCATCCCTACCCAGTGTTCACTCTACGGAAACACCTCCTCCATGAAGTCTTCCCTGATCTGTCAACTGCTATCCTCCTGAACACATACAGCTCATAGGGCACAAACAGCAAAACTGTTCTGTGCCATCACGTGTATTGTTTTTGAATGGGTTGGTTTAACTCTTTTACTGCTACCTAATTTCTATAAGAGCATACGTTTTCTCTTTTCTTCCTGGATGTGCTGTAGTCATTTCAGAACTTGAGAAATGAATCAATGAATAAAAAAGGATTGGAAATTAGCCATACATTCATGAAAAGCCCACTAAGCCCACTGCCACCCAAACAAACCAAGTTATTATCTAGTTTAACACAGACTAATTTCTTTATGTTTCTTTTTAATCCTCAACTCAGTCACTGCCTACTGTTTCTCTGAATGTGCTCTTATTGGGTTAAATACATTCCTTTCTCCATCCCCTATTCACCTTCTGAGCAAAGTACTACCAATCACAGACACTAAAGTATTTACATAATATCTCAATCAGCATCACTTTATATGTGTTATTTCTCGACCTCATAATAACCTGCAAGTTAAGTGTCATTATCCCCATTTTACAGATGAGGTCCAGGGACATTAAAGTCCAGATTCAGAGAGTGGCTCAGTTAGGACTGGTACACAGGCCTTGCTTGGCTTCAACGTCCGTGCTCTCCTGACAGGCTCTCAAACTATGCCCCTACTGTCAATGGAGAAGGGAGTATTCTTTTGGACCCATGGTTCTCAAAGTGTGGTCTCAGGACCACTGGTGTTCCCCAAGTCTCTTTCAGAGAGTCCATGAGAGCCTTTCTTTCCACCTACACATCTGTGTGAGATCAGATTTTCTTTGTACACTTCAACCAAAACAACAATCATGACAGATTAAATACAGAAGCACGTACCAGAATCTAGTTTTTTCTGCTAAGACAGACATTAAAGGTATTTGCAAAAACCTAAACAACATCCCTCTTTTTTGTTTGGAAAAATACAGTTTTCTTAAAATTGTTAATTATGTTAATATGCACTGATTATACTGTTGTCATTTTAAAATAAAGTACTCAAATTCTTGGGATTAATTTCTAATATGCTATATATTGGTAGAAATAACCCACATAATCAAAAGTTTTTTGGAGTACACAATAATCTTTCAGAGTGAAAAGGGGACCTGAAAGCCAAAATTGGAGGACTCCAGCTTTAGAGAAGCATGGAAACTTTCAGATAAATGAATCCATGTATGCAAAACTTGCTACAAGTAAATTTAAACAATATTCCTTGATAGATAAAAATTGTAACAGTTACATCTGCCTTCAGTGACAACAGAGTAAGGGAATGGAACTGCATTTCAGTACATTGTCTTTGATGTGACTTTTTCTTCCCTGGTCTGAAGTTTCTCATGGGGTAAGGACCCTGTAACCCTACTCCTGTATTACTTCCCACTGACCATTATTTACAAAATGTTTCAATGTGCACCCCTTGAAAAACTGCACCAACCCACTTAATTGGAACTACCAGCTGAAGTGAAGGAAACAAAGATTGCTGACTATCTGAAGCGACACTCAAGGATACTGAGGGTCTCGATATCAGTTCTGTCTAGGACAATTAAGCAGACTACGGCTTTACTGCAAAATTACCTTATCTGCTGTGTTCATTTTTTGGTCACTCTATCTTTTAAGCCACTTTGTGGGGCTGAATAGTTCAGTGAGTGAACTGATCTAGTGATCACATATACATAGCACATCTGTGGGGAAATTAGTATGAGATGCTACACGATGCTTCTGTATTCTGACCTTAGAGATAATCCAACACCAGGTGCAGTGTCATCATGGCTACAGTTTTGCCTTTAGAGCCAAAGGACCATGGCCCACAAGGTCTAGACATATAGCCATAGATGTAAGTTGGAGAGGAAAATAAAAAAGAGCTCTTTTGGACTCAATAATCAGGTGATCACCTTGGAAAATAGGAAGTGAATAAGTCAACTGTTCAACTGGATGTTTTAATTTATGACTTTGGTTGTGGAAAATAAGCAGAAAAAGTATCTGGATAATTGATGAATTTTTTTTCCCCTTTACCTATTTTATTAAAATGTCTTATTGGCAGGAAAAGGAACACAGAAAGAGCAGGTCTAGTCATAGCTCTGATTCTCGCTCATTCTATCACCTTGGGTAAGTTATTTTATGTCTCTGGGCCTTTTTTTCTTTTTCTTTTTCTTTTTTTTTAACTTATAAAAATCAAAGAGAAGGGCTTCCCTGGTGGCGCAATGGTTAAGAATCCGCCTGCCAATGCAAGGGACACGGGTTCAAGCCCTGGCTGGGAAGATCTCACATGCTGTGGAGCAGCTAAGCTCATGCGCCACTACTACTGAGCCTGCGCTCTAGAGCCCGCAAGCCACAACTACCGAGCCCTCACCCCACAACTACTGAAGCCCGCGCACCTAGAGCCTGTGCTCCGCAACGAGAGAAGCCACTGCAATGAGAAGCCCGCGCACCGCAACCAAGAGTAGCCCCTGCTCACCACAACTAGAGAAAGCCCGCGCACAGCAACGAAGACCCAATGCAGCCAAAAATAAGAATAAATAAAATAAATTAAAAATAAAAATCAATGAGTTGGCCCCAGTAGATCCTTCCAGCTCAAACATTATAGGATTCTATGAACAACAGCCTGTTCACCGCTCAAATATTATATTCCCTATTTCCTCATGGTGAAGATGATTTTACTCTCTTAACACCCGTTACATATAGGAGAAACTGAACAAAAGGCATTAAATATCAGGTTCCTTTAGTTCATGCTTCATTCTTGTAAATGATGTTACTCTATTGGTCTATTTGTGCAAAAAGGAAGTGACTATACAGACATAATGAGGTGGAAAGATGAATAATTATCAAGTGAATTAAATCTATTTTATACTTCCCTTTCCTTTATTCAAAGATAATTACTTTAGCACCCTCCTACTTTGCCTATGTAGATTGGCCATAATGCTTGATGTGACAGCAAGCTGCTAGCTTTCATGGGAAGCAGGAACACCTTTGCTTGCATGTAATTTAATCTTAGGATTCACTCTACCACTTGAAAACAGCCTAGCACGAGAGCAATGGTTCTTACACTGTGGACTCCAGACAAGCTGCATAAGCATGACCAGGGAACTTAACAGAAATACAAATTCTCAGGTCCCACCCTAGTTCTACAGAATCAGAACTTCTGGGGATAGAACGCAGTATTCTGTATTTTAATAAAATTTTCAGATTACTCTAAAGCACAATGAAGTTTGACAACCTCTAGCATGAAGGAACAGGCATAGCATTTGGAATCTAGCTCTACTTAACCATGTAACTTCAATCAGTAACATTTTCTCTTTGGGAATCAACTTCCTTATCTATAAAATGTCTAAGTGTAGGAATGACTTGGGAGTGTCTTATTCATTCTAACTCCAAAATATATGTCAAGCCTCCATTTATTTTCCTTCTTTGAGTCCTAGCCACCAACCTCTCTCACCTGGTTGGCTTCTTGACCGGTTGTCCTGCTTTTACTCTTGGTTCCCTATAATCTAATCACCACAAAACAACCAGAGTGGTCTTTTAAAAGCATGAATGTGATTGAGTCATTCCCCTGCTTAAAATCCTCCACTGGTTTCCCGTTATGATCAGAATAAATCCCGAACTCTGTGGCTGGCTTACAAGGTACTGCATAATGTGTCACCCTCCTATGTTTCCAAACCTTTTGCCCTTTCTCACTATGACTAAGTTACACTAGCTTCCTTGATATATCTCACAATGCAGTGTTAATTGCAATGTTAAGTAGTTTCCTGTCTCAGGGCCTTTGTACTTCCTTACCTTCTGCCTGGAATGTACCACTCCTTGAAAGCCTGGCTCTTTTTCATCCTTTAGGTTTCAGCTCCAAAGTCAAATCTCAGACAAGTCTTCCCTGACTACCTTATCTTATGAAGCCTTTCTTCTGCTCCTAGTTATTTGCTATCATATCATCCTACTCATTTTCTTCACAACTCTTACCACACTATGAAATTTTCTAGTTCATTTATTTGCTTAATAATAAATTGCCCATCAGCTTCTAGTAAAAGACAAGCTCCTTGAAGGCAGGGATTTGTCTTACAACCCTAAGTGCCCAACATTGCCTGCCATATGGTAGGCAATAAAAATTTCTTTGGAACAAATTAATAATATATTAAAGTCATTTTGGAAAATGTCAACCTTTAAGTAACAAATATCTGTAGTATTTTAACCCTGAATATATAACAGATCTATTTTTAGGAAGTTTTGTATGCTCAAAAATATCTGAAAGAGCAGATTAAAATTAGACCACACAGACAAGTATAGGTCATGGCAAAAATAAATTGGGAAAATGGAGATGGGTAAAAATGTTTTATGTCTGAACTAGTTTCAGTTCTTCCCATATCGCAACCACGAGTAGCACATGCTAACCTAAAGAGACAGCCACAGTGGAAACACACCAACCAGGAACAGGGGCTTCTATCATCCTGACACAGGGAACGTAGGAGCAATGGAACCATGCCCAGCAGGCCTTTGGAGGAAGGTGAAAGGGTTTTAGGGCAGGATCAGAAAAATTGCCATTTTGTCAGGCCAGAACAGGAGTGAGCACACCTGTCCGTGGTTGCTGAAGTGAAGAGCTGATGAATGGGATGCAGCAACTTGGAACCAAAAAGGAGACGCAGGTTTCTAAGCTGAAACCCATGGTTTATAATCCCCGATCACAGCACATCTTAATGTTGTAAGAAATTTTCTTGTTAACAAAGACAGAACGTTCATGGATAAGTGACTGGGGCTACTTTCTCCCCTTCTGTGAAATATATGGTGACTTTAATGATAATTACTCATTTAACTTGGAGATCTAGGCAGCTGGATATCAGAAACACAGCACTGGACAAACCCACTAGAGACCAGAAAAAATATATAAATAGAAAGAAAAAAAAATGACAGCCAAGCACTTTTGTATAATTAAGCTCTCCTGTGACAATGAAAACAATTTGATAATTTCTGTGTCGCTGATACGCTAGTTGAGGAAAAACAAAAGAATAAACATAGATGCAAAAGCCCAGCACCATGAAAGTCAACTTATTAGACAAGTTTCTAACTAACACCAAGGGTGGTTGACAACTGAGGAAAAAGCTGAGTTATCTTCAGAAAGTAGGCAAATTTCATTCTGCTTTTTTCTCCATGCACGGATGCAGACAAGTTCATTTAAAAGGGAAACACTGTTAGGACCTGATTTTCATCTCCAGGCAGGACCCCTGAGAAAACCTTTCACTATACAAGGCTGAAGGCCAGTGACAAGGCTGATTCTCCACAACAGTAACATTGGACTCTTCTATTTCTGGTGCAGGAAACCTCTGACCTACTAGAAAGCACTATGTCAACTCCTGGTAGCAGACTATTTCACACCTTTTTAACATACTGAAAACAGATATCTCACTTCAAAGAAAATCATGAAAGTGAAAAATGACTTCAATCAATTATTTGAGCAACACAAGTAACACTTAGGAACCACCGCCACTGGATGGAAATATCTAACCAACTAATTAAAAAAAAAAATTGGCCATTTACCTGAATATTTTCAGGTTGTTCCTACCTGATACAGGAGAAATAATTATTACACTGGAGAGAAGAATGTATCCTAAACACTTAAAAAAGACAGCAAGTGCATCTCACTGAACAAATCTGTAACCTTCAGTCTTATGTTTTTCCAGCCAATGAACTGTGATGTCTTTTGCTTTTCAACCAATTAAATAAGGTATCAACCATGACAGTTTAAGAAAGAGCAAAGATCAAGCATCGAGTCTGTCATCTGGCATGAGTAGAGCTGGTCCTTTATTGTTGAAGGAAGATGCGTGATTAAAAAAGAGTGCATATTTATTCAAACAATGGGTGCTGAAGTCATCACGTGACGCACTTGGTAAAATCACGTGTGTTCTTCCACCAACTGGTCAATGTCAGAAGTATGAGTCCAAAATGCTGAGGGTCAGATGGGGGAGGTTGCTGAAGGCTAGCTGATATTCAAAATCTCCACCCAGTTTCTAATCATGCTTCTAGAAAACCTTGCATGATCACTGAACAAAATTCTTTCCCCATATCTGAAAATCAAAACGTTCTGGAAGAAGAACTGATGAAATAAATAGACTTTCATGGTATTAGTTACTGCAAGAAATAGGAAAGTTTAAAGCCTTTGCTACAACTTGCCCCTGCCTAAAGAACTGCTCTCATCCTTTTAATATACACTGTTGTTTATTTAAGCCATTCTTGAATACTTATCAATCTATAATATTTATTTTCAATACCCCAGACAGATGGGATTCAGGCATGTTCCAATTTGGGAGAACTCAATTTGCTTTCAAAATGCCTATCCAATGAAATCCCTTTCTGGATTTCAAATCAATACCCTAACAGGGTTTCCAAGATAGGCTCAATTGATGACCACTTGCTAGAGGTTTTACATTTATATTATGTTTGGATCGATGCCGATGATTCGATTGGAATAGGAGCAGCTGCGCAGAAAAGGTCTTTGGGGTGAGAGAGATTTGTCATGCTCCACGCTGGTAAGAACTAAATTTGGACAATGTGCATTTTGAAATGTTCATGGTACCATATTAAATCACTACCAAATAGGAGCAATTACAAAGGATTAACACAAACTCCAAATCAAAATTCGAACGAAGAAAAGCAGAGAGCTTTAAAAAAAAAACCAAAAACAGGAGCAGGAATAACACAATGTTTCCTGTGTCAGTTTTACAGCTTGATGGCAGGAGAGAAAATAGGTCCTTTGCAAGTGTGTTCACACTAATTTCTATCCGCCAAACGTATCAGCATATATCTTCCATCCCTGCCCCCCATCCTCACTCTCGCTACCCAGAATCACCCAGGGCATGCTAATTAAGCAGCAAACCAAGGGTTTTACACAATCCTATTTTGAACAATCCTTCTGAAAAAACCTGAATGCAAACCTCCCAGCTTATAATGTTAATACCAGGAAGGTCAACAAATGATAAACTGGAATCACAGTCTTACCAAAGAAAGTCAGCTGTCCCCTTGCTATGTTTTTCCCTCTTGAATTTTCAGCCACACATTCGTACCAACCAGCATCCTCCTGCTGAAAATTAGGGATTTCAAGAATTCCATTCGACTTGTGTCTTCTGGCTTTCCTTGCTATCGGCTTTCCATCAGCTCTTCTCCAGATAATAGTAGGTACTGGACTGATAGCAAGAAAAAATGGGAGTGAATCAAGTTAGAGAGACTGTTTCTTTTATTTGAACCTATGCTCCTTACAACCCCTTCCTTCTTGTTTCTAAGCATTATAAGCTTGCACTAGACAGTGTTCCCCAAATGTCATTTATTCACGTATCACTATGATGATTTTAGTGATATCCACATCTCCAGTATTATTATATACTTAGTGTTTTCCTTAAAATCAAATAACCTTTCTTAACCTTAAATGAGTTAATATCGTATGCAATATTACCAATGAAATAAAAACAGATTTTTATATGCTTATTCTATTTTTTCTAGTGCATCTGTTTCTTTTAAAATCATAAATATGAAAATAAAAATGTCCATGCACAGATGTGGAGAATTAAAGATGCCTTCCACTAAGATGAGGTCCAGGCCCCCCTCTCCTTGAACCTGGTGGGTTCTTTGGCTACCTGGACTATTGAAATAAAGCAGAAGTGATGTGGTATCAGTTTCAAGGCTCAGGGGATAAGAAACTGGCAGCTTCTACTTGCTGCCCCTTGGGACACTCTCTGTGGGACCTTATCAACTTGTAGAAGTCCATTCGGAGGGTGGTTTCAGGAAACTTTACTTAAGTAGTGAGATAAGGAAAGAAACAATCTGTGGGGTCTTTAAGTACTCTCAAGACATCTATCATCCTCCAGCCGAAACTGTTAGAACGCATCTTAAATTGCAAGGGCATCACTGAATCTGCAAATCAATGGTTTAGTGAGCTAACCACAGCTTTTAAGATTGCGGCTTCCTAGCAGGGGATACAATTGTTTACATATTTATTTTTCACAAAAAACACACACAGACAAGTAATTACACTAAAGACTTTGCTAATCTTCTCTGGAAAACCTGAGATGGTATTTAAAAAATTAGAGCCATCAACTCCACTATACTTGTTTTAGAGGAATTTAAGTTCATTAGGCAGACACTAACTCAAAAGGCAGAAAGGGCTCTATCAAAAGTACATTCTGGGTGTCTTTACATGTGATGAGATAGACACTTAATACGTGCCTTTACAAATAACTGTACTTAGAGATAGTCTTTCTGCTCTTAAGTGGGCCATGATGATGTGTTTCCGCAGCTGGATGTGCATACCCAAACATTTCTGTGTAGATTGGAGGAGCCCAATTTGGGTCCTTTGTTTTCATTCTAGTGCCATTCAAGCAGCGTGAATAGTGTGTAATTCATACCCCTTTTGAAGTAGAAACAAAGTAAATTTTGTGGTCTTCCTCCACAGAAGATTTTTCAAGGTGTCACCTTGCAGAGTTCACCAAACACATTCCTAGCCTATCCAGTTACCTTCTCTCATCTTTTCTTTGAATTAAGTTTCCTAATATATATATAAATATATATTTATATACAATAAAAAACAGGACCATCTTGTACCGTTTGGCAATCTGCTTTTAGTCTCTTAGTAATAAACCATGGGCATTTTCTAAGTTTCACATGTTGTTTTACAACTTGACTTTTAATGTTGGTACAGTGTTCAATCCTACAGCAATGTCATAATTTATTTAACGGGGTAAGTTTTCAGGACATAGAAAATGATCACTGCATTTTTCAGCACCAAAGTAAAGATACTACTGCAGCATATACTGCCATGACTTGAAAACAGGAAAACCAAAAGAATCCTTCCTTTAGAGCTAAAAATAAAATTGAAAAAAAAAAAAGAACAGCTTTCTTCCATGGCTGCTGTAAAACACAAAATCATGTGACTATAGATTACATGCTGACACAGGGGTTGAGCAGAAGTTAGTGCTGCTGCCTTAGCCAACATTTGGGTACAGGAAAAGGATGAGGAGTTAGCAGTGGGTTAGCCAGATAGGTGGGGTTGGGCATAGAGATTCACGTGTATCATTAAAGTACATAGATGACCAAAAAATTCTTATTTCAGATGACAGTTTTTATCACTGATGCCAAACCTTTCCTGCAGGGTTACTGGCAAAATCTTAACTGATCTGCTTTTCATCCCTCTTATGCCCTCTGACAGATACTGTAACGGAAAATCTAACTGGTTCCCAAGTAGGCTTATCTAAGAAGACTCCACAGATTGAATAATAAAGTTGTGAATAATTTTCAGATGACTCTGTAAAATAAAGACTCTCTTAGAGAATATCAGGTCTTACCAATCTCTAGCCAAAGCAGAAGGAAATCGAAATCCAAAGTAGAAAGAAGATGCTATTGCTTACGTGTGGAATCTAAAATATGACACAAATGAACTTATCTATGAAACAGAAACTGACTCACAGACATAGAGAACAGTCTTGTGGTTGACAAGGGGGAGGGAGGTGGGGAGGGATGGATTGGGAGCTTGGGATTAGCAGATGCAAAGCAGTATATAGAGAATGGATAAACAACACGGTCCTACTGCACAGCATAGGGAGCTATATCCGATATCCTGTAATAAACCATAATGGAAGAGAATATGAAAAAGAATATATATATATGTAAAACTGACTCACTTTGCTGTACAGCAGAAATTAACACAATACTGTAAATCAACTATACTGCAATAAAATAAAATTTTCAGAACGGTAGAAAGAAGAGACGGGCAATTTAAAAGGAAGTACAAGACAAGTTTGGTGCATATTCCGTAAACTGGGACCCGAATGAAAGTCCACATTTTTCCGAACAGTCAACTCCACTGTACCCCAAATGAAGGCCATTGTTTTCCTGTCATTCTGGGTTAGACAACATGTACATTACAGGTCATTGTAATAGAACAAAGCACTTTTTCAGAATTGCCCATTCTCCTCTCCTTTGTGGCCATGTCCATCGTGGCAGGCTAATCCCTCTTGTCCCATGACACGTCCCCTCTCCATGATGAGAGGGCGAAATCAAAGATGCGCACGCAGAATCACAGCGAGAGAGGCTTACATATTTATTTTTCACAAAAAACACACACAGACAAGTAATTACACTAAAGACTTTGCTAATCTTGGCTTGCTTTTCAGTTACTTCAGAAACCATCACGGCGAACAGTGCAAAGAAAATTCTACACTTGCCCAAGCTGGAGGGAGGACAAGGGAGAAGAGAAACCAGAACTTACTTTCCTAACGCAAAGCATTCCAGCTTCACTGTTGTTCCTTTTGCAGTCGGGACCGTTTCTGGGAACTGCACTTCTATTTTTGGCTCATATTCACCCATCACCCCTGTGAATAAACAAAGGAGCTAAGTCTTGGAGATTCTTTTAAAACATACACAAGTGTTTTTCTGTTAACGTAGGATGCTCCTACACATCACTGTGTGTGCAATTAATTCCTTCATTTAAAGTGGCTCCTATCTCTTAACAGCCGTGAATCATGGCTTCTCTCCCAGTTACTGCTAGAGAAAAATTTGTATCACAGCACCACACCATCTGCCTAGGAGTAAATTCTCCATGCATACCCCATTGCTTCTTGAAAATACTTTTTTTAAAAAGTAGTCATGGAAGAAAAAGAGGAAGGGCTATAAAGTCCTAGTCACCAGGAAGATATTAATTATTGTTTTGGAAACATACTGCAGAAAATTTTAAATATATTAAAAAAAATGTTCATGCTTTATTGTGTCTATATAAAGACAATTTCTGAGGAATCAATTTATCACCACAAATTACTTTTCTTTCACTTTTGAAGGGCAATCTGAATTAGTCATAAATTGGTATATGCAAGGTAACACAAAATTCTTATATTTTTAATATATTCTGAAACAATGACAAAAGAACAACAGGAAGCAACCATTGAAAACAACCTTTAAGTTATACCCACCTTGCCAATGGCAGCAATGGCAGGCTTACCTTGAAGGTCATATTCTCCCACTTTCCCATATCCTGGAAAATTACTGTACAATTATAGCCAATGCAGCACAGCCTAACAAATTAAGTCCACGCTTTATAACTAAATGCTTATAAATGATTTCTTATCAATACATTCTTGACACTGTCTACTACTACTCTAATTGTTTTAATACATTTATTTCTATTCAATTTCTAGGCTTTTCCTGTGGTCTCTGAGTCAACTGTCCCAATATAAAGTTTGAAATTATCTAGCTTACTAAAACATGATAGGGTCCTCCGTTTCGTCTCTTCTTTAGGCTTCCCACAGTTAGAGGGAAAAGAGACTGAAGGATTCAGATGGAAAGGTTAAAAGTAAGGAACAGATGGGGACAGGTACAATGACTAAGAGAAACAGTTCCATTCATTTTGCAGAGGTGACCCTCTTTATCTGCAGCTTCACAGTTTGGGAAGCAGCAATGGGATTTCCTCAATGTGAAAAAAAGAAATCAACCCCAAGTGACAGATGATGCATTAGTCTAGCTAGGTTTGCTGTGACATATGTCATCAAAAGCACAAAGTTGAACATAGTTGTTCGTTTTTATCCTTTCATAGACTGACAGGGAGGAATGGATTTGGAAGACACCTTTGAGTTAATTTGGTTCAGTATTCTTAATCTTGGCATTCATGCATGCATACTTTTCTGCAGAAAGGACCCATACCTAGCAACCCAGACTAGAAAGGACCTTAAGCCTCGCAAAATGGAAATCACAGTTCTAGTCTGTTCCTGCCTTTCACAAGCAAGTCTGTACTCTCGAAGGGGTTAAACAGACTAGTGTTCAAGGTTGCAACTCTGGTCCCTGAGTCCTCATCTTAATCTTTTACTATGGCCTCTTGCCACTGCAGCAGTAACACTCCAGAACTAAATTCCAGTACACTAAATCCATGCTTGACACGTTCAGATACAAAACCATTCCCCCCTTTCTGGTCAGTCTCTGAGTCCTCTTGCACTTACGTTTGGGTTTGCCTTCCCTTGAGCATGTGCCCCACAGCAGGACCATAAAGAGACAGTGCTGGCTAACGCCCGCATTCGCACACTTCTGCTGAACTTGCTAACAAACAACCCATACAGCTGACTCACCATCCCATAAATACCAGTAGTATGACTCCGAGCGCAGGAACAAGTTAACACCTCTGAGTGCTGTGTGTGCGGCTGTGTACCCCGACAGCAGTGTTAATTAGAAAAACAACTGCCTTGAGAGAAAGAGGTCTTTTGTCCTCCTGGGAAATCAAGACAAACGACACTACAGTGTATCATGAATGGAAGGGAGATGAGATGATAAGGTTAAAATACGGAGGGTCAAGACTGTCTCAGCCATGATCAGGTTTTCCCCTACCCCCTCGTTCTATCAACATTACATGTAAACCTGGTTTCTGTAATGCAACTATGAAAGATACATCAAGGATCAAAAATGTCTCACACATCCTTGTCCTGAGCAACTGAAATAGCACTGCTCAGTGTCCCAGGTCCCCTCAGCTATTATCTCCTCATCCTAAAATCCCACCTATTACCGCCCCGACTCAAAATCCCCTCCTCCAGCCTCCTGTACCCCTTTCCTTAGTACGCCCTACGCTCTGTAGCCCACAGCAGTCTTTAAATGACCAGAAAGTATCAAATCTCTTTTGCTTCAGTTCTCACTGTTTCCCATGACTTACTGTAAAAAACATGTAAAGATTTTGTAAATTGACTGAGTCGTGCAACCATCACCATAACCCAGTTTTAGAACATTTCCATCACCCCAAAAAGATCCCTCATGCCTGTTGACAGTTAATTCCAGAACCAATCCCAGCCCCCGGCAACCACTAACCTGCTTTCTATGTCTATAGATTTGCCTTTTCTGGACATTACATATAAATGAAATCATACAATGTGTGGTCTTTTGCATTTGGCTTCTTTCTTTCTTTCTTTTTTTTACTGCCCTAGATGCCAGGAATACAACTGGGAATGTAAGGGAGGAAAAACTTTTTCTCTACCTTTCTAAAATTCTTTTGGCTTATTTATTAATTAAGACATTAACAGGAGAAAAAACAAATTTAATTTTGTACATATGGGAGCCTCACATAGGCATGAGAAGGTCAAAGACAGGCAGGCAGTTAAAGCTTATAGGCCATCCTGAGCTAAGGAGGAGGGGATAGGGATATGGGTCTTCAAAGGGAAGGAAGACAACTCACAGAAATATGGGAAAAGCAAATGTTTGGTAAAGAAAGTTTGTTATGCCATGCAGAGACAATAGGATAGAGTGAGGAGTTTGAATAAACAGGTCCACTGAGCTCTCCCCAGTCTACCACACCTAGGCCATACTTTTTGTAGTTATCTCTGGTAATAGCTCTCTTTCTGGACCAGGCCCTCTATCCAAATCCTTCTTTTTTTTTTTTTAATTTAATTTATTTATTTTTTATACAGCAGGTTCTAGTTAATTAGTTATCTATTTTATACATATTAGTGTCTACATGTCAATCCCAATCTCCCAGTTCATCCCACCACCACCACCCCCGCTGCTTTCCCCCCTTGGTGTCCAAACATTTGTTCTCTATATCTGTGTCTCTATTTCTGCCTTGCAAACTGGTTCACCTGTACCATTTTTCTAGATTCCACATATACGTGTTAATATACGATATTTGTTTTTCTCTTTCTGACTTACTTCACTCTGTATAACAGTCTCTAGGTCCATCCATGTCTCTACAAATGACCCAATTTCGTTTCTTTTTATGGCCGAGTAATATTCCATTGTATATATGTACCGCATCTTCTTTATCCATTCGTCTGTCCATGGGCATTTAGGTTGCTTCCATGACCTGGCTATTGTAAACAGTGCCACAATGAACACTGGGGTGCATGTGTCTTTTTGAATTATGGTTTTCTCTGGGTATATGCTTAGGAGTGGGATTGCTGGGTCATAGCCATGTTTTTTTTTTTTTTTTTTTTTTAATTAATAGCTACTCTATTTATTTATTTATTTATTTTTAGCTGTGTTGGGTCTTCGTTTCGTGCGAGGGCTTTCTCTAGTGGCGGCAAGCGGGGGCCACTCTTCATCGTGGTGCGGGAGCCACTCCTCATCGCGGTGCGCGGGCCTCTCACTATCACGGCCCCTCCCGTTGCAGGGCACAGGCTCCAGACGCGCAGGCTCAGCAGTTGTGGCTCATGGGCCCAGTTGCTCCACGGCATGTGGGATCTTCCCAGACCAGGGCTCGAACCCGTGTCCCCTGCATTAGCAGGCAGACTCTCAACCACTGCGCCACCAGGGAAGCCCAGCCATGTTCTTCTTAACTGCCATCTTGTCTTGCCTACCAGTTGGCTCCTCACTGAACAATTTTTTAAAGAACATCTCTTTCAAAGATTTCAAATTTCTGAAATATTTTGTTTATTTGTGACTTCTGCCTTCATCACAATGTATACTTCTCATGTTTAGTTCATGTGTTTAGTTCTGTCTTCCATCCAGACTGTAAACCCCATGATGTCAAGTAATATGTCCATCTTTTTCATGCTTGCTTTTATCTTTGTCTCTTCACTTACTAGGTGCTCAGTAAAAAACTGTCATGAAACATTTTATAAATAAACTTCTGGGCGCTCCTGAATAACATTGCTGTTTCCTCTCATCTTTATAGCTATTTATACATTTGTCATCTCTTCTGTTGTACTTTTACTTCTTTGAGGAATGGAAGTACTTCTGATTTTTTTCTGTTCCTCACAAATCTTAGCTCAGTACAAGGCATATGGAAAAAACTGTGATACGTAGGAATTTGTGAAAGGGAGGAAAAGATGTAGAAATGTGGCCCTTTATACTGGGACACATAATAGCCATTAAGTCAAACATGTAAGTCTTCCCGGGCATAGAAGTTGTTTTTAAGTATTATCATGGCTCTTGTCCAAGTTCACTCACTTCAGATCATGCTTCTCTAAAATGAGCTGTGTAGGTTGTTTATGTGGTCACGTGGAGTGATTTCTGGGTGGACACACAGTGATCTATATTTATGGCTACAGGAACTGAGTAACAGAGTTATCAGTAATGATGAAGATTGAACTGTATTTATGGAAATAGTTACAGGACATAAAGATAGGGATCAGAGATGGAATGGCATGCATTTCACTGCTCTTTAAAGAATTTTTATTACATGTAAAGACTGCCTTAGTATTTAAATCATAAAAAAATGAAGGAAGCCATTTTTTTCAACTACATTATGAACATTTTTTGGAACACCTGTGAAGCGTTCCATTTAATTTGATTACATCTGGCACAGGCTACATTTTTATTTGACTATTTCTTTCACGTCAACTATTTTGGCCTTTTTCTACATTAAATTTAAAAAGCTGCTGCCTTTTTTTATTTTTTAAGAAACAAAAGGCCCCTTAAAAGAGGAGCGTATTTTTCAAGTCATTCCTCTGACCACCTGTACACTTTTGAACTTAATTGGTCTATAGCTGCTCTGATGATTTACATAATAATTAGGTAAAAAGGGTGAGGCCATTGATGGAATTGCTCCAGAATCCTTTTTCCATCTTCAAACTATTTAGGAAGGTGGGAGGATATAAAGGCCTAGGTATGTCTACACAACCAAGGTACAGCTGAAGTAAAAGTGCATACAATATTGTCAGGATCAACCAGGATTTATAATCTCAGCAATATTTCCTTTCTCCTGACTGAAATATATACATTGCCTATAGAGAAAACTCTTGCTTCCAATTCTAAATAGAGATACCTATATCTATAATTTTAAACATAAGGTGAAAAAAGTCTCAATTCATTAAAATGCATTGTCAATGTTTTCTATTCATTGGAGTGAGAGCACCGGCTGAGACAACAATAGTGAAAGTTACACCACTTAAAATTTCATACATCAAAGTCTTCAGGAGTCAGGGGCTTAGGTGTATTTACATTCCAATGAATTCAATAAATATTGATTTAACACCAACTATAGCAATGGGGTTACGATGTGCATACCACAGACCTGATCATTATCTTCATGACATTTGTAGTTACCCTTTTCCAGTGCCTTGCAGAGGGATGTGGCATATGCAGGCAACAATTAATTGTTTATGGAATAACTGAGTTTATTTCCTAAAGAAGACATGCTACAAATTTCTAGGTGTTCTTTCCAAAACCAGTGTTCCTAAACTTTAAATCACCTGGAGGGCCTGAGTTTCTGAATTACTAAGGTGAGATGGAGCCTGAGAATGTGCATTTCTCACAGGTTCCCAGGTGATGCTGATGCTTCTGTACTTTAAGAACTTCTGTAGCAACCATGAGGCGTTGAGCCAAAGCAAGAAGTTGCACCGAAGAGTAACAGACATCATGGGCTAGTTACTGGGAGATGACTAGTAACGCGGAGTCTCACCAGTCACAACGCCAATCAAGAGCCTGGATCCTGCAGACGACCTTGTGGCAATGATTATCTCCCTTTCAAAGCCTGAAAAATTATTAAGGCTGATGCTGATGTCTGTAAGAACTAGAATGTGACAGAATAACTGCCAAATTATAGAATATAAAAGAGAAATCAGCCACACACCACTCTTGTTTAACTACAATTTGCAGACACTGTCTTGGCAGAAGGAGGCAAGTTTGCAGAATTTTGGGCCGTAAGACTTTGCCAACACCTGCCTTAGCTGGAATCTGCGGTTGTAAATTAAACCACAGAAGGGACTTTTACCAACTTCTACAGAGTGGGATTTTCTACTGAAGAAAAACTGTAAAAATTGTCCTATGAAAAGTTCCCACATGGCCTTTCTTCAGGAATGAGTCATATGATATATATTCCATTTATCTAAAAATATTTGGAAATATCTGATTAGTCATACACATTTCTTGGGCTGAGTTCACCATTTTACTCTTTTAAGAAAGGCTTGTTTTGCCCTGGGTTGAAGGAAACATTGTAGGATCTAGGCGACTGTCCATGGAATCTCCACCACTACCCAGCCCCTAATCAGTGAATTCCCGTTTGAGGCAATAATTGTGCAAATAAGAACTTCCCCAGTGCTGGAAAAGAGGAATAAGGCACCTGTGGGATGCATCTCACTTACACTTGGGGTTTTAATGTGACTTCAGAAGCCTGTGGGAGGTGAAAACAAACCCCATTATTTGACCTCAATCAAACCTACATCTCTTTCCTTCCTTCTCAATAGTTAAAGTGCAGATATAACCTGAGCTATTCCAGAAAGGTGTCTCCTATGAAGGTAGAATAACTATTTATCCATGCTTGCCTGGGACAGTCCTGGTTTACAACAAGTCCTGAAGTAATTTGCTAATAGTTTCCAGTTTGGGCAATTAATTATAAAGCCACCATCTTTTAGGTGAAAGAAAGCCGACTTTTGTCTTTTTTTGACAAAGTACTTTTATATTGATCCTACTAAAAAGTTCTTCATATTGTGAGCTAAACAACTCTCTCTCCCTCTAATTTTTTGTCTTTCTTATGTATGTATGTACATATTTATTTATTTTTGGCTGCATCGGGTCTTAGTTGGAGCACGTGGGATCTTTGTTGAGGCATGCAGGATCTTTCGTTGTTGCACGCGGGCTTCTCTCTAGTTGTGGCGTGCAGGTTTTCTCTTCTCTAGTTGTGGCGCACAGGCTCCAGGGTGCGCAGCCTCTGTAGTTATGGCGTGAGGGTTCCAAAGCACGTGGGCTCTGTAGTTTGTGGCACGCAGGCTCTCTAGTTGAGGCGCATGAGCTCAGTAGTTGTGGCATGGGCTTAGTTGCCCTGTGGCATGTGGGATCTTAGTTCCCTGACTAGGGATCAAACCCGCATCACCTGCATTGGAAGGTGGAATCTTTACCACTCGGCCACCAGGGAAGTCCCTCTCCCCCTAATTTGTACATGGTGGTCCTAGTTCAAGTCTTTGGAGCTACAAAGAACAAGTCTTGATGGACAGTCTTAAAATATTTAAAGATATTATCTTGTTGTCAGAGATTGGCAAAGTTATTTTTTGCATAGACACAGATAGCAAGGATTTTATTTAGGTTTTGTGAGTCATGCAGTCTCTGATTCAACTCTGCCATTTTAGCTGGAAAGCATCCAGAGACAATATGTAAACAAATAAGCATGGCTACTTTCCAATAAAACTTTATTTACAAAAACAGTGGTGGGTTATATGTGGCCCATGAACTAAGGGTTGGCTAAGTCCTGGCTTAGAAGAAATGGGGAAGATAGCAAAGTATGAGAGAGTCAACAGCATCAACAAACTATAGAACTAAGAAGATTTCAGCAAGCTTGCCAAATGTTGAATCACTTACAAGTAAAAGAGAATGTAATTAAAAATAAGATATCATTTACAATAGCAATAAAAATTACAGACAGTCTAGGAGTTAGCTAAGAATACTCAACATTTTTACGGAAAAAAATGTCAAACTTTATTTACAAAAGCAGGCCACGGGCAAGACTGGCCTACAGGAGGAAATTTGCCAGCTCCTGGTTTAAACAAATACTGTATCCACTGCCTGGACTTCTTATCCTTCCTGTTAGATTGGCCAACTCTTTACGAAAGCTTGAGCTGATTCCCAAGACCAGGCCAGGCTTCCTTACACACAAACCTTGATTGTTTGCATAATCTCACTGCACCTTCACTGCTCCTTGGTAGCTCTTACCACAATTGAAGCTTAAATAATCCTGCTTTAATTCTCCATCCTCCCCAGTCTGGCTCCACTCCTGCCTCAGGTTGTAATTAGGCTCCTAAGCTAGACTATTATCTATGAGGACATAGAAGACTTTTGTATCCCTAGTGACAAGTATACAACAAGCACTCAATGAACATTTCTTGCTTAAATGCATGATCAAATGAATGTCCAAGTCATCTGTATTCTAGGCTGGACACCTCTCCTGTCCTCTTTCATTTCAAATCCCTCCATCTGTAAATGTGTTTCCTGGAACTCAATTCAATAATTCCAATAAGGATGAAACTTTAGACCTTTCATTAATTTGGAGTTCTCTAAAACTGCAGGCTCCCAGGGGCTCTGATCACATCTTTTTATTTTACAGTGTACTATACACAACAGGTACCTAACAGATGCTTCCTAACTGAAGAGTGAAATGACCATCTAAGACCTCTTGGCTCCCACGGACCTGAAATGAATCTGACTATGCTAGAGGTCTAAAGCTGACTGACAAGTTCCTAAGCTTGTCAAGGTTTCAAAATATCCAGATCATTGAGACACTATTAAGTCAGATTAGCAATGGCACTTTAGCAAAATATCTCACATCCTTTAGCCATTTAGATGTTCTTCTCATAAAACAAGTTTTACGCCCACAGATCCTCAAATGTGATGTTGTCAGAGAATTAAATGAAAGACATGATCGCTGTGACAAAGCCACACAAAAGTTGCAATCAGAAGTGAGAGTAAAATAAAGCAACGTGTTTTGGGACAAACTGTAGATCTTAGGTAATATAAAAGTACGCGCAAGTCAAGGGCACATCTCTGCCTGTTGCCAGGCAGAAGTTTCATCCTTGCCAGTCTAAAGGCTAAATCATCAAAAAAAGGTTGTAGATCAAGTTTACAATCAAAAAGAGATCCTCTTAATGACTAGGTTTTTAATCTGATGGCTAGGTTAATTAAATGGCCTACAATTGAAGCTGATCTATTCAAGAAAACCCATTGTGGTTGTTAATGCTCACTTGAGGCTCTAACCCAATTTGGGGCAATATTAGGAAAGTTTACTATGAACAGAAGGTAGTATCACAATGAAGAATACATTACACTGCATCGATAATCCAGAATATTCTAGAATATTCTAGTTTTCTCTTTTCGATTTTTTTAGTCTTTGGTCTTAAATTTGGAACGTTGAAGGGAATGTAGTCTTCTGAGCCACTAGGAAATCCAATGGCCACAGAGGTGAAGGTTCACAAAATGACCCGTGATAGCCTGAAAGAGTGAATGCACCTAGTTTTGCATTCAGTTAGGATTGGTTGTTAGCACTAAGAAGAAATCTGATCCAATGAACAGCATCTGTGTGGTGAGTTGTATTTGATATTATGTGGCCTGTGCAAATGCTGAGACTGGAGTAACGTAAGGTAGAGAGTTGTGACTGGCATCTCAGAAAACAACTAGAAGGACCCTTAATATATAACTTATTATAAATCACTCATTTTTATAGCTAAGAAAACTGAGGACCAAGGAAATGGCATGATTTGTCTCACATGAGTTAGTGGTAGATCTGGGACGACACCTCAGAATCCTATGACTTTTTTTTTCTTCTTGACTTTTAGTGCTACCCTTCTTTTACTGCATCCTAGGTGATGCCACAGCAAACAAGATAAAGCTGGTTGGCACCGATGATGGACACTCTCAATCCTATGTTCAGCGCGTCTGTTTCTGTCCCACCTTAGCCTGCTCTGAAACTCTAGGCTGCTAGGGTTATCAGGTGGTCTCTTGTCCAGTAGGTTAAAATTTGATTTATGTTGAGAAGATTAAATGCTTCAATGCTGACCTTGTTCAATGTTTTCATGGCTAAATAAAATTAGGTTTGAGGAAATGGGTCAGGACTTAGAAAAATATGGTCAGTTATTTTGTTATATTGAGAATACAAATTTTTAATAATTTAAATTTACAATGAAGTATAATAAACATTCAGAAAATGTTTTACATTTTAACGTCCAAAGACAATATATATAGTGCATATAAATACATGTATATTTACACACACACATCCTACATATATATGCTTATCAATGTATAAAAATATGGGGATGGAGGAAGGAAAGAGAGACAGAGAGAGAGAGAATGTGAAATTCTAAGATAGGATAAATCCTTTGTTTCCTGTTCCCTAGTAGCTCTTCTACTGAGAGTTCTAATTAGCGGTAATATTCAAAAATATTTAACAACCAATGTGCAAAGCAAAGAACCATCAGACACACACTGGCTGTAAACTGCTCAACATTTGTCTTGGTTCTAATAAGCAAAATAAGGAACTGCCCAACCAATCCCCAGCCAGTCTCAAGGAAAACACAGAAAAAAGGCAAAGGCCATACAGTAATTTTTCATGCTCGGTTACGTACCTGTTTATGTAAAGTACATAAACAACCTCACAGACCCGATCTCATTTTCCCAAGACTGTCCTAATTTTTGCTAATTTTTTTCATCTTTAGCCATTTTAGAGCAAGTCAGGGGTAATAACTAAAGACAGAAAAAGCAGCCATTATGATTATCATCTAAATCTATGATTTCTCTCATGATTATGCTGCATGGGTGGTCCATTACCTTTGTTTATGGAAATACAGGTACAATTCTTTGAAAACTGTGAAGGAAGCACACAATGGGGCAAGCTCATCATCAATAACCAGCAACTGGGTTAATATTGATCCTTGGACTACTTCAGTATCTGTGGTAAAAATAATTATGATATATTTTTCTCAATTAAATCTTTTTCTTTCATGGTACCAATGCAACTGGTGCACTTTCCCACATAATGAGCTTTATTAGCATTTCAAAGCAGATTTGAAAATACCTAGATAAGGGACTTCACTGGTGGTCCAGTGGTTAAGACTCCGCACTTCCACTGCAGTGGGCGTGGGTTCGATCCCTGGTTGGGGAACTAAGATCCCGCATGCTGTGCAGTGTGGGAAAAAACCTAGATAAATAAATATTAACTCTAATGTAAAATTCTCTCACATTTGTCCAGCTCTCAGTTTTATAGTACTTCCTCGTGATGAACACAACAAATAACATACAGTTATTTAGGAGAATTCCAAAAATAAAATTTGCAAAATCATAATGTAAATATGTAAATCCAGAGGCCAAAAAATCTTTTCTGAACCTCAGTTAAATAGCATGGTAACTGGAGACTAAGAATTTGATCCCACTGCTGTCCTGACTTACTTCTCTGGTCCTTAGTTCCCTTCTTTCTCGAAGAATAAAGGTGTAAAATTGGGTGATCTCTAAGTGCCTTCTAGATCCAATAAAATGTGAATATCCCTTTCACCAAACATTTTTCTAAAACAAAAAAAAAATCTCTAATCATTGAAGAAAAATGAGAAAACACAGAGAAGCAGAAAGAAAATAAATTAAGAACGAAACATTTTACCACTAAAAGTTAACTGCTTTAAAGTTTAACATTGTTAGCATTTTGGAGAGTAGGATTCCAGCTTTCTCTGTCATTCTCCACATACATTTTACAAAACAAGGATAACACTATCCACTCACGCTGTAATCTGTTTTTTAAAAATATAATTTGTGGAGCATATCTTAGGTAGGGAAGTTATTGATGTACAAAACAGTACTGCTGTTTTGTCACTGTTCAAAGCAGTTTACCTACAATTTCACGCATGGAGTAAGCCTCTGAGGTAGGTACTGCTATCCTCATTTGACTGATGAGAACACCGTGAGGTGAGGTTAAACTGATGTCCAAGGTCACATCGCTAATAAGTGGTGGGGCTGGATTCCACCCAGGGAACCTGGCTTACCTCCTCAACACCCTGCCCTACATTTCAGTCATGATCTGAGATGTAGGCAGGGGTGAGCCATGTGAAGGCCTGGGGAAAAGGGAACAACAAGTATGAAGGTCTCACAGAACCGTAGTGTGTTGGGGGAGAGAGCTAAAGAGGGTCAGTGGGATCAACATGGAGCACATCGCCCTTGGTTCCTGACAGGAACATGGACCAATGGGAGTTGTCCGCTGTTCACTTCTTCTGACTCACTGTAACCTTTGGGGCTGGAAACAGCCACAGTCCAGACTGCTTAGTTGAAACTGTAAAGAAATAACCTGAATATCGAGGATACCTAGCTCTTTAAGCTACAGCTGCACTTAGCAAGGGAAATGATCAGCCATGCCAATTAGTTCAGTGCAGGCAAAAAGCTCCATTGCCTTGCTTATCCACGTTTTGGAGGCAGAAGGAGGCTATGAAATTTTGAGTGAGCTTCAATTATCGAGATGCTTGTACAAATTCTATACTCACCTTGCACTTAGCAGTCTAATATACAGTCACTAAATACCAGATTGTGCAAAATGATAATTTCATTGATTTTACTCTCACAGTGTACACTTTAACAAGAATGCCATTTTTATTTTGCAATCTCTTCTTGATTTATATTTCCCCTTTTCTCTTACCTCCAGACAAGAGCTAATTAAATAATCTATTTTGTGCTTAGTAATACAGTTCGAGCAGCCATTTTATGTATTCCAGCCTAAATGGGAAAGGCATATTATGAATTTTCACCATGCAGCTCTCATGGAAATTAGAAATGAATGGGCATTAATTGCTGAAGAATGAGATCCTTAGTCTGCTAATTTTGTGATAAAACATTCTAATAAAACACATTTGTCATCTCTATGAAGATATACTAGGCAAGTCGAGATAAATCTAAAAGCCAAGCAGAAGGCAGAGTTGTGGCCAACTTGTGTCACCTAGGAAGACTGTGGACTTCCCGTGTTCCTGAATTTTTGTTCCTTCTCTCTGAAGCAGCAACTCTGGGTGACGTTTCTCCTCAGCTGTGTCTTAGTGCATCAAAGTCAATATTTGACTATATTTTCTCCTTGATATACCAAAATGGATAACACCACTGAACAGACATTTTGGCATAAGCGTATTACGGGCAGAGGCCAGAGGGGCTGTATTTTTAAATAATTCAGTACAGAATGCCCCTGGAACACATATCTCGAAACAGATTTTTTATCCTTAGATCTAGAGAGACGGCACTGATAGCTTTTAACAGAATCGATCCTTTGCCTACCTTTCTCGTTAAACTGATGAGATAGTTCCGTTTTATTTAGTGTAACTCAGCCTAATGCAACACAGTCATTTAACATTTGCCATGTGGCAAGCACTGCTGCACCCTCTCACCAAACTGGATGAAAACTGTGGTCTGTGCTTGATCACATGTCAGTGTCAGCGGGGTGGGGGAGGGCAGGCTGACAAGTAAATATGAATATACCAGATGAATATCATGATAGAGAGATGGACCAAGAAGCACAAAACAAACAATTCTTTCTGTTGCCAAGGGAGAAGTCATGCTTTTGGCTTCATAAATAATGACCAAAATAATATTCTGAATTTCTCCCTTGTAAACCTGTTCAGTAAAACCGTTTCGGTAAATGGCATTCCCATCCACCCAGCTGCTGTGCCAGAAACCTACGTGTCATCCTCGATTTTCTCTTTCACCACCTCCCACATCCAGTGCATCAGCAAGTCCTGGCAGCAAACTGCAAACTATATCCTGAATCCATCCCCTTCTCTCCTCTCCACTGCCACCCGCTAGATCAAGCTGCCATCGTTTACTGAGTGAATTATGGCAACAGTCTTTAACTGGACTTCCAGTTTTGACCCTCACTTTTTTAAAAGTCCATTTTCCACACAGTAGGCTAAGCAATCTTTTAAAAAAACATACATAACTCTCTTACATAAAACGCTCGAATGGCTTTTCATTTCACTTGAAATAAAATACAGTCTCCAACCTCAACTCAAACCACCCTCTACCCTGGTCACTATACTCCATAGGCTCACTTTCTCTTTGCTCTCTAAACATGCCCAGTGATTTATTTTTAGGCCTCAGGGCCTTTGCATGTGATGTTAACTCAAGTTGCCTGGAAAGCTCCTCCCTCTGATCTTCACAGGAGGGACTTCTTATCATTCAGGTGTCAGCTCATGTCATCCCTTCAGAAAGGTTTTGCATGACAACCCTGTCTAAAGTAGACATTCCGCCCCACAGAACCTCTGTTTCACCATACTCATTTATTTATTACTATCTAAAATACTGCATTTTGGGTTTTGTTTATGCTTGTTTGTTTGTACCTGTATCCTTTGAACAATGTAAATGCCATGAGAAGAGGTCTTATGGTTTTTGTTCACTGGTGCCCAAAGTAGTGACTGCCACAGAGCAAGTGCTAAATAAACATATGTTAAATGCATGAATAAGTAAATGAATGATTGAAATCTACGTTATTTGCTCAAAAATTCAAGCTTGGTCTATGCTGTAAAGATGCTCAGACTTTCTCTGCAGAAGTGGTTTGAGAAGGCACCCGATACAGCATAGTTGGGGGGAGGGGTCACACAGACATGACCTCCTGGAGAAAGTAATATATTTGAAGAAACTGGAAGGACCAGGATAAGTTAGTCAAGAGACCAAGAGAAGGAAGAGCATTTCAAGAAGAGGGAACAGAATACATATAAAGACTCATTGTGAACGTACAAGGACTCATGGTGGGGAAAAGGCATGGTGCTATTAGAATTTGGCATACAAATCGGCAAGATTGTCTTCAAAACGCACATGATGAATTACCATATACTGTTATGTCATCCATCTAAGTAAGTAAAGTGAAATTCATATATTTTCTTGAAATATTTTTGCCAAAGTGTGGGAAATTAAAACTTCTATCTCAAATAAGACTTGACATTCTTGCATTTCACTGTGGTTGGACCTATGTCTTCAGTATCACAAATCCAGAAGTTATTTGGATAATTTAGAACTTCTCTTTGGATACTGAATACTAAATTACATAGAATTGATTAATGAGCTAATTGTTCAACCTTCTACTTCATTTTGCCTGTGTACACAATTTAAGTGGAAAGAAACAAGAAATAGATTCCTTTGTTATTTATAGTCACCTAAATCCACATTCCATTCCTGTTGAGATTAGCAATTAGATTTCTAATTAGTTTTCCAAAATGGATTCGTGGGTTTATTTCTTACATAAGTGTAGGAAATATAGTTACTGAATGTAGAAAGCATTAAACTTTTTTTAAATTTAATTGACACAGTCAAGCTTTGCATGCCAATAACATAACAACCTCCTGAACTCAACCTATGATCACAAAAAGCAGAATTACGAAAATCCCTTAGAAAACTCACCATCATTTCTCAATATTAGCGGTGTGGGTGGCCCCAGGACCTTTTGGTTTGTCACTGTATTTGTAACCACACAGGTATAATTTCCAACATCTGATTTTTCTACTTTGGCAATATACAGATTCCCAGTCTCTTGAGAAACGAAGCGGCGATTATCCTGATAGGAAGGGTATTCATTGAAAATCCAGGCATAGCTCAGCTCTGAAAGCAAAAGGAATCATCATTACAAATATGTCTTTTGTAACAACTCTACTGTACTCATGAAAGAACTGGTTAAGTTAAAAATTCATATTCCTGCCCAATGGTCCTTTTTCAGCCTGCTAAATATCAATAGGAAGTAATTACAGTCCCTTAAAGCACTTATAGTCTTCCTACCATCAGTCAGTAAGATTTTATTCCTATATAACTAGAAGGTAAACTGATAGCCGATTAAGAGAAGTCCAATCTCTTTAAATCAAGGGAATAAGCATTTATAGTTTGCTAAGCATGTGCCAAGCACCATGTAATTAGTTACAGAGCTAATGCTCAAATTACAGACCCAGAGAGTCTACAATCTTGATATACCCTAGAAACTATTTAGATCATTTCTTTCATTTTATAGATAATAATCATAATAGTACATCACGGTGCCACATACTTGCATAGTACTTTGCCATTTCCAATACATTTTATAGTTTTCCATTAACTGAGAAACTTTGGCACAGAGGAACAAAGTAACGAATCTAAACTCAGCCCTAGTTAGAGACAATTCTGAGTCTCAATCCAGTCTTTTGCCAATGCCTCTTACTCTTAATGCAAATTCTCACTCCTTTCTCACTTGTGAGGTTGAACTCCTTTCCCACTATTTTAGTGAGATGGGGATTTAATATTGTAGCAAATACTCACTAAACATACAATGACTGGTTGCCTGGTCCCATAAATGCAAATCTGTATTTTTAAAAAATTAGCTGAAAAAATTATTACATACGTAAGGGAGTGACTATAAAGTCACCATCAAAGAGCAACCTTCTCACAAACACTTATTCATCCCAGAATGCCAGTGGGATGAGTGTAATAGACAGTCATACCTGAAAATATTCCTTTGAAAGATCTAATTTTTCTTAAGAACTAGGTGAATGTTTTGTGAACGAGCACGTTAGCCCATGCTTTCAATTTCAGAAAAGAAACCTAAATGACAGCGAGTTTAAATGATTTGCTGCAGTGAACTACCGTGCTCTGAGGAAACCAAACTTCTTTAGCTCCAGGCATTCCATGATTCCTCTCTTTAAAGTGTGATCCCCAGATTTGTTCAAAGCTGGAGAAGTGATATAGTACCCACTGGCACTGATTAGCCATCATGACCTGTTTTATTTTCAAAAGTTATTTTAGGCAGGAAGAGGAAGCAACTAGAGGCAAAGGGAGTCTCAGGTTTCAGAACTAGTTGGCTGTGTTCTTGTATGCTGCTTTTTAATATGATCCTGGCCTAAATTCTAAATGTATGGAGTGTCCTTGGAAAATGGCAGAAAGGTCACCTTAGCTTTGTATAGAGAATACTAACTATTGGAAAAGGCACTTGCTGTTTAGTACTTCAATGAGTCCCCAGTTGTAACTGGCCTCAGTAACTGAATGTGCAGCAGGAAACATATTCTGTCTTAATAACCCACTGTTTACATACAAAGGAGGGGTCATGCAGATTTCCTTCCCTTTATCACTGGATTATAACATTTCCGTATGCATTATTTTAGAGAGATATAATTATGTTTATATGAGAATAGCTAATCATTTTATTTACACATGTGCATGTAATTATAAATAACCCCATGCTGATGTCAAGAGGATACCTGGTGTAAATAAACAAGTGCTTCCCAAAAAGCTAGTTACTTCCTCAAGAAACTAAAATCTGGGGGAGGAAAGGCCCCTCTAATAGGTCATGAAGAAGAACCATGTGATATGGCAATTTTCCCATAAAAACAAGAGATTTAACAAACAGCACAGAGTAATGTGCTCCTCTCTCAATATGGTATGTGAGTTTCAGGAAAACCAAGTAATCTCTGAGCTTCTCAATTTTCTCATATGAATAATGAAGAGAACACTGCTTATCCCCTAATTAACTATAAGAGAGTTTTAAGAATAAATTAACATATCCAAAGTCACAAGGTAGAAGTTAGAAAGTAATTTACCAGCAAAATATTAATTAACACATACTTCTCCAAGGAGAGTTATAATCAAATATATAAACTGTGTATATATATTTTTTCCTGAAGATATTTTTCAAAACTGTTGCTAGTGGCTAGTGTCACAAGGCTTTCTTAATTTTGTAGGAGAAGGACAGTCTAGTAACTAGAAAGTTGTATGGACCATGGATATCAGGAAAAAGGACATCTGCTTTGTTATTTTCCTAATTGGAGTCAAAAAAAAAAATGACGAGAAAACCAAAATTCAAACCTGTATTCCATAAAGAAAGCCATTTAAACACTCTCCCTTTCAACTTCTTAATCCATCAAAAGGGGATAATTAATAAATGTGATACAGGTATGTGGTGACGATCAAGTTACGTGAAAGCCCTCTGAGTCATAAACACATCTGTATCATTAAAAGTTAATCATTTTTAAAGTAAATATAAGAACAAAAGTCAATTAACATGCTGTTGATCTATTTAAATTATTTTGGTTTCACTGCTTTTGTTACTTAGTGCTTTAGTAGGAGATGCAAACAACCATAAACATATTTTGCAGGATTTTCTAAACTGTGGTCCTTGGAATATTAATTCCCTGTTAACAGAAGTTCTCTACACCCCCGTCTACCTCAAATTTAAAAAGGTTGCATGACCAAATGACTTTAAGAAGCAGTGGATTAAGTAAAGTTTAACCGATTTAAAATTTTTTCCTTTCAGGACTTGCAAGAGGTTTTTAACATGCCAATGTTTCTCAAATTTCTTAGAGAGTATGTAAGCCATGCAAACTTATTTGATATAGAACTGCCTCCCAACCGCTCCACCCACACACTGTTTTTCTAAAAATTTATTAAGCCGTCACAAAACCTAGGTTGGGAAACCCTGAACTAATGCAATGATTTCAATTCAAGAAATGGTAAGTATAATATAAAGATTATTAACTGTATTACTTCAGTTCTGGGGAAAGCCATTAAGTTACAATAAACAACAGAAAACAACAAAATGTTGAAATAAAGTTGCAATAAGTTTCCAAAATTGTAATAGTAATATAACACTCTAACCATTTCCAGTGTTGTAGACAAAGGAACAAACCATAGTTCTGAAGACAAGTCTCAAATGGATTGTGCTAAGGATGGTAACTAACATCAATTCAACATGCAACCTTTGTAAAATACTGTTGAGCCCCAAAGTGTAAAGGTTAGCCAAAGAATCTTGGCTGGTGCACTGGTGAGATCACGTTGAGCTAAACACTGAGCCCCTTGAAGGGGGAAAGTCTCTAAAAATGATATTAATTTATTTTTCTTCACAGTAAAGAGCACTACCTGGAATACTGTACTTTTATTTGTCCACAACAATAAGTAAGGAGCATGAGTAATATAATATAATGATAATGCAGACATCAAAGCAGGAAAATATGTAGTAAGACTAAAAATTATGCAACATATAACTTGCCTTATCTGTTCTTTTTAAAGGTATGAAAGAGGAACAAAGCTGAAGGCATTACACTCACTAATTTCAAACTACACTACAAGCCTGCAGTAATTAAAACAGTATGGTATTAGCATAAAAACAGACACATAGATCAATGAAAGAGAATAGAGAGTCCAGATATAAACCTATACACATATGGTTAGTAAACTTCCTACTAAGGAGCCAAGAATATACCATAGGGAAAGAACAATAATTTGGTAAATGACATTGGGAAAACTGGACAGTCACATGCAAAAGAATGAAACTGGAACACTATCTTGAACCATATACAAAAGGTAACTCAAAGAGGATTAAAGATTTGAATGTAAGACCTGAAACCATAAAACTCCCAGGAGAAATAATAGGCAGTAAGCTCCTTGACATGGGGCTTAGAGATGATTTTTTGAATCTGACATCAAAAGCAAAAGGTAAAATAAGCAAGTGGGACTGCATCAAACTAAAAAACTTCTGCACAGTGAATGAAACCATCAATAAATTGAAAAGGCAACCTACTGAATGGAAGAAAACATTTACAAATCATATATCTGATAAGGTGGTTAATATCCAAAAAATATAAGGAACTACAACTCAGCAGCAAAAACATAAATCTGACTAAAAATGGGCAGACGCTCCCTGTTGGCTGTTTGGCCTGAGGCAACTCAGCACTGGAGCTTACCCGGCTCTTTTTATTTTTTTTTAACTTCTTTATTGGACTATAATTGCTTTAAAATGGTGTGTTAGTTTCTGCTTTATAACTAAGTGAATCAGCTATACATATACATACATCCCCATATCTCTTCCCTCTTGTGTCTCCCTCATTCCCACCCTCCCTATCCTACCCCTCTAGGTGGTCACAAAGCACCAAGCTGATCTCCCTGTACTATGCTGCTGCTTCCCACTAGCTTTCGGTTTTACATTTGGTAGTGTATATATATCCATGCCACTCTCTCACTTTGTCCCAGCTTACCCTTCCCCCTCTCTGTATCCTCAAGTCCATTCTCTAGTAGGTCTGTGTCGTTATTCTCATCCTGCCCCTAGGTTCTACATGACCATTTTTT
The DNA here is from genome assembly GCF_965194825.1 of Balaenoptera physalus. Classification (NCBI taxonomy): domain Eukaryota; kingdom Metazoa; phylum Chordata; class Mammalia; order Artiodactyla; family Balaenopteridae; genus Balaenoptera; species Balaenoptera physalus. Next base: position 97,691,972 of record NC_138896.1, on the reverse strand, counting down.
CCTTTTTTTTTTTAAGACTTCATATACATGTGTTAGCATACAGTATTTGTTTTTCTCTTTCTGACTTACTTCACTCTGTATGGCAGTCTCTAGGTCCATCCACCTCACTACAAATAACTCAATATCATTTCTTTTTACGGCTGAGTAATACTCCATTGTATATATGTGTCACATCTTCTTTATCCATTCATCTGTCTATGGACGCTTAGGTTGCTTCCATGTCCTGGCTATTGTAAACAGAGCTGCAATGAACATTTTGTTACATGACTCTTTTTGAATTATGGTTTTCTCAGGGCATATGCCCAGTAGTGGGACTGTGGGGTCGTATGGTAGTTCTATTTTTAGTTTTTTAAGGAACCTCCATACTGTTCTCCATAGTGACTGTATCAATTTACATTCCCACCAACAGTGCAAGAGAGTCCCCTTTTCTCCACAACCTCTTCAGCATTTATTGTTTGTACATTTTTTGATGATGGCCATTCTGACTGGTGTGAGGTAATATCTCATTGTAGTTTTGATTTGCATTTCTCTAATGATTAATGAGGTTGAGCATCCTTTCATGTGTTTGTTGGCAGTCTGTATATTTTCTTTGGAGAAATGTCTATTTAGGACTTTGCCCATTTTTGGATTGGGTTGTTTGTTTTTTTGATATTGAGCTGCATGAGCTGCTTGTAAATTTTGGGGATTAATTCTTTGTCAGTTGCTTCATTTGCAAATAATTTCTCCCATTCTGACACCCGGCTCTTTGGTGGGGCTAATGGTGGACTCTGGGAGGGCTCACGCCCAGGAGTACTTCCCAGAACTTCTGCTGCCAGTGTCCTTGTCCCTGCAGTGAGCCACAGTCATGCCCTGCCTCTGCAGGAGACCCTCCAACACTAGCAGCCGTGTGGTTGACAGGGTCTTGGTGCTCCGGCCGGGTGTCAGGCCTGCGCCTCTTAGATGGGACAGCTGAGTTCAGAACATTGGTCCACCAAAGACCTCCCGGAGCCATGTGATATCAAATGGCGAAAGCTCTCCCAGAGATCTCCATCTCAACGCTAAGTCCCAGCTCTGCTCAACAAACAGCAAGCTACAGTGCTGGACACCCCATGCCAAACAAATAGCAAGAAAGGAACACAACCCCACCCATTAGCAGAGAGGCTGCCTAAAATCATAATAAGGTCACAGACACCCCAAAACACACCACCGGATGCGGCCCTGCCCACCAGAAAGACAAGATCCAGCCTCATCCACCAGAACACAGGTACCAGTCCCCTCCATCAGGAAATGTACACAACCCACTGAACCAAACTTACCCACTGGGGGCAGATGCCAAAAACAATGGGAACTAAGAAACTGCAGCCTGTGAAAAGGAGACCCCAAACACAGTAAGTTAAGCAAAATGAGAAGACAGAGAAATATACAGCAGATGAAGGAGAAAGGTAAAAACCCACCAGACCAAACAAATGAAGAGCAAATAGGCCGTCTACCTGAAAAAGAATTCAGAGTAATGATAGTAAAGATGATCCAAAATCTTGGAAATAGAATGGAGAAAATACGAGAAACGTTTAACAAGGACCTAGAAGAACCAAAGAACAAACAAACAATGAGGAACAACACAATAAGTGAAATTAAAAATTCTCTAGAAGGAATCAATAGCAGAATAACTGAGGCACAAGAACGGATAAGTGACCTGGAAGATAAAATAGTGGAAATAACTACTGCAGAGCAGAATAAAGAAAAAAGAAAGAAAAGAATTGGGAAAGTCTCAGAGACTTCTTGGACTACATTAAACACACCAATATTCGAATTATAGGGGTCCCAGAACAAGAAGAGAAAAAGAAAGGGACTGAGAAAATATTTGAAGAGATTATAGTTGAAAACTTCCCTAATATGGGAAAGGAAATAGTCAATCAAGTCGAGGAAGCACAGAGAGTCCCATACAGGATAAATCCAAGGAGAAACATGTCAAGACACATATTAACCAAACAATCAAAAATTAAATACAAAGAAAAAATATTAAAAGCAGCAAGGGAAAAGCAACAAATAACATACAAGGGAATCTCCATAAGGTTAACAGCTGATTTCTCAGCAGAAACTCTGCAAGCCAGAAGGGTGTGGCAGGACAAATTTAAAGTGATGAAAGGAAAGACCCTACAACCAAGATTACTCTACCCAGCAAGGATCTCATTCAGATTCGATGGAGAAATTAAAACCTTACAGACAAGCAAAAGCTAAGAGAATTCAGCACCACCAAACCAGCTTTACAACAAATGCTAAAGAAACTTCTCTAGGGAGGAAACACAAGAGAAGGAAAAGACCTACAATAACAAACCCCAAACAATTAAGAAAATGGTAATAGGAACATACTTATCAATGATGACCTTAAATGTAAATGGATTAAATGCTCCAACCAAAAGACACAGGCTGGCTGAATGGATACAAAAACAAGACCCGTATATATGCTGTCTACAAGAGACCAATTCAGACCTAGGGACACATACAGACTGAAAGTGAGGGGATGGAAAAAGATATTCCATGCAAATGGAAATCAAAAGAAAGGTGGAGTAGCAATTCTCTTATCAGACAAAATAGACTTTAAAATAAAGACTATTACAAGAGACAATGAAGGACACTACATAATGATGAAGGGATCGATCCAAGGAGAAGATATCACAATTGTAAATATTTATGCACCCAACATATGAGCACCTGAACACATAAAGCAAATGCTAACAGCCACAAAAGGGAAAATTGACAGTATCACAATCATAGTAGGGGACTTTAACACCCCATTTTCACCAATGGACAGATCATCCAAAATGAAAATAAATAAGGAAACATAAGCTTTAAGTGATACATTAAACAAGATGGACTTAACTGATATTTATAGGACATTCCATACGAAAACAACAGAATACACTTTCTTCTCAAGTGCTCATGGAACATTTTCCAGGACAGATCATATCTTAGGTCACAAATCAAGCCTTGGTAAATTTAAGAAAATTGAAATCATATCAAATATCTTTTCCAACCACAATGCTATGAGACTAGATATCAATTACAGGAAAAAAATCTGTAAAAACTACTAACACATGGAGGCTAAACAATACACTACTAAAGAACCAAGAGATCACTGAAGAAATCAAAGAGGAAATCAAAAAATACCTAGAAACAAATGACAATGAAAACACGATGACCCAAAACCTATGGGATGCAGCAAAAGCAGTTCTAAGGGGAAGTTTATAGCAATACAATCCTACCTCAAGAAAAAAGAAACATCTCAAATAAACAACCTAATCTTACACCGAAAGCAATTAGAGAAAGAAGAACAAAAAAACCCCAAAGTTAGCAGCAGAAGGAAAGAAATCATAAAGATCAGATCAGATATAAATGAAAAGAAAATGAAGGAAACAATAGCAAAGATCAATAAAACTAAAAGTTGGTTCTTTGAGAAAATAAACAAAATTGATAAACCATTAGCCAGACACATCAAGAAAAAAAGGGAGAAGACTCAAATCAATAGAATTAGAAATGAAAAAGGAGAAGTAACAACTGACACTGCAGAAATACAAAGGACCATGAGAGATTACTACAAGCAACTATATGCCAATAAAATGGACAACCTGGAAGAAATGGACAACCTGGAAGAAATGGACAAATTCTTAGAAAAGCATAGCCTTCCAAGGAACCAGGAAGAAATAGAAAATATAAACAGACCAATCACAAGCACTGAGATTGAGACTGTGATTAAAAATCTTCCAACAAACAGAAATCCAGGACCAGATGGCTTCACAGGCGAATTTTATCAAACATTTAGAGAAGAGCTAACACCTATCCTTCTCAAACTCTTCCAAAATATAGCAGAGGGAGGAACACTCCCAAACTCTTTCTACGAGGCCACCATCACCCTGATACCAAAACCAGACAAAGATGTCACAAAGAAAGAAGACTACAGGCCAATATCACTGATGAACATAGATGCAAAAATCCTCAACGAAACACTAGCAAACAGAATCCAACAGCACATTAAAAGGATCATACACCATGACCAAGTGGGGTTTATCCCAGGATGCAAGGATTCTTCAATATACGCAAATCACTCAATGTGATACACCATATTAGCAAATTGAAGGATTAAAAACCATATGATCATCTCAATAGATGCAGAGAAAGCTTTTGACAAAATTCAACACCCACTTATGATAAAAACTCTCCAGAAAGTAGGCATAGAGGGAACTTACCTCAACATAATAAAGGTCAAATATGACAAACCCACAGTCACCATCATTATCAGTGGTGAAAGACTGAAACCATTTCCACTAAGATCAGGAACAAGACAAGGGTGCCCACTCTCACCAATATTATTCAACACAGTTTTGGAAGTTTTAGCCACAGCAATCAGAGAAGAAAAAGAAATAAAAGGAATCCAAATGAGGAAAGAAGTAAAACTGTCACTGTTTGCCTATGACATGATACTATACATAGAGAATCCTAAAGATGCTACCAGAAAAGTACTACAGCTAATCAATGAATTTGGTAAAGTAGTAGGATACAAAAGTAATGCACAGAAATCTCTTGAATTCCTATACAGTAATGATGAAAAATCTGAAAGAGAAATTAAGGAAACACTCCCATTTACCATTGCAACAAAAAGAATAAAATACCTAGGAATAAATCTACCTAAGGAGACAAAAGACCTGTATGCAGAAAACTATAAGGCACTGATGAAAGAAATTACAGATGATACAAACAGATGGAGAGATATACCGTGTTCTTGGATTGGAAGACTCAATATTGTGAAAATGACTATACTACCCAAAGCAATCTACAGATTCAATGCAATCCCTATCAAAATGACAATGGCATTTTTTACAGAACTAGAACAAAAAATCTTAAAATTTGTATGGAGACACGAAAAACCCCGAATAGCCAAAGCAGTCTTGAGGGAAAAAAAAGGAGCTGCAGGAATCAGACTCCCTGACTTCAGACTATACTACAAAGCTACAGTAATCAAGACAATATGGTACTGGCACAAAAACAGAAACATAGATCAATGGAACAAGATAGAAAGCCCAGAGGAAACCCACACACCTATGGTCAACTAATCTATGACAAAGGAGGCAAGGATATACAATGGAGAAAAGACAGTCTCTTCAATAAGTGGTGCTGGGAAAACTGGACAGCTACATGTAACAGAATGAAATTAGAACACTCCCTAACACCATACACAAAAATAAACTCAAAACGGATTAGAGACCTAAATGTAAGACTGGACACTATAAAACTCTTAGAGGAAAACATAGGAAGAACACTCTTTGACATAAATCACAGCAAGATCTTTTTGGATCCACCTCCTAGAGTAATGGAAATAAAAACAAAAATAAACAAATGGGACCTAATGAAACTTCAAAGCTTTTGCACAGCAAAGAAAACCATAAACAAGACGAAAAGACAACCCTCAGAATGGGAGAAAATATTTGCAAACGAATCAACAGACAAAGGATTAATCTCCAAAATATATAAACAGCTCATGCAGCTCAATATTAAAGAAACAAACAACCCAATCCAACAATGGGCAGAACAGCTAAATAGACATTTCTCCAAAGAAGACATACAGATGGCCAAGAAACATGAAAAGCTGCTCAACATCACTAATTAGCAGAGAAATGCAAATCAAAACTACAAGGAGGTATCACCTCACACCAGTTAGAATGGGCATCATCAGAAAATCTACAGACAACAAATGCTGGAGAGGGTGTGGAGAAAAGGGAACCCTCTTGCACTGTTGGTGGGAATGCAAATTGATACAGCCACTATGGAGAACAGTATGGAGGTTCCTTAAAAAACTAAAAATAGAATTTCCATATGATCCAACAATCCCACTACTGGGCGTATACCCAGAGAAAACCATAATTCAAAGAGACACATGCACCCCCATGTTCATTGTAGCACTATTTACAATAGTCAGGTTATGGAAGCAACCTAAATGCCCATTGACAGATGAATGGATAAAGAAGATGTGGCACATATATACGATGGAATATTACTCAGCCATAAAAAGGAACGAAATTGGGTCATTTGTTGAGACGTGGATGGATCTAGAGACTGTCATACAGAGTGAAGTAAGTCAGAAAGAGAAAAACAAATATCGTATATTAATGCATGTATGTGGAGCCTAGAAAAATGGTACATATGAACCGGTTTCCAGGGCAGAAGTTGAAACACAGATGTAGAGAACAAACGTATGGACACCAAGGGGGGAAAGCAATGGGGGATGGGGGTGGTGGTGTGATGAATTGGGCAATTCGGATTGACATGTATACTCTGATGTGTATAAAATTGATGACTAATAAGAACCTGCTTTTTTTAAAAAAATAAAATAAAATTCAAAAAAAAAAAAAAACTACCATGAGGTATCACCTCACACAGGTCAGAATGGCCATCATCAAAAAATGTACAAACAATAAATGCTGGAGAGGGTGTGGAGAAAAGGGAACCCTCTTGCACTGTTGGCGGGAATGTAAATTGATACAGCCACTATGGAGAACAGTATGGAGGTTCTTTAAAAAACTAAAAATAGAACTACCATACGACCCATTAGTCCCACTACTGGGCATATACCCTGAGAAAACCATAATTCAAAAAGAGTCATGAACCACAGTGTTCACTGCAGCTCCATTTACATTAGCCAGGACATGGAAGCAACCTAAGTGTCCATCAACAGATGAATGGATAAAGAAGATGTGGCACATATATACAATGGAATATTACTCAGCCATAAAAAGAAACAAAACTGAGTTATTTGTCATGAGTGGATGGACCTAGAGACTGTCATACAGAGTGAAGTAAGTCAGAAAGAGAAAAACAAATTCCATATGCTAACACATATATATGGAATCTAAACAACAGCAAAAAAAACCAACCATGGTTCTGAAGAACCTAGGGGCAGGACAGGAATAAAGACGCAGACGTAGAGAATGGACTTGAGGACACGGGGAGGGGGAAAGGTAAGCTGGGACAAATGAGAGAGTGGCATGGACATATATACACTACCAAATGTAAAATAGATAGCTAGTAGGAAGCAACCGCATAGCACAGGGAGATCAGCTTGGTGCTTTGTGACCACCTAGAGGGGTGGGATAGGGAGGGTCCGAGGAAGGGAGACGCAAGAGGGAAGAGATATGGGAACATATGTATACGTATAGCTGATTCACTTTGTTATAAAGCTGAAACTAACACATCATTGTAAAGCAATTATACCCTAACAAAGATGTTAAAGAAAAAAAAGTGCAGATCTGAACAAGTATTTTTCCAAAGAAGACATACTGATGGCCAACAGGCGCATAAAAAGACATTCAACATCATTAATCATCAAGAAGATGTAAATGAAAATCACAATGAGCTATTATCTCATACCTGTTAGAATGGCTATTATCAAAAGGACAAGAAATAAGAAGCATTGGAGAGGGTGTGGAGGAAAGGGAACCCTTGTGCACTGTTGGTGGGAATATAAATTGGTGCAGTCACTATGGAACACAGTATGGAGGTTCTTCAAAAAATTAAAAATAGAACTTCCATATGATCCAGCAATCCCACTTCTGGGTATTTACCTCAAGAAAACTAAAACACTAACTTGAAAAGATATCTGCTCCCCCATATTCACTGCAGCATTATTTACAATAGCCAGGTATAGAAACAACCTAAGTGTCCAGTGGTGGATGAATGGATAAACAAATCATATATAAATATAAATACACACACACAGAGAATGGAATATTATTCAGCCATTAAAAAAGGATTAAATCTTGCCATTTGAGACAACATGGATAGACCTTGATAGTATTACGCTAAGCGAAATAAGTCAAAGAAAGAAAGATGATTATCACGTGATCTTACTTATATGTGGAATCTAAAACACAAAGCAACAAACCAACAAACCAAGTTTGTAGATATGAAGAACAGACTGGTACTTGCCAGAGGCAGGGGGTGAGGTAGTAGGAGAAATGGGTGAAGGGCATTAAAAAGGTAAAAAACAAACTGAATTTATAAAATCTTAAAACAAAACTCCCTAGCAATTCCATTACCTCAACAGAATGATAGCTATTGTTTGGAATACCTTTTCAATTCTTGCCTATATGCCTGTAGGCTTTTCATGATTTTAACCATAGCTTAAATATTATTAAAGAAAAAAAAAAAAGGGAATTCCCTAGCGGTCCAGTGGTTAAGACTCAGCGCTTTCACTGCTGAGGGCCCAGGTTCGATCCCCGGTCAGGGAACTAAGATCCCGCAAACCACGCAGCACGGCCAAAAAAAAAAAAGTGTTTTTTTAACAAAGCAAAAAGCCAACAACAACCAAACAAAAAATATGACAATTCTGAGGCCTAGAACAGGTAAGACTGGAGAGTCAGAAAGTGGCAAAACAGACTACAGCTTAGGCCTTCTACCTACATTCCCATTCCAATGCTCCCTCCCAAAGCAGTAAAAGCTCTTGAAGTTTGAAAGCAAGGAGTTAGTATTGTTATATTACTCACGAGACAATGCAGTTTTCCCCTAAGAACCAGTCTATTTTTATCAGAGCAGAACATTAATTCACTGGGTTACATGAAATGCTAACCACATTCTGAAAAAATAAAGCCAAGTAAATAAAACAAAATAAATGCTCATGTGCTGTAAAAATGTATCCCACTCCGTCTGATTTCCTTAGGGACTTTGATGCAATATTTATACTTGTTCAAACTTGACAGATTTCTTTTGATAAGTTTTCACACACTAATTGCTCTGGAAGTGACAGACAGTTCCTGTCCCATTGGCAATTTTTATCAACTGAGTAAACAGACACTTGGAATGCAATATTTAATAGATTGTGAGGTTTCTGATGTTCAACTGAAAAATACTGAGACTGGTTAGAATGTGATAGCTATTAAGGCAGAAGGACCTAGGGATGGTTTTCTAACTCGTAGCATCTAAGTCTATAGGAAATTAACTACGAAACATCATCCTCTTAATTGGTCCCTTCTTCCCTATCTTTGGGCCAACAGCGAAGGATGTTTGTTTATTATTTTTAAAAGAAGACATCAATCAAGGAGTTTTCAAATTCAGGTACTCACTGAGCAAGTTTACCCTCTGATCAGAGTGCTCAAGATGAATGCTCTTAACCTCACCTTGATGCCGCCTAATTTCTTTCTAGAGTCATGTTATGTTGCACGACATTCTGAGTCATATCCCAAGGCGTAGCAAAGATGTCAGTTTTCAAAGATACCTTTCTTACTCCTCAAAGTTTTAAATTTGAAAGGGACCTAAGTCCAACCCCTGTGATTTCACAGATCAGGAAGCTGAGGCCTAGAGAAATTACATGCCTGGACGACAGGCTCACATTTGATAAGTGGGCAGAAATGGGGTGACGGGGTAGTTGCAATATTCATATGAGCTGGTTCTGTTAGCAAGCCATATGTTCCTCTCAGGATTTAATCTGGAGCTAGAAGAGATCAGTTTTCTTTATCCGTAAATTTAAAGAGTAGAATTAGATGACCTCTAAGTATCTTCCAGCATTAAAATCCCATGATTCTATAAGCACATCATCAAATCCAACATCCTGTTTTGACAAATGAAGAAAGTGGGATCCAAAGAGACCCAGTAACTTGCTAAGATTCACACAGGTAGTTTATGGGCAGGTCAAGAAGTAGAACTTTTATACACACACACACACAAACAGGCATACGCACTTATATCTGAGTTAAGCTGTGCTGTGTAGAAGGATAACTGAATTGATAGTCAGGAGACCTGGATTCTAGTCCTGGCACTGCAACCACTTTGGGCTTTGAACAATTGCTTCAACAGCGTGAGAGCCTCCTGATCTTTAGACAGATTTATACTCACCTCTCCTACATTTTGCACAGTCTTGTGAGGTTAAATTTCAACTGAGATAGGATTCTAAGCAAGTAGATGTGAAAAAATGTATTTTAAATGATTCTACAAATGAAATAGGCTTTGAGAATGAAGTCATTGGTTTACTTGTTGGCCAAATATTTACCCGGCATTAACCATTTACAAAAGCATGGAGCTCAGTGCTGGAAGTCCGTGTGGGCAAAGGGGCAGAGAGCATAACCCCAGTGGAAAGATCCCTGAATGTGGTGTCAAGAAACATAGACTGAGTCTTGGCTTCAGTGCTTCTCAGCTACAAAGTAATTTCTACTTCTCAGTTTTCTCATCTGGAAAACAGGGCTAATAAAAAGAACACTTGTCCTGCTAGGTGGACATCAACCATGTTAATTTAAGTCAATATTTTAAAGATTCTGCTGTGGTTTTGTTTTGCTTTGTTTGTTTTTGCTTATAAACTGATCGATAAGTCATTTGTCTTCCTCTGACCTGAGGAGAAGGGAGACATTATACATTGTGAGTAATCTCATTAATTCCGGGAAAAAAAAGAACTCAGCGAGGAACCTTAAACACAAAGCGGCCCTAGTTATTATGCACCATAAACAGGTAGTGGAAGAGTCAAAGAAAAGAGTGTGTTTTTCTGTATTGAAGTGATATCCCAAGAGGGGGTGACTGATAGACTTCTGACGTCTGAAAGCTGAAGCCTCTGGATGACACCTCTAATACCAAGACACTAAATGATCAATGTAAGTATATTTGAATAGCGTCTTGGGAAACAGGAGTGGAGGGGAGGTGTCTGAGAGGAGCTGAAATTGAAGAGCTGGAATAGGACAGATATTGTACCTCTGTTAATTAGAAGATGGACTTATGGGCGTTTAACACCTATGATAATGGCCACAGACCTTGACAACTTAGGTTGCTGAAATCATGGCTGTGGCTTAAAAGGACCCCTGTTATAGATGCTCTGTGTCCCAGAGAACTGGGTTTAAACAAGAAGTCCATCATCAAGCAGGACCTCCCAGGGTTCAGACACTGTTTTGCATTATTCATTAGTGCTGAGTGGAGTAGGGATGGCATATATGTATCACTTGGACCAGCAGTCGCCATGCCTTCTCTCATGACAGACACTGCAAATTGACTATGCCAGACACAGATTCACAATCCTCAACGTGGCGCTTCAGGCCGTTACCTCCAATCAGTTCATGTTGGCACATGAAGTCAAACCTTTTTACCATCTTTGCAAAAGTGATTTAGGGGAAATGCAATGGTGACCATGTGAGGCAAGGATTAGATAAGACCCAGTGCTAAAACTCATCCAAACTCGTGGCAAGCATTTCTAAAAATAAGCCTCCTGACTAAGCCTCCTGACCACTCACTGCATTCAATGATTTTTAGTACATGATCTTTACTCACTCAGATGTGGCAGTGGAGGTATGGGAAGTAAGATGGAAAAAGAGTATTTTCTAGTCATGTATACAGCTCTTGAATATTGCTCTTGTGTATGGCTTACAATTTCCCCCATTTTATGGGTGACTTCTTGTTTTTTTGTCTCTATTTTATTGAGAAATTGGACAGTTTTCTGGAGTATAAATTTTCTTTAAACATTTTTAGGTGGAAGTTTACGAATTTAACTTGAAGGCAATTTAACACATTGTTCTGACAAAAAGCCAGAAATGAGTGTATGATGGAATAGGTATAAAACTCACACAAATTTAAAGGTAAAAGGAAAAACTTCAACAAAATCTGTACTTTGCAGTGGATTGCTTTAGGATATGCTCCCAGATTCCCAGGGGCAGATGCTGACTCTCCTTTGCTCTCAGAAATGGATCAGTAAAAAAGTTTGAGAAATACTGCCTAGGCCTGGAGTCAGCAAACTTCTATACTCCAAGGGAAGAAGCCCTATAATTTTTAGACAGAATAGCATCCTTTCTGTTGGCATAGTCAGACTCCTGAGTGGAGGCAGGAAAGTGATGGCACATGAAACGGATTTAGCTTACAAAAGTGTGTGTGTTTTTTATGGCTTAAACTGTTTTGAAAACACTGAAAATCAAATAGACATCTAGATAATTAGGGTTTTCTTGAAACTCAAACACAGTTCTTAAATATCAGGCTTCAAGAGGAATCAGGGGGGTGCACACAGCACCTGCTGCTCTAGTGGGTCCCCAGCTAGAGTGAGCTCCAGAATTATCAGAAGGGCTTGTTACTACACAGAATGTTGGGTCCCACACCCAGAGTTCCTGATTCAGGATGTTGGGAATGGGGACTGAGAATCTGCATGTCTAACAGGCTCCCAGGTGCTGCTGCTGCTGCTGGTCTGGAGACCACACTTGGAGAAACACTCCTTTAAAAGGCTGACTACATTAGGCTCTCATTCTATCAGGGAAACAACTGGCAGAGCTGAGCACCAGCTTCCCACTTGGAAGCAGGCAAGCGGTCTTCTGTTTGCCACAGTCTCTACCAATCCCTAGTGTACACCAGGCCCGTATTACTCAGTAGGCAATTTAGCTTGTGAGCTCTGCTTTGGTATCTAGAAGGAAAGACAAATCAAGATATGGGAGTGACCCTTAGTTGTGTGCTTTTGTTCGCATGTGAATGGTACTGGGGACCATAAACACAAGCCAACCTGAGTATTTTGACGAGATGAAGGTGGAGGTGGTGCTGAAACCACACAGAATCAGCATCAGAGCTTTGCGTGATTCTAACAGGGAATGGTCCAGCCTGCTCACTGTGGTCAAACTAGGAAGGCCACAGCACAGCTGGAGAAGACTTGAATGCGCAGATGAAAATACCGTTCATTGGGGATTACAGGATTTTTCTTTCAGTTATTTGTTAAATATTGAGCATTTAAAGCAGTCAAAGTAGCACCCTATTTTATGAAGAGCTCCAACAACAGCCAAAGTTCATTTGAGAAGTATTAATCCCGTGAAGCATAGATACCCTTCAAAAGCCAAGTATAAAATGTGAAAACCACATAAAAGTTGACGAGCTCATTGCCCAATTCTAGAAAGAATACCACTTTTCCTGGGGTAGTGGAAGAACAGAACATCAGATGACAAAACTCTTTCAGCTTAATATTTATGCCCTCTTCACACAATGCCTTCCCCCAGATCCGAGATATCTCTAGAAGGAGTAAATTTCCTGTTGCAGGGGGAAGGGCAAATGCAATCAGCATACAAGTCCTGTTTCTTGCACCCACGGCTGTCTCACCATTACCTCTCATTGGCTTCAGGACATTCATTTTGCCAACTTCAGGCTGACTGCCACTCCACTCCAACCCACACACAACTGCCAGAGTAATCCTTCTACGGAACCACTCTAAATCAGGCCCCTCCTTTGCACACAGGTCTTTTGTGAGCCCCCATGCCTCTTGGATTAAGTAAAATGCATCAAGCTAGTATTCAAGTCCTTCCAAAGCAGGACTCCATATTATCTAGTCTTAGCTTTCCACACTTCTTTACATGTAGATCTATATTTGGGAGAGGATTCCTCAAGCTGACCTCTACAAACCTCCAGGGAGGCTGAGGAGGGGCAGCCGTGATTAATTTATTCATACAATACATCCTTATTCCCTCAGGGATCACTTTTCGATACAAAGATGAGGCACCAAAAGAAAGCTCTGCCCACCCTGTTTGGCTTTAAGTAGAGAGCTCTGTTGTAAATCTTTTGGGTGATTTGCACTTCTCAACAAAATTGTATCTTAAGGAAGGTTCATACTGCTAAGTAGGTTCGTTTAAGGTAACATGGAAAACCAGTCACTGCTCCCCTGAGAGTCTCCCTGCCGAGGCCAGTGCACTGTCTTCCCAGGATTCCCTTCCCACTTCTGCTTAACTCAACCACTGCCTTCTACAAAAAAAGCCATTTTCTGGCCTGGGAAATATAAGTGGTCTCTCCTCAACAACCAAATAAGCATGTGTGTCTTTTCTGCCTCATAGCAACTGCACATTCTCTCACATATTAAAATGTTTTTCCCATATGAGAATGGTTCAATCGCTTGTCTCCTCTCCGACTACCGAACTTGAGTACTACTTGTGCACCAGAATACGTACGGCAGGAGAACACAGGTTTCACTTTGGTCCCTCACATTCTGAAAGCAACTCAGGTAAACACTAGTTGAATTGAACTGAAATTCCAAATGTCAGAAGTTTCCAGGAGCCACAATTTCATTACTGAACTCGAGGCCCAGAGTGCTAGTGAGAAGTAAGTTAACTGCAAATAAGAGGCTACAAGGCTTTCATCAGACCACTGATGGCAAATCAAAATCACTGAAATCAGAGAAGGGCAAAAACTCTGTAATATCAGAGTCCATATGTTTTCAATCAGAATGCATAAGGCTTTTCCCTAAAAAAGCTTTCTTTTTCTTCTTTATTTCTGACTCTTGGATGCAGTTTACTAAGTTTACAAAATGGCAGAAAGAAAAGATGACTGATTCATAGTCTTTCGAATATCCGAGTGAGAAAGACTCAGGAAAAGCAGAGGTAAGCATGCAGGGGTGGAGCTGGCCCACACGACTTACCAGGCTAAATGTCATATATTGAAAAAATGACTTGAGTTACCAGATGACGCCTGTGTGCCCTGGCCAGATTACAGATACTCAAAGTTGGCAGTAATCCCTGGACTAAGATATTTACATGCACAAGAAAGGTAAACCTGGCTCCAGTGAGGCAGATTTTCCCATCTACCTTTAAGTAAGGCTACATCTTATAAATGCAGGCTTAACTCAGAGATAATTGAGAGTTTGGTTCCTGACCACTGCAATAAAGCACCTCATATGAGGTGCTCTGGTTTTCCAGTATATATAAAAGTTATGTTTAGACCATACTGTAGTCCATTAAATTTGCAAGAGCATTATATCTAAAAAAATGTACATACCTTAAAACTAAAAAATATTAATACTTTATCTCTAAAAAATTCTTACCATCATCTGAGCCTTCAGTGAGTTGTAATCTTTTTGCAATAGTAACATCAAACATCACTGACCACAGATCACCATAATACATATAATAACAATGAAAAAGTTTGAAATATTGTGAGGATTACCAAAATACGGCACAGAGACAGAAAACAGCAAATGCTGTTGGAAAAATCATGCCAATAGAACTTGCTTGACGAAGGATTGCCCCAAACCGTAAATTTGTAAAAAATGAAATATCTGTGAAGTGCAGTAAAATGAAGTGCAATAAAATGAGATAAGCCAATACATTAGCAGAACCATAACTTGCTTAATTCTTTACATTTCCAAAACACTTTGGTATCTATTATCTCATTTGTTGGCTCTGACAATTTTTGGAAATAAGTAGGATAAAGATTAGTTCCGGGGACTTCCCTGGTGGCACAGTGGTTAAGAATCCACCTGCCAATGCAGGGGACACGCCCTGGTCTGGGAAGATCCTACATGCTGTGGAGCAACTAAGCCGATGTGCCACAACTACTGAGCCTGCGTTCTAGAGCCCACGAGCTACAACTACTGAAGCCCGTGTGCCCTACAGCCTGTGCACCACAACTACTGAGCCTACGCACCGCAACTAATGAAGCCTGCGCGCCTACAGCTCGTGCTCTGCAACAAGAGAAGCCACCGCAATGAGAAGGCCATGCACCACAATGAAGAGTAGCCCCTGCTCGCTACAACTGGAGAAAGCCCGCGCACAGCAATGAAGACCCAATGCAGCCAAAAATAAATTTTAAAAAATTGCTGTTAAAAAAAAAAAAAAAAAAAGATCAGTTCCATTGGAGACAGAGGAAATGTAAGACACAGGAAAGTCAAGGGATCTATTCCAAGACCACAGAGAGAACCAGTGGAATTAGTCTTGGGATTAACAGACATCTCTTAAGACTGTGGCAGAGATTTCTTTTTCTGTGCTACAAACCATCACAACCACAACCTTCAGATTAACTGAGCCAGGAATGTGGTGGTCCAGGGGTTATCATGACTGATGTTCCACCCCCTTTGCTGACAGAGCTGCAGTAAGGATTGTGGCAAGGATCGTGACAATGTTGACTGCTTTTGAATTCCACAGTACCTAATGCCAGAGCTGGCACTCAGGAGATGCTCAGAATTTCAGGGAACTAGCTGATCAGCTAAATCCTGAAATATCAGGATGTACACATCAAGTGTATCATCAGAATTTAAAGACACGTTCTAAGAAAAGGCTGCACCAATCACCATTAATAGAATTTGTGCTTTCTGTCACAGCATAATCAAAATCTGTGTTATTACTTTAAGCTAAGCCATTTCTGGTGACAAAGAGAAAAAAAAAAAAGAAATATTCAATGTGGGACCTGAAATGCATTCACAAGAATGATGAAAAATTTTGAGTAAACAGTAAAAAAAAAAAAAGTCAATTAAACTATAATTATTTACATTTTAAAAGGATTCAAGCAGTAATATGGTTAGCTGAACAAGCTTTCAAGCAGTATCAACTCCCACACAAGTCAGCAATACACAGCCTTTTTACCAGATTATTAAAGATTCTACACCCTCCTCAGTTAAAGATGTGATCTAAAATTCAAACAACTGACATTTAAATTCTGAGCATAAATTAACTTTAACTCAATCAAATTTATCAAGAAAATACTTCACTGGAATCCAAGATACTTTTTCTTGTCTCTTCCCTTTATCTTGCCAATGCTGCAGTGAAACCCATACCAAAGCATTCGGCTTGGTGGTCTATTAAAAATGGATCTGTCCTTCCCCAAAGAGAAGTATTTTCTGTTTTTATTTGGACCTTTAAAAACAAAAAAAGTTTTGTACTGACTGCAATGGTCAAGTTTTGCCTTGAGGTGTGGCGGACAGGACCAGATGAAAGATTTATCACCCATGAGTTAGAGTTCATTATCTGGTTTGCCACGAAAGGCACTTTTCTTCTTCTTAGCAATATTTCTTCACTTGGTTCTCATAGTATGGAATCACCATTCCTCAAAGGCTGGTTATAGGAATGAGGGTGAGTCATGAGGTCATATTACCTCACCTCCCAAGGCACAGTGACTGGTCCAGTGAGAGTCATATGACATAAGCCAGCCAAGCAGAATTTTATAAAATTCAACCTGAGCACAAAGGGTTTTTTTTTTCTCAAGTTTCAAGACTCAGTCTGTGAGCAGAATCCTCCATGCCCGTGTCTAAGGTGCTCCTGACAAGCTGGTGTGAATGAATGAAAGGAAGACTCAGAGCTGATAGGCAGAGCAAGTGAGGGCACATGGTGTTGAGTTCCTTGAGGAAAATCAACTCGGAGGAAACATTCTTGCCCTTCATGTAATCTTCTTTTTCTTAAAAATCAATAAATTGTTCATTAAAAAAGAAAAATTCCCCAGGGATACTGAATTCCTGTCCCCTGCAATCAAAAGTGTCTTGGCTAATATTAACTCTTGTCATTTCTTTTCCTTCTTAGAGATTTACCATACCTCCTCTCCCCCATTTAGTAATGGCTTCTTCTTACCATCCTTCATTAAGTCCCCTCAGAATGTCCTTTGAAAAATACTTGTTTACTAATCTACCATCCACCCACTACCACTTAAAACTGTTCTTTAAATTAGTGACTCTTAGGAACTGTGGATTCTTACCAATGACTCTTCTATCTCTTTTAAGGCAATAAAACAAAGACCTGCAAGAAAAAAGGCAGCTTCAAGAAAACTTTTCAGTAGGAAAAAAAACAAGTGATGATCACTGCCCTTTATCTGATGTTTAAGCAAATCTGTGTATGTTTGTTTTTTTAAATAAATATTCTTACCTCAGGTGTTTTAGAGTATTTTCTATAACTGGTCAAGTATCTACCCTAGTAATTGGAGTTAGACATACCTGGTCCTGAAACCCTGCTTTGCCACTTCTATGAGACCATGGAAAGTTACTGATCTATGACTCAGTTTTCTCATCTGAAAAGTGGGGATAATAATACTTACACTTCGTAAGTATTTGAGAGGATCAAGGGTAACTTGGTAAGCAAAGTGCTTAATTACAATTAGCACAATGTCCAGCACATACAAGCACTCAATAAATGTCAGCTAATATTTGTTGTTATCACGGATAAGGCAAAGATGGTGACTAGAAGTGTCTGATAAATTATATATTCATTCAAATTCACTCTAAAGATCCATTCTAAATCATCCACTTATATTAACAAATCAGATCAGGATTTATGATTAATAAAGCTACACTGACATCTCAGTACATTTTTTCTTTTTCTGAAATTATTTTCACTTACGTTATTCATTTCATTCATCTCTAGGAGGTAATATCTGCTTTCGGGAAAGGAAAGTGAAGAACAGAGAGAACAACGACTTATTAAAACTTAGCATTAAACAAAGCTAGCCCAGAAAATCAAATCTTCTGACCATTTGTACAGTGCTAGTATACTTATGCCAATAAGTGGAAATAGCAAAATCATAACTCAAAATTAATATGTTCTCTCACTTTCTAGAAACTGAGATCAGAGAGAAGCTGGGGAAGCAATGACAAACAGAGCTCTGTGGGTAATAAATACTGCACTGGGGAAACTTAGCAATAAAGTTAAAATCAGAGTTCATGTATTACAGATTTTAGCTGGAATTACTCTAGAGAAAATCTGACCAACACTTTCCTTTTCAGAAGCAGGGAGAGGCACCTAGAGGGGCATTAGATAACTTTCATGTTTTCTGCTTGTTTGTTTTGTTTTGCTTGTAGTTAGTGATTAGGGTAGGACTTGGTATCCATGACATTAGTCTTTATACCTATTCTTCTCTTCTCATACAGTGTAGTTGAAAGGCGGGAGGGGAGGAGGGGTCCTCCACCTAACTTTGTGATCTTGGCCAAATCATTTAAGCTCTCTAAGCCTCAATTTTCTCACATGTAAAGAAGGGATAACCCTTACCTTAGAGGCTTGATGACCAAATAAGACATCTATGTGAAAAGGATTTGTAAACAAGAAAACACCAAGTCAAGGTGAGAAATCATTATCACACGGGCATAGCGAATAGATTTCAACTTGACTACAGAGCCCTGCCTGATTGGTATTGGCGATCTGGAATGCTGTTAGGGTTTTGAGGATGCACTGGGACCCACAGGAAAAAGGAGTCATAATAGATCTGGGATGCTGCCATGGGTACAAGAGGGGGAACTGGGGACACATGTAACAATATTTAGGGTGCCGCCCCTGCGTAAATGAGTAGTGGCTAGGATGGGGAGGGGAAAGTCTTTAATTAAGAGACTATGTTCTACGGCATGGTTTTCTTTACCTCTCTGTTCCCACAAAATGTAAAATTCTGTAAAATGGAAATTACCAAATTCAGTGTTGTCTTGAAGATGCAACTAAATAGTATATGCAAAAGAGCTCAAGAAACTGTAAAGCAACATCCAGTGGAGATGGATTAATACTATTATAGCATAAAAAATTACACATGCAGCCATATCTTACCCATAGAAAATACCTCCTTTATGTGTATGAAAATAAAAGTTAATTACCCCTCCATAATACAGGCAAAACAATACGAAACTGATGTTCTTAAGTGAATGTTAGTAAAAATATTTTGCCCACTTTCAATTTCTAGCTTTTTGCCTGTCACTTTAAATTGGCTAAATGTTTGACAGATGTTCAATAACTGACATAGCTTATCTTCCTCTCTCAGGCTCCTTTCCTACTCAATTGCCAGCATTTCTAGTTGCTATAGCAACTGTAAACATTAATGATTATTCTAACATGCCAAGGGGATTTAAACACATTCTTTCTTAAGTTACAGTTTTCCTCAGGAAAAAAAAAAATCTATCTATCTCTGGCAAGATGGAAAATATTATATGATTTAAATTCCTTAGTTATAGCATTTAGTAAACACACAAGCCTATTTCTATAGGTTGCACAGGTAATGATTTTTACTTTCTCCCATTTGACTAACAAAAGGAATTGTGGGGAACTGAGAAACTCAGTTTTCTCCGATGTGAAGGAGAAAGAATTAATCTGGATAAATGATAAATAAAAGAGCCGAAGGGGGAGCTTTGAAAGCAACCACCTGAGGTCACATGATACAGAGCATTGTTTCACAGGTATTTGCGTACAAGTTTAGGTCCTTCCACTTAAAATCTCAGTGGTTTCAAGAGTAAAATTGGGATGATGGTATCTATCCTACCCACACATGTCACCCTCAACTGTAAAATGTACAAAATACATGGTATCATTACTATCATCTGTGAGAAAGTAAATAATAGTCTACCCTTTGGAGGAAACTGAAAATAAATAAAAAGACAGTAGCATTGACAACATTTATTTCAAGCTGTTGGACCATGGGCCAGATCTGTATAATAGTTGTGTTCTATTTTCCATGTTTATGGTATAAATTTTTAAAAATTGATTGCTAACAGACAAAAATTGAAATATTTCATATAGAATTCCACATTCTGGTTTCTCATGAAAAATCCTAAGACCAGGCACTACTAAGCCTATATTTCTTCAAGGCAATAATTGGCTTGAGATGAGCAGTCGCTGGCATGTTTGAGTGGGGCACATGCATCTTGGCCACACCTACATTATCTTATTCATTGACATTCTTCCATGCCTGGGGCTTAAAGACAGAAGAGTTTTCAAAATCTGGCTGAACCTCTTATATACATCACATGCATTCATAAAATAAACCTTCCTGACTTCTATCAATCCTAACCACTTTGCATTTCCTGGTTTTCTTGCGTGAAGCAGGGGGCAGCAAATACCTGTGCCCGACTTCGGTGGACCAGCACCGGATAACTGCTTCTGCTCCCACTGGTGACTAAACAACTCCTGAGGTCCAGCGACTGACGAGAGCAAGCTTAAAGGGAAGAAGCCATCAAAATATTGCCTTTCTTAATGGGCAGAAAGCCTCAGTAGACATTTTTCCAAAGAAGACATACAGATGGCCAACAGGCACATGAAAAGATGCTCAACATCGCTAAATATTAGAGAAATGCAAATCAAAACTGCAATGAGATACCACCTCACAACAGTCAGAATGACCATCATTAAAAAGTCTATAAATAACAAATGCTGGCGAGGGTGTGGAGAAAAGGGAACCCTCCTACACTGTCGGTGGGAATGTAATCTGGTGTAGCCACTATGGAAAACAGTATGGAGGTTCCTCAAAAAAACTGAAAATAGAGTTGCCACATGATCCAGCAATCACAGTCCTGGGCATATATCCGGACAAAACTATAATTCAAAAAGATACAGGCACCTCTATGTTCATAGCAGCACTATTTATAATAGCCAAGCCATGGAAACAACCTAAATTTCCATTGACAGATGGATGGATAAAGAAGATGTGGTACATATATATACATTGGAATACTACTAAGCCATAAAAAATGAACTGTCATTTCCAGCAACATGGATGGACCTGGAGATTATCATACTAAGTGAAGGACGTCAGAAAGAGAAACACAAATACCATATGATATCACTTATATATGGAATCTAAAATATGACACAAATGGACTTATCTACAAAACAGAAACAGACTCACAGACATAGAGAACACACTTGTAGGTTGCCAAGGGGGAGGAGAGGTGGAGGAAGGATGGATTGGGAGTTTGGGGTTGGCAGATGCAAACTGGTATATATAGGATGGATAAACAACAAGGTCCTATTATATAGCATAGGGAACTATATTCAATATCCTGTGATAAACCATAATGGAAAAAAATATAAAAAAGAATGTATGTATATATATAACTGAATCACTTTGCTGTATAGCAGAAATTAACACAACATTGTAAATCAACTATACTTCAAGAAAAAAATCTTGCCTCTCTTAATGCCTAAGTTTTTCCCTTTAAAAAATTATTGTGGCAAAATATACATAAAAGTTACCATTTTAACCACTTTTATGTATACAGTTCAGGGCATTAAGTATGTTCAAACTGCTGTACAACCATCACCATTATCCATCTCCAGAACTTTATCATCACCCCAAACTGAAACTCTATATCTATTACGTCTGTCATTCAACAAATATTTAATGTGTTCTTACTACGTGCAGGCATTCTTCTAGGCACTAGAGATATGGCAGGACATATACAGCAGGGGTACAGTTCTATGGGAAACAGATTTCCCAAATCCTGATCATGTTTCCAGGATGGTGGGTCTTGTGGTCCATGGAATTCACTTTCTCCATCTTGCAATAACTGTTTGAGGATGGGATCCTGAACCGTAACCTTACCTTTGAATAAGGTAACAACTGGACATCATTTGTTCTTGTTGCTTCGCTTCCCCCCACCATGTACCCTCATCTCCATTTTTCATCAGGAACTATTTCTCCTCCCACTCTCAGTAGATGTTATTATATGAGTGAGGCCGATCCTCATTCTGGCTCCAGGAATGGGCACGTGTTCTAGGTCTGCTCAATCAAATAACCCTGCAGTTATCCTAATTAGTTTAGAGATGGGCATATGACTCAAGGTGACACATCACAGGCACTTTTGAAACTTTTGCTAAATTTTGCAGAAATTATTGGGAATGTGGCATTCTCTTTCTGCTAGCGTTACCATGCAATGAGAGTCACTTTGAGGAAAGTCAGGCCAAGAGATAGAGAGACAGATTCCTAACACTATCATTAGAGAACTAAAATCTAGCTGCCTCTAATGGGAATTTTACACCAATAGATTCTCATTTTTGTTTAAGCCGATATGATTTGGATTCTGGCCCCTGCAACCAAAAGGATCCTGATTAACAGAACAATTAGATAATAGACATAATATTAAAGAGTGTTATATAATCTTAACAACTGTCCAATGGCCAGTTGTATGGTGACTTCTGGAAATCTGTTCTCAAAGTCTACTCTACCTTCTAAATTCTCTTTAAAACAAACTTATTCCCATTGCCCCACCCTAGTCCTGCTCCTGTTCTAATACATCCTTGGCATCTCTGCTTTAATTCTTCTTCCTCAGATGTGTATGCAGCCTCATTCTAATTGAAAAACCTGTTATCTAAAAGCCTGTGCTAAGATTTTAGATACAATGTCACATCTACCAACTGTTAGCCATGTGATCTTGGGCACGTCA
Source organism: Balaenoptera physalus (assembly GCF_965194825.1). Taxonomy (NCBI): domain Eukaryota; kingdom Metazoa; phylum Chordata; class Mammalia; order Artiodactyla; family Balaenopteridae; genus Balaenoptera; species Balaenoptera physalus. The sequence goes on along the minus strand of NC_138896.1, from coordinate 97,669,129 downwards.
CTTCAACTTTCTGAGCTGTCTGGCCGTTAAGTCTGCCTATGAGAGCATGAGGCTGAGGAAGCAGGCAGGTAAGTGTTCCCTAAGGTATCTCTGTAGTTGATCTCTTCTGATGGATGGTGGTGAAGATTCAGGAGAGACATGAGGGGTGGAATGAAGGAATGTCCTTCTCACTAAAAGCTCTGAGCACAAGCGTTCACTGTTCATCTGATATTTGCTAGGTGGTCAGGAACTAGCACACTATGAGTCGGCACAGGAGAGACACAAGTGACAGTAAACCACAAATGGCCTGGTTATCCTGCAAAGAAGGGCATGAGGCTGCAGCAGGGCCAGGGCTAAGGTCTGCACAGAGCTATTTCCAACTGGCTTCACAACAAAGAGCTATCACCTCCTGACGTGTCAACTTTAGCTCTAAGGGACAACGAGATACATATAATTTTAGCATTCTTGCCACCCTTCACATCACTGATTGCTGGGTGAACTCTGATTAGCTGACTCTTTCTGATGATGCTGACCCTAGGTGTACTTGTTCAGCTTGCGGTAGAACTGCTTTTGCTTCTCAACCAAGACCTGTTGAGCAAGGGGTGATCTCAGTCTTTAGCTGGCTCTCTGCTTGTGGATAGCTGCATGGAGCCCTTACTGACCTCTAAGGGTAGCGGTGCCAAGGTCACAGTTCAGCTATCAGAAGAAACGGCCAAGTCTATCTCTGGAAACACTTGCCTTTTCTCTCCTGAATATGATAAAGAGCTGAGAAAAATAAGAGTACAATAAAAAGATTCAGACCAGAGAACTATGGTCAACAAGCTGAGCGTATGTAAGAACAGGACTGCATATAAGAGAAAACATAAGCACACATTCTATAAAACAACATTTAAAAAATGTGTGCACGGAATACTGGTTCAATTGAATTTAAAGTGGCATTACATGATAAAAACATCGACAAATATGTTTGGGAGATACCGGGTTGAAAAAAGTTGGGTACATTTATTCACTACATTTTTCCTAATCTCGGCACTGTAAAATCTCCAAAAGATTTGATATGCAGTATTTACCAAATCAGGGAACAGCCTGACACCCTCTTAAGATACAAGAGTTGGTCACTGGAGATGAAAAATGGCATTTCTATTATCACAATGTCATAGTTATTCAGGAGCTATTAAGTAAAATATATGATTAGGTCAGCAGTCTTTTATTTATTTAATTTATTTATTATTTTTGGCTGTGTTGGGTCTTCATTGCTGCGCGTGGGCTTTCCCTAGCTGTGGCGAACGGGAGCTACTCTTCATTGTGGTGTGTGGGCTTTTCATTGTGGTGGCTTCTCTTGTTGCAGAGCACGGGCTCTAGGCGCACGGGCTTCAGTAGTTGCAGCACATGGGCTCAGTAGTCGTGGCTTGTGGGCTCTAGAGTGCAGGCTCAGTAGTCGTGGCGCACGGGCTTAGTTGCTCCACGGCATGAGGGATCTTCCTGGACCAGGGCTCGAACCCGTGTCCCCTGCATTGGCAGGCGGATTCTTAACCACTGTACCACCAGGGAAGTCCCTCAATATCTTCTCTCAATGAAAGTGGTCTTGAAAAAAATGGCGGGGGCAGTTTCTGTAATTTTTTTGTATGTTTCAACAGAAGAAAAAAAGGTCCCTCTGTTTTCATATCATATGTTACAATGTGACCTAGTTAATCCTTTAAGAGCTAGCTTTCAACACCTTTGATCAGCTTCTTACTGTGATATGAAAGATTAGATCCTGTTCCTAAGAAACAATCTCCCATTAAACATTTCCTTGGTGAAATGTTTAATATTGTGGCCAGTGGAGGAAAATGAAATTCCTAAAATGCCTGTGTTATCATGAATGAGAGCATTTCTAATAATTGTGAGGCATCACCACTTTCAACCTAGGCCCTACTGATCCTCATAGATACACTTTTCCCACATAACAAAGAGCCTCTGGGGACTTCCCTGGTGGCGCAGTGGTTAAGAATCCGCCTGTCAATGCAGGGGACACGGGTTCGAGCCCTGGTCCGGGAAGATCCCACATGCTGTGGAGCAACTAAGCCCATGAGCCACAACTACCGAGCCCGCGCACCACAACTACTGAAGCCCGTGCGCCTAGAGCCCACGCTCCACAACAAGAGAAGCCACTGCAATGGGAAGCCCGTGCACTGCAACGAAGAGTAGCCCCCGCTCGCTGCAACTAGAGAAAGCCCGCAGGCAGCAAGGAAGACCCAATGCAGCCAAAGATAAATAAACAAACAAACAAACACATACATTAATTAATTAATTTTAAAAAGAAAAAGAGCCTCTGACCCACAACAAAATGGAAAGATTTCTTCGAAAAGGATTGTGCAAATAACCAAATCCCTAGGCTACTGGTCAACTGTAGATTTGATACTGGAGCCAGGTGGGGAGTTGATAAATTCCTTTCTTCATTTCTGGCTAAAGAATGGAATCCTTGATTTGGTCTCCATAAGACTGCTGATGAAATTATACCAGGAATATAAAAATGAAAGTAATCCTAATTTCTTTCATTTGTAAATAAATTCTATACCACACTACCTTTTCTTGGTGATGATGGCAGAGTTGGCAAAACACAGATATTTGTGTGATTGTAGGCTATAACAGTATCACAATATGAAGCTGTTTCAAGGATTGTAGCCTCTGTAACTACCCTGGTAATAATCTCTGCGCTGTGTATTAACATATCAATGCTCTGAAAAACCGGACTGAAAGTCAAAATCCACTCAGATGTAACATTTCGGACCCAGTCTCTTTGGGTGTTGCAAACAAAAGCAGATATACTGGTCTTTGCTGGGAAATCTTGTCCAATAACGAGATTGGCATCAATCATTTATAGTTTTGAAAGACCTTTGACTATTTTACACTCACTCTTTGGTTTCACGTGATAAAAGCACGATAGAAAAACTGAGGGAAGAGAAACAGGCTCCTTGGCATTGAGCATATGAGCAGGAAGTATCAGTTAGAAAATAGCAACAAAATCATTAGAAATATCTTCCCACTTGACCTTAGGCAAGACTTTTACTTTATAGATGTAGCTCACACAGCTAATTGCTAGAATACTAGAACACAGCTCTTTTATTTTCTGGTCCAGGGCTCTTATTATAGTACTCTCACTTGAAATTTGGGAGGTTTAACATTTAAAAACTCTGGACTTCGATCCTTTTTAAAGGAAGAAGAAAAGGAAAGAGACTGAGGAGGAGGGGGTAGAAGAGGAGGAGGAAAAAAGGAAAAGAAAAAGAAAGACCTGAGTCCACACTCCCATATGCCAGCAGTGGGTTCAGTGTTAAAACTCCTTCTTCTTCTCTATGGACAAATTTATCTCGGGTTAACTTTCTGGCTTGTGACCCCAGAAACCTGATGAAGGTGAAATGTCAGTCGTGTGACCAGGCAACGTTGTTATGGTAAAAGTGACCCAGGATTGGCACCTTGCATCTGGCTGGGAGGAATGCAAATGAACTATTCATACATATCTGGTGTTGGGCTTCCCTGCCTGTGATGATTTTCACCACTGGGCTTGTTCCTCTGCAGAACTTTGGAAGACCTGCCAATAGAAATGTTACAAGATATCTTTTTAAGACATGGGCCTCCTAAGTCAGGAGGCTCCACACTTAACTGATTCTTAATTGTTTGCTCTTAAAATATCACTTGGAAAAGAAATAATTTTTAAAAACCTCCCTGGAGATACGTGTTTGGACTATTCCAGGACTCCCAGTGAAGAGAAGGGTCTGGCACAGCTCTGCTGGCACGTCCTGGGTCCTGCCCTTAAGTATCTGTTGCTAAGTGTGATCCACAGTGATCATGTCATTTCAATTGTCTAGTCCAGCCCATGAACACTCTTTTGGGTAAACTGTACATATAACCAGGTGTCCCTTTTTGATGAAATGTATGCTCTCTAGTTCACCAGAGTCTTCACCATTCCCTATCATCTTACATCTGGCTTGCTCTAATTCAGCTTCAGTGTGACCTCTGAAAGTTTGCGAGCCCAGTTCTAGATTCTGGGTGGGGTAGTTTCTTCCTACAGTAACTTGACAAGTAACCTGTCAAGGGAAGCACTGAACCTCTCAATATTTCTGAGCTTTAGAGAAATAAAAATCACTCACCTACAGGAGTCTAACATATTTCTGTTTTGATCACCCCTTTGTTCTTTCTTGTGTTTTCTGGAGAAAAGCAAAGACCTGCCATCCTGGCCCAGTGGGTTCTCAATTTTCTCTTTCCAGCCCCTAGTTTTTACCTGCATCTACGGTGAATTAATAAACACTCCAGCCAAAATCCTACAGGCAATTTTGACTTACTTCAGAGAATTCTTTTTTAACAATCAATTGGAGAAGAGGTCTTGACAACATATTTATCTGTCATATCCTAGGACAATTCCGTAGCAGACATGGAAAGAAATAATGTTTTCAAAATAATTGGGCTCTATCTCCAAGGATTCAACCTAACAATTAGAAATATATCTTTTAAATAAAATTTAGAATGTGTGTGTCACTGTGGGTGTAGGGTGTTTTTCTTTCCTTTTTTTTTTTTTAACAGGTTACAGGCTGTCACCAAGCTAGAGGAAGGAGACCATTAGGACGACATTCATCATTCAGTATTTTCAGGAACTTCATTTGAGAGAACAATCTACCTGCTTTAGTTTTTATGAACCCCCTATGAGTTACAGATGCCAGATGTCTTTTCTCTGGCCGTCTCTCTGATGACAAGCATAGCGGCACATAAAAGGAAAAGCAGTCGGTGTTGGGGAGGAAACTCACAGCTTACGGCGGGCCAGTCCATTATTCATGGAGAAAGTCATAGGGTAGTTAATGTATGGATGTCAGACTTTCCAACTTTCAGAGACTCCCCTTGGGAAGTGGTGCTGACAGATGTGTTGAAGGCAGCACTGCAAGCAGAGCGGGGTAGTCAGCAGGGGATCATTAGTCTGCTTCAAGAGCTGGGGCTCCTGAGTGATTAAGAGGTAACAGCTTACAAGAGCCATGCATAAATTACACATCCCAGGGTCAACGCCCCAAATTCTTAATTTTTTTCTTACAAGGCATAGGGTCTGAATGGCAAATAGATCCTACTAGTCTGTCAATAGAAACCTTTACAACTTTAATATTTCTCGTACTACCTATAAAAGCCAACTGACTCTTAATTAATTAATCCTGGACCGTCTCCCAGCTTCTGTTAGAAGAGGACTGTATGTGAAAGGGTGTCCAGAAGAGCACTTTCATGTGCTTGTAACTCATTTTAACGACACTTGTTCACAGCAAAGATGAAAGCTGTTAAAGCTAGGATTAGGGAGGATTACTTTTAGTCTTAGCCAGCTCTGTCTTTTAATGAGCCCATTCATTCTCAACCTGAAAATTTTAGTATAGTGAAGGAGAACAGAATATGTCACCTCAAAGTGTGCCATGCTGGCATATTGATTACTTGGAATTAAAGTTACTTAAGAAACGGTCCGTGCAAGCAAGACACTCTGACCCTCCTTTGTCCTCCTGAAAGCAGGAAATAAATCTCCCACGTGAAAGGCACCCTCCCTGTACCAAAGGTAGAGATCATCCCTTATCACCAGAGATAGGGAATTTAGGGCCAAGAAGGATGTATTTAACCAACTTTGTTACTTCTTCACTAATTTACTACTCTAGGCCCAAACTTCTTTGTCTTGTCAATTCTTCACAAGTTTATTGCTCCTTTGTCTAAAAAGTATAAAAACCCCTTGCTTTGGTCACTTCTTGGAGTCTCATATTCGCATGAGCTCCTGTACACACAAAATTAAATTTTTTTTCCCTTGTTAATCTGTCTTAGGCCAATTTAATTATTACCAACCAAAGAATCTAGAGGGAAGAGAGGAAAAGTTTTCCTCCCCTACAATAGCTACATGGAAATTTCTACACCTTAAACTTTATGGATCTACCTTGACATAAAAGCAGAAGTCACACTTGGTGCTTAAGGGGGGAGCACCTAACATGAGGTTTATTGAAGGAAGCTGCTCATGGTCAGAAAACTGGCTGAACATCATTCTCTGCTTTACCCTAACATCCTCAGCCCTGAACCTCTGGATTTAATTCAGACTTGATCCTTAATTGCTTATGAACTGTCTGGAATGCTGGTACATCACGAAATAATTTGTGTGGATTGCATTTTTGCTGTTAAAGATTGCTGCTGGGTACATGGGATTTTGTGGAAAATGAAAGGAGAAGGTCTACCAGTGGAAAGCAAATTTGGTATGGTGTCTGCTACAAAATAAACCATGACATATTTCAGATCACAGCCACTTTCAGGCTTGGACCACTACCTCCCCCCGTCCCCCCACCCGCCCCCACCTCTGCCATATTTCACTGGTTGATTTTTAGTGTCAAACGCCGCATTTCCCCAGCTGAGATGAGTATGGAAATGAAAAGAGAAGCTATGTCAACTTGAATTTAAAGTTTTCTGACCTGAAAATGAACTAGTCCTCTTAGCATAATGTACTCCCCTGCAAGCAATTCTCTTAACTAGGCTACAGTGCCATTTGGGAATGGGGGTGTTTATTTTTTTCATTCCCTGCAGAAAGTCAAATCATCTGAGCATTGATCAGTGCAGATTTAATGCACAACACTGCACATTTGCCCCAGTAACACAGTGAAGGTCTGCCACTGGAGAATCAAAACAGCTCCAGGCAGAAGCAAAGCATATTACTGCCAACCCTGGCATTTTTAGTGATAACCATCTCTCAAGGCAGGGTAGCAAGGACAGCTATTAATAACCAGAGTGATTTTCAAAAGGAAAATAAGTAATAAAATAGCTATATGTCTGCACATCGTAGAAACTCCTCCATGCAATGCAAACATCTTCTTGCCTCAAAGGCTGATACAAAAATACTTTTATGGAGAAGGAAGTAATTAACAATGGAGGATCATCTAAAATCTGAGCTGGAAGCAACCTTGGAGATCACTAAATCTAACCACATACTTGTATTTTTAAATTTTTTGTTATGGAAAATTTCAGACACACACCAGTTACAAAAGTAGAGATAAGGAACCCTCTTGTATCACCCAGCTTCAATAATTATAAACATTGTTTCATTCTTGTCTCTTTACTCTCTCTGGGTATTGGCTATAATTTAATAGGACATAGAAGTATCTTTCTACAAGTCATTATATTTTTCTTTTATAACTTTTTGTATTTTAAATTTGGAATATGTGAAGAATTTAAGCAAAACTCTTTTTGGGTTATCCGTACTTTTATAACTTTTTGCTCCTTTTATATACATATCCAAAAATGGTTGTTCATAAGGTGTTGAGGAACTTCCTATTGACTTAAACAATGTCTCAGGGATTTTGCCATCTATAAAATGGCTGTATAAGGCAATTATATCATCAGGTTGTTGTAAGAATTACATTAGTTAATTTATGTAAAGCTTTTAAAACAGTGCCTGAAATATATTATCCACTATATAAGTGTTATTAACATTCATAAGTGAGGCTACCTCCCCCTTTTGCTGTCTGTCAGGTTTTAGTCCCAGTGTTATACCCATTTCATAAAATGAACTGACTTGCTCTGAAACACATTATTTGGCAAGGGAATTACCTTAAAATTTTGAAGGAGTTTCTTTGTAAAATTTATAGGCCAGAGTACTTGGAGAAAGTAATTCCTGACAACTTTGAATTCTTCCCATGATAATTAATCTATTCAGATTTTCTATATTTTCTTGGTTCCATTTTGTTGTTTATATACTCTCAGCAGATTGTTCATTTCTTCCAGATGTTCAAATGATCATAGGGTTGTACCTAGTTTTCTCTTATGACTTTAAATCTTATATACAAAATTATATGTTCTTTTTAATTTCTAATTTTGTATATAGTCATCCCCTAGTTTACCATCTGTGAGGAACTGGTTCCAGGATCCCCCCCTGGATATCAAGGAAATGCGTGGATGCTCGAGTCCCTTATATAAAATGCTGTAGTATTCGCATATAATCTATGTACATCATCCCATAAATTTAAAATCATCTCCAGATTACTTATAATACCTAATACAAGGTAAATGCTCCATAATTAGTTGTATACACAGGTAAATGCTATATAAACAATTGCCAGCAAGCAACCAATTCAAGTTTTGCTTTTTGGAACTTTCTGGAATTTTTTTCCATGAATATTTTCGAGCCTTGGTTGGTTGAATCTGAGGATGTGGAACCAGTGGATACAGGGGGCTGACTGTATTTGTACTCCTCTTATTTGTTCTTCATTATATTTGGAGAGGAATACACTTGTATTTATCTTTTCTTCTGTCTATCAAAACTCTTCTGTGCTGTCTCCTGTGTACTCTTTCTATTTTCTCATCCACTAATTTCAACCTTTGTCTTCCTTCTGTTTCCCTGAGGTTTGTTTCATGTTCTTTTTTAACTTCATGAGGTGAATACTTAGTTTACTGATTTTGATTTCCAGAATTCCTTGCTTAATAATGAATTTAAGGTTACTGACTTGCTTCAGAGTAAACTTTTCATAAATTTTGTTAAGCGTAGATCTGTTTTCATTCCTTCAATTTTGAAACGTCTATAAATTATGGGTTTTATTTCTGTTTCAACCCAGGAGATACTAGAAAGCAGACTTGAAATTTACATGAGTTGATTTAAAAAAAAAATTGTGGTTGTTGTCATTGTGTAAAACTGATCTATAGCTAATTTCTAGTGTAACTACATTATGGCAGAAAATAAGGCCTGATCTATACAATTTCAACTTGTTGAACCTTTTCTTTTTTTTGGCTTAATACATAACCAATTAAAATAAGCATTATATGGGCACCAGAAAAGGAAGTACATAAATACATATTGTATTATTACATTATTCAAAGTTTTGTATCATTATTTCTATTTACTTAACTATCAAGTTACATTACAAACGTACTTTAGTAATTTCTCCTTGTATTTCCAAATGTTGAGTATTATAAATTTTGACCCTATGTTTTGCGATGTTTAAAAGAATAAAATTGGAATGCTTTCCTTGAGGTTTGTGTATTTAATAATAAAAAGTATCTTTTGCCAATTTACTGTTTTTGCATATGAATAATAATTGGTCCTAAACTAATAATTCTACCCTCTTTTCTTTTAAAGTCTACTTTATAGAGAATATTTTATTTGAAATAAATGCCATCATACTTTGGTTAGATCACACAGATTTCTAATTCAATTGTATGCTCTCATTAAATATAGAAATTATGCCTCTATATTTTCTGCCACAAGTCATATATTCTTATATCTGTCATCTTTTTTGTGTATTTTTTATTTATGCTGTTTTACTCATTTTTCCTTTTGGCCTTTGCTTTAATAGATTACTATTTCTTTGAACTGTCTTCAGCAACTTGGAAGGTACACATTTTGTTTTTATGTCTACCTAGATCTCTATTTCCATTAATTATTAAAATAAAGAATACCTTTGGCTCCCTCTCAAAGAGGAGGAAGTACAATAAGTGTGTCATGATATAAAACAAAATGGTATACACATATATACTGGTCAAATATCTTTATCAATTACATTGATTATATATAGATTAGATCTTTACTCCCTAATTGCCATATTTACAAAGCTTCCTGATCATTATTCTTTCCTTTTACGTATTAAAAAACAAAACAAAACAACTTTAGTTAGTCATGTTTATCACTAATTCAATTTTCTACAATGTTCATTTGGCTTTTTACTGAGTCTGCATTCCAGATTTTAATTCTTTCATTACTAATTTTTGTTAGCTCCCTTTAAACCCCAGTTAGTATCAGAGTTAGGTCTCTCTTCACATGAGCATCTTTGTTTCACAGATTCCATGGTTTCTTGTGCTTGACAGAAGGCACAACAGAGATGCATCTTTTAATTTTATTGTATATTCTTAAGACATCTCTTTCACATGCATTTCTGGTGTTTGTTTTGTTTTGCATCCTCAGGCAATAGCTGACACTTCCCCCCTTCCACCCATCCCCTCTTTTAACACTGAATATTTTCTTAGGTCACCATGATGGAGTAGTTTTTTTTTTAACTTTGTCTATTAACATTGGTTGTAATTCTATCCAGGTCTTAGCTTCACTAACCAAAAATGGGTGTATCCTTTTATTCCTCCAAAAGTGTGTGGGGGGCAGCTTCCAGAATTCCTATCTGAGGAACTCAGATGGAACTTTCTATTGCTTCAGTTTCCACCTTCAGAGTAAACTGATATCACCCTTTTGCTACGTCCACACCCAATATGCCATGTTAGCTTCCTTCCCTATAAAGTGTTAGCTAGAATTGTTAATTTCCTAGTAATTTTTTGGCGGGGAAACATGGTGTACGGCATGTATGTGTGTGTTGGTAAGTATGGTAGAACATTTCCTCTGGATTCCTTAGAAAAATGTTTCCTTTATAACGGGCGAACACCTAATTTTTTAAATAGGTGTCCAGATTTAATGTGTATTTCATAGAGACATACAAAGTGGCTATTGCGACTTCATTAAGTCATTTCCTTTTAAATCAGAAGCTATAATCCTACCTTTAGACAAAATGCCACCATCTATTCCTTTGCCTATAAAAGTGAACCTTACTTGTCCAAATGCATAGTATTGTCTGTTCTTTGATTTGACCAACTCCAGGTATTTTCTTCTTAAATGTCTGAAAACTAAACTGAATGAGTTAAAAATATATCAGAAAAATGGCCAACTTTTTTTTTAAGATTTTTTAAAAAATATATTTATTTAATTTATTTATTTTCGGCTGCTTTGGTTTTCGTTGCTGCACGCGGGCTTTGTTTAGTTGCGGCGAGCAGGGGCTACTCTTCGTTGCGGTGCATGGGCTTCTCATTGCGGTGGCTTCTCTTGTTGCAGAGCATGGGCTCTAGGCGTGCGGGCTTCAGTAGTTGTGGCATGAGGGCTCAGCAGTTGTGCCTCACGGGCTCTAGAGCGCAGGCTCAGTAGTTGTGGTGCACGGGCTTAGCTGCTCTGCGGCATGTGGGATCTTCCCAGACCAGGGCTTGAACCCGTGTCCACTGCATTGGCAGGTGGACTCTTAACCACTGCGTCCCCAGGGAAGCCCGCCAACTTATTTGTGCCGTCACACTCAGAGGATCAAGATCCCTGACAGTGGTGAATATTCCACTTTTGAGACTTCAATTTCTGATCTCCCAACCTGAGTCTATTTCCAAATTTCCAGGACTCAACCAGCATTTCCTCATTCTATGTACTGCACCATTATCCTGCTTAATTCAATGTAACATCATGAGGTACTGACCTGACAAAACACCGATTTGTTGCTGAAAATGTATCCAAAGGGCTGCTCATTTCTTTTTCATCTGAAAAGATGAGATTCATATTTCCAGTGGGCAATAAAACAAGAATGCTTGCCATATATCCTGCAGTGATTGTCCACTGGATTATTTATGAAATGCTGAGCCAGGTTCATGTTGTTGAAAGATCACTGTTGATCATTTGTTCTGCTCTGGCTGGTACACCCCTGGTAGCACTCTTAACAGGGTATGTAATGTGTTTTTCACATCTCCAGACTCTTCACCTCCCAACTAGCACCTGGGTTTCCACATAACATCATCCCTCACTGCTTTCTGGGACAGGACAACTCCAAAAGGGAACTCTGCATGCAGCTGAGCTTTGCTGAATGATCACAGTTTGTAGATCATTTCGCTTTTATGGATCAAATCTCACTTTCCAAATGCCATTTCCTTTTGGTGCTAATGTGTCTGACCCTCACTGTGACGGATCAGTGGTCCTCCAGTTCTAAGGATCAAACCTGGAGATAATCACTTTGATTTTTTTTTTTTTAATGTTTGAAAAGAAAATAGAGACCTTCCCAACTTGAATTTAAATCTACAAATATAGTGCCTATTGTTAAATTAAGTACAGAGTACCTATCAGGAGAGAAGCTGGGTAATTATGGCCATCATTAATTCACTAAAATCCTTGGTTTCAGCCAAATAAAGAACATGGAAACATCTGCATAAAAGCAAAGAAGGAAAAAAGAAGAGATAGAAGAAAATTCTTGAAATGTATTTCTGCTTATTTTTTTTTTTCTAAACTAAATGATCCTCTTTAGGCTACTGAACACTAAGAAATTTAATTAACTGCTATTAAGTAGCTAAGTCTATTTCTAAGTGCTACAGCCTGGGACTTGCTATAGATGCAAAAACAGCTTAAACATCTCTCGTACTAGAACTGAAAGGGGAATGAAGGCAGAAAGTATACAACTACCACTCCTGGTGAACTTTTCTTTGAAAACAGACCAGCAATTCTCTATACAGGTTAAGAAACTGGGGGCTCAGAATTATTCTATGACCAGGGAATGCTTGCTGTCTATACAAACTCATTTCTTCTACTCATAAGTATATAGTTGTTGACATCTAGGCATTCAAAAGTAACATCATGAAATCTTCAGATTGTTTTAAAGAGCTGACAGGAAAATTCAAAGGCAAAAAGTATGTTGGTAGCATCACAGAACATGCTTAACCAATTCTGGAGATAACCGACATCAGAAATATTCATCTCAGTTTTTCTTGTCACATCTAGTGATAGAGAAGCTCACCATTCTTCTAGAAATGTGGAGCCTGATTTCTCCCTTTTGCTTCCCTTGTTGATTCCTTCTTTGAGCTACGTCATCTCATGGCTGAGAGAAATGGAGCCTGTATCGGGTGTGGTAAGGACAAAAACTCTTAGTGGCCTCTCCTCCCAAACATGAAACACTCCACCAGGCCATTTAGGTTAGACAATTTTATAACAAGTAGTCCCTGATCAATGTGGCTTTTTTTTTTTTTTTTTTCTCAGTTGGTGAAAAAAGGGAGGTTTAATGAACGGAGAAAAGCATCATCTTCCAAACTGTTTCACATTATTCTACGCTGATTAGATCACTTGTGTGCTATAACCTCCGCTGGTTAGCAAAGTGGGAAAAGAAAAAAGGGAGGAACTGGCTCAATAACTTTCAGATAAAAGAATCCAGGTTTGTATTTTTCAAAGGAACATGGCAGAGTCAAGGAGCATCAAACAGGATTGCCTTAAGAATATTTAAAACAAGATTAAAAAAAAAGCACCTAGTACTATGGTGGTGATGAACCTATCACTAACTAAATATTAACCTCTCCTCACTGAATTTCAATAGATGTGTATTCAAATGAATATATAATGTTTTGGGCTTAGAAGTGGAACTCAGAATGCATTTTCCATAGAAATAATATCATACAAGTTGGTTTACCAGAGTTTGATCCGTAATATTCTTGAAGACTAGAACAGCAGTATTATTTCAATGCTGCTCCAACCAGCATTTTAAACATTATTTCCCAGGATCCCACATCCAGAAAACCTCTTCTCAATCACTGATCTCCAACAAGGTCACTCTTAACTTATTGAACACCTGTGGTTCTAAAATTTATTTGCAGGAGATAGGGCATCTCTCAGGTAAGTCGCTTCTCAGGTGACATGAAATGGGCATCAAAGGGCAGCTATTTCAGTGGTGACCAAACAATAAGGACTCAAGATCCTAAGAACATAATTTATCACTTGTTATTTAAGTGTCTTAAAAACTGAGTCTATTTTTGGGCACCTTCCCTCACTCCACACACACACACAGAACGAGATGACTCAAGTGCAATGCTGGCCCTTCGTCCTGATGTGCACGCTCAACCATGTCCCCACTATAACCAGAAAAGGAGGTTGGTACCACACTTAGAAAGGGACTCTTCTTATAGCTTTTCATGACAATTAAGTGACTGTTAATCTTATAACCATCTAAAATTTTCAAATTTTGCTTTTTTAAAATTGCCAGGGCTTCCCTGGTGGCGCAGTGGTTAAGAATCCGCCTGCTGATGCAGGGGACATGGGTTCGAGCCCTGGTCCGGGAAGATCCCACATGCTGCGGAGCAACTAAGCCCGTGCACCACAACTACTGAGCCTGCGCTCCAGAGCCCAACTCCTGAAGCCCGGGGACCTAGAGCCCGTGCTCTGCAACAAGAGAAGCCACCACAGTGCGAAGCCTGTGCACCGCAACGAAGAGGAGCCCCCGCTCGCCACAACTAGAGAAAAGCCCGCGCGCAGCAACGAAGACCCAACACAGCCAAACATAAATAAATAAAATAAATAAATTAAAAAAGAAATTGCCATACAAAATAAGCTGAAGATTATGTTCCCTAGTCTATTAAAAAAAACTCCGCAATATTTTAACACCCTTACTCTGAGGCCCACTTAATGCTTGCTTCTTCTAAGGAAATGAATGGAGCCCAGGCACATACTGTGCACACTAATGTAACATGCAAACATAAAGAATTACATGGGGCTTGGCCTCTGAGAAGATGTTTGGCAGAGTTCATCTCAACTGTCATGCTGAGTCTTTAAGAGCAATTTTCAAATGTTAGAAGAATGGCTAAATCAGCATTTTAATAAAGCCACAATGCCAGAGCATGATGAGTTTATGTTAATAATAGATGCATATTCCAGATGAATCTCTTGGAAGATATATCTGAAAAATATTTGCCTACATAAAATTTGTTACATGAATGTAAATCAAGAATCATAATATGTCTTCAAAGACAAGCGATTTTCTGATTTAATTTTAATTCCAAGCTTAGGCAAATGAAAAAATCAAACCAGGCCTAATTAATAAAATCAGGAATGTTTGGATGTTTGAATTTTGCAAACTGGTGCCACATTTATTATGTCTCTAATCCTTACAACACACTGGAGAGATTTAAAGGACAAAGATAAATTCCATTTGCCTGGCATAATGCTGTATGAGGATTTGAGAGTTATGCTGGGAACCAAGATATGGAGAAGGAGAGCCTGAAATCTCGGTGAGAGAAAGTAGAGGAATAAGTTGGAAGTGGAGGGACTGCTTCCTGAGGAAGGTGGTCAGTTGTCTAATCAACAGAGTGAGAAAATTAGAACCTAGCCAGGAAGATGTCAGTATCCAAAGGTGTCTGATATGGTAGGCGGGGCCTGGTAACTAGACTACCTGGAGGTTGCAATACTCAGAATCCAAAGGATAGTGTGTTATGGTTTGAGGTTTGGAGCCGGATTAAAATGGAATCTGCATGTACCTTTGGGTGAAACATGAAGGCCAAGAGCTAAGCTGTCTGGACTGCAGTGGAATGGGTTGGTATCTGGAGCTAATATGGATGCCCCTGAAAATCTAAAGTTATATAAAATTGGTAAGCAGTTTGGGGCAGTTTGGGGCAGGCATGGGAATAAGGCATGGAGAGGGGAATTAGGCACTCCCTGCCTTACTCATTATACATTTTTGACTAGAATGTAGATGTCTTGAAGATTATTCTGGGCATAAAGGATGCTCATTTTAGCATAGCAAGATTAGTTGTGGCCCAGTGACCTGTCAGCATAGTTTGGACTAATTAAGAAACTGGGTGAGCCGGATTCTGAAGGTGACATCTTGATGCCGGAAGCTGAGTACGTGTGGGGAGATAGAAAAAGAATAGGGCTCAGAGAAGTTACATAATTGGCTCAAGGAAGTTAACAGCAGCACTAGGATTAGAATGTGGGTGTCCTAGTTCCATGCTCTTACCTCTGTCCTACAGCAAAGACAAAACATCCAGCTGAAATAACCATGCTGTGGGAGGGCGTGATGGATTTTTTTAAGACTATAATATTCATGATATGTCTAGATCAAATCAAATTTCTGGGCCCCTGGAGATGTTTGCAAATAGAAAGCTTTTGCTGGGACAAGACCGACTTGATTTTGTAGGGCAGACACACAAGTTTTCCACCCTGGCTACATATTCGAATCACCGGGAGTGCTTTTAAAACTATGAATGATGTCAAAGGAACCAATCTCAAAAAAAATTCAGATTGAATTGATATGGGATGGCACCCAAAGAACTAATGCATACAGAGTACAAAAAACTAGTTGTACGGTTGTCTCCTGACTGTAAAAAAAATGGGGCACATTCTACGCAAAGGTAACTCCTAGACCTGCCATTGATTAACGTGTGACCTCACTTTATCTCTTTGCTTTGACTTTCTTATCTACGAAACACATGTCCTTATTTCTTATAGGATTATTGTAAGGATCCAAAGATAATATAAGGTAAACTAAAGATTATAAACACCATAAGGAACTCTACAGATGCTGTTATAAGGTCCCTGAGTTTGGTGCCGTGCGAATGGGATCTAAGTTTAACGGGGATGTGTTCAGCATAAAAGCATCCAACGACGACAATTATAGCTAGTTTCTCTATAACTCATAACAACGAAAATAATCTCAGAATCAGAATCATGTGCCTTTCTTTTTTTATACTCTAGGAAGGCATACTTTCTCTAACAACGACGTAGTAAGAGCGGTCCAAATGTAAAATGCTACCTCTTCATGGGAATACCTGAGAAAAAGCCAGTCTTTTCTTAGTTGTTCACCTCTCTTAACAACAATGACAAAAATATAGGAAAGCCTGAAGTGATTATATTTTATTTTAAATTCTTTTAAGTACGAATTGGACATAAAAAATGTTTAACACTTCTGCTTGGGTTTGATGTGGAAATCAAAGTACTCCACCTCAGCAGGGTGAACCTGGGTTGGTTTTGTTGAAGGTGATCAAAGTGGGTGGATCTTCAATCTGGTGCTGCCTCAATCTGTTCCAGTCAACTGGAACAACAGTTTTGGGGACCCTGCCCTGGGTTTATGGAATCAGAATATCCGTGGGCAAAGGCCGGGCACCTGTGGCTCTAAGATGCTGCCCTGGTGATGCTTCTGCTTCCTGCACACCTCTAGCCAGAGGTGCGGAGTGTGGGGGGAGCACAGGTGAAGCTCAGGGCTTTTCAAACTTTAATGTGCACATGAATCACTTGGAGATCTTGTTAAAATTTGAATTCTGATACAGTAGGCCCTGTGTGGCGCCCAACACTCTGCCTTCTTAACAATCTTCCAGGTGAGGTAGATACTTCAGGTCCAGGGACCACATTTTGAGTAGCAAGGATCTGGGTGACATATAAAAGGAAGGTGGAAACAAAAACATCCATTGGTGAACAGTTCATGGGGATTTCACCGGTGAATAAGCTGTCAGTTTTAAGTAAGCTAGGAGGAAGAATCTCAAAGTACCTCACTTCTGTTCCTATTTAACGAGTGGTTGAAGATCACGAATTCCTGCTGCCAAATGACCCTGGAGTTGATGGAAAGCATGGTGAAAATTCTAGATCTCAAGATACTCTGTTTCTAATCTAAGGAAGCATCATAGACAACCAGAGCCCCATCATCCATAGTGATTTCTATTTTTTGGTGTTTGTGTTAAAGACTTAATAGTACAATCTATGCGACGACATCACATCTGAATTTGTACCTATTAACCAAGAAATGACAAAGATGCTATGCACGGTGATTCGTAGAGCACTGGAAATACCTGCTGACGGAAATGCTTTTCAAAGTAGATTAATTGCTGCTCATTTCTATGTTACCCTAAGAAGGTCTGACACTGCACAGCTTTTGAAATAGGACATGCAGCATCCCTTACAATGGATTTCATGCCATTACCCAGTATCCCACTGATACAATAAAAGGCTGACTCATTTCCTTTCCTCTTCATGATCTGTTACAATAGAAACTGGGATACCATATGCTGGGTTTAAAACGCTCAGTATATCCAGCGGCTCTTGGCGATGCTGCCAGCTTAAAGGTGATCACAGCCTGGAGAAGCAATGAGAGAATCACTGCTGGACAGTTTGCATTGGAGGGTTTTGAGTAACTGGGGAGATTTCATCAGATAATCATTGACTCCACTGCCCCAAACTGATGGATGTCTGTGATGCTCTCTTATAACCTTCAATACCCACCTTGTTTTCTTGCAAATTTCCTTGCCTTGCCTGCCTTGCCTACAGTATTACTGAGCTCACAGTTTCTAACAGAGCCCATAATGAGAATATTTATTTCCTTGTCTTTCACCATCAAGGCTGTCAGGAATGTCAGCACAACTCAAGGAACTGGATTTCAGAGCTGCTGACTGCTGCCAGCGGAGACAAGCAAATTTCAGGGGATGTCTACAGAAATGTTTAATATATTTCTGAGTGGGAAGGGGAAAGTATTCAGGTTCATTCACTGTAGAGCAGCACAACAGCGCTTCTTGTGCTTTGCCTTTCCCAAAGATATCATTATACCAGGGACTAGTGGGGTATTTTTTTCTCAATATGCTGTAAGATTAATTTTCAGAGTTGCTGCCATGTTATGAAAGATTAATGCTGTGAAGGTAGCCTGCAGAAGAAATCGGCAAAATCTTCCTTTCTTATTTGATCAAATTTCATAATAAGAAGAGAACTGTTAATGTGAGTGAACATCTCTTTAACCTAAATAGATGTCCAGTTAATTGCTCTCCTCATATAAAGGACAGGACTTCAATAATGCACATATAGGTTATAAATATGTTTAGTTTTTATTCAGCAATTATTATGTAATGATAGAACTAAAAGGGATCTCAGAGATTTCTTTTAATCTCTTCCTTTAGAGATAAGTAGAGATAGAGAATGTGAACCTAGTAGCCCAATATCAGATAATGATTTGAAATAGAGCCTGGACCAGAATTCACGTCCTGGACTCCAAATTGAATGCTTCTGATACTAACTTGGCGAGAAAATTAAGTCCTAAGGAATAAACCCATTTCTCAGAAGACAAACTCCTGAAATCTAATCTGGATTCTCTGCCAGTCTCAAACACCAGAAACCCTAACAATTCCATACCTTCCATCCAGACTTGGAGGGGTGCCTGCCTCTTCCACCTGTTTATCTATTCACCGTGCTTGAAATGCAAGCCATGTAGCTGTTTTACTAATTGTTATTTCCTGCTAAAAACGTTAGCATTAGGGGGCATTAGGTGAGAAGGAAAAGTTAAAACTTCTGAAGACAGGACAAAAATAAAATGGTGTTTTCAAATTCCCAGTTTAAAATATTTTCTTTTTCCATCACGTGTAAAGCCAAATGAAAAATTAAGGTAGTAACAAGGAGAGCAGGTATCAAATTAAATTGTAGCCAGAGTGACCACAAATGGAGTTTATCAATCTTGTCAGCACAAACTGTAGTGAAATCCTAATAAATCTCACTAACTATTAAACCTCCAGACTACTGAACTCTGTATGTGCAGTCAGAGTCACCTTACAGTCATCATTAGTCCTTTCTGCAGACACTGCAAACTGCCTACACATCGTCTCTCCGCATTCTCCCTTATTATCAAAATTATGATTTTTTAGGGCCATCATGTATCTGTAGAAAATACTTGATTTTTGTGTCTCTTTTGCCACTGGAGTGATCAATGAAATGTACATAAAAGTCCTTGGGCAAAGCAAACCTTCCATAATACAAAAGCAACTCGAAATGAAGAGACTTCTGACATTTGCCCTGCCCTCTTCCCATTTCTACCTTTCTGCACTGCACATTGGTGCCTTAGCCATGCCCCGTGTTTAGGACTTCAGAGAAGGATCAAAGAAAGGGCTTGGGTCCTGGAAGATGTCCCCCAAAAGTGGTGCCAGCTTTATACCACATACGTTTGGAAGTCTTGTGTGTGAGAACAACACAAACCCAAGTCCACTGAAGCCAGTGTTAGCTGGGTTTTCAGGGACTTACAATCAAATGCATTCCTAACTGATCTAGTCATTATGAGTCCTTACAAAGTCATCTTGGATTCTGTGGTCAAGGGACTTTGGTTCTGGGTCTGATCCCTTCCCAGACCAACAATGAGATGAAGTGAAGCAAGGCCATCTTTTAATACGATCAAGTTGAAAGAAGTGCTGGCGGTTTTACCTACGTGGCTTTACCAAGCAACAGGATTCTGATTTTGATTGACTCAGGTGTCTTTCCCCTTGAGCCAGGTAGACAGCAGGGGGATGGAACATTTGTACAATCTGATATTTTCCTATCCTAATTATGGGAGGCACTGACGATGCTTCCTCGACACAGAGGGACTTTGGGAATCTCTACAAATGACACTCTCCCCCTTGCTGATGCCAAGAGGGTGAACAATCAGCTAGAAAAATAGCAGCCAGTGACGTGTGCACATTTCGGTGCAGAGTTACCTCCAGAATGGGCCGGTGGGCCGCACAGTAGTACCATCCCCTGACCTTGGCGGACAGACACGGTGCTTCTCGTTCTTGTTTTAAAGTTTTCAAGGTCTGTTGGGAGAAATAAAGGAAAAGGAGTTTAAAATTTAAAGTCCTAAGGCATCATGGAAGACTAATACTACTTCAAAAGAGGATAGTCTTCTGCTGAAAAATAGCCTTTACAGCACCCAGATCAGGGAAATTCAACTTTACCCTCTTCTTGCATGATATTGTCCCATCCTCCATGACTCTATATCTATACTGTAAGGTAGCCACTTGCCACATGTGCCTATTTAAGTTAAAAACAGTTAAAATCAAATAAAATGTATGAATTCAGTTCCTTAGTCACACTAGCTGCATCTTAAGTGCTCAAGAGCCACACGTAGCTACTGGTTTCCATACTGGACAGCAGAGAGAGAGAGAACATTTACATCAGTGCAGAAAGTTTTATTGGGTAGCACATGTCTGGAAGGAGTAAGTGACCTCCCCAACTTCTATCTGTAATTAAATATCATTATCAGGATGTAAATTCGTGTTTTTTGATAGTCAACTGTTTACTTCACAAACCGTTCCATTATATGCAATTATGTTTGTTACTCTATACGTACCTAGAATATGACTATCTCTGTCTACACACACACACACGCTACATACAATGTGTAAAGAGACACACATACACAATTGTTTTATAAAGTTCCTGTGTATTTTTAAATACTTATAAGGTACTGTCCAAGGTTCTGTTTGGAGGAAAGTTCCCCTTTCTCAAGGAGGTCAAATCTGGTTAGAAAGATAAGATGTTACAAGCCCAAAGATCACAGTTGGAGTCAGTAAAGACACAGTTGCCAATAAAAATGAGTTAATATAAGAAAAATGTCTAATAAAGTGACAGACACATTATTGTTCAAAAAGATTTTTCCTTCATCCTTCCAAATGCAAATCCTCTCAGCAATGATTGTTTTAAGTGCCATTTCATTTTTTGTTGTCTGAAACATTTGATGTAATAACCTGTTACCAGATTTGAGGATTATTCTAAGCCAAGTATGTTCTGTAGGGTTGCAAGCCCTGTAGCTGTGCACATCAGAGTTCAGTAACATTTATTGACTATTTCCTCCATTTTGGCCATTCTGGTAAGTATTTTATGGTGATTATTTCAAGCGATCCTAACAACAATTATATGAGTTAAGTACCATTAATATCCTCATTTTACTGACTAGAAAAGAGAGGCGCTATAACACTTGTTAAAGGGTACAACATCAGGGAGTAATGGAGCTAGGAAATAAACCTGGATAGCATTGCTGCAGTTACAAAATGGAATGTTTCCACACTAAGGCTTGGTTTCAGGGAGTGCTCACAGGGTTAAAAATAATTTATACACTGAGCTGATCTCCCTGTGCTATGCGGCTGCTTCCCACTAGCTATCTATTTTACATTTGGTAGTGTGTATAAGCTCAGTGCTTTGTGACCACCTAGAGGGGTGGGATAGGGAGGGTGGGAGGGAGGGAGATGGCAAGAGGGAGGAGATATGGGGATATACGTATATGTATAGCTGATTCACTTTGTTATAAAGCAGAAACTAACACACCATTGTAAAGCAATTATACTCCAATAAAGATGTTAAAGAAATAATTTATACCTATACATGTCTTCATTACCAGCTTCTTCTAGAATTAGGCAAATTTGAAGCTAATATATTATTGCTTTTACTAATTAAGCATATACAAATTTGGCTGCCAGCTCAGGATACAGACATTATGAAAAGAAAGCTTCTGCCTGGTAGGGACTCAAGAGTTTGGTAGGCAGGACTGACAGGTAACACCTAATCATGGGAACCCAAAGACTGTTGAAGTTGAGGTGTGCAGAGCGACACCTTGAGGACACACACGTACTTAGTGCAAAACAAAACATGACTACAATTTGATGCTTTGATGTAATAAAATCCCTTTTATTATATTTCTGATGTAATAAAATTCCTTTTATTCCATGAGTACCAGGTCAGGTTAGGACATGATTTTTTCTTCTCTTTAAGGAAATGGTTTGAGAAGCCTTCGAAAATGATTAAACTAGAGATTTTAAAAACTTCATTATGGCATTAATACTGTAAACCATTATCCCTAAAAATGACACTGAATCATTCTAAATTGTTGCTTCTGCATACAGGTTCTTAAAATAAGTCATCTAAATTTTGGCACAGACATCTCATCCAATCTCCAGAGTTGCATGAAAAATTAAGAACTGATGGGTAAAAGAGATCAAGTCTTATCCAGGCAAAATCCACCTTGATTCTGACTAGAGAAAGAGCATTAGGAAATGGGAAAGAAAATGAGAAATATATGCAATGATTGTTTAACTTGTCCTTATTGAGTTTTAAAGACTGCATTCCTGTTTATCTCCCTATAGTTTATGAGTCCACGCAGTTCCACATGATTTGGACAGTTAGAAAAATTGCATTAATCTGGTATTTGAGAAAATATTTCGATAAGATTCTTAGCAGTTAAGTGAAATAGATTCCGGACGGTAAACCCTACCTACATAGTGAATGGAAATATTGCATTTGGGCAGATCTGAGTTTGAAAATCATCTCTGCCATGTATTATGCAAGGTTTAATTTTCTCATAAATAACATGAGATGTAATTAAATGTAATTTATTTTGAAATAAGAATGATGGGAAAAGATTAAATGAGGTAATATTTAAAAAGCACAAAGCCTTTCCTGCTACAAGTTTGGTGCTTATTATATGTTTGTTCTGTTCACTGCGGAATAATGTAATCCAGGGGCAAATCATACCCCTATTATTATATTTAAGAAAGGGTTTTGAATAGCAAATGCACTCTAGAGAGAGGTGAAGAGGCTAGTCAAAGGCCACCATATTTATGCACATGTTTGAGAAAAGACTGCATGTCCATTATTGGTCTTTTCAGATGTAATTATCCATTCAGATCCTAATTGCTAGCAGCATGATAATTTTCCAAATTAAAGAACTATGTGTGTGTGAATGGGTATTTTTTTTGAAACTTGGACATGGCCAGGCCTTTCCCAGAAATATTCTCATATATATTATCTTATTTAGGGTCATTTTATCTCCAAAGACTTGGTACTAGGTAATGATCAGTAGCAACAGGCATTCCAAGTTAGAATACATTATAGATAATGTTATGTCATCATGACCGTAGCACTCATAGCAATAATTGGATCTACTTGCAAAATGTATTGAGTTCATACCATGTGCTAACAACTTTTCACACAGATCTCATTTAATTCCATTATAGTTTTAATTCCCAATTTTCAGGTGATGTAACTGAAGTTCAGAACCTTCTTCACACACTGAGAAAGTGACCAGAAGAATATAAACTCATCTGCCTCTCTCCAAACCCACCACTATCAAGTACCAGAATCTATCATTTCCCCACTGACTTAGTGAAGCCAGTGAAAAAGGGCATTCAAACTAGTTACTTCACATCCTAGGGACCAAAAAAAAAAAAAGTTTGAATGAATTTTATGCTCTTCAGTGAATATGTAAGAAAGTCCACATTTCAATGCACAATTCGATGAGTCGGTACATTTGATTCCAAATTTTCTATTCCTTTGTTTTTCCTTGCGGGTGATCACTTGATTGGGGGATTTTAAACATCAGGTGCAAAGGATGGAGTGGAACAAGGAGAAAACAATCAGAAACCGCCGTACTAAAAAGCAGGATTGCTGCATTGTTAGGGAGGTAGCTGAACAATGACACTTGGGTAGTATTCCCTTTAGCTCCATGCAGCTAGTTACTAAAGGTAGTTGGATAAATGATAGTTACTAAAGGTACTTGAATAAATGATGTACTCATATGACAAGGAATTAATATCCATGTACTGTGGTTTCTCAAAACGTTTTTTGCAGCTTTGTATATGGTTCATTGAAAAGTGACTTGTAGACGTTTTTAAAAAATGAGTGACCATACATTTTGGTGTTGACTTCATTCATCAGCATTTTATATAAATATGTCCAGAAATCATGGGCTGAAAAATGCACAGTTTTCTGGCAGATGTGTTTTCCTATCATATTTTTCTGTGAAAACAACTGTCCTTTATTCTTCTGTAGAATATAACATTAGCACTTTAATTTTACATGAGGTTTTAAAAAATACACTATTATAGTACTTGGAATGTGTAGCTCATTGAGAGCTTAGAGGAAGTGCTTTAGCAGCTAAATTCCTTGAGGAGTAAAAGTGTACAAAGGTCTTAAAGCTGCAACATGAGATAAATAATAAAAGCCTTAATATATGAAAACATTTGGAATTCAGGCCACAGAGTAAATCAGAGAGTGAGGGGGGAAAATCTCCAGATATTTACTGTCTGGTAAGTTATTAAATGTTTAGAACTGAGGATGAGGTAGTCTATAAAAAAAACCTGGATGGGTCGAAAGAAAACAAAATCGAGGGTCCAAGATATTTTTTGAGAAGTAATAACAGTAAATAAGAAAGAGTAACTTTTTTGGCCATCGTTAAGGGACTGCCCATCACACTTATGAACAGGAAGAGTTAAAGCCATCCACAGGGTGGAGCCAGAGAAGAAGAGCATAAGAAATTCAGCTTTAAAATGGCCAGGAAATGTTAATGAGATAGTAACATACATCATGCTTTGTCAAGAATCCACAGAGGGGCAGGAGAAGGGGAAAGAGGAAAAATGATACACTAAACCATGCAAGTAATGCACATATTTTTAATGCATGTATTATTTACTACAAGTTAAAAAAATACCTATTCCCTTTTTTCCTGACTTGGGTAGACCTGGATTCTATTAATTCTCACAGGGTGACCTTTAGAACAAGAAACTGTCAGTGACAGTTGCCTTTGTTACTGCTTCCTTCAATTTTGAAAGAAGCAATCAATAAAAAAAATCAATATCAGCTTGGAAAAATGGTCAAGTGATACATTTGTTATGAATATAATTTCCATAATGATGATTGCACTATTTATTTTAAAAAGAGGTATTTGGGGGGCATAACCTTAAAAACCAATTATCATGCAGCATATCTAAAATTATGTCTTGACTCTGCCATTTGCTCCTTGAGTGTGTACGTGTGTGGATCTGCATGGCTTCTTGGACTCTAGAGACTCAGAATGACAATAAGTCTAACTTTACAAAAACCTTACGAGTTGCAAAGTCACATTTTTGACATTCTTTCCACACAAGAAGGAAGAAACCATTAGGGAGACTGGCATGGCTGACGGGTTTTTCCTGTGAGAGTGTATACAGCAACAGGAAGAATTACTTAATGGTTTAGCACACTGGCTCTGGAGTCAGAAGGACCTGAGCACAAACTCGGTACTCTCACTCTTTAGCTGTACGATGTGGGTGAGTACACTATGATATGGGTGAGTACTCTCCTTGAACTTCAGTTTCTTCATTTCTAATATCAGGAAAATAATTCCTATCTCATAGGGCTCTTTAGAGATTAAGATCATGAATATAAAGCACTTAACACAATGACTGGCCCAAAGTCAGTAGTCTGTAGATGCTAGCACTATCATTATCATTTCTGAGCACCACAGGAAAGTCTACAGAAAGTGACTCACCGGGGCAAAGCTAGTGATTCCAAACTTCCACCAGATAAAGTAACAGTAGAGTAGTCAGGTCAATCTCACTGTGGCAAAATAAGCTGATAAGACTTAAAACACCTCTTCTTTTGCTGGTCTTAACTGTGTTTTCAAGTCTAGACTGGCGCTAAAGTAAGCCAGATAGCTTATCCTTTGCAGTGCATGCAGTGTACTCTTCATGTGACTTAAAATTAAGATACACTCACATATACTGAATTCAGATAATTTTCCTTAAGAAATTCCTATGATGGTATATTCTGAGCAGGTATTACTTTTTAATGTTAAGGTGGGAAATATCATTTTCATAAAACAGTAAAAACTGATGTCTGTGTATCTTTATAAAGGATACAAAATATTGTTATTTTAACAGAGAAATAAAAGATGAAACATATTATTTACTGATTATATAAATTTACTCGTTGTACTTAAAATTTGAGGAGTTTACACTGCATGCCAGATGAAAATAGAATGGATATAAATGGAACTGGAAAAAGAAAAATATATATACATTATATGTTTGTCAGTATCTTGCTTTTCCTATGGCATTAATTTTTCCATTTGTTTAGCCAATCTTCAGCAAATACTTTTTGAGTTCCTCTTTTCCTCCAAGTATTGGTGTCAGCCATTTTATCTCTCCAACAACTAAGTAAAACAAAACAATCAAAAACCTGTGGATATGCTCAAGATCTGACATTAAATATCCCAATTTGTTGGCAGTTTAAAGTAAGGGACCAAAATCTGATTCTAGGTAGCGGTTTGACTTTGAAAAGAAAAGCCAATCTCTTTCCTGGAGATCTCTGTATAGATAACAAAGGACCTTATCAGTATTCCTAAATTAATGTACACACACTTTACAAATGACTCAGTTATAGAAATGGCTTTTGACCTTCTTCTTTCGTAGGCTAATGCTACTGCTATCGACATCCCTATGAAAATCCTTAGAGCACTTGTTTCAAGTGAAAAAGGAAGAACTCATGGGAGCTCTCCCAGGTGCTGATTCTGACCCTCACAATGTTTTCCCTCTGTCTGAATTTTTCCTCAACCTCTTTAGTTATATCAGATGAAAGTCTATAATTTAGGGATTACTTTGGAATTATAGAAATACCATTTTAAACCCATATATGGCTGCAAATGCATTACCTTGCTATAAGTCACTTACAGTGAAGAATTAATTAATTCAAAGAGATTGTTTCCTCTTAAATAAATAAGAGCAGTATGGATTCTTTGAATGTGAGCTTTGATTAACCAAAAAAGAAACAAAGAAAATGTAATCCATGGAGTAATAAGGAAGGCAACATAAGGCTGAGAAAGCTCAAGAAAGGAATAATGACTTAAAAATACTCTTAAATTTGATTTTCTTCACAGGTGTTTCTTACTGAAAGAGTTATGTATCAACAAAACTATCTATAAACAATACCAGTTTCTCACTCAAAACTCTTTACCTTATTTTTTTGTAGAAGAGCTGAAAAGGAAAAAGAAAAAATATATATAGGATGAGAAAGGTGTGTGCAGATTGCCAAAGACAAATTTGTCTGGGGTCAGCAATTCTGCATTTAGCAAGAGGTATTCTCCTCTTTCTCTTCCTGCACCACATTACTACATCACTTTTTCTTTCCAGTAACGAAACCTAGGCAAGACCTGAAAATAGCATAATGAATGTTACCTGTTAAGGAGGCTTCTGTGGGCTGATCTGGAAATTTAATCACTTTTGTAAATATTAACTCTTTGGGAGAAATGTAAGGCCAGTTTCAACTAACTTATGTAAAGAACACAATTTCTCACTTTCCATGCATTCATTCATTAAATCCTCACAACAACTCTATGATGTAAGTATTATTACTGATTCCACTTTATAGAAAGAAAAAAAATCCATATCCAAGATCACAGTCCTAGTATAAGGAAGAGTGTGGATTAGACCCCAGCTCTTCTTTGACCCACAAGTCCATGTATTTAGCCTCTATTCTATACTGAATTAAATACCAGGAATGAAACAACACATGTTGATATTCTGGTTGACTATTTGAGACTCATATTTTTTTACCCCTCTGCTATTATTTTCTTGACTTTACAAGAAAATAAAGGTTGCTTTGCTGCCCTTTTCCCTGTAAGTGTACGACTTTCCTGATAGCTATTTTTATTTCTGATTTCAGATTTTTTTCTTTCCTCATTGCTTTGACATACTCTATTTTACCTAGACCTTCATGCTATTTAAGAAGCCAAAGAACAACCCAGTTTCAGATGTTTGAGTTTCCCTGCGTGTTCCATAAAAGTGTGCACCTACCAGACTCATGAGGTTACTGTGATTAGTACAATCTGGCATCATAAATACTGTTGTTCTCCTTTGGAGACAGGTGCCCTAAAACACAAGCTATAATTAGCAGCATTTTTCTCTACAGGAGCACATCTCCTTTTGCATATCATCCTGACTCAGGAGTGTTAATGGTTAGGCATCTGCATTCTCTATCTTTGGTTTCATACTTACACAACACAAAGAGAAACAAAACTTTCAGAAAACCATTTGGCCTAGAAAATTTTAGAACAAAATACGGACTCTTTGCTGAGCTCTACAATAGCCCTTAGGGATCTGATCCTTGCCCAGGTCCCCAGTCTCATCGCTTGTTAGGTTCCCCCTTACCTATTTACACTGTAACAACCATGTTTTGCTTTCTGTTCTTCAAACACCTTAAGGCTAATCCTGTTTCAGTACCTTTGAACTTGCTGTTCTCTTTACTTGGAATGCTCTTTACCCATCTTTTAGCTTATCATGCTCATTCTTCACGATTCAATTCAAATGTCACCTCCTCAGAGTAGCCTTCGCTGAGTTTTTAATCTGAAGTAGCCCACCATGCAGCTCCGGTTAACCTCTATCACATCACCTCTTTATTATGTCTTTCATAGCGATCATCACCAACATCTGCGATTACTTTGTTCATTTGTATGATATTTGGTTTATTGTTCCTTCTCCCCCGCCCCACCCCAAAATGAAGCCTCAACAGAGGCAGGAAACTTTTCAGTCTTTATCAGGCTATATATAGCACAGTGCCCAAAACATGTCTAATACATATGATGTGCTTAGTTACTATATGCTGAGCACTATTCCCTTTCCTGCTTCACACACTGAGGTGGTGGTCAGGAGACTTGCTGGAGCAGGGTGAACTTTCTTGTAATATTTGTCCATATGACGCACTGTCTTCCAGCATCTTGGCTATGATGGACCTTTGTGTGCTCAATGACCAGGGATGCTCTAAAAGATAACTTTAAGAAAAGGTCTTTAATCAACTGCACCGAGCCACCTACGATGCCTTAAAATGAAATTTAAAATGAAAGCTTAGAGGCACACTGAGACTGGAATGCAAGCAGCATATGAGACAAATGCATTGCTTGGCAAAAGGAACACTCTCTCACCCGCTGACACCTGCCCCAGGGAACACTTGAGATGAGGAAAACATGAAAGGACATCATGCAAATTGCACAGGCTTGTTGCTCTTTGTAATCAGGGCTGTTATCAGCTAGTCAGGGACATATCCTATAATTATCTGTTCTTCACCTAGTGTGAGAGTTCTACAACTTGATAGACTTACGATCATTACAGTTTTGATGGAAAGAAATGTGAATCTTCATTTTGAACTTTTACTTCATAGGCTTTTTTTCTCCCCTCTGAAAATTAAAATTAGAAAGTTGTAATGTATTGTCCAAGTCTTCCTAAGAAACGGGCAACCCTAGTGAGCAAGTCAGATATATTCAAGTAACATTAGAATAAATATTCTCTGCAGAAATGCTGAAAAGGCACTGCATCAAGAGGACATCGTAAAGCTAGCTAATCTACCGGAAAAACTTTGGGGATGTATTACTGGATGGAGATATATGGGCCACAGATCATGATAAAAACCCAGAGATCACAAATCTACCAGCCAAACGATTGGTCATGAAAAACCTTGCTTTAAAGTGAAGGGAAATTGCTTCATCTCTGAATTTTTCAGTCCATTTCTTTTCTTTTGTTAAGCTTTCATGGGTACAAGCCTGAGCAATGAGATGGCTACTGAATTTGTCTAACACTTAATGGCAGTGGATACAATCTCTGAAGGAAGAGGGGCAATTTCTCACTCCTTGATCATAAATAAAACTAGGTAGATGTTCGTATAGTTAAACTGGCTCTTAATTCTATCCAAAAAAGTAGGCATTTTCCCCAAGCAGCTTGGGAGGAAATTCCTCTGATGGTTAACTTTAAAGGGAGAGGCAAACTTTACTAGTATTTCCTGACACCAATGCTCTGCAGAAGTTTTGCTTTAAAAGCAAGTAGAAGACTCCTCACTATGTACTCAGTTTTGGATTTCTGAACTAATAAAATAGGGATTGGTGACTCATAACGAAAAATGCCAGTCATGCTTCAATTCATTGCTCCCAAGAAATTGGACATGTTCTGCCATACAGCTATTTGGGGGAAATCAAAGCTTTTGGAAGTAACAGGTTTGTTTAACCACTGGCTCATAGAGGGCTATTTCTTTTCTCTTTTCCTTCCCCTTCTCTGAGTATAAAACATTTCTTGGGACACTGGATGCTGAATTAGCTGTATACTGGTTAAAATTTTTTAAGGGCATAAAAAATGCTGTGTATGGATGAAATTCCCAGATGAAGAGCAGCTGTTATTTATGTTGAATTTAAGTTGCTTCGGCAACTCCAACCATATATTTTTATCTCATTTAATTACAGTTTTGAAAATAAAACCATCATCAAATATACATGCAAGCCATGTGTTTATTCATCATCTATTTAGACTTTGCTATGGGGGCTGTTTCACTGTTCCCTTCACAGAGAGAAATCAGAGATAAGGCTGCACTGTGGTAAAACTGCCAGTTTTTGGAAATATCATCACTCAAGCACCTTGCTTTTAAATACACCCTGAGAACCAATACAGATTCATTCAATACCTACAATAGACCTCCAATGAGCATCTATTATATGCCAGCCTCTGTTTTAGGCACTGGGGTTACATCATTGAAAAATAAAACAAACCAGATCTCTCCCCTTAAAGAAGGTAAAGTGGGTGAAAGGAGCATAAACTAAATAAATAAATCATGCATAGCATCTTTGAGGGTGATAAGTGCTATAAAAAATAAGTTAGGGAAACAGGATGGGGAACTGGCATAAAAACTATAAAAGAGGAAGATAATATAAAAGTAGGATCTTGTTACTTTCCATCCCACTTCCAAATGTGGAGAAATAAATCACTCTCTCTCTGCTGACTCAGCTCCTGGCCCCCACGGAGGCTGCAGAGACGGGCAAAAAGTAGTGTCAAGCGACACAGCTGTCCTGATTTAGTTTTGTATTTTCTTATTTATAACTGAAGTTGAAGTCTCCTTAGTTCAGGTAACACCTGAGGAAACTAATAAATAAGTATTTTCATCTTCCATCTAAAAGTTTCAAAGAGTGCTAACTTCTTGGTAACTGAGGAAGTGGGAGAAAGAACTGAGCAGGCATACTAAAATATACACTGATTTCCTAAGGGAAGACAATTACCAAACCAGTATTGTGATAACTTATGCTCTGCTTTAGATACAGTTACTGTTTTCTGCCTCAGAAATCCTACAAAGCTAGAGAATTTCAGAGGTGGGAAGCCCTTACTGTCTGTCTTAGTCTGTTCGGGTTGCTATTACAAATATGCCATAGATGGGGTGTCTTATACAACAAACAGTTATTTCTCACAGTTCTTAAGACTGAGAAGTCCATGATGAAGGTGCTGGCAGATCCGGTGCCTAGTGAGGAATTGCTTACAGGTTTGCAGATGGCCGTCTTCTCACTGTATCCTCACATGGTAGAAAGCGAAGAGAGGAAACTCTTCGTGTCTCTTCTCATAATAGAACTGACCCATTCAAGAGGGCTCCACCCTCATGACCTAATTACCTCCCAAAGGCTCCACCTCTTTATAACAGCACTTTGCCGGAGGGTGACGGTTAGAATTTCAACATATGAATTCTGGGGGAGACGCAAACATTCAGTCCATAACAGCATCCTTTCTTCAATCTGAACTCCCTCCCTTGCCCCCCCTCCCTTCTTTCCTTCTCTCCATCAATATAATTTATGGTACCATGTGCGGTGGATGCTGTGGAGAATATGATGGTAAGTTGAACATGATGTCTGACCTCAAGAGGTTTCCAATTTTGATTAGATAGGCACATAAACAACTCTACTGCAAGGTACAAAGGAAGTAGTCAATGCTGTAGAGCTGTAGAGAGAAAGCGCTATGGGAGTTGATAAGAAGTACTTTTTGCTGGGGTGATTCATCCAGTCAGCATTTCAGCTGCACAAATGATGGACCCAAGTATATGGATCTTGGATCTGGGTTTTAATTTAAGTCAGTACCCAGGACCTGTTTCCTCTCCATCTCTATCTCAGCCCTGCTCATTCTCCCCACTTTCCCTCCTACAGGTCAAAGCTCACAGACAGCACAGGGCACTGCCTCACTCCTACTCAAGGTGTGACTGGATTCTTATGAGAACTGTAGCATCAAGTATGTCCAGGTCAGTAGCTCAAACCCATCAAACCTAGACTCTGTCAACCATTGAGACTACTGGTTTTCACAGGAGACAAGCTCATACGCAGCTCTAGCCTCATCTTCAGAGCATTGACGTGCCATCTTTCCATCTTCACAACATCACTCCTGAGGTCATTTTCCAGCTCAGCATCTCTGGGTATTATCTCTGCCTCACAACTTTAAGGCTAGAGTTTTCAGAACATTTCAGCACAATCCCCACTGTCACAAGACACTCTGCAGCAACTCTACAACCTCACTGTGGCACTTGGATTTCCACAGACTTCTTTAAACCTTGTAGACGAAGCTACATCTGTGTATAAGGATGCTACACAGGGCTTCCCTGGTGGCACAGTGGTTGAGAATCTGCCTGCCAATGCAGGGGACACGGGTTCGAGCCCTGGTCTGGGAGGATCCCACATGCCGTGGAGCAACTAGGCCCGTGAGCCACAACTACTGAGCCTGCACGACTGGAGCCTGTGCTCCCAACAAGAGAGGCCGCGATAGTGAGAGGCCCGCGCACCGCGATGAAGCGTGGCCCCCGCTTGCCACAACTAGAGAAAGCCCTCGCACAGAAACGAAGACCCAGCACAGCCAAAAATAAATAAATAATTAAAAAAAAAAAAAAAAAGGATGCTACACAGCATAGCAAGTGATAGACGCATTTTTAAATGTCCCTAAAGTGTGTGTGTGTGTGTAGTTGGGTCATCTCGTGAAGGTATTACAGATCACTGCTGAGGCACCCTGGGACTTAAGTGATGATGCAATGCTCACATCCTTCTTGCTCAGCTGGAAGTTTGGTACTAATTCAGAGGTGGCTCTGGGTTGCAGTAATAATAATAGTAATGACAGCTAAGATTTACTGAGTGCTTACTATGTACCAGGTACTATTTTAAGCACTTTTCAGGTATTAACTCATTTAATCTTCTCAACAATACCATGAAATAGGTACTATTTATTCCCTTTTATCTATGAGGAAATGGAGGCAAAGAAAGTGAAATCATTTGTTCAGGTTCACACTGATAGTAAATAATAATGCCAGCATTCTAACCCAGGCTTGTCTGCTTCCAGATAACCTGATGTTTTTCTTTATTTTGAATTTTTGTCAATCTGGTATATAAATGGCAATCCATGATTTCTAATTTGCATTTCTTCAGTTACTAATAAAGCTGTTTATTTTTTTTTCATGTTTATGGGCCACCCACATTACATCATTCTTAAAATGCCAGTTCATGTCTTTTACCTAGTCATCTAGTGGACTTGTATTTATTCTTACTGATTCATTGATGTTCTTTACATATTTGGGACCTTCTGTTTGTCAGTTATATTTTTATAATTATATTCTCCTGGTACATGACTTTCTTCCCCACTCTTTTTGTAGTATTTTTTGATGAATGGAAGTCTTCTGAATGTATCAATCTTTGCTTTAAGGCCAACATTCTTAGTTTCTTACCTAAGAATCTCTTCCTTATCCCAAAGTCATAAGGATATTCTCTGCTACTTTGTTTTCTAAAAAGATTAAAGTTTTGCTATTCTCATTTAAGTTCTTGTACTCAATCACAGCACATCACTATCAGGTATCAACAGGCAGTTCTCAGCACTGATGGAATTATGTCCTATAAAATTGCTGCAAACACTTATTTAGTGAATACCGTACTGTTGTTCTGAAGGGAATTACAGGGTTAGGTTTCTGTGAGTCTCTGCTCACAACATTTTCATCCACCGATCAACACATAACCTTGTATTATGTGTGTTTATATTTAAATACACCTTTTAAATATATAATGTTGATTCACTAACATTAACTCAATGCCAACAGCACTGTAACTTATGCCTGAATAAAGCTTACCTAACACACGTATTTTCTCTGTAAGGCACAGCACGGCCTTCTCTAGCTTAGGAATACTAGACAGTACTAAAGTACTATACTTTGGGCTATTTTAAACAGCAAAATTACCAACAAAGAGCATAAAAATGCAAAAAAAAAAAAAGGCACTAAAAAGACTGCAAAAACAACACTGTTTAATTAATGCACAGAAATCTCTTGCATTCCTATACACTAATGATGAAAAATCTGAAAGAGAAGTTAAGGAAACACTCCCATTTACCACTGCAACAAAAAGAATAAAATATCTAGGAATAAACCTACCTAAGGAGACAAAAGACCTGTAGGCAGAAAACTGTAAGACACTGATGAAAGAAATTAAAGACGATACCAACAGATGGAGAGATTGGAAAAATCAACATTGTGAAAATGACTCTACTACCCAAAGCAATCTACAGATTCAATACAATCCCTATCAAACTACCAATGGCATTTTTCACAGAACTAGAACAAAAAATTGCACAGTTTGTATGGAAACACAAAAGACCCCGAATAGCCAAAGCAATCTTGAGAAAGAAAAACGGAGGTGCAGGAATCAGGCTCCCTGATTCAGACTATACTACAAAGCTACAGTAATCAAGACAGGATGGTACTGGCACAAAAACAGAAATATAGATCAATGGAACAGGACAGAAAGCCCAGAGATAAACCTACGCACATAAGGTCACCTTATTTTTCATAAAGGAGGCAAGAATATACAATGGAGAAAAGACAGCCTCTTCAATAAGTGGTGCTGGGAAAACTGGACAGCTACATGTAAAACAATGAAATTAGAATGCTCCCTAACACCATATACAATAATAAACTCAAAATGGATTAGAGACCTAAATGTAAGACCATACACTATAAAACTCTTAGAGAAAAACATAGGAAGAACACTCTTTGACATAAATCACAGTAAGATCCTTTTTGACCCACCTCCTAGAGACATGGAAATAAAAACAAAAATAAACAAATAGGACCTAATGAAACTCAAAAGCTTTTGCACAGCAAAGGAAACCATAAACAAGATGAAAAGACAACCCTCAGAATGGGAGAAAATATTTGCAAATGAATCAACGGACAAAGGATTAATCTCCAAAATTTACAAGCATCTCATGCAGCTCAATATCAAAAAAACAAACAACTCAATCCAAAAATGGGCAGAAGACCTAAAAAGACATTTCTCCAAAGAAGATATACAGATTGCCAACAAACACATGAAAGGATGCTCAACATCATTTATCATTAGAGAAATGCAAATCAAAACTACAATGAGATATTACCTCACACCAGTCAGAATGGCCATCATCAAAAAATCTACAAACAATAAATGCTGGAGAGGGTGTGGAGAAAAGGGAACCCTCTTGCACTGTTGGTGGGAATGTAAATTGATACAGGCACGATGGAGAACAGTATGGAGGTTCCTTAAAAAACTAAAAATAGAACTACCATATGACCCACCAATCCCACTGCTGGGCATATACCCTGAGAAAACCATAATTCAAAAAGAGTCATGTACCACAATGTTCACTGCAGCACTATTTACAATAGCCAGGACATGGAAGCAACCTAAGTGTCCATCGACAGATGAATGGATAAAGAAGATGTGGCACATGTATACAATGGAATATTACTCAGCCATAAAAAGAAACAAAATTGAGTTATTTGTAGTGAAGTGGATGGACCTAGAGTCTGTCATACAGAGTGAAGTAAGTCAGAAAGAGACAAACAAATGCTAACACATATATATGGAATCTAAAAAAAAAAAAGAATGGTCATGAAGAACCTAGGGGCAGGACAGGAATAAAGACACAGACCTACTAGAGAATGGACTTGAGGACACGGTGGGGGGGGGAAGGGTAAGCTGGGACAAAGTGAGAGAGTGGCATGGACTTATATACACTACCAAATGTAAAATCGATAGCTAGTGGGAAGCAGCCGCATAGCACAGGGAGATCAGCTCAGTGCTTTGTGACCACCTAGAGGGGTGGGATAGGGAGGGTGGGAGGGAAGGAGACGGAAGAGGGAAGAGATATGGGGATATAGGTATATGCATAGCTGATTCACTTTTTTATAAAGCAGAAACTAACACACCATTGTAAAGCAATTATACTCCAATAAAGATGTTAAAAAAAAAAAAAAAGAACACTGTTTATAGTATGAGAGCTGAACCAAGAAAGCAAAGAGTCATTTTGTTCAACCTCAGCAGGAAAAGGGTGTGTAGGGTGACAGTATTTTGCTGCTCTGCACCTGTCCATGAATGACCATGAATGACCGCAGGCTGGATACTTTGTAGGCACTCGATAAATGTAATAGTTAAATACTTAGTATCTTACACAGAGTTTAGACATGGGTGATACCAGACATTTTATGCTCTTAGGCCATGTTTCAGGTAATATAATAATTATGAAGAAGATGACAACGACGACAATGACAATGATGATGATGATGATGATGATGATAGAAATAATTTAGCAATGATGACAATCATAACATTAAAACTATTAGATGTTGTAGTAATAATAAAAGTAGCAGCAACGGGACCAATGATGATGTTTCCTTATATGTTTATAGCACTCTAAAAAAAATGCTTTATTTTTGTTGAGCTTTCTTGAATTTGGGACCACGTTAATTCTGAAAGGCACCTGAACTCATATATGCAAATGAATATAGTTCTTTAACATGGAGTGCTTGGGATGTGCATATTTTTTTCCTCTAATTTTTTTATCATGGTAAAATATATGTAACATAAAACTTCCCTTCTTAAATATTTTTAAGTATACCGTCCAGTGGTACTAAATACATTCATAGTATCGTGCAACCACTATCGCCGTCTATCTCTAGAGCTCTTTTCATCTTGTTAAGCTGAAACTCTACCCATTAAACAATAACCCTCTTCCTCCTCCCACCAGCCTCTGGCAACTACCATTCTACCTTCCATCTCTATAAATTTGTATAGTACTTATTTTTAACAAGTAAACAAAAAACAACATTTTTACTTATAATAACTCATTCGATCATTAAAACATCTCTCTAAAGTAGGAGGCAACAGCATTAAGTATTAACTGTACTGCATAGAAGACATTTGAAATTCAGAAAAGTTA
Organism: Balaenoptera physalus; assembly: GCF_965194825.1. NCBI lineage: Eukaryota > Metazoa > Chordata > Mammalia > Artiodactyla > Balaenopteridae > Balaenoptera > Balaenoptera physalus. The sequence continues at coordinate 97,632,052 of NC_138896.1, read as the reverse complement.
AGAGAGTTGCTCAAAGTTAAACCTCTAATAAGTAAATGATACAGTCGTTTCCAGATATTGGCTACTGTAACAAATGCTGCAGTGAACATGGAAGTGCAGGTATTTCTTTGAGATCCTATGTTCATTTCTTAAGTATCTTTCAACAGCTGCATGGATAAAGAAGATGTGAGACATATACATATATACATGTATATGTATATTGTATTTATATAAAATAGATTATCCAATTTATGAGAAAAAAGGAAATCCTGACATTTGTGACAAAGTGGATGGACCTTGGAGCATTATGCTAAGTGAAATAGGGCAGGCAGAGAAAGACAAATTGTGTATAATATCACTGATATGTGGAATCTAAAAAAGCCAAATTCATAGAAACAGACAGTAGAATGGGGTTTACCAGGGACTGGGAGGTGGGAGAAATGGGGAGATAGATGTTGGTCAAAGGATACAAATTTCCAGTTATAAGATGACTAAGTTCTGAGGATCTAATGTACAGCATGGTGACTATAGTTAACATTACTACATCATACTCTTGAAAGTTTTTAAGGCAGATCTTAAATGTTCTCACCACAAAAAGAAATGTAATTATGTGATATGATTGATGTGACAGAGGTATTAGCAAACCATATGGTGGCAAACATGTTGCAATATATAAGTGGATCATATCAACATGTTGTACACTTTAAACTTACATGATGTCGTATGTCAGTTACATCTCAATAAAGCTGGAAAAAATTAGTAAATGATCTGAGACTAGAATTCAAAACACTTTCAGTGGAGACTGCAAGCTCCTTGAGGGCAAGAATGACATTTGGCATTTGTTAGGCTCCAAAAACTTATCTCAGTGTTCTGATGGAGTGGACATGCCATGAAATGTTGCACTAACTATGATGATGATGAAGGCAGTGTTGCATTGGATTAAAGAGTAGAAACCTGGTATTTTCAAATACAGACCCACTTTTTTTGAATGCTCTATTTTCCTCTCCCCAAGAAGTGTTCATTATTTTACCAAAATTCTTTAGAGGGAACAAAAACGATCTGATGAAACTGACACACTGTGTCTAGAGTGATATGTTAGGCTATGAAGATTCAACAATCTGCTTCAGCTGTGTTATTAATAGTGCTCTTCCTGATTAGTGTTAACTGGAATATTTTAATTGGTGTAATGTTTTACTACCTTCACAGCTTGAGCGAGTTGAAGTGGAAGAGAACAATTTTTCAATAACAAAAGCTAACAGAAACTACCCTGATCTTACTAAGTTCCATATGAACATATTGTGACAAACAGCACACGCTTGCTGTACTAGAAAACAGGATGAAAACCATGTTCATTTGCTCTATTCTTTTAACATATGTTAATGCAGTGCCTAATATAGGCCAATCCCTGCTCGAGGGGCTTGGGACACAGCAATGAAGAAATCAGACAAATATCCTTGCGCTTGTGGAACCTACATCTAGCCAGGTGAGGGTGGATGATAATAAACATGATAAATTTTAAATTATGTAGTGGGTTAGAAAGTAGTGAAGCAGTGGGAAATAGAAAACAAAAAACCAGAACAGGGTAAGAAGGATTGGGAGAACTGGGATGATGGAGAAAGCTGTAATTTATAACGTGCTCAGGGTGCGTCTGAGCAAGATGAGGACATTAGAACAAAGAGCTCCAATTTTGATATTTAAAGGAGTTGAGGGATTTAATCAGGTAGTTATTTGGGGGAAATAATTCCAGGTAGAAGAAAAGGCTCTGAAAGTAAGGATACTAAGCATGTTTTAGGGACATCAGGAAGCCAGCCTGGCTGGAGTGTAATGAGTGAGAGAGGGAGCAGTTAGGAGATGGAGTCACGGATATACGGGGGCAGGGAGCGGGGGCAACTGTGTAGGGGGCCTCGTGGACCCCTGTAAGGTCCTTGGCTCCTATTCTGAGCGAAAGTGGAAGCCACAGCAGATGTCTGAGAAGAGTGACGTGGTTTGACTTATGGTTTTGTGGTTATTCAACTCAATTCTGTTCAACCAGAATGACTGCCTATTACCTCCTGGGCCGAGTGCTAAGAAATGAAAGCTGTAAAGATAAATTAAGATAAAGCCACTACCCCTAAAGAGTCCCTCATCTTGTAAGGAAATGTGGACAATTCCCTGGTTCAAAACAGACAATGGCAAGAGTTTTAGCAGATGTGTAAACCAAGTGCTATGGGATTACAAAGGAGAAAGCAAATTATTTTTCTTTCAGGAAAAAAAAATAACAACACGGTATGTAACATTCAGTCTTGACCTGGAAAAAACATTAAGATTTCAAGAGGAGAAAAAAAAGAAAGAGAATGACGGGGTAAAGGACAGCTTGCACAAAGATCAAGAGGCATTAAATATATGTAGTATGGTCATGGAATGACAGTCAGGTGTCTGCACAAAATTAAGAGGAATGATGCTAGAAAGGTAGGTAAGGGTCCTAGTGTAGACATTGTTACCACCCTGGAATTGTATTTTGTTTCCCACAGAGTAATCTAATAAAATAGAGATGGTTTAAAAATGTTTTGTGGTTAGTTGCAAAAGGTAAAAAATTATATTGATCTCTTAGAGATTTACCGTTCACGGTGCAGAAAAAATCCACAGTAAAGGGATTTGCTTAACTTTATTAAATCGATTATTTCCTAAACTTATTTGAGTCTGTACACTTTGGAAGTGCCTCTATTAACATCCTGTAGAACCGAGTTCACCAATTTGAGAAACATTCTTACAAACAACAATGGATAGAGCACGAATTTGAGTGTGCAGTAGGGGTGATGTCATGAGCAACATGATAGTTATCAGGATTTTGGACAGTTAACTCAACTTATGGAATGGTCTGAACTCTTAACTTAAGGACGAACACTTTGGGGGTATAGCAATAGAATAGGATGAAGCTAAAAATAAATACAAAGGTATTTGCCATCCTTCACTTAATCTCTTCCAGAGAACTTTAAAGAACACACTGTCTTATATAAGGAATTAAGCAATTAACATTTCTTCTGATAAGTCTTAAAGAAAGAAGCTGAAACACAATGCGAACTGGTAATACTTATTCATCTTTATTCAGAACACTGGTACTAGCCTAAATTAGATTTCATTGAATTAATGTAGCAATGAGAAAACTTGGGGGTATATTTAGCTTGTGTATTAAGTACGGATTTTATTTTTAGATTCCAGCTTTTCATTTCCATTTTTTTTCCTCAGAGAACTAAAGGCGCATTAAAAACCATACTATGGAATTAAAACGGATATTGAAAAGTGAACTTAATCAAGTGGTATTTTTAGATCAGGGGAGGCCAAAAGATTCTGCTTGATTGGCTTTAAGAAAACTCAAGTTCACGCCAGCCATGCTGATGAGTTCTTCAACTTTCCACATTTTGGTTTCTTGAAAACCTTCAGATATAATTCTAAAAGTGACATCTCCTAATAATTATTTTAGTAAGAACTACAAGGAAGAAGGAAGGTAGTTCAATTTGTTCAAGCTATGGTGTAGCTTAAGTCCCTATTTTTTTGTCCAAAACCAAGTACATAACGAAATTGAAATGCACTTGGATTTACTTTAAAAGAAGAGAACAAACACAAACTGAACTCCCTACGTCGAAGCGTCAAGAAAGCACTAAACAACAGTTCTATAGTGAGAACAAAACATCCTGTTGTTTCCTCCAGCTGTTTCTGTGATTAATGAAAGGATAAGAAATGTAATTTTCAGAATTCTGATAGAGTTGTCTAACTTCTCTACAGTAATGAACACATAAGAATTAGGTGTAATGAAAAGATTACTTTGCCCACAATCAAATTTTACATAAATCTGATTAGTTTTTGCATTGATCATACATATTTTTTTGGATAAAAACACAAATTTGAATCAAAAGATACCTTTCTATTACTCAAAAATAAGACTGTTACGAGTACTAGGATATGTTTCATACCTATTTAATAGAATATATAATAGGGGTCCCCTCCCCGACGGGATTGTCCCCTGAGTTGTGGGGAGAAAAGGTACTGAGGTCCCACCAAATTCCAATTATACAAGTGGCTCTCCATTCTTGAGAATGGGAAAACAAAGGACACATGTGACGACCTTTGCACCAGACCCTGGAGAGAGGGGAGGGGGGTGGATGACTGAACTAACGCCATCAGGAAAATGTCTGAGCCCTTCACCCCTCACCCACTCACTATCCCCAAAATCTTGCGTTGCACCCAAATCTTTTCTAGCTTTTTATTTGAGTGTAAGATTAAAGTGTCTGCCTGCTAGTTCCAATTTTGATATTTAGCCTGCCTAAGTGGGATTATTTGTCCATGACTACGATGCTTTCAAAATATTAACACTTTTCATGTAAATCATTTAACTATACCAGTGCATTTGATGATTCTTTCTGACACCAGCAGAACAACGTCAAACTTGCAAAATGGAAACGTGGGTATCACATGGGAATCTACTTAACCTTGAACAGAGAATTACAGCATTCCAAATTTTCAAAGGACTCAAGAGATCATTTATCTCCACTCCCAAAGGAAGCTGAGGCTGAGAGTTGTCACGTGATTTGCTTTGAGTGCCCTGTTTGTCACAGAGCTGGAATTAGAACCCAAGTTGACAGTTTTCCTGCTTTTCCATTCCACGATGTTGTACAATGCTAATGTTTCTTGCATTATTATTAAAGTTCGTTTCTGAGAACAATGATTTTTCTATGAACAAAAAGGGGATTTATCATCAAATGAGTTTGGGATTTACTACTTCCTGTATCTCCTTCCTGTGGATATACAATGCACATTACAGCATCAAAGACTCTCAGAAGTCCTGCAGAAAACAAACCTATGAACCGTTCATTGCTGATCTCTCCTGAATCAGTGTCTTCCGAAGCGTACATTGCGAACAGCTACAGTGGAGCATCAAGCTAATTTTTCACTAATGGATACAGTACCAGACATTATTTGCAGAGGCAGAAATATTTCTGTGATGATATAATCAACTTTTAGGATCAGAATCTGTAAAACATGAGACATGTTTTTCATTATTTGTCCCAAAATATTAAAAGAGGTGAATGGACAGGAAAATATATCTGAAAGTATGGCAGATATGAAACATGCTAAATTTTCCTATGCTGTAAACTTTGTGTCATAAATTGACAACAACAACAAGATGTGTGGTAGTGCACATTTTTATTTGGTATTCCCAACTAGTCAGATCCTACCAGAAAAGTGGGAGGCAGCAGTTGGTCATTCTTCTTAGATATGAATAAGTCTCAGAAACGTATGAGTCTTCTTCGTGACTCATACATACGAGTGGGTTACCTGAATGTTACTTGAGTCCATTCAACTTCCAAGAACCTGGGGCTCATGACTTTGCTGTTCTCTCCTTCTTGTATATTCAGTAACTGTGATCAAGGCAAGAAGTGGTTACCTTTTCCCTTGTTATTTTTCCTATGCTGCATGGAATGAGGCAATACCATACTGGTAGCCACAAACGAGGTTATCACAAAGGTCTGGAAATTTGAGAGTTGAAACAAGTATATCATTCTTGGGAACTGTAGATATGAAATAATACTTTAAAAAAGTCCCTTAAATAGCAGTGACCAAGAAATGAAAAGAAAAATCATTTAGGTTCTCGATAACTGCAACTATATTTGGTTAAACCATACCATCCCATATTTCATGAAGGCAATTACCAATAATTAAGGGCCCCAAATCCCAAAGTAAAGCCCCAAATCCTTTTTTTACATTATAGATGGAAATAAGCTAAATGGTTATGGGAACAAGCTAGAGGTAGAAAAACTTATGAGCAAGGACAAAACTTGCTCTTGGACCTTTTCTGACAAGATTTCATAGGTTAATAAGAGAAATTAGTGGGCTTGCTGGATAGATAAGATGAATAACCAGCCTTCTTAAAGCTATGAAGAAACAAGCAGAAGTATGATAGGAACTGAGAGTGAAATGCATGACCTCTGTTTCCAGCAAATACACCTATTTCCATTTAGGATGAAACTAATTGTGAAGTTTTTTCCATTTGACCTATGGCATCCTGTTTACAGCATTTTATACAAGGTTAGCTTTCTTCGTTTCATTGCCCATAATGTGGAAATAATTCAGCAACTGCATATACTGCTCCTCGGTAACCATAATGAAAACAAGAATACTTCCCCAAGGAGGTTCCATGTCTCAGGTCATTGGTGGTGTGACAGAGATGTCCCTATCCTTTATGAAGGCTACGCTCTGCTTTGCAAATCTTTATTCACCAGTGGAATGTTCCCATGAACACTGGCATTTCAGAATCTATGTTATAAAAATGCACAGTATACATACACCCCTATATAAACCTCTATATTAACTTTGTGGGATTTATTATTATTACACTCATTTTAAAACTAAGAACCTAAACTAAGGGTCTCTCTCTCTCCCTCTCTCTGGGGATGGAAAATACAGAGTTAAAACAAAACACCCTTTAATATTAGAAGTGAGTGGTAAGTGAATGGAATTGGACGTGACAGGTGTCTCTTAGCAAAACGGTTTCTGTAGCTGATTCCTCGTGAAGGACTTCCACATTTAGCTGAATAATGCTATCCAAATCCGAGTGCATTTGTTACTTCAGCTGGCTCTCTAGCATTTTTGCTTAGGAAGCTCACAGCCAGAATTAGTACATATTCAGCTGCAAGCTAAAAGATGCATGTATCAATTGGTTTTAGATACTTTAAAACCATCTCACTCAAAACTAAGAGCAATATTAATATTCACGCAAATTAATGTTACTTCTTTTTAGCCAGGAGGATTGTGGATCCTCAGATGACCTACCTCTGAAATAAAGATTGTAAACAACCATGATCACCAAAGTAGTCAGGTAGTAGAAATTTTTATTGTTTGATTCCAGTGGTCTAACATTTCTCACTGCAAAAAATGTCCAATTAGCATCCATACTGGAAGAGCATAGGGATCACCTACATTTATGGAGACCAGGTAGAGTGGGCTGAATGATGCTCCAAAAAAAGGATATGTCCACATCCTAAGCCCCAGAACCTGTGAATGTGACTATTTGGGAAAAGTCTTCGCAGATGCCGTTAAGGATCTCCAGATGAGAGGATTATCCTGGATTACCTGGGTAGGACTTAACTGGTGAGTATCTTTAATAAGAGCGAGGCAGAGGAAGATAAGACAGACACACAGAAGAGAAGGCTACGTGAAGAGGAAGGCATGATATGGCCACAAGCAAGGGGAGGACAGGGCAGCCACCGGGGGCTGGAAGAAGCAAGGAACAGATTCTCCCCTAGAGCTGCCAGAGGGAGTACATTTGTACCACGCTTTGGACTTCCAGGCTCCAGAACTGGGAGAGAACACATGTCTACTGTTTTAGACCACCCAATATGTGATAATGTGTTACGGCAGCTTCAGGGAAATACACCAGGTGTGCATTCTTCTGCGTTTTGAACTTGGGGAAAGACTCACATACATGTACTGGTTTTCAGTTCCCTTCTCTTTTAAAAAGTTATTTCTGAATTAAATGATGAAAATTATAAGAATAAATAACAACCCCATTACTACCATGTGCATAACTCCTTACAATAATCCTGCCAGTTGTGTCATAAAGCTCATTTTAACACTAATCTCAGAGAGTTAAATGACTCATGCTTGTTGAAACAGGGAGCCTGTAGGGACTCCACCCTTGATCTTCCTTTTTTCCCTTCGTTATTCAATATATAATATGATTAGGACACTGTGATCTTGATCACTCTGCTGACGTGGAGTTTACAGTCTAGCAGGGAAGACGAATATTAAATAAGCAACTAAACCCAGTCTCACTTGAATTTTATAATTAAGCAAGAGTAATAATACCTGTAACTTCTGCAAATTGATGCTGGCAGATGCTGATTATCATTAAGTATTTATCTATTTCATGCATAGAATTGACATCAAAGATAAGATCACTTTCTCTGGAACAGAAGGAAGTCGAGGAAATGTAGGAGTTACAGGTGGCAGGAAAAGACAACTCATTGGCCATCCTCTGAACTGCTTTTCTGGAAGGCAGACAGGTCTGTGACACATATCAAACTCGCTCTGCTACAGTGGAAGGCACTGGATAAATCCATACAGTCCTCACAGAAAGCAAAGTGATCTTCCTGCGCTTAAGACTTGGAGGCTGGTTTGCCTACCATGTTAAACAGAAAGTTCTCAAGCAGAACACCTCCCAGTAAGCTTGTCAGCTGGGGGCCCGGGTCACATGGAGCACGTCTGCCCACTCAGGCCCTTACTCCGCCATGCTTGCCCGGCTCTGCTCCTCTGCCTTCTGGGGATGTTGTGAAGCGACTATCCCTGAAGATCTTTGGGAAAAAAAGCAGCAAGCATCTGTCCTAGATGTCTGGGTCATACACCTGATGGAGGCACTGAGCTGGCACAGCTGATCTCTCGAGATCCATCGTGGCTCGATGCCACCCTTTTTAGTTCACTCAGCCACAACGAATCCATTTAAATGGCCCGGAATACCGAAGAGGGCTTTCTCGTTTTTAAAAGAGATAATGATTTATTCCCCCTACATATAAAGTGAGATTATGTCAGTAAATTGTGTAACCTGGTGTCTGGTGAATGCTAAGCGCTAAACGGCAGCTGCAGCTATTATTATGTTCACCACTGTTATCAAATCCACCTTTGGAAATAAAGAGCTATCTCACCTGTAAACTCTACCAAATGGCTGAAACCATACACACTTCCCTACTCTGATGGACCCCGAATCACAGGTCGGGTTCAAAGTGAAAAATTCACTCTTCATCTTGCAACCAGATATATATATACCTTTCCAAGTCTCTTTGAGTTAGTTTCTTTTTCCCTTTACCTCTCTGCACTGTTCTTTGGGATCCCTCTGTTTTGTATCAGAAGGAAACTTCGGAGTTGCATCCACCTGGGTAACCGGGTCAGAGCTAAGACCTTTCAGGTATGGCAATTTAAGAGGGATGATGGTACAATTATAATAACTACACACCGTTCCACATTTCACACGGGTCATATCTTTAATCCTTGCAACTGCCCCAGGGATTAGTTGTTGTTATTATTATCCTTATTATTATTTCACAGATGAGGAAACATTCAGAGTAAGGGACCTGCCCAGAAGCACACAGTTATTAAAAGGAGCCAAACTTGGATCCTACACAGTCTGGTTCGAGAGACTTCCTTCAAATGGTCAGGCAAATTCCTAGGGATCCTGTGTCAGTATAATTAAGACTAGATGGACACAACATCACACACAGTGAAGATCTACCTGATTATACACTGAGGACAATCTTAAAGGCATAAAGAGATAAATATACGTGGCAGACAGACAGAATCAGAACACTTTTTTCCCCTTTCTTGTCATGTCTCTCAGAAAACTGATAACGCTGAACTTTGTAAAGACCTATGTCTCTAAGAGTTTTATTCTTTTAAAAAGGGGGAAAGTTTTTTGTCATTTCTTAAGCAACTACAGTGGTTCTGTTCTCCTGCTGGCCCTGGGAATTCGGGCAAGGCTTCCCTGCCAGCTGGAGGGATGGATGGTTCTAACAAAAGACCTTTGGATACTGAGCTTAATGGTTTTTCCATTTAAGGGTTGGCATTCTAATGACTTCTTTCTTGGAGACTTTGAGGTTGAATGCTTTCTAATTTGACCTTTGGAATAGAAGTTTTAGATACTATTACAATTTAATTGCAAAATAATTTAAAAAGATATATCATATTCTCCAAAAGATGGAGGAGAATCATTAGCCAAATAATGGTGTTTAAAAATCATCCTGTCACAGATGCTTCTTTTGTATATGTGTATTTGGAACATCTGAACTCGATAAAATGTTGTAAACAGGTATCGGTATCGTTTGAGAAATCAATTATTTATATCTCCACACTCCACTTTATCCTTACATTATGAAGTAGTGAATATTGAATCAATTTATATTCCATTGGGTTAAATAATCCCCAATTGTATCATACAGTGAAATGAATGGGTGCCTGCCATTAGGGAGGACACAGGACACAGAAGAAAATTCACATTTCAGAAATCCGTTTCCCTTGAGTACCTCCATGACTTCTCCACTCCCAAGTGCCCACTGGCACTTTTGCAATTTGGCCCATTGCACCTCATGCCCGAAGAAGAGAGACATATCAGCTACTCTCTCACCGAAGAGGTTCCTTGCCAGTGATGTGAAATCCATTAGGGATGCTGGCTACTGTCCTGAGGAAGGAGGAATCTCACCTCGATTGTCCCCAAGGTGGGAGACATTACATATGCCACGACTGTTTAGAATTAGAAATAGAAGGGGTAAAGAAGAGCCCACCATCACCCGTCATCTAGATGCTAGGAAGCAAGCCTCCGGAGTCGGGAGCACAGAGGAAGAACGGGGGGAATCATGCCTGATTTCTGTAGTGAGTGCTGCTTTAACAGCTGAGGGAACAGTCACATGTACTTTATTGACAGCTTACATCCCCCCCCCCCCCCACCAATTCTGATGTCTGGGCACAGAGCCATGCTGGTTCATAAAGTGGAAAGAAAGGGATTCTCAGGAGGAGATGTCAGAGCTCATACTTCAGGTCTAGAACGACCTGAGAAGCACTTAGGACAGTGCCAAGCAGAAGAAGAACCTGATATAAGTTGTTGAATAAATGAATGACTCTGTTCTGGCAGGATCTTCCTTACACCATCACTGGAGAAAATCTTTTAAATAAAATAATAAGATGAAATTTTTGCACATACCCCTACATATACTAACTGGTATTTAACAAACTACATAGGGAATACTTTATTGGCTCTAATTTAAATTTTAAATGCAAAAATTGAAGTTCCTTTTAAAACAGCAATAAAAAAAATTATTATAACAATGAGTATGCATTACGAAGATGGTGGTTCTTACTAATTTCAGTTAATAGCTAGAATTATTATTATTAGCAGCTAATGTTAATAGAAAAAGGCACAGTGTTATGTTTAATGCATGGGTACTAGAGTCTTGTTAGCGGGGTTCAAACCCTGGTTCTACCACTTACTAACTGTGTGATGCTGGGTAAAATACTTAACTTCTCTGAGATTCATTCTCCTCATCTATTACGTGGGGATAATAAGATTTCTTATAAATTTGTGTGAGGATTAAGAGAGTTAATACATGTAAACTGGTTACAATAATGCCTGGCACAAAGTAAGTGCTCACAACATACTAGCTATTTCCGTTATGATGATGATGTGATAGTATTATTATTACTATTATTGCTGTTATTATTAGTTTTACAATGTGGCAGGACTGTGATAAGTACATCCCATGTATTAGCTAACTGAATAACCCTATGAAATATGTGCTACATCAGCTCCATTTTACAGGTGAGGAAAACAAATGGAAAAAGTACATAACTTGCCTGTGGTTAAACAGCTGATACGTGACAGAGACTGGATTTGAACTCTGGGAATTTTGGAACCTGCAACTCAATCATTACAAGATTTTGCCTTTTCTACATTATCTAGTGAAGGGTGCAGACATTTATCCAATAAACACCATGGCTTTCATATCAATAATTCTTGTATATAATGACTGCTGTATGTCTCCTCAATTTACTTCTCGAAAGGTATAATAATCCTGGTCATATGCCTTTTTAAATCACCCTTCTCATAATTCTTATTAACATAAAAAATCAATTTTTTAATTTTCTTGAAAAGCTGTCAAGTTTCCTTATTCCTTTTAACTGTCAAAGTCAAACTGCACATTCATTTTATACCATGTGTCTACTGTTACATCAATTTCTGATACAGTTTCTGCATGCATGAGTGTCAGGAAAAAAGTTCAAATAAAAAATAGAATCATTTGAGTGAATTACTAAGGCCACTCACTGCATTTGAGGTTAATATTTTATTTTTGGCCATAAGACTGACACCAGATTTTGTTCTCCTGGAAATATGCCCTTGCTGATCTGTTATGGTATTCACCATACAATTCAATTGCACTTCACAGAAATGGAGCTCATAATTTTTAAACACAGGAAACCATATGCAAAAGTGTGCTTTTTTTGAAGCCAAGTCACTCTTAGTTCCCTAGGACCTATTTTCTTTCCTGAACATGATTAAAACTCTTGAAAAATAGATGAGAAAAGTTTTGAGAGTTACCAAGATTATTCGTTATTTCAGGCAAACAGGAGGTGGTGGTGAGGGGTGGAGATCACTTCTTGTCTTTTAGGTCTAAACTCAAACATCCATCTCAGCAGAGCCACCACTTGGGGTAGCAGAGATTATGAAGGATAGTTCTGCCATCTGAGAGGTCTTCCTGATCATTCACTCCCAAGTTTCCTTCTAGTTCCCATCTACACAAACCAGTTGTATTTTCATTATAGCATAACTTCTGTATTAAATGATTGTTTGTTTAGGTGTTCTCTCATCTTCTATTTGGCTTCATTCTAGGATATAAGCTCTATGAAAGCAGAGAACTTACTTGCCTTATCCATCGCTGTACAATTATGAGAACATAGCCAATCTCAATAAATAGTTACAGAACGGATGAATGTGTCCACCTCTATGATTAGATGGAGGAACAAGTAAGAACCTAGGGGCTTTGGGGTCCCGGGCCAAGTAAGCTAAAATGTGAGGGCTGATTCAAGCAGGAGCTACTCAAGTTTAACCATCCAGGTACACAAAAAAAGGGACTCTTTTTAAAAATCTCTAGATTCATGCCATCGCTCCTTTCAACTCTATAGGAAAAGGCAACTAGTCCTTACTGAATGCCCTCTGCGAGCCACGGCATTTAATTTGTAAAAGCACCTGGTGAGGTGAGTCATAATCCTTTCATATAAGTGGAGGTGAAGCTCAGAAAGGTTAAGTAAGTGGCTCAAAGTGAGACAGCTGTGAAGTCGTAAGCAGAGCTGGGATTTTAATCCAGTGATGTCTGACACCAAAACTCTACTCTTTCTAGGTCATGACAGTGCTTCTAGGCTACTTCCTTCTGCCTGACTAACAACTATTCTTTCAGTGAAAATACTGCTGGGTTTCCTCTGGGTTCAGGTCCTGTTTCCCATGGTACCTCAATTCTGACTCATGTATCAGTATGATTCAGCCTTCAGTGAGATATTTTAATCAGGTCACACATATTAATGGTATATCACACCTAGAAGGAAGCTTAGAAATGATGTAGCTGTTGAACCCTCTGATTCTGCAGATCAGAGAGAATGAAGTACAGGCAGGTAAATACCCTGCCCAAGGTGATACTCTCACCTACGCAAAAAGATCAGAGAAGACAGCAGGGTCTGAGTTTCTTTCCTTGCTGAGAGGTTAAACAGATTGCTCAAGTTGTAAACCATCTTTCCTGCCTGGGTGGATATACCAGTGTACATTTAATAAAAGATACCTGACAAATGGCTCCTAGAATTTAGCATGGGAGATTCCATAGTGGGCACAAAACCATAAACGCACCAGAATGAAAACCAAAATATTTTGACATCAGTGTAAAGTCACTTTGTTCAGGGCAAAGTTTGGCCTGAAATGTAAATCGCATAGTTAATAGCTTGATGTCCTTTCAGCACTAACAGACTGTGATCATCATGTTATCTTCTTTCCCTTTTGGACACAGTTTCTGTTTTTCAGGCATCAGAGTATGCTTTGTATTGACTTTGAGTATCGTTTCTACCACTTATTAGCTGTATGGCTTCAGGCAAAGACTTTAACCTCTCTGAAATTCAGTTTCCTCATCTGAAAAATGGGGCTAATTATATTTTCCCTATAGCGTTTCAAAGATCATATGTACAAGCTGGAGAAAGGTGAGAGAATAGGTCCAAGGTGTGTTGGGCCTGCCGAACATAATGATTAAAATGCGTTCAAAACACTGAATGTGATAAAAAAGAGCACACACGCGTTGTCTTCTGGTCTGGCACAATTTTCACCTCTCTCTTTTGATATCCATCCCCCTCTTCCATCCACTCATGTTACCCACCTGGATTGTACATGAGTCTGAGTTTCTAACTCCTGAGGGAACAATAAAGAGTGTTGGCTGTTATTATCCCAATTTTCTAAATGCCTACAAGTAAATATTTCAGCAGGTGATGAGATGAATACATCTCATGAGATGAATAATCTATATAGTCTAAAATTTGAAATCACGGCATAATATTGTCTATTCTCTGACAAATATACACCCAGAAAACCAGGAAGGGTTATGATTAATAAAAGAGTATATTGACCTTTCCAGAGGACTTATGCATGGCACCTTTATAACAAACACTGTGAAATGAAAAACAGGCAAGAAAATTGCAGGGTTCAACCAACTAGAGAATGGATTCATCGTGAACATGCATTAGATGTCAGCCTGGTGGATTAGGAACAGTAGTAGTTAGCCTGCAGTGATCGAATGATGTTCAAAATGCCAGGAATGAATTTTTTTTTTTAAAGTGCCAACTCTTTTCTAGTCTTGAGTTCAAATGCTGTCTTATAACATGGGACGCATGAGATTGGTTTCAGTTTTTCTAAGCACTGGATACATTTCAGCACTAAATATTGATATTTTCAAGTAATCTAGAGAAAAATCTTTAAAAGTTTAAAAGCCTTAATCCTACAGAGAAAAATCACAATTATCTTCTAACTACTTCCTTTGGTTCCTACTTTTCCCTTTCATTCCTTCCGATCCTTAGATTCCCATGTAAACCTCCATGTTGTACCTCTGGCGGTAAAGAGGGGACACCAATGTGCAAACCATAGGTATGATGGGGGAAGGGTGACCCGCAAGCCCTAATAATAGCATCTGGACTTCAGCTGACAGCTGGGACCTTCTTCAAGATGCAGTGCCTCTAAGCCCTCAACCATTCTCGCCTTTACAATTAGGAAACTGGATCCGTGGTCTTAGAGATCCCTTACATAGCTCAGTAAATACATGCATCAGGGCAGGACACGCAACAGAAACACAAAACTGATTTCAGGTCACTCTTTAGCCCTAAGATTATGATCTTCCTTGAAAGCATTTCATACATATCAAGTTGCCTTTCGTCACCCCAGGGCTTTAGGATACATGCCTTCCTTTTCTTTTCTTTATTATGCATTAAAGAGCAGAGAGATAAAGAAAAGTAGCAGCTTATCCTGGAAGCCACAGGGAATGAGCACTAAAAAGATTTTCAAAGTAGTGTTATTGGCTTTCGGTCCCCAAACTGAACCATGACACCAGGTCTCCTGTCTGCCCAGTGGTGTATCATGACTTCCTAGAGAAATGACCAGAACTTTCTGAGACTTAAGCTAATTCTTTATAAGGGAGGCAGAACCCTTTATGAACTGTCTACTCCTACCCGTTAAAAAAAAACCACATTCAATTAGAAGGTAGGAACCAGTTATGGTTATGCATTTTCAGCTCTTTATTGCCACTAGGAAACCATTTACTAAAAAGCTGCTCCATGGTAGGCAGAGTAAAAGGGTTAATACAGTGTTCCCAGGCATCTTGCCCACTTCATACATATATCTTTAGGATACAGCCTTGATCTGATTTGCAGAATAATATTATTGCTTACTCTTTTTTCCATTTTTTAAAAGTCTTTTAAAGTGTTTTATACTTGATTTGTTAATGATGATAAACTTAGAAGAGTATTTTTCCCCCTACTTTCAAAAGGAGGTTTCAAATGAAGGTTATAGAAGACTAAAGAATACAAACGGTATTTCCTGAATTCAGCAAGTTTGAACTCACCGGAATTAAGATTAAAAGCACCTTTATTCCTTGTTTAGGTTTCTGGCAGAGATTCTATTTCAACTGATCTTATGGCATATTGGTTTCTTTTCATTTGAAGCCATGCACTCCATGTATAATTCTTTCTATTTCTCACTTTTCTACTCATTTGTGATTTTGGCAGGATCATATTTAATGTGCCTCCTGTTTTCCAGAGCTCCTAGACAGTGTCATGTGCTTAGCTGGTATTTAAGTATAGACCAAAATATTTTTTTATTTTACCTGGGCTTGAAATTTTGAGAGAGAATTAAAATCAGCAAAGAGTTCACACTGACTAAAATTCATAATGCAGGAATTCTAAAGAAGATTATTTAATTTTGTATGATAAATAGCATCACCATTTACTTTCTCAGGAAATGAAATATATTATTACAGATATGAAAGTGGTACTTTTTTACTAATGTGAGAATAGAATTTTAAGAGCAAGAGTATATATAAGGTGGAGCAAGGACTACAAACACACTTGCCTATAGGGGTAAAAATAAACATTAAATGAGTGAAATGGGCTGGCTTTAACTGCATGTTACATATAAGATCAAAGTGGTGGAATAACATGTCTCATCAAGAGGAGCTCAATGGCAGCCATGGTTGCTAGAAATTCTATGTCTTTAAGAGACGCTTGAAATCCTGATTACTTTCTGGAGGAAAAGAACTTAAAAAAACCCCAGAGTCTTTACTCTTAGGCAGAACACCAAACACAAAACATATAAAAGAGAACATACTCACGTCGAACACACGGAGGGTTGGAGGGTCCAGAGCCCTTTGGAGATTATAAATGTGTTTACTGGATGAATAGAGCGGGTGTGAGAAATCAATTTCACAGAAGCTAACAGGCATAAATGATCTCTTACACTGAAAACGTCCATGTAGTCAGGCAATAAATGTCTAACATGAGAAAAGACATTAATAGTAAGAACACGGTGCTTACTATAGCTTGAATTAAAATATTTAGAATCATTCTGTATCTGCACTTGGCCCTCACAATGTAGATTTTTTTGGCAACCAGTTTTCTCTTATTCTCATATAATACTCTCATATATGATACTCATACTATGAGTCACACATACACACCAACATTTTTGCTTCTGTCATGTGTTGCCCACTACAGTTGGTGGGATTAAGACTGCCCCCATTTCTTTTACAGATGGCCAAGAAGCACATGAAAAGCTGTTCAACATCACTAATTATTAGAGAAATGCAAATCAAAACTACAATGAGGTATCACCTCACACTGGTTAGAATGGCCATCATCAGAAAATCTACAAACAACAAATGCTGGAGAGGGTGTGGAGAAAAGGGAACCCTCTTGCACTGTTGGTGGGAATGTAAATTGATACAGCCACTATGGAGAACAGTATGGAGGTTCCTTAAAAAACTAAAAATAGAATTACCACACGACCCAGCAATCCCACTACTGGGCATATACCTTGAGAAAACCATAATTCAAAAAGAGTCACGTACCACAATGTTCACTGCAGCACTATTTACAGTAGCCAGCACATGAAAGCAACCTAAGTGTCCATCGACAGATGAATGGATAAAGAAGATGTGGCACATATATACAAGGGAATATTACTCAGCCATAAAAAGAAACGAAATTGAGTTATTTGTAGTGAGGTGGATGGACCTAGAGTCTGTCATACAGAGTGAAGTAAGTCAGAAAGAGAAAAACAAATACTGTATGCTAATACATATATATGGAATCTAAAAAAAAAAAAAGGTTCTGAAGAACCTAGGGGCAGGACAGGAATAAAGACACAGATGTAGAGAATGTACTTGAGGACATGGGGAGGGGGAAGGGTAAACTGGGATGAAGTGAGAGAGTGGCATGGACTTGTATATACTAACAAATGTAAAATAGATGGCTAGTGGGAAGCAACCGCATAGCACAGGGAGATCAGCTCGGTGCCTTTTGATCACCTAGAGGGGTGGGATGGGGAGGGTGGGAGGGAGACAAAAGAGGGAGGAGATACGGGGATATATGTATATGTATAGCTGATTCCCTTTGTTATAAAGCAGAAACGAACACACCATTGTAAAGCAGTTATACTCCAATAAAGATGTTAAAAAAAAATAAAAAAATAAATACCAGAAAACAAAATAAAACGGAAAAAAACCACTATGGTACTGGCATAAAAATAGACGAATACACCTATGGAATAGAATTGAAAGCCAAGAAATAATCTCAAGCATATAGTCAACTAATATTTGGCAAAGGAGAAGAATACTCAGTAGAGAAAGGACAGCCGCTGGGAGTTCCCTGGTGGTCCAGTGGTTAAGAATCTGTCTTGCAATGCAGGGGACGCTGGTTCACTCCCTGGTTGGGGAAGCAAGATCTCACATGCTGCGGAGCAAGTAAGTCTATGCACCGTAAGGAAGAGCCCGCGCGCAGCAAGAAAAGACCCCATGTGCCAGAACAAAGACCAAACACAGCCCCAAATAAATAAATAAATAAATAAATATTTTTCTAAAAAAGAAAAGACAGTCTCTTTAATGAATGGTGCTGGGAAAACTGGATATTCACATCTAAGAGAATGAAACTTGACCCTATATTACACTACTCACAAAGATTAACTCAAAACGGATTAAAATCTCAGATATAAGACCTGAAACCATGAAACTCCCAGAAGTGCACCCTAATGTTCATTGCAGCATTATTTACAATAGCCAGGTCACGGAAGCAACGTAAATGTCCATCAACAGATGAATGGATAAAGAAGATGTGGTACATATATACAATGGAATATTAGCCATAAAAAGGAATGATACTGGGTCATTTGTAGAGACATGGATGGACCTAGAGACTGACATACAGAGTGAAGTAAGTCAGAAAGAGAAAAGCAAATATCGTATATTAATGCATATATGTGGAATCTAGAAAAATGGTACAGATGAACCTGTTTGCAAGGCAGAAGTAGAGATGCAGACATAGAGAACAAACGTACGGACACTAAGGGGAGAAGGGGGGGGTGGGATGAATTGGGAGATTGGGACTGACATACATACACTAATATATATAAAATAGATAACGAATGAGAACCTGCTGTATAGCACAGGGAACTCTACTTAATGCTCTGCGGTGACCTAAATGGGAAGGAAACCCAAAAAAGAGGGCATATATGATGTATACATATAGCTGATTCTGTTAGTACGGCAGAAACTAACACAACATTGTAAAGCAACTATACCCCAATAAAAAAAAAATAGGAGATTAAAAAAAAATTACCAATAGGAAATATAGTGCATTAAAGCTCTTGATATACATAAGAATGGAAACATAATGAGTTTGCTCTGCTAATAAATGAATGTTTTTGTTTAAAAAAAAAAGAAACTCCCAGAAGAAAACATAAGGAAAAAGCTCCTTGACATACGTGTTAGTAATGACTTTTCAGGAAATTATACCTAAAGCACAAGCGACAAAATAAAAAATAAACAAGTGGGACTATATCACACTAAAAAGCTTCTGCACGACAAAAGAAACCATCAACAAAGTGAAAAGACAACCTATGGGATGGAAGAAAACATTTGCAAACCATATATCTGATAAGAGGTTAACATCCCCCCAAATAAATAAAGAACTCATATAACTCTATAGCAAAACAAACAAACAATCCAATTTAAAAATGGGCAAAGGAACTTAATACACATTTTTCCAAAGAAGACACACAAATGGCCAACAGGTGTATGAAAAGATGCTCAACATTACTAGTCATTATGGAAATGCAAATTAAAATCACAGTGAGATATCACCTCATGTCTGTTAGAATGGCCATAATCAAAAAAGACAAGAGATAACAAATGTTGGCATAGATGTGGAGAAAAGAGGATCTTTGCACACTGCTGGTAGGAATGTAAATTGGTGCAGCCATTACGGGAAACAGTATGGATGCTCCTCAAATTAAAAATAGAACTACTATATGATCTAGAAATTTTACTTCTAGGAATATATCCAAAAGAAATGAAAACACTAACTCGAAGACATATCTGTACTCCCATGTTCAGTGCACCATTATTTACCATAGCCAAGACATGGAAACAACCCAAGTGTCCATCAATGGATGAATGGATAAAGAAGTCATAGTACCTATATATACAATGGAATACTATTCAGCCATAAAAAATGAGGAAATCCTACCATTGCTACAACATGGGTGAACCTTGAAGGCATTATGCTAAGTGAAATAAGTCAGACTGAAAAAGCAAATTACTGTATAATCTTACTTATATATGGAATCTAAAAAAGAAAAAAAAAAGTCATAGACAAAAACATCAGCTTTGTGGTTACTAGAGGTGGGGGCAGGGATGGAGGGAGGGGGAGAACTGGAGGAAGGTGGTCAACCGGTACAAACGTTCAGTTATAAGATAAGTAAGTACTAGGGATGTCAGGTATAACATAATGAGTATAGTTAACACTGCTGTATGCTACACAGGAAAGTTGTCAAGCAGGGTGATCCTCACATCACAAGAGAATTTTTTTTCTTTTCTTTTTATTATATCTCTACTAGATGATGGATGTTAACTAAACCTATTGTGGTAACCATTTCATAATAGTATGTAAATCAAACCACTATGCTGCATACCTTACATATATACAGTGATATATGTTAATTATTTCTTAATAAAACTGGAAAAATACATAATCCTCTTTAGTCCTCATTGCAAAGTATGTATTATTAAACTCACTCTTCTGAAGGGGACACTAAGGTTTTGAGGAAATTAAATGACTTATCCCAAGTTAGCCACATCTGCTAAGTGAGAGAGCTACCACATGAACTCTGATTAGTCTCATCCCAAAGTTTCTACTCTTATAAATGTCCCTTTTACCCCAACATAATTATTTTTAAAATAGTAAAATTGATTTCTAATTAATAACC
The DNA here is from genome assembly GCF_965194825.1 of Balaenoptera physalus. Lineage (NCBI taxonomy): Eukaryota > Metazoa > Chordata > Mammalia > Artiodactyla > Balaenopteridae > Balaenoptera > Balaenoptera physalus. Next base: position 97,611,504 of record NC_138896.1, on the reverse strand, counting down.
AATGGCCAGAAAAGAAAGCCATTAAGTGTCTGTCAAAGTCTCAAGTCATTCCAACATGTTGATGTCAATAAAATTATTACTCTACCTCCCTGCCTTCCCCCACGATAAAAATCAAACATGGCTGGCTTGCTTTCTGAAAATTCTTTCATTGTCAATTATATTTAAAACAATTACTTTGCTGATCATTTAATCATCTGAAGTAAATAAATGCCACTATGGGGCATTACGAGACTAACATAGTAAAGAACCTGAGTTACAATTATGATTTGTTTCTTAGCAACTAATAGCGAAAGTTATAAAGTTGATTCTAGCACATCTATACGAGGCAGCATTACAGCCTTGGGAATACTGCGACAGTCCTTAACAGTATAATGTTGTGAGTAATTTGCTTTTGCTACTATCATAGATAAATTATTTTGGACCTGCTTGGTCAAAGCCCTCAAGAATTCTCATTAAAAGTCAGCTATTATTGTATGTGTTGTTTTCTTCTCCTTTCTTTCACATTATACTGAACCCAACTGTATTGGTTATTCCATGCATTATAGTAAGCTGAAAAGAATCAGCATGATAAAAACAGCTTGCTTTAATAACTAGGGGAAAGGAGTTCATCACTATAACAGTTCCATTTCCTGTCTGAAACAGCATTTATTAAATGTAGTCATGGTTAGAGTAAATTAAAATTTTTATAATGGATATGAGTGAGAGCAGTAGGGATTTTAAAGGGTGCTATATGCTGTAAACAGGGAAAAGCAGTAGTGAAAGCTGAGTGGTCTTAAGTCTGAGCGCTTAGGAGATTTTCAGGCACACTTTGCTTATTTTTTTAAGTTAAAATATATTGACCTACAATATTATGTTATTTTCAGGTGTACTACATAGTGATTTGACATTTGTATACATTAAGAAATGACCACAATATGTCGAGTAACTATCTTCTGTAATTACGAAGTAATTACAATATTATTGACCATATTCCTTACGCTGAATATTACGTCCCTGTGCTTATTTATCTTATAACTGGAGGTGGGTACCACTTAATTCCCTTTGCCTATTTCCTCCACCCGCCACCCCACTCCCCTCTGGTAACTACCCACTTGTTCTCTGTACCTATGAGTCTATTTTTTATATTCCACATGTAAGCGAGATCATACGGTATTTGTCTTTCTCCTATTTCACTTTTGTCTTTTTCTTATTTCCCTTAGCATAATACCTTTCAGATCATCCATATTGTTGCAAATGGCAAGATTTCATTTTTTTAATGCCTGAGTAATATTCCATTGTATATATACATACTACGTCTTCCTTGTCCATTTATCTATCAGTGACAAATTGGCTTCTCAAAGATCATACTGGTGGCTCACATTTTGGGGACATAATTTTATTCATTTTGCTTAGAGGAATCCAATCCATCAAATTTAAAATCTTTAAAACAATTGTATCATGGTTTTCTTTTATACATCCATGGAATATAGATGATATGAAGTATTTCTAGGATAGATTTTTCTTAAAACTAGAAGCTAGGTACTATCAGGAAAACCAAATATTATTGCATTAAGATATAAAGTCAGAGTAATAGGTTAAGTCATTGAATGAGAAATATTTTAAGAGCTTTCATAGAAAAAAAGATACAATTATATAGCTAGGCATGTTTGGAAATATGTCAGTCATATTGCAAAGAGTTTACGTTGTGTAAAAGGACATATATTAGATCTGACTGCTTGCGGATGTCTGGGGCAAGATTCCTCCCAAATAAACCAAGAGTTCATGACTCCTGTTTGTCCCATTGATATGCTGTGTGTCAGAAAGCCTGTAACTGGGGAATAGCAAAGCCCACTCTCCTGGTTACTTGTGAGGTGACTCAGTTTATAGGAACTAGGGAAGCTGACAGTAACCTCAGTAACCTGAACTATCAGTTGGTCTTCCCTTTGCTGCTGCCAGAAAGGGTCAGGTGCACCCAGCCAGGTGTCAGATGGATAATTGATGCCAGGCTCATTAGTTAAACCACACCTTTACTCAGGCAAAGACTGATAAGCAGCTATACTCCCTGGTAAAGCCTCCGAACACAGTATTAGAAATATCAGTTGAAGATGTTTCCAGTGGTAACCATGAGTTACTATCCTCAGCCCATCTTGACTAAATTTGGTCTCTACATCATCTGCCTAAAAGATCAAACGAAAGGGCTACATCTATTTCCAGTTGGCAAACATGCATAACCTAGGTCTTTGAACCCTATGGGGTCAGCAAAATCTTATTAAATAAAACTTAATGCAGTGGATGCCTACAGGTAATTCATCATATATCTATTGAGCACTGACTCTCCAGCACAAAGCCTGAGCGCTAGGGAATCAAAGATGAGGAAGGCAGTCCCTTCTCTCAAAGAGTTCAGTCTATCAAGTCTACTGAGGGGAGAGGGCATGTCCTATAAATGTGTGCCACAAATATGCTATGAGATAAGTGTGTACAAAATGCAAGCCACAAAGTAAAGTGGTTAGTTCTACCTAAAGAGCAACACTTCAGTCAACAAATATTGGGACTTCCCTGGTGGTGCAGTGGTTAAGAATCCACCTGCCAATGCAGGGGACACGGGTTCGAGCCCTGGTCCAGGAAGATCCGACGTGTCATGGAACAACTAAGCCCATGCGCCACAACTACTGAGCCTGTGCTCTAGAGCCCGCGTGCCACAACTACTGAAGCCCACGCGTCTAGAGCCTGTGCTCCACAAGAAATGCCACCGCAATAAGAAGCCCGCGCACGGCAATGAAGAGTAGCCCCCACTTGCTGCAACTAAAGAAAGCCCACACACAGCAATGAAGACCCAACGCAGCCAAAAAAATAAAATAAATAAATAAATAAGTAAATTTAAAAATAAATATCTGTTAACTGTCTTGTGTGGGTCAGGTCCAATGCTAGACGTTGGTATCATAGCAGTGAATATAAAAGAAAAGGTTCTTGCTGTCATGGAGCTTATATTATAGTAAAGGAAACAATCAATAACTTAGTAAATAAGAAAAAAAGGAGATGATCACAGAGTGTGATAATAATTGCCATGGTGGACATTTTTTAAATGTTAAAGAGATTAAATGGTAGGAAATGGCTTTCTAGAGGGTCGTCAGAGATGGTGTGCTTCTGCAGGAACTCTTCATGCAAAAGAGTTTTGTATGGGGAAGAGGGTGATGATAGGAGTAAAAGAGGAATGGGAGAAATGAGGTTTGAAAACAGATCTGTAAGAATGAACTGGCTGGAAATAAAAACACGAAGCAGTATTTGAATTCCGAAACAAGCTAAAGCAGTGCCCTAAAGGAGTCCATGTGAACTTTTTTTTTTTAAAGATTGATTGATTGATTGACTGCTCTGTTGGGTCTTTGTTTCTGTGCTAGGGCTTTCTCTAGTTGCGGCAAGTGGGGGCCATGCTTCATCGCGGTGCGCGGGCCTCTCATTATCTCGGCCTCTCTTGTTGCGGAGCACAGGCTCCAGACGCGCAGGCTCAGTAGTTGTGGCTCACGGGCCTAGTTGCTCCGCGGCATGTGGGATCTTCCCAGACCAGGGCTCGAACCCGTGTCCCCTGCATTGGCAGGCAGATTCTCAACCACTGCACCACCAGGGAAGCCCCCATGTGAACTTTTAATTGTTATAGTCACTGTACAAAGCATATGGATCATATCATACGAGATTAATGGTCTTAAGATGCAAAAGCAAACCATCACTTATGCCTGCTGGAAAGCCATTACTGTCCCATGGAGCGCATGATGAATAAGGAGCACCAGCAGGCTGCTGAACTTCACAAGCATAACCAGCCTTTTGCAAAGCTGAAATAGCCACCTCTGCTTCCAAAGGATAAGGATGGGTCAGTCCATGGCTGAATGGAAATTGACAAAAGAATCTTGGGAATCTTGCAAGAACAACAGGCTGTTTTGTAAACTGCCCCCAAAGCATCTTTTTCATGTTCTACATGGTTAATGGAAATGAGAAAATAGTATTCAATAAACATCTTGAAGCCAAATGACATTGCCTTGTAGTCTATGGTCACATCTTGGTTCCTCAACTCCTCTAACAGTCATCTCTCTTGGAGTCTTTACAAATGAAAGCAAAGAGATACTTGCTAGTCTGAAGGACTGAAGGTGCTGCCTCACCTTTTCCCCTTCTATGTCTAGTACACAAGAACAAAGTCCAGAGCTTCTTGAAGGCTTCCTAAAACTCAAAATATATAATGTATCAGTTGCTGTCTAAATGTTCTCAAGAGCTAGTAGAGTAGACAGTAAGCATTATTTTTTAGTCAATGTGTAGAGAAAAGGAGTCCCTCCTTCACTTGATGTGCACAAGGAGAAAACGAGTGACTGGTTACTTTGAAGGTAGAGGAGAGAAAGGAGATACAGTAACTTAAGACTCATGTGGAAAAGAAATGAAGGAATTGCTGTGGGGATGGTATGTTGCTCAGAAAACAACAAGCTTGGCAGTGAAAATGGAGCCTGGGAGGTGATGCTGACTTATCTTTTCTGAATTAGCATAAGTCTTGGTCAAAAACCTACTGAGATGAGGTGAAGTCTTCATCATGATGTAACACCAGAGCTTTGGTAACACCTAAACCTCAATGTCTACAGGTCGTTCAGAAAGGAGGACACACTTTCTATCCACAGGTAAGGAAATCACTGGTGTAGACTTACGGCAGCACATTCTTAAAACACGTATTTCTCATTCAGTGACTTAACCTATTACTATGACTTTGTATTTTAATGCAATAGTATCTTTTTCCTGATAATACCTAGCGTCTAGTTTTAAGAAAATCCTGCAGCAGTCTCATCTTCACTCAAAATCATTCATGCATCACCCTTCTGAGGTCTTCCTTCAGTTTCCAGGTGTCCTCAAATAATTCTGCAGCAGTGTAGCATGGAAAATACCCAATAAACATGTTTCATTCACTGCTCTACCTACTTGTAAGAGCAAAGTGAAAAAACTTAAATGAGTTAATACTGTCATTGAATGAAAACGGTACAGACTTTCAACTTGAACTAAACCTAAATAAGTCAGTACTACTATTGGGGGAAAAAAACCTGTGTCTTTAGACTTGTTCTTTTGCCTACTAAAATATGCAAACTTCTGTCAACTTGAAAAAAATCTATATATAAAGCAAAACTTCCTTTGACTCTATATTCCTTTTAGCTATTTCTCTCTTTTTCTCTTCCCTTCCCTTGGTGCACCCTTGCTTCCTCTACTTTATTTCCCATTCACTCGTCACCCTACTGCATCTGGATACTAACCTCAGCTCCACCTGAAATCAGTGGCAAAATCAACTCTCTATTGCCAAACCCAGTAGGCATTTTTTAGTTCTTTTCCTATCTGATTTCTCATTTCTCTTGCTGCCCTGGACATTTTCAGCCTCTCTCTGAAACTGTCTGCTCTCTGCCCTCTTCCAACACCTAATCCTTTGTGGATTCTTTCAACTTCCCCTTCCCTTTAAACACTAGTGCTCCCTATGGTGATCTTGGCCTGCTGTTCTTCTCTCTTTCTTTTTTAGGCAATCTGATTCACTCTCATGATTTTAATTCTAACCTTTAAGCTCATGTCTACTTACTGTAAATCTTCAGTCCTCTTTGACGTATTATCCTCATATATCCAACAGTCTGATTAGCATAGACATATATACTTGAATGTCCTATGGATAAAGTGACTTTACATCCTAGTTCTCCCTAGATAGTTGTGGTTTACATGTATTGTCCTGGCAAAATTATTAATAATGGCCTTTTCCACATTCATAAGTACCTAAATTCAGATAAATCATAAGACTTGGTATGTCTTAAAATGAATTTGCCTTATCTTAATCTCCAACCCTAACCTGCTTCCAGACTCAGTCAGTGACACCCCACCATGCAAAACAAAACTCTCAAGTCATTCTGTACTCTTCACTCCCTCTCCCCACACTCACTCAAACCATCCACCAAACCCTGATGATTTTACCCCATAAATATTTTGTATAATATGCCTCATCTAATACTTCTGCTTTTGTCTTAGGACAGACTCTCAACATTTCCTGCCTCGAATATTAAAAAGTCATCATAAGTGTTTTTTTAGGCTCTGGCATTCCAGCTCCCTAAATGTACACTCCAAAATGAAGCTAGAGTAATACATTTCTGAAATGCAAACCTGATTATATCATTCTGCTGCTTAAAATTACCTTGGAAATCATCACCCACCAAAAGACTAACTCATCATCTCAAATGAAGCCCCCCATAACCTGGCCCTTACCTCTCCCTCTTACCTCTCTCCTGGCCTCCCCAATTCATGTTTGACAGCCTTGATATATGGAGTGTTTCCATGCTCCCTGCCTATCAGTGAAGAGTCAGGCTTTCTTGTCTTTGCAGCTCGTTTTGCATGAAACATCCTGCCAACACTGGGCCTCTTTAACTGTCAACCATCTGTCAAGACGAGGCTCAGTCACTGCCCCTCTTGGGGAGTCTCCTGGGCACTCCCAGAATAGGTCGTATGTTGCTCCCCCACGCTTCCACAACACACTGTGCACACCACTGTCTTTTCATTCACTGTATAATTTCCTGGAACACTTTATTAATACCTTATGCCTTTCTCTCCCATTAGTGTGCAAGATCCCTCTTGGTCGTGTTTATTCCTTTCAGACATTTCTTCTTTAGATCTTCTTCTATTGTCTTTTTCCAACAAGGCATGTCTTACTTTTAAAATTGGAAGAAAATATTCCCTTATACTTTGTTTTGGTGAATCTTTTAAAAGAGCCATTGCTACTAATATTATCCTTATTAAAGAGAATGAAACTGAGGCACAGGAGAATAAAATGACTTGACAGAGTGGAGTGGCATATGTGAGACAGAAGAGACAGCCATATAAACTGTGTGGGCAACTGCCCACCATGCCACTCGCTTGTATAACTTAACATTTGCATTAAAGATGGGGCACCTAAATCTATTTTATTACTTAGCTTCAATTCTCACTAGCTTCACAAAAGGGAATATTTTTTCCGTATTTAAAGATATCTATTTTTCATACAACATGGTTGTAAACTCAAGCTAACTTCTTCATCTGATGCGAAGCCAAAGAAACAGTTATTTGTACGTTCTGATCCTGGTGGAAGAAAGAACGGCATGCCTTTTTCCAACGCGGGCACCTAGACCCACAACTTCAGGGAATTTTGAGGGTAATTTTAAGTACCGTATATACATTTTGCTTTCAGTGCTGACTTTGAAAACAAATTCCTGGAAGATGTGTGAGACTCTACCATGCTCTATTCCGGAACATTCCTGCTTCTAGACCCTACTGGTGCAGAAGAAGCAGTATTTTTCAAGCACAATGGCTTCCCACTCTGAATTTTTAATAGAAAAGCAAACCAAAAAAAAAAGGAAAACACATGGTCTACACTGGCTGTGTATGCATGGCCTGTGTTTCCGGGAGTAATCTGTCGTGTCTGGTAGCAGAGTCCCTTAGCCGTGCCTCAGGTGGTAATAGAATCCCACTGAATGTTTTACCAACTAGTGAGTGCTGCTTTTAAACTCTTGCTATTCCCACTGCATCAGCTTTTCAAACAGCAGTTCTTAACCACATGACACTTGAATTTTACATTCCTTTGCTGAGTCCGGTCTACTGATTATCTCTGGATCATTTCTATTCGTTCATGTTCCACCCTCTGTAAGGCCAGTGTAGTGACACGCGTAATAGCTGTGCAGAAAGAAGTGGAAAAAAGGAGATAATGGTCTGCAAAAATCAGCAGGTTTCAAGATTCCTTGTCTTTTATGGAGCCAGACTGGTGAGGGATTCTACAACACACTTCCTCTCTTGGGGAGAAGGAAGATGGTCACCCTGGATAAAGGATGGGGATGTACCTGGGAACAAAATGCAATAGTGCCTTATCCTAAAGGGTTGCAGAGTTCCAACAGCTGCCTTCAAAACTAAATGGAAAGAGAGGGAAGAGAGGCCACTCTTTCCTTCTTCAGTGACAGGATATAATTAATCTAACCTTGAAAACAAGACATAACACAGGTGCTGAGGTCCAAGAACTGAGCTCCAGGGAGCACTACAGAGGCTAGCATTGGCTCCTGCAGACAGTCTGCTGCTCTCGCTGGTACGTTCAGTCTGCTGGTTGGGACGCTGCCTCTGCTCATGTTTTCTAAGGGTTGACACTGCCAGCAAGAAGCATTTCATCTGCCACCCATTCTATCAGCTCAGGTTGTTTGTCAAAGCACTGGTTCATAGTCTTTTTTTTTTTTTTAACATCTTTATTGGAGTATAATTGCTTTACAATGGTGTGTTAGTTTCTGCCGTATAACAGAGTGAATCAGCTATACATAGACATACATCCCCATATCTCCTCCCTCTTGAGGTTCATAGTCTTTTGTATTTAATGGGGCAAGATAATTTTTTTTTAAGAACGGAGGTGTGTGAAACCAACATAGATGTTTCTAAATATTGCTGCTAAAAACTACCACCACTCTTACTACCATCTTCCACCATCCTCAATTCATACAAGAAAGAATTTTTCAACATTAAAAATTAGAGGAAGGGTATAAAGTCAGGACAAAAAAAGGTTTTATAAATTGTCTAAACTCTGCCTTTTTAAAACAATATAGTTTGGGGAACCTGCATTTGAAGGTATACCCCCGAATATCTTCTTCACAAAATAATGACAGACGTCAGTCACCTCACAAGTAAAGATCCATTGATTTGGCTTAAGAAAGGAGCCCATTTTAGATCAGCTCGGTGCTTTGTGTCCACCTAGAGGGGTAGGCTAGGGAGAGTGGGAGGGAGACGCAAGAGGGAGGAGAAATGGGGATATAAGTGTATGTATAGCTGATTCACTTTGTTATACAGCAGAAACTAACACACCACTGTAAAGCAATTATACTCCAAAAAAGATGTTAAAAAAAAAAAAAGAAAGGAGCACACTTTAACTGAAAATAACAATGTGGTGTAGTGAAAAGACATCAGGACTTGAAGTCAGAAGTCTGAGTTTTGATTCCGAGATCTGACACTTACTAGTGGCAGGGACTTGAGGAAGCTGCTTCTCATCTTGAGTTACTCATTCCACAGTTGTACAATGGGGACGATGATGATGATAAATCATCCCTCATGGGGCTTTTGTAATGACAAAAGTTAATAACAGATTTGAAAGTGCTTTCTAAACAGTAAAATAGTATAGACAATTTAGCTATTAATTATTTTTCCAAGGCATAACAGTGGTGGCTTAGATTATCAAGGAGAAAGTGAAGCAAGCCATTGACAGAAAGAACCAAAACATATTCTGTGGAGAGAGTGACAGTTTCCTTGGCTTTACAGTCTTCAGTGCCAAGACAAAACAGGGAAAATCATCAGGATTATTTTGGAGGCAACTGGAGGACAAGCTCCTCCATATTTATTTCCTGAGCTCTCTACAGCTGGCTAAACGAGACTGTGCCAGCAAACCAGTAAACACTGCACTGATTTTCTTTTTTTTTTTATAAACACAATTTCAGCTAAAAGACATTTCATAGTTAACAGATTGAATACTAAGCCAATTAGCCAGATCACCTACTTGCTAGTTGTAGCAACATTGATTTTGTTGAAATATTAATTATCTAAAACAAGATTTCCTGCTTAACTTTCAAAACAAGCTTAAAATGCACTATTTTACATCATTGCCAAGGTTAAGAGGAAGATGTTTATGATGTGATTATAATTTATATTCCTGGATTTACCATTCATTTTAGAGGCATCAAGGCCACCTGGTCAAATGAAGGATACATGTGTGATGCTTAATTTCCAGTAGGAAATGGCAATGACACTCAAGGTAATAAATATGAAGGCTCCACAGATGTAATACATTCGTTCATCTCTAAATGCCACTCTTTGCCCAAATTACCTACATTTCAGCAATTTAAAAACCTCAGCTCATGTAACATTTATGCACAAATGTTTTCTAGCTTCAACATTTGGTTGGCAAACGGTAAATGACATCACACATCTACTGCTATGTAATGATATTTTAAGTTCTTCTTCCCTCTAACCAATTAAAGAAAAAAAATGCAAAAACACTAAGAGTGCAAGCTATTTAATTTAAGAGCTTTTACTGAGTGTCTGCTGCCTGTGGAGCACCGTATTACATGCTGGGCTATCAGGATAGGGAAGCCACAGAGCTGCCACCAGTAAACTCATATTCAAGACTTCGCTCCTTATCATTATTAAGATGTTGGTCATAGAGCAAATCAGAGAAAGAAAGGGGATCAGAACCCAGTGTCTGGGACTCCTAGTTTGGTACTCTCAGGTAGCAGCATTCCTCCAATGGGCCTTGCATTTTCCACCATGAAGTATTCCATGGACTAATTATTATCTCTATTATCTGCCAACGGGATCACTAAACGAATATTTTAAAAAACAGCTCACTTACAAAAGGCAATAAACAGCACTCCTATAAACTTCATTTTTTTTTTTTTAGAATACACTAACTAGGCCCTGATTAGCTGTGGCAAACAGTGGGTCTATTTTATAAACCAAGCACATGACAGCTGTTCATCAGGAGTGGTCGTAACAGCCCTCTGATCAAAAAGTTACATGCACACCAATCACCTGACAACAAAGGAAATAAAGTCTTTGGGAGATCTCCTTTCTCCTCCTGCAGAACAACATCTCTTCCCGAAGCAAAGCACGTGTATCTTTGTCTCTGAGTTTTTTTTGCATGTAAAGGGTTAAAATTTCAAGGTTGCCATTCCTACTAGCATCTCTTTGGGACCCCTGCTTCCATGTAGAGTAACTTACTAGTCTGCTTATCCAACAAAAATGTACTGAACAAAGCAAGGCACTGGTAAAGTTTCTAGTGGGGTTGATGAGCAATAGACAAACTGGTAGATACAATTATAGACTCTTATTAGGGAAAATGTAAAGAAAATCAACAGGATATTGAAAAGACAGGACTGAGGAAAGCCACTTTAGCCAGCATGGCAAAGGTAGTTGATATCAGAATTCTGCACCAAAAAACCAAAAATGACCCTTATTGTGACTTTGGACTTCAACTCTGATTTGGAAGAAGTGGTGACAAGAGATGCCTTCTACCATCTCATGGGGGGTTAGGAAGGGGAGCGGGAGTAAGATTTATTGCTACAGACAGGAGATAAAATTCTGGGAGGTTCTTACTTTCCATTGCCCAAATCCCTAACCTCATGAAATGTTTTCTCTTTTGCTGGTGGTTTGTCCTTTCCAGCACCCAGTATTGTTAGTTTCTCCGTGTAGGGGTACAGTGCTGTTGTTGAAGAAATAGGTACTAAATATTTGTTTTGATCAGGTTTAAATTTAACACATGCTTGTTTACTTCTTGGCTAATGAAGGAGGAATTACTGAAGAAGGAATGGGGTTTCTCCAGGTGGCACTTGCCTTATAAATCTATGGGATAACCTCTGAGGGTACCTGTTTACTAGAGACAAAGACAGACAGAAAGACAGAGGACCTTCTACACAGCTATTCACAGATATAAAAGCTCTGTGTAACATAACGACATTTAATGACATCTAATCATATTTAATTGACAATTAATAATTTAAAATTATTAAGTGAAATTAAAAACACAAATGAGACAATTAGAGCAGAACCTGATCAGCCGTCTAACATCATGAAAACAAATAGCTTCGCTTTTCTACTCTACACCAGAAGCTTTGCAGATATTTCCTAACTCTTAAAAGAACCAAGTGAGGCAGGGAAACCAGAAAGAACGTCAGCAGCATCATGTGAGCTCTGCTCTCGAGCACTATCTTGACTTCCTTAGCATCTTCAATCTTATTCTCTCATCTTTTGCAGAAATTTGGTGTCGAAAAATAAGACTAGTGATATTGAAATCCTGAACTGCACTCAGTGAGGTCTCTTACTGGCCAAAGAACAAAGCACGACTTCGCCTTTTCACCCACGGATGCAAGTGGAGGTTGGTTAACAATATGACATCCAGAAAAAAAAGAGTCTGGCTCTTTTATTAGTATCACACTCCAAACTCAGTTTTGAGTTTCTTGGCAAATTGTTTCCTCTGATGGAGATGCATTTTCACTGCAGTAGAAATAAAAGAGAGACAGTATGGTGTAGTGATGAATCAGGCAAGTACTGAAGTCAAATAACCTGGAATCTGCTCCTGGCCTTTCAACTTCCTAGCTGAGTGGACTTTGGCAAGTCATTTAACTTTTTCATACCTCTGCTCTCTCCTTTGTAAAATGGGAATATCAAGAGTACCAGTGTCTAGAGTTGAGATAGGATTAAAAGAGAACTAATATTTGACTGCCTAGCACACGCAAGTCAGGTAAGAATTGTTAGCTCCTTTTGTTATTACAGGTGGTCGGTTGGGGATGTGTGAATAGATGATTGGACTTACAGGAAGCTCCCACTGTACTGAACATCATGTAGATTTCAAGGCACTGAGCATGTTTTACAGAAGCACATAGCTGAGAATTTTCCTAATCTTTAGCCAGTAAACAGATATACTTCAAGGTCTTGAGGTAAAATGCAGAATAAATAAATAATCTTCACTCTACTCACTCCCTACCACCATCTTCTACTCTGCTGTATTCACCTCTTCCTGCTCTGTGTACTCCAGCCACACAGGTGGGTCTTCTTTGATTCCCCTAAATGTGCCACATTCTATTCTACCACAGTGCCTTTGCACATCCTGTATTTTCTGTCTGGAAAATGCTTCCTCTTGAGTCCTTACATAGCCTTCAGATCTCAATTAGAGTCCCTTCCTCAGGGGAAATTACCATCTGTCTATGTTCACTTCATTTGTTAAAAATGTCAAAGTACCAAAACCATTTTTTTTCCCATTTACCTCAGTGGATGATTACATACTTCTTGTGTAATTACTTGATGAACACCCCCTGCCCCCTGTTAGAATGTGAACTCTCAGAAAACTGGCCTGTTTTCTTTCCTAATGAATGCCATATACAGCCTATGTTTTCTCCTCTGCTGGAATGCTTTGCTCTTTTCTCCGTACCCCTCCATTCTGCCTCTCCTTGAACAACTATCTAACCAACTATCTTATAAACAAACACCACTTTCAGGCCATCGCTCCATTCCCTCTCCGCTGCTGCTTATTCTGTCCTTTGTTCCTTAGAAATCAAGACTTCAACCTTCCTAATACTCACCACCCTTGAGGTTACTTGTCCAATATCTGTCTTCCCTGCTGGAGGTAAGTTTCACATTTGTCTAGTTCATTGACGTGCTCCTGCTCATCTAACACAGCACTTACTACCTAGTTGGTATTCATTAAATATTTATGGAAAGAAAGAAAAACAAATACACAAAGGAAATCTCCACACTGAATATTGATAACTCAATTTTTTGCAACACATGTACTTGGATGATGCGGTGGTACTTCCCAAAGGTACTTCATTTTTCAAATATGCAGGAGGATTAACAATTTCCTGATAGTATAAATAATTACTTAGCAGAAATCTCAGGTTGTGATTACTGAGGTTGAATTATATGCAGGATCAATGGTTGTTTAGAGTATAATGAAGCTTAGTATCTTAGAGAGAGCAATTGCTAACTGTTTTTGAAACCTTGGAACATCTACCATGTTTAATGCTGAGTAAAATGTAAAAACATGAATACAGCTGGATTTGGAGGGTGTATACCGACCAGTGAGAGGACCAGACAAAACCACCCTAGTACCGGAGCATTTGCAGATGAAGTACCAGAGCACTTGTAGACAAAGGAGATAAGAAAACACAGCATTCATGTGTTAATGTACATTCTGTACATGAACAGGTGAAGGCATGTTGATAAACATACAAATGATATTTCCCTGGCATATTTCATTCTCACAACTCTAAAATACTACCATTATGCTTCTTCTGAGGACACTGGTGTTGAGAGGAGTGTGGAAACTTCCTCAAGGTGACACAGCCTTTCGGTGGTAGATACAGAGAATGTCAGGTCCAAAGGCAACACGGGGATTGAAAGGTCTAAGCAAATTTAGGATAAATCACTTATTATAAATTACTCTAGTGGAGATAAGAAAACTGACATTTCAAAATAAACGCTGGGTCAATAGTATTCTCTGTTCTGAGAAAACCCACTAAGGACCGTTTAAGGTATGCAAATATACACCAATTACCTCCATACAGTTTTTGGAAGAGTTAGAAGTGGAGATGCACTGGCCTATGTTAAATGGTCTGGTTGCTTATTCAGTAGTTATCCTAGGACTTCAATGCCTTAGAGAAAATTGTTTCTCTGTGGATTTAGAGCTTGCCTGGCCTGTAAGATGGTGATTGTTCGTAAGAAATCGCAAGCATTCTTGTCTGAGAGGTTGAGGAAAACAGAACTAAGACTCTGAGGAGTAAGAAAAACAATGAGTTCTTCCTCAAATTTGAGGAACCAGTAAATTAGGTTGTCAAGGCTTCAAATGTGATGTTATTTAAGATTACATAGCTCAGAATTTATTGATTTTAAACTTTATATAACTCATCCA